>NC_057350.1:152554779-153162736 GCF_016509475.1 Prionailurus bengalensis | reverse complement strand
TAAGAGAAGAAAGGCAATGGAGACTGAAAGGGTGAAAGGAAGAGATAAACACTTATTTACAAAAGACATGGCTGTCTCCAAGGCAAAGTTAAGAGAATGTGCAAACGTAGTGCTAATAAGAAAGTTCAGAAAGGTTTCCAGATGCAAGATCAACGTTTGAAAACCAATAGTATTCCTATCCGATAACAAAAACTAGTCAGGGAAGGTACTCATACAAGGTAAAATGTTACCCTTCCATTATCATCTGAATATTTGTATCCTCCTAAAATCCACATGCTGAAATCCTAATCCTCAAGGCGATGGCAATGGGAGGGGGTGTTATAAGAAGTGCTTCGGTTATGAGGGGGGAGCCCTCAGGAGTAGGATTAGAACCCTTACAAAAGAGTCTCCAGAGAGTTCCCTAGCCCCTTCTTCTATGTGAGGATACAACGAGAAATCTGCAATCCAGAAGAAGACCTCACCCCACCATGCTGGCACCCTGATCTTGGACTTCAGCTTCCAGAACTGTAAGAACCGAATTTCTGTGGTCCGTAAGCACCTCAGTCTATGGCGTTTTGTTATGGCAGCCTGAGCAGAAGATATTTGTATGATAGCAACTCAATATTTCCTAGGAATAAATATAATAAAAACATGCAAGTATTTTATGAAAATTACTTTCAGATGTTATTGAAGGACATAAATATCTGAACAAATAGATAGATAGGTCTTGCTATTGGACTGGAAGCCTGAATATTTTCAAGATGTCAGTTCTTTCCTAATAATCTATGAATTCAGTGTATTTTCATAACTATTCTAGCAGGTGATTTTATGGAACAAATACTCATTCAAAAATTCATATGGAAAATGAAAAGGCCAGGACAGTGATAAAATTCTGAGTAAGACCAGGGAAGGGAGAGTGCTTGCCCGAGTACCTAGAGAGCTAGAGTAATTTACATAGTACATTACCAGTATAGGGAAACAGAAGTAGTTTAGCGGGATTGCACAGAATGCCCACAGATACAAGCATATTTAGGAACTTGATACTATGCATGTCAGAGGTGGTATTTCAAATCATTTGGGGAGTGAATGGCTCTTGAAAAAAATGATATTGGAACAAATGATAAGTAATATAGAAAAATATTGAATTCTGTGGTAGAGATAATTGGTTATCCTTCAATATCCATTCTCCTGTTTTCAGAGTAATAGAATTTTCAGTTGGGCACACTGCCACTATATCAGCCAAGGAGACAGAAACCACATCAGTTATTCACATAAGGAAAATACAAAGCATTATAAATTAGGTAGTGCTTAGCTACTAAAAGCAGTAAAGAAGACTTTAATGGGTCCCAAAGTAGCAGATGTGACAAGTAGCCACCACAGGACAGAGGGATAGTGGGAAGAAATTATTAGGAGCACACAGCCCGTGGGTGGCAGAGAAATTTACCGTAGCGTGTGGGCTGGAGTTGGTCTTCAGAATTGGTAACCATTGGGTGTCTGTGTGGGCGGGCCAGACCTGACCCGTAGAAGTGACTTAATGGTTGGTGTGCTGTTGCCTGAAGGTGCAGCCAGAGCTGGTCGTCTGTGATGAATAGTTGTGATGGAGGCCCAGAACCTGAAAGGGGAGGTGTTCTTGTTAGAGAACCCAGCCATCTGGCAACAGGTAGCTGCGTGAGGGACTATGGGAGGAGAATTGTGGGCAACTTTCAGTTACGCCTTTAGAGGAGAGAACGTGCCCTTCCCTTTCCCGCTTCGCATTGGCTGGAATGCGGACGTAACAGTGGGCACCAGAGCAGTCCTTTTGGACCCCAGAGGGAAGGTTCAAGCTGAAGATGTCACAGCAGCATGATAGAAGGAGACTTGGCTCCTGGGCACTCTAGAGCTGCCCTTGTAGTCCTACACTTCTTCTTCTTTAACGTTTATTTATTTTTGGGAGAGACAGAGAGAGATTGGAAGCTCAGGAGGGGCAGAGAGGGGGGGGGGATAGAGGATCTGAAGCGGGCTCTGCGCTAACATCAGAGAGCCCGATGCAGGGCTGGAATACACGAACCGTGAGATCATGACCTGAGCCAAAGTCAGACACTCCACTGACTGAACGACTCGCACGCGCCCCTCCAATCCTACACTTCTTGTTTGGACCTTTACGTGACGGGGAAATGAACCTCTATTAATATGGTTCTCTCTGTTTACAGCAACCCAGGCTATATCCTAACCAACCCAGACTTAGACCTCATATGTCAAAGAATAAAATTCCAGGTGAATTATAGACCAAGATGTAAAAACAAAACACACAGAAATTTAAGCCTCTAGAAGAATCATAGAAAAATATCTTTATATTTTCTATTATGTAAGAAGTAATTTCTTGGATAAATCATAAAAAGGGAAAACATTGGCATACATGAGTACGTTTAGATGAAAATCTTTCTTTCTTTTTTTCTTTTTTTTTTTTTTTACAAAAATCATCACAATAAAGAAATAGTAGCTAACATGTATGGTGAGGGCTTATTCTTTGCAAGTGACTGTTCTGAATTTCTTTTCAGTTATCACATATTTATGGTCAAAACAATGCTGTGAGGTCTGTGCCGTTGCTATCTGCCTGTTGCCAATGAGGAAATGAAGGCAGGGGCAGGCTATGCCATTTGCCCAAAGTCATGGGCCTGGTAAGTAGTAGACGTCGGGCTTAAACCTTGGCAGTCATGTGCCAGTAGCCATACACACGACCACCACATTATACTGCTCTTCATTCATTTCTAAATAGACTAGAAAGAGAGAAGATAGGGCGGGAGTAGACATTTTCAATTTATATAGTAGATAGTGAATTTATATCTGGAATACATAAAGAATTCTCGCAAATTTAGAAGACAAACAGTGCAAGGGACAAGTGGACAAGAATACAAAGAGGCAGTCTATAGAAGAGAAATTCCAAGTAGCAATTTTTTTTTAAGTTTATTTATTTTTGACGGAGACAGAGTGCAAGCACGAGCTGGGGAGGTGCAGAGAGAGGGAGACACAGAATCTGAAGCAGGCTCCAGGCTCCGAGCTGTCAGCACAGAGCCTGATGCGGGGCTCGAACTCACAAACCATGAGGTCATGACCCGGGCCGAAGTCGAATGCTTAACCGACTGAGCCACCCAGGCGCCCCTCCAACTAGCATTTTTTTAAACGTTTATTTATTTCGAGAGAGAGAGAGAGCCCGAGAGGGGGAGAGGGGCAGAGGGAGAGAGACAGAGAATCCCAAGCGGGCCTCACGTTGTCAGCACAGAACCCACTGAGGGGCTTGAACCCACAAACCATGAGATCACGATCTGAGCCTAAACCAAGAGTCAAATGCTTAACTGACTGAGCCACCCAGGTGCCCCCAAACGGCAAAACATTTTTAAAAAGGAATCATGTTTACCTATTTTTCAGAAAATGAAAGAGGAGAGAACACTTCCCAACTCATTTTATGAAGCTAGTATTGCTTTGATATCAAAACCAAAGATAGTACCACCCCCCCCCACAAAACCCAAAAAGAGACCAATATCTTTTATGAGCTTAGTTGCAAAATCTTCAAAAAAATTTAATAAATTTAGTCCAGCAACGTATGAAAATTATCATACACCATGGCCAAGCGTGATTTATTCCAGGTATTCAAAGCTGACTGAAAAATAATTTGAATCTTTGAAAATAAATTAATGTGATCACCATATCAACAGGCATTAAAAAAAGAAAAATGTTATGATCATATCAACTGACGCAGAAGAAAGCATTTGGCAAAATCTAACACCTATTCATGATAAAAACTCCCAGCAAGTTGGGAATAGAGGGGCGCTCCCTCCACTTGATAGAGAACATCTACCAAAAAACCTACAGCTAACCTATTTAATGGTGAAAGAGCAAATACTTTTCCCTCTAAGACTAAGAATAAGGCAAGCATGTGCACTCTTACCAAACTTGTTCAACCAACATAATACTGGAAGTCACCATTATGATAAGGCAATAGCACAACCCCCAACCCCCCAAACAAAAAAAGCCTGCAGAGCAGAAAGAAAAAAATAAAACTGTCCCTACTTGTAGGTGACATGATTGTCTAGTAGGAAATCTCAAGGAATCTACAAAAATAAAGCCTCGGAACTAACCAACAGGTTAAGCACGATGGCAGGATACAAGATCAATGCACAAACACACACAGTTCAAGTTCAAGTATATTTCTATATACTAACAATGAGCACGTGGGGACCGAAATTAAAAGCCCAACATTGTTATAATTACTCCAAAAAATGGAATACTCAGGTATAAATATAACCAACCACGTACAGGATCTGTATCTTGAAAATTACAAAACGATGGATTAAAAAAATTCAAGAAGATTTAGATAAATCGAGAGACATACTTTATTCATAGATCGTAAGGCTCAAAACGGTAAAACTGTCAATTCTGTCCAAATTAATCTATAAATTTAGTGCAATTCCTATAAAAAAAATCTCCGCAGTAGTTTTTTCCCTAATGTTTTATTTTTATTTTTGAGGCAGAGAGAGACAGCATGAGCCGGGGAGGAGCAGAGAGAGAGGGAGACACAGAATCCGAAGCAGGCTCCAGGCTCCGAGCTGTCAGCACAAAGTCTGATGCGGGGCTTGGACCCGCGAACCGTGAGATCGTGACCTGAGCAAAAGTTGGATGCTTAACCCACTGAGCCACCCAGGCGCCCCTCAGCAATAGGTTTTGTAGGCATTGACAAGCTTATTTTAAATTTTATGTGGAAAGGCCCAGGACCTGGAACAGTTAAAATAACTTTGAGAAAAAGAATGGGAGGAATCCCTCTCCTCAATGCTAAGTCTTACTGCATAGCTACAGTGATCAAACAGTGTAGCAAGGGTGGAGGGACAAACACGTGGGTCAGCAAAATGGAACAGAGAACTCGGAAATAGACCTATACAAATACGTCCAGATGATTTTTGACAGAGGTCACAAAAACAATTTAATGGAGAGAGGATAGACTTTTTAAATGTTTTATTTGTTTATTTATTTATTTTTAAGGTGGTGGGGAGGGGAAGAGAGAGAGGGGAAAAGAGGATCCAAAGTGGGCTCCGTGCTGATAGCAGAGAGCCCACTGTGGGGCTTGAACCCAGGAACCATGGGATCATGACCTGAGCCAAAGGCGGATGCTTAACCGACTGAGCCACCTAGACACCCCAGGATAGGTTTTTTAACAAATGGTTTTGGGGCAATTGAACATCTGCAGGCAAAAATGTGAACCTAAACTGCAAAATTAACTCAAAATAGATCACAGACGTGCAGGTAAATGTAGATCTGAAAACCTTAGGAAAATATGTAGGATTTCAGGCTTTAGACTTTGATGCCAAGTGTATGATCCATAAAAGGAAACCTTGATAAATTGCTTCTCACCAAAATTTAAAACTTTTGCATCTCCAAAGACTCTGTTACGAGGATGAAAAGACAAGCTAACAGGGAGAAAATATTTGCAAACCACATATCTGGCAAAAGACTGCTGTCTAGAATATGTATAGAATTCTCAAATCTCAGCAGACAAGCATTGAACAACACCGAAAAAACACCAGAAAAAAAAGAACAATGAACAAAGGACATGAACAGATATTTTACTAAAAAGGATTTACAGATGGCAAATGAAATCACGAAAAGGTGTTCAGCATCATTAATCATTTGGGTATTTATTTATTTATTTATTTATTTATTTATTTATATTTAAATCCAAGTCAGTTTCAAGAGCAAAATTTAGTGATTCATCACTCACATACAACACCCAGTGCCCATCCCAATAAGTTCCCTCCTTAATGCTCATCACCCCTTTAGCCCATCTCCCCTCCCAGTAGCCCTCCAGCAACCCTCAGTTTGTTCTCTGTGTTATGATTATGTATTATGAGTCTTACGATTTTCCTCCCTCTCTTTTTTTATCCTATTTTTCCTTCTCTTCCCCATGTTCATCTGTTGTGTTTCTTAAATTCCGTATATTAATGAAATCATACGATATTTGTCTTTCTCTGACTGACTTATTTTGCTCAGCGTAATACATTCTAGTTCAATCCACATTGTGTATATATATATATACACACACACACACACACACACACATACACCCACACACAATGGTTCACAGATGGATGTCTTCACACTGTGTCTTGACATGGTGGCAAGGTCAAGGGAAATCTCTGGGGTCTTTTATATAACAGCACAAATCCCATTTGGACGGGTTCTGTCCTCATGACCTAACACCTCCTGAAGCCTCCACCTCCAAAAGCGATCACACTGGGGATTAAGTTTTAACACATGAATTTAGGGGGGAAACGAACATTCGGTCTATGGGACTGCTTTAGGACATTTATCCCAGAGAAATGAAAACTTAACATTTATACAAAAACCTGTACGTGAACATTCATAGCAGCTTTATTCTTAATAGCTGATTACTGGAAACACCCTAGATGTTTCCATTTCCTAGATGATACTCTTTCAATGAGTAAGTGGTTAAACCTACTGTGATACATCCACACCATGGAGTATGACTCAGCAATCAAAGAGATGAACTACTGACACCCATGGAGACTGGGATGGATCTCAATGCTGACTAAAGAAAACCAATTACACATCAAAGACTATTGCATGATTCTATTTGTGCATAATTATTGACGTGACAAAATTGTAGAGAGGGAGAATGGATTAGTGGTTGCCAGAGTTTGGGGGTGGGATAGAGAGGGTGCTGACTGTGCTGTTAAGGGGAATACAAGAAATCCTTGTAGGGGCGCCTGGGTGGCGCAGTCGGTTAAGCGTCTGACTTCAGCCAGGTCACGATCTCGCGGTCTGTGAGTTCGAGCCCCGCATCAGGCTCTGGGCTGATGGCTCTGAGCCTGGAGCCTGTTTCCGATTCTGTGTCTCCCTCTCTCTCTGCCCCTCCCCCGTTCATGCTCTGTCTCTCTCTGTCCCAAAAATAAATAAACGTTGAAAAAAAAATTAAAAAAAAAAAAGAAATCCTTGTAATGAATTTATTCTGCGTCTTCCCTGTGGCCACCCTACGAATCGCTGTAAATGGTAAAATTGCATACAACAAAATACACACATACAAATGAAGGCTTGGAAAAACTGGTGAAATCGGAGTAAAATCAGTAGATTATGTCAGTGTACGTTTCCTGGTTGTGATATTATACACTATAGTTGTGATAGACATTTCCACTGAGGGAGACTAGATAAAGGGCGCATGGGATTTCTCTGAATTATTTCTTACAACTGCATGTGAATCCACAATTATCTCAAAATAAAAAGGTAAAAAAAAATGATTCGGGGTCACCTAGGTGAGTTGGTTAAGCATCTGACTCTTGATTTCAGCTCGGGTCATGATCTTATGGTTTGTGAGATCAGCCCTGCATTGGGCTCTGTGCTGATAGCACAGAACCTGCTTGGGATTCTGTCTCCCTGTCTCTCTGCCCCTCCACTGCTCTCTCTCTCTCTCACTCTCTCAAAATAAATAAATAAATAAATAAATAAATGTATGTAAAGTTTCTGACATCTAAGTGTGGATGATGATGTGGATAAGTAGGAACTTTCTATACTACTGGTAGAATTTGCTTTGAGCATTCTGAATACTTTGGTTTGAGTATATATGATCCTTGAGGGTATGTCCCTAAAGAAACTTTCGCATATATGTGCAAACAAGTGTATATAATTGTTCTCAGCAGCATTGTTTTTAATACTAAAAATCTGAACCAATGTAAATGTTCACCAATTGGAAATGGCTTATGAAATTATGGTATACTCATAAGATTACAAACGACAGTTGAACGGTGAGTTTAAAAAACAATGTTGAATGGAAAAGTAAGATTCAGAGAGTCATATGAAATATTATGCCACTTACGCAAATTTTACAAAAATACCTGATGTCACATCTTATCCACTAAAAAAATTTATGTAATATAAATATAAAGATCCAGCAAAAACATATGTGCTCTAAATCTCCGAAAATGGTTGTTTCTGAGAAGGGAGGAAAGGGAGAGATTGGGAATGGGTACCAAAGGGCACCTCAATGCATCTTTAACATCTGAATTCTTTCAAGAATGAGGGAAGAGATCTGAAGTAAATGGGCTGGCTAACATTTGCTAAACCATCAGTGTTCCAGGCACAGATCTGAGTCTTTGATTCAGTCCCTGAGTATACATAATAATACTATGAGGTGCGTGCAACAACTAGCCCTTTTTGCAAAGAGGCAGATGAGACAGGAGAGGTTAGATAGCTCACCCAAAGTCCCAAAAGGGCAGATCTGCATGAGATCATGGCCTGAGCCAAAATCAAGGGTCAGACACTTAATCAATGGAGGCATCCAGGCACCCTGAGTGTGTGTTTTAAGAGGGGGTATATAGAACATACCAGAAGGCTGATTGGAACGACAGCATTGATGATGAAGGAGAAGGGACAACCCTATAGTTAAGAGCAGAGTATGCAGAGAATATGCTCAGAGAGCCGAGTAGACTCTTCTACTTGCTGATGGGACGATAGTGATAACTTTATTCTTTCAATGAAGTGTAACAGGATGTTCCATTGGAAGTGTTGATTGAAACACCAAAATGTAATAGAACTGACACGCTAAAGTGAGGTGCTAGACCCAGATGCAAATTTCTGAAGAAATTGTAACATGACTCTGAAACTCCACCCACACCGAACGATGAAGACGTAAGGTTGTCAGGATGAAGGTGGAAGGTTTCTTGAGAACTATTCTTTGTTGGGGAGGCTAACGTGTGCAGAGACAGTGTACAGGGACTCATGCCCTGGAGACGTGTTTTGTGAGGAAGTCATTTTGAGAGTCCGGTGGTTGGGAGAGGTAGTGGTCAGTGTTGGATTCCTGCCGGGGACATTAAACAGCTCAAGGGTTGTCTCGCTGCTGACAGAGAAGCTGAAGGAGGGGTGATCGTGTTGTGGTGGACATACCTCCCAGGATTTGTCCAGGTAGAGGACCTTGTGTGTTCCCATGCATCAGATAGGGCCTCTAAGCAGACCGAATCTGGAGGTGGACCTCCTCAGGGTTTCTCAGGGCTGTGGAAAGAAGTGAGTGGGCAGATGAGCTGGAGAAGAGCATGTGACCCTGAACAAAGGAACGGCAGCTGAGAGATCTCCAGGAATGAAAGCTTCTAGATGAACTCATAAAAGCTCCCTGAGAGTCGTCTTTAAACATTGCCCAGGCTCAGCGAGAGAGGATTTTCCACTTCTCGTCTCTCCAATCCCAAGCCCTATAAAAGGCAGACACAGCATCTACAAGAGAGGGAGTGGCAAGTGAGTGAGAAAGCAAGCGGCACCCCCTCCCTGGGGAAGCGGGCGGACAGCTGACTGCAGCAGCCCTCCACTTGAGCGAGGGGGAGCAGCCAGAACTCTGAATGAAGTTGGAGGCCTTGGCTATTGCATGGGACCAAGATCCTAAATATCAAATCAACTGTGTTTTGGGACTTAAAGTGATCAGTGGACTTCTTCTTACAAAAAAGCAATCAGAAACGTTATGGGACACACCAAGATTTCATTCAGAAGTGTTGCAACTTCCAACCCATATAAAATTTAAGGGACAGTGAATGACACAGGTGAAGTTGCATTACTAAATAAGGAAGTAAGAGTTGGGGGCATAGACTGAGAATGAAGGAGGGGAAGAAGGCAGGGACTGGGAGGGTTGGAGATTTGAGAAGAGAGGAAGAGCCACCAAAATGCGATTTTGGTGGGAAGGAAAATGAACTTTTCAGGGAAATGCAATGGGACCATTGGACAGTATTTACAACCCACGTAAAGTTTGCGGTCATGAAATTGAAGTGATACCAGCAATTATCTGGAAGAGGAGCAGCGAGGGTAGCAATCTGGGTTTAACTGGAGCAGTTCAAGGTTTTACCAGACATGTAGGATGCAGAGAGAAAGTGGCAAAAGATTTGAAAGTGTTTGCAAACTTGTGAAAGTGTTTGCAAACTAGCTCATGACATCCAAGTGGGTAAGGATAGAATGGAAGTGAAGGCAAGTCAAAGACCTACAGAAGACCCTGGGAGGATTGTTTTGGTGGAAATAATAAGGTAAGTGTACCGGAGAGGGGAGAGCTGGAATCAGGAGACTATGAGTGATGACAAGGTTCAGCATATGACTGCCCGAGTGGGTGGTGGAGATATCATCACTGGACCTGAGGAAACCTGTGTATTGGACGAATCACTCTGGGACTGAGGACAGGAAGAGGATTGGGAGCAGTGAGCCAGAGGCCATGGCATTGGTGAAAGGTGAAGAATAAGCTTAGACTTACTGCTGATGATATCCAGAGTTCAGTGGATGAATCAGAAGCACTGGTCATCAGGGTCAGGATGACGACTGAGGCAAGAAAGGTGCCAGGGTGCCCTCACTCTCAGCTTAATGCAAGTGCAAGATCAGCACTTGAGAATGAGCGCTTCCCTAACTTCTGTGCTCAGGGCACCTTGCTTGCCCCGCTCTAGTTCCAGCCCGGTAGATGGTACTAGATGGGAAAGGACACCCCGCAGGAGGGGAGGAGGCAAACCTGCTCTCTGAGTTCTCTGCATACTGTGAACGGTCAAAAGTGCTGTGTGGGGGCTTCTTGAATGGGGCTGTGCTTCAGAAACCCTGCTCAAGGGTACTGAAGGCAATTCCTGGGGACTGTGGGCACTTGGTGGGAGGTGTTGCTGGTCTAACTAGAAAACAACTTTTCTGGTCCAGCATGGATAAAGATTCCCAGACAATGCATTGCCCGATATCTACTCTGAAGAGCTCCAGCTGTGGCACCTTCCGGATCTACTGCAATGTTTATGCAGAAGCTCTGCTTTTTCTGTGCCGCTCCCACCAGCGATGGAAGATGGTGGGGGAGCTAGAGTTAGGACATTCTTGCCCAACAAGTAGTCCTCCCCTGGGCAGTCTTTATTCTGGGACTCCCCTCCAACTCTCACATCCACACTGCCGTCTGTGGTTCTTCCTGTCCAATCTTACTTTCTTCCCTTTCTCCTTCCACAACATCAGCCTTGTATCATAGTCTGAGGCTCTTCCTGCAGACTCCTGCCTGCTCCCTCTTATTCTTCATAAAGTTACCCCCCAATAAATCTCTTACATGTCTAGTTATGACTTGATCTCAGCTCTTGGAAGAACGAAAGTGACACAGGAGTCCTCTCCCCACCACATTGTAGGAGAAGTTTGTCTTGGTTATAGATTCCTTTTTTTTTTTTTTAATTTTTAAAATTTACATCCAAGTTAGTTCAGCATATAGTGCATCAATAATTTCAGGAGTAGATTCCTTAATGCCCCTTCCCCATTTAGCCCATCCCCCCACCCACAACCCCTCTAGTAACCCTCTGTTTGTTCTCCATATTGAAGAGTCTCTTATGTTTTGTCCCCCTCCTTCTTTTTATATTATTTTTGTTTCCCTTCCCTTATGTTCATCTGTTTTGTCTCTTTAAGTCCTCATATGAGTGAAGTCATATAATTTTGTCTTTCTCTGACTGACTAATTTCACTTAGCATAATACCCTCCAGTTCCATCCACGTAGTTGCAAATGGCAACAACATTCCTTAAATGTTTGGTAGAATTTCCCTGGAAAGCCATCTGGCCTTGGACTCCTGTTTTTTGGGAGGTTTTTGATTACTAATTTGATTTCTTTACTGGTTATGGGTCTGTTCACATTTCCCATTTCTTCCTGCTTCAGTTTTGGTAGTGTATATGTTTCTAGGAATTTGGCCATTTCTTCCATATTGCCCATTTTATTGGTGTATAATTACTCATAATATTCTCGTATTATTGTTTTTATTTCTGCTATGTTGGTTGTGATCTCTCCTCTTTCATTCTTGATTTTATTTATTTGGGTCCTTTCCTTTTTCTTTTTGATCAAACTGGCTAGTGGTTTATCAATTTCGTTAATTCTCTCAAAGAACCAGCTTTTGGTTTCATTGATCTATTCTAGGGTCTTTTTTTGGTTTTGATAGCATTAATTTCTGGTCTAATATTTATTATTTCCTATCTTCTGCTGGTTTTGGGTTTTATTTGCTGTTATTTTTCCAGCTCTTTAAGGTGTAAGTTTAGATTGTGTATCTGAGACCTTTCTTCCTTCTTTGGGAAGGCCTGGATTGCTTTATACTTTCCTCTTATGACTGCCTTTGCTGCATCCCAAATAACTGTTATCCCAGATAACACTGCTGTGGTGTCATCATTTTCATAGGTTTCTATGTACTTTTTGATTTCCTCTTTAACTTCTTGGTTAGCCCATTCATTCTTTAGTAGGATGGTCTTTAGTTTCCAAGTATTTGTTACTTTTCCAAATTTTTTGTTGTGATTGATTTTGAGTTTCATAGCGTTGTGGTCTGAAAATATGCACGGTATGATCTTGATCTTTTTGTACTTGTTGAGGGCTGAATTGTGTCCCAGTATGTGGTCTATTCTGGAGAACGTTCCATGTGCACTGGAAAAGAATGTATATTCCACTGCTTTAGGATGAAATGTTCTGAATATATCTGTTAAGTCCATCTGGTCCAGTGTGTCATTCAAAGCCATTGTTTCCTTGTTAATTTTCTGATTAGATGACCTGTCCATTGTTGTAAGTGGGGTGTTGAAGTCTCCTACTATTATGGTATTATTATCAATGAGTTTCTTTATGTTTGTGATTAATTGATTTATATATTTGGGTGCTCACACATTTGGAGCATAAATGTTTACAATTGTTAGGTCTTCTTGGTGGATGGACCCCTTAATTATGGTGTAATGAGCTTCTTCATCTCTCATTACAGTCTTTATTTTAAAGTCTAGATCGTCTGATATGAGTATGGCTACTCTGGCTTTCTTTGGTCAACCATTAGCATGATAGATGGTTCTCCATCCCCTTACTTTGAATCTGAAGGTGTCTTTAGGTCTAAAATGGGTCTCTTGTAAACAGCATAAAGATGGATCTTGTTTTCTTATCCATTCTGTTATCCTATGTCTTTTGATTGGAGCATTTAGTCCATTAACGTTTAGAGTGAGTACTGAAAGATATGAATTTATTGCCATTATGTTGCTTGTAGGGTTGGAGTGTCTGGTGGTGTTCTCTGGTCTTTTCTAGTCTTTGTTGCTTTTGGTATGTATGTATGTATGTATGAATGCATGTATTTTTTTTTTTTTTTCATCTTTTTTCCCCTCAGAGAGTCCCCCTTAAAATTTCTTGCAGGGCTGGTTTAGTGGTCACAAACTCCTTTAATTTTTGTTTGTCTGGGAAACTTTTAATCTCTCCTTTTATTCTGAATGACAGCCTTGTTGGATAAAGAATTCTTGGCTGCATATTTTTCTGATTCAGTACATTGAATATATCCCACCACTCCTTTCTGGCCTGTGGATAGGTCTCCTGCAAACCTGACCTGTCTTCCCTTGCTGCTTTCATGATTCTTTCCTTGCCTGAGTATTTTGTGAATTTGACTATGATATTCCTTGTTGATGGTTGGTTTTTGTTGAATCTAATGGGAGTCCTCTGTGCTTCCTGGATTTTGATGTCTGTGTCTTTCCCCAGGTTAGGAAAGTCTTCCACTATGATTTGCTCATGTAACCCTTCCACCCCTTTTTCTGTCTCTCCCTCTTCTGGGACCCCTGTGATTCTGATGTTGTTCCTTTTTAATGAGTCACCAATTTCTCTAATTCTTAAATGTGCTCTTTTGCCTTAGTTTCCCTCTATTTTTCTGCTTCATTATTCTCCATAAGTTTGTCCTCTATATCACTCATTCTCTGTTCTGCCTCATCTATCCTTGACACCGCGGCATCCATTCGAGATTGCAGCTCAGTTATAACATTTTTTTATTTCATCCTGACTAGGCTTTACTTCTTTTATCTCCACAGAAAGGGATTCTAATCTATTTTTGACTCCAGCTAGTATTCTTATTATCATGATTCTAAATTCTGGTTTGGACATCTTGCTTGTATCTGTGTTGGTTACGTCCCTGGCTGTCGTTTCTTCCTGCTCTTTCTTTTGGGGTGAATTCCTTCGCTTTGTCATTTTGAAGGGAGAATAGGGATTAATGAGGTCAAAAAAATAAAATTAAAATTAAAAATCAAAATTAAAAAAATTAAAATTTAAAAATTAAAAAAAAAACACACACAATCAAATAAATGATGCTAGATCCTAGGTGTGTTTTGGTCTGGGTGTTGAAAGGGGCTTGATAGATTAGAGAAAAAAGGGGAAAGAAAAAATTTGTTTGAAAATTTGAAAGAATGGATACACTGAAGTAGAAGAAAATGAAATGATGGAAGTAAAATAGAATGAAAAAAATTGACACAAAAGTAAAAAATATGGTAGAAAAAAATTATAGAAAAATATTTGTAATAAAAATTGAAAATAAAAATAAATTTTTTCTCTTTCTGTATTCAAGAAAAAGAAAGAAAATGAAAAAGAGAAAAAAAGGAAAATAAAAGAAAATTGAATAGATGGATCAGCAAACAGACTGAAATACGATTGAATTTACTTCATTTTCCCCTAGAACTCAAACTAGGAAGCGCTTTATAGTCCATAAACTAAGCAGGCGGAGAGATTTGTGTTCCTGAAGAGCGAGGTTGGCCCAGTTGGGCAGGGTTTAGTGTAACAGCTCCGTTCTCCACTAGATGGCGCTGCTCAGCTTACTAGGGTGGATCGTTGGGCGCTTGTAGGTGTGTATGCGCATGCGCGGAAGCGTTAAAAATGGCGTCATCCAGCTTCCTGGTCTCTAGTGTCAGAACTCTGTTCTTCCCGATCAGCAATCGCGCACCCGGCCTTTGTCTTCGGCTTCCGCCCTCTCCCCGCTTTTACACCGTCCATGAGCAAGCCCTCGGGTTGCCAGGGGGCGTTTCCATCTTGAGTTTTATGTCAGATGCGGCCGTTTTTCCTGAGCGCTTACTTATGAGGGGCTCCCGCTCCGCCCCTCTGCGGGAGTCTCATGGAGCGGTGGCCCCAAGCCAGCCACACCCAGAAATGTCCGCACGACCGGGCTGCCGCCGCCGCCCAGAGACTGCAGCCGGGCGCCAGCCCTCCCCGGAAAAAGTTGACGCGATCGTGTAGCAGCAGCGCCTCAGGGATTCCGGAAAATCACAACACACATCTGGCGCCAGGCTTCACCCCCAACGGCCTTGTTCCAGCACCGGTGAATGTGGTTGTTCTCCGGGGTCCGCTGACACCTTGGCCTGTGGCGGGGAGGGCACACAGCCTCTACCGGTGTCCTCCCGGCAGGGGAACCGCCTCTCCCGCGTGGCCCGAAGACCCCCGGACTCCACTCCGCTCCTGCGGACTCGCCCTTCCCACCAGAGCACCGCCAGGTATCGAGCTGCAGAGTTTCATCTGCGCTCCCCCTGTTTATAGAGTCTTAGTGGAATTTAAGCCCTCTCCTCTCTCCCTTTTTAGTTCTGTCCCTGCGGCTCTTTCCACTTTTCCACTTTCTCTCCAGCTGCTTTTGGCGGGGGTGGTTTTCCCGTACCCTTACCCCCCTTTCCTCGGTCCTCTCTCCATAAGCAAAAACGGCTCCCTGCCCTCTGCAGCTGCTTTCTCCCCCAGTTCACTTCTCCGCGCCACGTACCTGCCGAGTTCTGGGGTTCAGGTTGTGCAGGTGGTTGTGTTAATCCTCAAATCAGTTTCCTAGGTGTGCAGGATGGTTTAGTGGTGATCTGGCTGCATTTCAGGGATGAGAGACACACAAAAAAGTCCCTGCTGTTCCGCCATCTTGGCTCTTCCTGGTTTTTTATGGGAGAGATCCAGGGAGGGATTTTGAGAACTTGTTGCTACAGGGAATGTTTCAACTGGCAGGAGAAAGACGTTTGGAAGTGCTCTCTATTATCCTCAAGGAGATCTCTATTCAGAGATTCAGAACTTTGTAAAACACAGCGCAGGCTCTGTTCAGAGGCAGGATAGTGGCTGGGTTAGTTGGGCATCACAGTCTACACATATGATGCCACTGGAACGAAGGAGCCCGTTTGGCTTTTTATTTTTTTGGTGTTCAGGAGAGAGCTTCGGATGCTCATTGACTTCTCTTATGGAGTGGGCAACAAAGGGGGAAAACAGAAGTTTCTCTCTTGAGTTTCTCCGCTGCTTTGAGTGGCACAAACCAAGCCACTTGTTAGCTGATGGCCGCTTAGCATGTACCAGGTGCCATAATGCCACGTGCCCGAGAAAAGACACATGGCCATTTCTGGGTAAAGTCTCAATCTGGAGGGTCTTGTTGCCAACTGTGAAATTCCAAGTAGCCCAGTACAACATAATGAGGGAAAAGGGGGACATAGGTGGTCGTGGATTTGTCAAGAATCTTGTCAGTTTACAAGGTGCACCGAGAAACCAAAACTTGAGCTTGTGATGAACGTTCTATTCATCGCAGAACAGTTTGGAAGGGGAGGCAAGGATCTGCTTGGTCCTAGGGCAGTTACCACCCAAACCAAATCTTCAGTAGCACTTTGAGAGGATGGGGAGAGGAGCCTCACCTGCGTCATCAATCAGAAGCAGGGGGATGATGGGTAGAAAGCTAGGATGGGGAGATGACATTATCACTTCTGGGTAGGACGCTGCATATGCCTCACATAGCCTAGGGGAATGATTCCCTCCCTGCAGTCCTTTATCCAGGACCCATACGTAGCAAGCCTGCATATAGGATAATGGGTATGTGGACAGCGTGAGAAATCAGTTTCTTAATTCTGAGCAATGGGATATCTGGGAGTTTATCTTAATTTGGGATCCCTCAAATCAGGAGCTGAGACAAAGATTTGGGGGCAGGTAGTATTTGGGAGGTGATTCCAGGAGGCCAAAGTGAAGAAGCAGAGAGAGCTAAGGAAGGGAGAAACTCAAAAAAAGCTGGATAGTGCTGTGGGCAGCTGGGCAGGGCAGGGGGTTGGATGAGCTGAGAGAGTCACCTAAGGCACAAGAATTAAGGGAGCACTTACTCTCAGGTTTGTGAAAAGCTGGCCCTACAACCAGAGCTCAGACTTTCTAGGGCTTCTCTGCTCAGCCTGACTTGGAACAGTCCCTCTGAGGCCTAGGAGGCTGGGAATTTACTTGCCTTCCAACCATTGTCCCGCATTGCGTAAGAGTTGTGCTCAAGGCTGTCAACGTCTCCCTTCTCCCTGCATATCTGGGCTGCTGTGCCTATGCACAGAAAATCTCAGTGACTTTGGAGAAAACCTTGAGACAAGAAAGCTGCCTGGTTGTATTTAAAGTCAGATGACGCAAGGAATGTGGTGTAGTGTGGAGGAAGTATCTGCTCTAGGGTCAAAAGAGTAGGATCCAAGCATGGCCTCCCCAAATGGGTTTTGGAGGAGCTACCCTCCAGTCTGTGTACCAGTCAGAGTACTGAATGTATCACGGGAGGAACCCGCATGTGGTTAGATGTCCTTTGGCATGTGAAGTACAGCGTTACCCGCCCAACATATCTAGACTCAGTGGGGGAGGGGTCGCAGCATTGCCCTCTCTGTGAACTACCCTAGGGCACATTGTGGCAGGATGGGTTCTCTGATTTTCTCCTGTGTTGCTTTTCTGTTTCTTTCAGTGGGCAGAGAGGGCATTTTTATCTCTTTCAAACTTCCTTGGTTGATTCTTCAGGGCAGGAATCTTTATTCCCATTGTACAGACAAGGAAAGTTGTTCAGAGAGGTTGTGCCGTATGAGCAAGGGAAGGCCTGGAATCAAATTGGAGCCCACTGCCCTCACTTCCAGAACTCAGTTCAGAGCCCCGTATTGCTTACCTAATGATTTAGGTGTTTTTGTGTGGATCATTTGCAGACGTTTTCAGCTTCCAAGTGGTTCTGGGGCTTCCTGTTCTGACTACAGGAAGCCTCATTATTCAACAGGCACACACACATGCCTTTATATTGCTTTATAATATAATTAAATCTGTAAGCAGGAGCAGCCACATGACTAATAACTTAGTTCTGGTCAGGAAAAAAAAAGGGTCCTTTTCCTACATACCCCTTAAGAATTTGTGATCTTTGTACAATGAATCATATAGACCGAGTTTTGTTGTTGGTGTTGGTTCTGTTGTCATAATTGGTGTTTCAAAGGGTCAACAGTAGACGTGAACTTTCTTGGTATAGAAACCCTGCCTTTCTCTGCCTGAACTCTCTTGGAAGATGATTCATTTGGGGCCCCTGAAGAGAAAACACTTCATATTTCCACTTCAGGGAAGGTATGAGTGATTTTTCTGGAGACAGAGTACACTGTTGATATTTGGGTTCTGGGAACTATTTGTCTGGAGGTGAAGGACTTGGACATGTCACCACAGATGAAGATGGGAGCTGACATCCTGGTCCATTTGTGGGTGGTTTTATCTGAGCATACTTAGCGACTTTAGTTAATTTGTTTGAGAGACTCAAAAATCCACAGTTCAGGTTCCCATTTGGCACAACCTCCTCCCAATCTCTCTGTCCCCAATTTCAGCTTCCCCATGGTTCATGACTGTGGCCAGAGGGATTTCTACAAAACACGAATCCAACTCCTAACTTGTAACCTTCATCGGGCATTTTTGCCTGCCTAGCCACCTTCTTCCTATTTGGTAAGGGTGCCTTAACTCGTTTTTGGTGTGAGTGTGTTTCAGGGGTGGGGCATGATGGTGGGAGGAGGTAATTGACTGCCATCTTGTTGGAGCTGTCAGTCAAAATGCTCTTGCCCTCCCTTACTGGTGCTGGGCCAATCAAATCCCTGGCTGGACACCACAGGAAAAAGGCTGGAACTGATTGGCCCCCTGAAGAGATTGTCTATAGGTGCCTATTGCCCAGAAACCTATTCAGACCTGGCTCCTATCCTGGCCAATTGTTTAGCATTGAACTTTCCATTGTGAGCTTCCCTATGGCCTTCCAGGAAATTTGTTTGATGTTGGAATTGATGTCTGTTGCTTGTAACCAAATAACTCTGACTGGCATAGAAATTGACACCTGGAGATGGGTGTTACTATTAACAGACCTAAACGTGTGGCATTGGCCAGGTTGAGACGTGGTGAGATACTGAGACTCTCCTATGACCAGATCTGAATCTGGAAGTTTCTGTTATGATTTTAAGCTATACCATGTTGTACGTGGAGACTCAGATCAGCTGCCCGTTGCAGCAGGAGTTTAAGGGACTTCATAGAAAAACTCTAGGACTTGGAAAAACCTGGGATCCTTCCTGAAGGCTTTGTAAAGAAAAGTAAACTTTGTAGTAAAGAAAGACAAACTTTGCCTCAACTGGTCCTTGTGAAAGCAGAAAGGGAGGCTGTTTCTGGCTATGACTAGTAACCTAAGGTCTTAGAGTCTTAGGCCTTGGAGAGTGGAAAAACAAATTTCTGTCCTAGGCTAATATTGCTAGAGAAAGGGCAGGGGGGTTGGAAACTGGCGTGTGCTGGAGCCCGTTCATACTACTCAAGTTGAGTGTGCACATCTCTTCCCGATTCTGCCTTTAGGGATGTCATGTTAGTATCCTGACATGGGCCATAGTGAGAGTATTCATACCAGACAAATCAGAAAGTGCTACAAATCAGAGATTTTCCCTATGAAGAGCTAATTGTTAAATATTTACCAGCATACCAGTGATTGGGAACATAGAGGTGAGGGAAAGACTGGGAGCTGGGAGAAGCCTGACACCCTTCCCCCCATCTCCTCCCCTGAATGATTCTGTCCCTGCACTCCCTGTAGCGCAAAGGAGGCATGACTCCAATTTATAGAGC
This sequence comes from Prionailurus bengalensis, assembly GCF_016509475.1. Classification (NCBI taxonomy): domain Eukaryota; kingdom Metazoa; phylum Chordata; class Mammalia; order Carnivora; family Felidae; genus Prionailurus; species Prionailurus bengalensis. The sequence continues at coordinate 153,143,142 of NC_057350.1, read as the reverse complement.
TGCCCAGTGGGATACCAACCGGGAGGGGGCAGATGAGATGTGCCTCCACACCCAAGCCATTGTTTTTCAACAATATCTGTATGCAGTGACTGGTTGAGCCTGGGATGAAGGTCATTCAGCCAAGGACTGCTGGTGGCAGTGATGGGGGGAGGCAAGATATCTATTGCTAAAAGGCAGTAATATCCAATCCCAAGTCTAGACTGAAGGACCACAGCCCAACAAAAACTACTGAGTTGGTAAAATGCAAGAGATGGAAATCATAGCAGCATTTTAAGGGAATTGTATTGTCAGAGGAACTTCATTCCAGGCAAATGGTGGCTCATGAGTGTTCAAACCTGAAGACGATTTCCACGGTCCACTGATGTGATGGAAAGTGCAATACGCTGCCCGTTCCTTAGAAGGAGTCTCTTTCCAATGCTCCTTCTTATGACAGAGTAGGACAGTGGATGAGGAATTCTCCTAGAAACAGAACCAACAAATCCCTCCACTGTCAGAACAAGGAGTACCTGCGTCAAGGTATACTGTGAACTTGTACTTTTGAATATGGTTTATTCTTTTCTGAATAGGATTTTTTTTTCATTGAAGCTAACATGTTTATCTTATATTATTGTATGTCAGATAACTAACCTTTGGGTAGTGGGCCATGAGAAGCTAGCTATGGACTGATCAAGAAGAAAGCATTTCACTCATGTTACAAATATTGTGAATCTACTTTGACACCATTCTAGGGGATCTATCAGTGAGCAAAGTAGGTAGAGTCCTTGTCCCACAGAGCTCACATTCCAGTGGGGAAGACAGACAATGAGCAAGTACATATATGATATATCTGGGAGGGTGATAAGTGCATGGATATGGCTGGTAATTTGACAGGGTGGTCAGGGATGAAGGAAGTGTAAGAATGAGCCATGGGGATATACTGGCTGAGGAAAAAGCAAGTTCCAAGGGCCTTTTTACCTGCAAGAGCACGCCTGGTGTGTTTAAGGAACGGCAGGAAGGACAGTGTGGCTGAAACACAGAGAATGGGGCGGTGGGTGGGGGGAGATGAAGTCACAGAGGAGAGAGAACCAGATTATGTAAAACCATTGTAATGACATCTACTCAGAGAACAAACCTAGGTACCATGGATAGATTTGACTCTGGCTGCTGTTTGAGGAGAATAGACTGTCTGGGACAACAGCAGAAATGGGGACCAACTGGGGGGAGGCTATTGAAATAACACTTGTGAGAGATGATGACCATTTGGATAAAGCTGACGGTAGTTAAGGTGGTAAGACGTGGTCAAATCCTGGATATGTTTTGAAAGTCAAGTTGTCAGGATTTGCTGATCTATTATTCAAACAGTCTTCAGTGGAGGCTGGCTGGTTCTGGGCTGCCTTTCGTTGGGAAGAGGGGGAGTGCGGCTGTATGTGGGATAGCTACATTATGTTAGGAAGGTATTTTTGACACTGCATGCCTAGAAAGAAGAATGCGTGTTGATGTTGGGTAGTTCAGGGGTAGATGGAGTGGGAGCTATTGTTTAACCCTGTTCATCAGAGATTGTCTCTTCTTATGGCCACCTAACTTTTCTATTTGGGTACTGCCCCAGCTCAGCTTGTGGCTCCCAGGGTGGGCACATGATCCAGGATTGGTCAATGAGTTGCATGTCTGGACACAGTGTTTGCTTAGGGAAAGGGATTTCATATGATATTGGCCAAGGACATGCCTCCCTGGGAATTTTGCTGGAATTATTGGAAAAGAGTCATTTCCCTTCTGAGATCACAGATGTAAAGGACTTGCAGAGTATTCTTTTGCCACTACATGGAGAGAGACTGCTTGAGAATGGAGCCAATACAGAAGAAAGCAGAACCTGGAAGGCGAGAGATAATATCCTGATGCATCATTTGAGCTCCTGGATCCAGGTAGTTCTGGATCCAACTGCATTTCTTGGCTTCCTGTTTGGTAGATGAAAATAAGTTTTCTTATCCCCGTAAACTAATTTAGGTTGGATTTCTATCACTTGCAACCAGGGTTAATAATATTCTACCAGTATGCATGAGTATAACAAAACATTTCTGTACTGATTGGTAAATAGCTGCTGCCTCATGTGCTCCCCACCCCTTCCCCAGCTGCCCTGGTCCTTCCTTTGGGACCCCTCTCTAGACTTCTTGATGCAACAACTGAAGCCTTAGGACCTGGCACAACAGGGGGCCTCCAGAAGGCCGGCTGCTTTAGCAATATGGTCAGTCCTGGTTGGTGCCTTGTGCCAGACAGGATGTTAAGTGTTTTAATATCACCCATGGTGCCATCCAAAAGAATTCAGAGAGTTACAAAATTTTGTCCCCATTGTGATCATATCACTCCCCCATTTCCTGCTGTGCTTGGTTCACAATAGTTTGGTTACATTTGCTCAGACTCTTGCACATCTTCGTTGTCTTTTGCATTTGCTATTCATTTTCTCTAGAATTTCCTTTTTTATTGCCCATTACAGGTATACCTCAGAGACATTACAGGTTTGGTTTTAGAACATCATGATAAAGTGAATATTGTAATCAAGTGAGTCAAATTAATTTTTTGGTTTCCCAGTGCATATAAAACTTATGTTTACACTATATTGTACTCTATTAAGTGTGCAATAGGATTATGTCTAAAAATGTACATAACTTAATTAAAAATACTTTATTGCTAAAAAGTGCCCACCATAATTCCAGCTTTCAGTGAGTCATCTTTTTGCTGATGGAGGTCCTTGCCACAATGTTGATGGCCACTTGACTGATCAGGGTAGTGGTTGCTGAAGGCCAGGGTGACTGTGGTGATTTATTTTTTCTTTCTTTCTTTCTTTCTTTCTTTCTTTCTTTCTTTCTTTCTTTCCTTCCTTCCTTCCTTCCTTCCTTCCTTCCTTCCTTCCTTTACTTCCTTTTTTTTTCTTTTTTTCTTCTTTCTTTCTTTCTTTCTTTCTTTCTTTCTTTCTTTCTTTCAAAGAAAGGGAGTGAGAGAGAGAGAGAGAGAGAGAGCGCATGAGTTGGGGAGAGGGATGGAGGATGGAGGGAAAGAGAGAGAATCCCAAGCAGGCTCCACACTGAGTGGAGCTCAATCCCACCATTCTGGGATCATGACTTGACCTGAAATCAAGAGTCAGATGCTTAACCAACTGAGCCACCCAAGCGCCCCAGTGATTTCTTAAAAGAAGACAACAGTGAAGTTAGCTGCATGGACTGACTTTCTTTCATGAATGGTCCGTAGCATGTGATACTTTTTTTTTCCTCTAAAACTTTTATTTTGGAATAACTATAGATACATATTCATATTCATAGGTGTAGTTGAAATACAAAATTATACTGACACCGCAAAAATATCTCTTGTGCTACCCCTTCATTTTTATGTCTGTGAATATGTGGTCTTTTTTGAGTCTCTTTTAATTTTTTTGTTTGCTTTTTCTTCATTGTTCATATTGGCTATTTCTATTGTACTATTATCCAAGTTTACTGATTTTCCTCCCTTGGTTCTCCATTTTGCTGTCAAGTCCATGGGCTGAGATTTTTATTTTGAAGATTAAATTTCTCAATTCTAAAAATTCCATTTACTTCTTCTTTATATCTTCTGGTTTTTACTGAGTGTTGTACTTTTTATTCATTTATTTTAATAAAATCTATTTGCAGCTGCTCATTGAAGCATTTTAACGTTTTTTTGAGAATCTTTTTTACTTTACTTTTTTTTATAACTCATTTTATTTTTTATTTTTTTAAAATTTACATCCAAATTAGTTAGCATATAGTGCAACAATGATTTCAGGAGTAGATCCCTTACCCATTTAGCCCATACCCCCTCCCATAAACCCTTCAGCAACCCTCACTTCTCCATATTTATGGGTCTCTTCTGTTTTGTCCCCCTCCTGTTTTTATATTATTTTTGTTTCCCTTCCTTTGTGTTCATCTGTTTTGTCTCTGAAAGTCCTCATATGAGTGAAGTCATATGATTTTTGTCTTTCTCTGACTAATTTCACTTAGCATAATACCCTCCAGTTCCATCCACGTAGTTGCAAATGGCAAGATTTCATTCTTTCTGACTTCCGAGTAATACTCCGTTGTATATATATACCACATTTTCTTTATCCATTCATCCATCAATGGACATTTGGGCTCTTTCCATACTTTGGCTATTGTTGGTAGTGCTGCTATAAACATGGTGGTGCATGTGTCCCTTCAAAACAGCACACCTGGACCCTGTGGATAAATACCTAGTAGTGCAATTGCTGAGTCGCAGGGTAGTTCTATTTTTAGTTTTTTTGTGGAACTTCCATACTGTTTTCCAGAGCGGCTGCACCAGCTTGCATTCCCAGCATGCGATAGTTTTGATAGCATTTTATCCACAGTGGAATTTCTTTCAAAATTGGAGTCAGTGTTCTTGAACCTTACTGCTGCTTTGTCAACTAAGTTAATGTAATATTCTAAATCCTTTGCTGTCATTTCAACAATCTCCACAGCATCTTCACCAGGAGTAGATTCCATCTCAAGAAACCACTTTCGTTGCTCATCCATAACAAGCAACTCTTCACTCATTCAAGTTGTACCATGAAATTGCAGCAATTTCGCTCTGTCTTCAGGCTCAACTTCTAATTCTAGTTCTCATCTGCTGGTACATCCTCCTCAAAGTCAATCATGAGGGTTGGAATCAACTTCTTCCAGGAATCAACATTCCTGTTAATGTTGATGTTTTGACCTCCTCTCATGAATCACAAATGTTCTTAATGACATCTAGAGTGGTAAATCCTTTCCAGAAGGTTTTAAATTTACTTTGCCCAGATCCATCACAGGAATCACTGTCTATGGCAGCTATATAGCCTTACAAAATGTATTTCTTTTTTTTTCTTTTAATTTTTTTTAACGTTTATTTATTTTTGAGACAGAGAGAGACAGAGCATGAACGGGGGAGGGTCAGAGAGAGGGAGACACAGAATCTGAAACAGGCTCCAGGCTCTGAGCTGTCAGCACAGAGCCCTATGCAGGGCTCGAACTCACGGACCGCGAGATCATGACCTGAGCCGAAGTTGGCCGCTTAACCGACTGAGCCACCCAGGCGCCTCCTTTTTTTTCTTTTTTAAGTGAGTGGGGGGAGGCGTTGAGGGAGGGGGACAGAGGACCTGAAACAGTCTCTGTGCTGACAGCAGCAAACCGGATGTGGGGCTTGAACTCGTGAACCGTGAGATCATGACCTGAGCTGAAGCTGGACGCTCAACCAGTTGAGCTACCCAGGCGCACTGAAATATATTTCTTAAATAATAAGTCTTGAAAGATGAAATCACTCTTTGGCCCATGGGCTGAAGAATGGATATTGTGTTAGCAGGCATGAAGACAACATTAATCTCCTTGTACATGTCCATCAGAGCTCTTGGGTAACTAGGTGCATTGTCATTGGAGCAGTAATATTTTGAAAGGGATCTTTTTTCTTGGCAGTATGTCTGAACAGTGGGTTTCAGATATTCAGTAAACCGTGTTGTAAGTACATGTGCTGTCACCCAAGCTTCCCGTTCCATTTACAGAGCACAGGCAGAGTAGATCGAGCATCATTCTTAAGGGTCCTAGCATTTTTGGATGGTAAATAAGCATTGGTTTCAATTTTATATCACCAGCTGCATTCGCCTCTAATAAGAGTCACTCTGTCCTTTGAAGCCAGGCACTGACTTCTCTTCTCTTGCCATGAAAGTACTAAAAGGCCTCTTCTTCCGGGAGAAGGCTGTTTTGCCTACATTGAAAATCTGTTATTTAGTGTAGCCACCTTCATTAAGTATCTCAGCCCGATCTTCTGGATTCCTTGTTGCGGCTTCTATGGCAGCATTTGCTGCTTCACTTTGTACTTTGATGTTATGCAGGTAGCTTCAGTCCTTAAACCTCATGAACCAACCCTTGCTGGCTTCAAACTTTCTTTCTGCGACTTCCTCACCTCTCTCAGCCTTCCTGGAATTGAAGAGAGTTAGGACCTTGCTCTGGATGAGGCTTTGGCCGGAGGGAGTGTTGTGGCTGCTTTGATATTTTGTCCAGACCACTAAAACTTTCTCTATATCAGCAACAAAGCTATTTTGCTCTCTTATCATTCCTGTGTTCACCAAAATAGCACTTTTAATTTCCTTCAAGAATTTTTCCTTTAAGAATTTTTCCTTTGCAGTCACAACTTGGCTAACTGTTCGGTGCAAGAGGCCTAACTTTTAGCTCATCTGGACTTTCAACATGCCTTCCTCACTAAGCTTAATCACGCTTTTGAATTAAGGTGAGAGACGTGTGACTCCTCCTTTCACGTGGACACTCAGAAGCCCCCGAAGTGTTATTAATTGGCTTCATTTCAATATTGTTGTGTCTCAGGAGAGGGAGAGAGATGAGGGAGTAGCCAGTTGGTGTGGTCAGAAAACACACATTTATCAAGTTTGCTATCTTATATGGGCACAGTTTGTGGCACCCCAAAACAATTACAATAGTAGCATTGATGACCACTGATCACAGATCACCATAACACACATGATAACAATGCTGTTGGCAAAATGGCACCAACAGATTTGCTTGATGCAGGATTGTCACAGATCTTCAGTTTGCAAAAAACAGTATTTGTGCAGGGCCATAAAGTAATACACAATAAAACAAGGTATGTCTGTATTGAACTCCTACTCCTTCTTTTATAACTCAGCTCAGATAATCCAAGTCCAAGATAGAAACACCACGATTCAGAGCAGCAGATAGTAATTGCTTCTGTGAAGAGGGAGGAGAATCTAAGCTAAGTCATTAATTTTTTTTTAAATTATGAGATATAACACACACACAGAAAAGAACATTAGATACATATGTTTATCTTAACACTTAGTTATAAGGGCGACACTCAAAAGATAGCCACCTAGGCGATGAATTAGAACATTGCCAAAGACCCAGTTGCAAATGCTTGTACCTGTCTCCTAGAGTATGTGTGCATAGATTTCTCTAGGTTTCAGACTTTAGGGTGGAAAACCCGAGTCATAGCTATATCTTCAACTCTTCTGAAAAAGTTAAACTTTTTCAGAATGGCTGTGTCAATTTAATTACTTTCTAGAGACGCAGTTCTTATTTCTTGACATCTTTGCCAACACTTGATATTTGTTAGACTCTAAAAGCTTGGCAGGTCTGATAAATGGTATTTTGCTATGGTTTTAATTTGCATTTCCCTGATTACTAATTAGGTTGTGCACCTTAATGTTTCTCAGTTATTCAGATTTCTTTTTTTGTGAAGTACCTTTTTAAGTCTCTTGCCAGTTTTCTATGGTTGTTGTCTATTTTGTATTGATTTTTAGAAATTAATGAAAGCCTCCTCTGAATATTAGATTTTTATTGGATCTAAGTGTTTTAAATATTTTTTTCCACTCTATAATTTGCTTTTTTACTCTTTTTAAAAAAGTTTTTTATTTATTTAAGTAATCCTTACACCCAATGTGGGGCTTGAACTCTTGACCCTGAGATTAAGAGCTGCATGCTCTTCCCACTAAGCCAGTCAGGTGCCCCAGCCTTCTCACTTTGTTAATATCTATTGACCTGGTGTCCAAAATTTTAATGTAGTCAAACATATCAGTCTTTTCTTTATTCCATGGTCATGTAGATATTTTCATTATCTTCTAAAAGTTTTATAGATTTGCCTTTCACATTTGGGTATACCTGAAATTGATTTTTAAATACAGTCTTAGGGGCACCTGAGTGGCTCAGTCAGTTGAATGTCTGACTTTGGTTCAGGTCACGATCTTGCTGTTTGTGAGTTCAAGCCCCCTTCGGGCTTTGTGCTTACAGCTCAGAGCCTGGAGCCTGCTTTGGATTCTGTGTCCTCTCTTTCTGCTCCTCCCTAGCTTGCACTCTGTCTCTCTCTCTCAAAAATAAATTAAAAAAAAAACATTAAAAAAATACAGTCTTAGGTTGGGGTCCAATTTTGTTTCATGTCTCATGAAAATACAATTGTCCTAATGCCATTTGTAGGAAGGTCATCTTTTTCTCACTGCTATGTTATGTCATCTTTGTCATATATTAAATATCCACATATGCTTTGGTCTGTTTCCTTTTGTTTTTGATTCTCAGCTAAATCAAAGTGTGGTCAGAAAACACATTATATACTTCTAGTGTCTTGAAAACTTTCAAAATATTATTCTATGTGTAGTTATTTTTTTAATTTTTAAAAAATGTTTATTTATTTTTGAGGGAGAGAGAGAGCATGAGTGGGGGGGAGGCAGAGAGAGAGAGAGAGAGACAGAATCCAAAGCAGGCTCCAGGCTCTGAGCTGTCAGCACAGAGCCTTATGGGGGGCTCTAACTCACGAACTGTGAGATCATGACCTGAGCTGAAGTCGGGTGCTTAACTGACTGAGCCACCCAGGTACCCCTATGTCTAGTTATAATGACTATTTCTGCAAATGTTCCCTAAATACTTGGAAAAAACCATGAACTTTGCAGCTACTTGATTAATAGTTCCATGGTATATCTTTTCCCTCTTTTTATTTTTATCTTTTTGATAACCTTAGGCTTTAGTTTTGTCTTTCTATAAACATTGTTTATTGGCATTTAAAAATTCTGTGTTACAATCTTTGCTGATTTTTTGGAGCACATAGTCCATTTACATTTAATACAACTGTTGGTATATTTGTTTTCAAATATACTACATTACTCTGTCTTTTCTACTTGTTCCTCTTGTTCTCTATTTCTCTTATATCTTCCTCCCTATCTTACTTTTTTGATTGTCTAATTATTTATTAGCTTATATCCCCCATCCTCATTTGGAATATGCTTTGTTTCTATTCTGCTAGTGGCAATCCTAGTAATTAATTCATGAATTCTTAACTTAGCAAAGTTTAATAATAATACAAACTTTTACTAGCCTGTCACTGTTGGAAATCTTGGGATTGCTTTATTTTTTATTTTTTATTAAACCTCAGCCTGTGTTCAGCTCCAGGCTGAGGATGTGTCTTACTAATTTTAAATCCCCAGTGCTTGGGAAAGTGACTTCACCTTTGTCTTAAGGCAAACGCTCTAGCACACCAAGGCTCTGCTTACATCTTCTCATCTGTGTTGGCTGGATGTTCTTGAATGTTCTTGGCCACGTATGTCTCTGTGTTACACAGTTTAATGGATTAAAAAGTCAAGGTAGTGTTTATAGTGGAGGCATATTTTAAGGTTTCAGATATTTATACAGCCAACACTGCTGTTCTGTTTCTTGTTTCCCTTCAGCTCTGATTTTCCATCTGCCCTGGACCTCTAAGATTCGCTTAACCTTGTAATTGGACCACCGGCTGAACTTTCAAGTAGATCTAGTGAAATTTTCAAGGACTAAGCTTGTGGGTTTTTTTTTTTTAAGAGAATTTAGAGTCTTTATTTATTTAAAGCCATAGATTCAGTTTAGCTTTAATCTAAACAGAAAGTGAAAGATATTTTACAAGTGGAAGAGACAGCAAGAAATAAAGCAACAGCTAATATGTCAAAGCTGGAACAAGAACAGAGGTCAAGGTGTCTGGCTATTAGCAAAAAGGCCAAAATTTTTGTTCCTCTGGAGAGTCAGCATATCAAGTTCAGAAGTTAGGCAAAAGGATTTCCAAAAGGATCCCTATATACATCAGGAGATGTGGGTTGAGAAGCCATAGAGGTTTGCGATGAACTGAAAGAATCTTTAGAGAAAGGGTTCTCAAATGCATTGTCAGCAGATTTGGTAACTGGCAGGGAATCCTGTCTGGGAACTGGCTTTGGTGGTTCATTGGTCTTTTTCTTTTTTTTTTTTTTTTTTTTTTTTTTTAATTTTTTTTTTTTCAACGTTTATTTATTTTTGGGACAGAGAGAGACAGAGCATGAACGGGGGAGGGGCAGAGAGAGAGGGAGACACAGAATCAGAAACAGGCTTCAGGCTCTGAGCCATCAGCCCAGAGCCCGACGCGGGGCTCGAACTCACGGACTGCGAGATCGTGACCTGGCTGAAGTCGGACGCTTAACCGACTGCGCCACCCAGGCGCCCCTCATTGGTCTTTTTCAACAGTTGATTAGCATCAAAGTCATCATGGTCTGCATTCTTCTGAGGAATTGCCAACTTTGCTCTTAAAATAACTGGAGAAGGCACTTGAAGTCCCGGAGGAAGTCTGCTCTCCCTTCCTTGCAGGCACAGCAGGTGGCTGCCGAAGTTGAAAGTCCTTAAACATTTCTTTCACTTCTTTGGCTTCTTTATCCCCAAGTGGGTCCAAGGCAGTGAAGGCATCACTGGAGGTGTCCTTTGGAGGGCCAGTTCTGGGAGGTGGTTGAGGAGGAGTGACCAGGAGAGAGGAGAGCATAGGAGGGGACTGGGCAGACATAGTAGAAGTTGGAAAAATATTGCTCTGGAAAGGGTTCCCCAAAGGGCTTGTTGATGACCAAGTATTGGGTGCCACAGAGGCTGATGGGCCCCAAACAACAGGGCCTGGAGGGGGAGTTAAAGCTGCAAAGATGAAGGCTACTTCCAACTTGGAACAGCGGGGCTTTTGGTAAAAACAACTGGCTGACTGAATCCTGAAGGCTGACCACTCATCGTGGCTCCTGGTACCACTGACACGGACTGATTGAAGACTAAAGATGTTGGATTCCATGGTCCTGCCTGGGGCGGGGGGTGGGGGGGTTGCTAACTGGTATACCACCTTAACCTGCAAGGGGTCCCACTGGGGTAGAAGCATTTCTTTTAAAGAGATCCAGAGGGTTGGTCTGTCGGGTTGCAGATTGTCCTGTAGGTGATGTCTGGCTGGGAAGTTCTGAGATGGGAGGGGTAAAGATGTCTGATGCAAGCAAGTCTTTTGCTGGAGACTTAGCAGTCCTTCTGCCTCGTCCTGGTTTGGTACTTTGTGGAAGTGGGATAATGGCTATAGGGTCATGTGGTGAGGACTGGACAGAGCTTTCCAAGTCCTGCTTTATGCCATTCGGTATGGACAGTCCTTTGGGAGGGCTTCCCACAAAAGGCTTCAGGGAGGATTTGACATGGAAGCCGTTCTGTTCTCTTTCAGATACCCCATTTTGAGTTCTCACTGCTGGCTGTGTTTGTGTACTTGAAAAGGGCCACAGGCCTGCCTGAGCTTCCTGTTTGCCAGTCAGGTTAGAGATTTGGTCAAACTGCTGACCAAAGTAGTTAACATCCCCATTCAGGGGCCTGTTACTCAGTGGAGTAGACAAACTACTCAAATTCTCTTTCTTCTGATCTGAAGATTTGAGAGAATCAAACGAAGAGGGTGTCGATTGGTCTGGCTGTGCAAAAGGATCCTCATGGAAAGGATCAGGATTAGGGGTGGGAAAGAAGTTGAGATTGGCAGAAAAGGCATTTTCAGGCAAGAAAGCTGCCTGAGGCTTTGGTCGAGGAAGAGAGCAGGAGGTAATGCCATTTGTTAAGAATGGATTTTCTCTTAAAGAATTCTGCTTGGTGTCGATTTCAGAGTTTAGATCCACTAACAGGATATCTTTGTTTTCTGCTGGACTATTTAGGTCAGGAGGTGTAGACATGTCCCCCAAAAAATCCATCTGGTCAACACCCAATTTTAGTTTGTTAGCTTGGTCATCAAGGGTCAGTAGGGTCTCACTCCTGTTCTCTAGTGCCTTGTTGGCTTCTTCCATCTTTTTCTTTTCTTCTTCCTTTTTCTTTACATTGTAGATAACTTGAAAGAGGTCTTTAAGATCAACAACTAATGGCTCAGCCTGTTGTCCTGTTTTTATGACAAAAAAACTGATGCTGGCCTTCTCCTCCACGCACATAACCAAACGCCTGGTTGTCTGTCACATCACGGGCAACAAAAGAAATTTTATTTACTGGGTGTTCATGCTCTATTACCCCAGTTGTTCTCATCAATTATTTTTATCCCAGAAAGGGAAATGTTGACCCAGATCCTTTGTTTGTGTTGTCCTTGAGACCAACCAGCTGCCGCCATTCCCTTTAGTTTCATCATAGAATCTTGGCTCATTTTATCTCCTCTTGCATCGGGCACATCATCAATGCCAATCAGCTTGGCCTTGTATTTTACACCATCACCTTTGAATCTGGCCAAAGGATACTCATCTGTCTTTTCAGAGCCTTTTTTTTCCTTCTTCGATGGTGCTTTTGGTGCAGCCTGTTGGTCAGGCTGACCATTAGTTGTGCTTGTTTCTACTTCGTTAGACACGGCAAGAAGGCAGACAGCCACCTCCAGCACCAGCAGACGCTTAGTGACACCAGGCAATCCCCGAAGTCTCAGATGAACATAACCTGCTACAGATACCTATCTGTCCCTGAAGACAGTAGGTAAGACCTCTTCCTGAAGCCTCCCCACGTCCCCTCCAGTTCAACTTAAAATAATCTGGGTAAAAGAGTTCGTTGGCCATCTTTGGAGCCTAATATTGTACTTTTCTGCAAGGTATTATTTCTTTCTCCCAAGGTCTAAAGAGCAAACCCCTCATTACAGGCTTTCCGAATGTCCAGTCTACCATTTGACAAGCAGTAGATGGAAGAAGTCTTGCTTCTAGACTCAGGTCCCCAGCCAGCTAGCGCCTCCGCGAAGCGAGCATGACTCCCGGGTGCCGAGCCTCCAGGCTGCCACACAGCTGACACGGTGGGCCGCGCTTAAATAGCCGCCGGCCTGGGAACCTGGGGAGCCGTGCGGCCACTCCTGGCGAGATATGGTTCTAATCAGTAAGCTTGTGTTTTTAGTGAATAGATTTCTGAAAACTCTGTGCAATGCAAGCTGTGTATATTGAATTACTTTTCCAGTGGTTCCCATAATAATTTGGGAAATGCATCTGTATAGAAAAAAGGTGGGGTGTGTTAGTTTGCTAGGGCTGCTGTAACAAAGCACCACAAACTAGGTGGCTTAAAATAACAGGCATGTATTCTCTCCCAGTTCTGGAGGCCAGAATATTGACGGGTCTATGCTGTCTCTGAAGGTTCTAGAGAAGAATCCTTTGTCCTTTTCTAGTTTTTGGTGGTTTCCAGCAGTACTTGGCATTCCTTGGCTTGCAGCCACATCACTCTAATTTCTGCCTCTGTCTTCACAAAGCTTCTCTGTGTGTGTGTGTGTGTGTGTGTGTGTGTGTGTGTGTGTGTGTTTTCACATGGCATTCTCCTCTCTGTGTGTCTATGTTCAAATTTCCCTCACGTTTTAGAGATATTCATCACTGGATTAGGGCCCACTTAAATCCACTATTATTGCATCTACAAAGACTCTATTTCCAAATAAGGTCACATTTGCAGGTACCATGGCTTAGAACTTCAACATATCTTTTTCAGGGGTGGCGGGGGGAACAACTCAAGTCACAACCTGGGGCAAAAAATGGATCAGGAATATCTTTGAGAATAATATCATCTACTTAACAAAACTAGTCTGATGATTGGGTACATTTCGTTCTTCCACATAACATATAAAAACAAGCCATTCCCCAAGTTCTCTGTCCATCCAGCTGTCTTAGATGGCATTTAATTAAATTCATGGGATTTAGATGTTGAAGAAGTGGCACCATCAACATCTGTGCTGCCTGGTTCAGAGAAACCAGGGAGGAAGAGCCATTTTGTTGAACTCATCCTTAAGATACAAATCACGCATCCAGAGAACATCTGATTTGTCCTGGGATAGCCCATGCCCTCAGTTATTCCATCATCACCATGTTAACCTCCATCTGTGGGTGCTGACAAACCCCCCAACAAGCATCTTGAAAGCCACTTTGGCCTCTGATGGGCCAACAGTGACAGAGAAAGGAGATCAAGGTTTCAGAAAATCTGTATCCATGAGGCATGTATGGCAGACTAGTCTCTAGGCTTCGTAATTGTATAAATGGGAAGTCTTAAGACTTGATTAAATATATATATCAGCAAATTTACCTGTTCCTTGTTATTGTGGCAGGAAATGTCCCAAGGGCTAGTAGAAGATCATGGCTGTCATTAAGATCCTTTATACCCTATGTTGTCACATGAACTCTTTGCTCTCCTTCATCTTAAGATCCGCCACATTCTTTGGGCTGAATATTATCTTCTGACAACCCTTTCTTCACTCACTGCTTAAGTCCAATGAGTTGTTTGGGGCTTAGTTCCCATTATCGCTTGTATTTAGAGCATGCCTGTCATAGAATAGTTACTTAATCACATTTGTAGGATGAATTTAAGAAAATATTGACCATACCTTTTATCTCTCAGTTCATCTTTTTCAAAATGTCCCTTTTCTTTTGATTATACTAATAATGGAAACTTGGCCCAAGGGAAATGTGAAAACTTTCCTTCTTAAGGTCTGCTTATGAGATGTGAAACTGGTTCTGGAATGTATCCAAAAGCTGCCTCTTTAGCCACACAGCAGGAAAGTCTGACCATTGGCAGCTTCAGGAGAGAGTGTTTTCCTCGTCTAAATTGGAACAGAGCGCGGCTGAGTTCTATAACAGGAAATGCAAGGGCTATAGAGAGTGTCCATTTTGTCTCCTGCCTCCCACCAATATTACAAGAGGGGAAACTGAGGTTCAGAGGGGAAAGAGTGTGGTGCAGGTGGCATGGCAGTTGGTGGAGTACTTAGCATTAGAACAAACTTTCAGGACAGTGCTACTTCCTGCCCCATCCAGACTCAAGCTCAAACTGCAAAATAATATCAGGAAACCTGAAAGTGAAGAAGTGATTTATGACAAATGTCAGTATCATACAATTTTTTAAAATGATGCTTTAAGATATAACATTGGCCTTGATATACCTTTAAAAATATTAATTTTAATTGATATCTCAAAGGCCTTTCGTGACATAGACCAGAGATGTTACCCTGGGTAGGAACAATTGTCTGGCAACTCTCAACATGCAGTCATGCAGAATCCTAAATAAGATTGCCAATCCCTATGTGGTGTTTCACAGAGGACTACCTTGGACCTTCAGCAACATCCTTGCCATAGATCTTTGGAAGTTCTGGTCCTGAGAAGTTTGTCACAGTAGATGTAAGCTCTGGTCACAATGAAAATAAGAGGACCAGGGACATTTTCTGGAAAGTAAGAGAATACATCATCTGACATTGAAATTCAAAAGGGTAGTCACAGTGGAGATGCTCTAGGCTTCTGACTCCTGTGGGCATATGAAGGCTTCTGCAAAGGTGGGCGCCAATTGTGTTCTCTTCCCGGTTCTGACACTGACCGGTGGCATGCATTGATGAGGGGGTAGCTGGGTGCCACCTGTAGTGGGAAAGAGTTATCACAGAGCAGAAGGTCACATCAGAACTGGTTATGTCCATGCTAGAGTGTCCTCACTAGGGCCCAGGGGCAGTTGCTTTCTTACTGGTAGCTTCATCTTCATTCTGCATTGAGCTGGATGTGCTCATGTTGACTTGATCACTAAGGCCTCTAGTGACACTGTCATAGGATGGTGGGAAAGATACAGCAGACACACTTTCAGATTTATCTGGGAGGGCACAGTTTTCATTTGCCATGAATCCAACAAAGGCTTCATCTTGGGGTGACACAGCCTCCTCCTCAGCCCTGGGCACACCTGGAGGGCTGGAGATTGTCTTGGAGCGGTGCAGCACATAGCTCCGATAGGCCTTTTGAATGACAGTAGCTGAAATGTCTTCTTGCTTCCACCGGAGGGTGGTTGCTATTGGTTCATAAGATGCTTTTGAAACATTAGTTGCCATAAACTTCTCTTCAATGTTTGCCTTCAGAGAATCCAACTCCCCAGATTCTCCCAGAACATTCTTAGTGAAGGCAAAAAGAATGTCCAAACAGTGGATCTTATCTCCAGGGACCAAGGGCAGGTCCATCTGGATTAATACATTCTGATTGGGTTTTGGGATTCGCAGGGGGCCAGAGAGGGTGTCTGCAAAGTCCGAGAGGGCAGAAAAGGTAATAAACTGAGTGGCTTCTGGGTCAAACTTCTCCCAGGTCTCATAAAACATGTCAAAGTCATCCTCACTCAGAGGTTCACTGCTCTCCTGTGTGGCCACATTGAAGTTCTCCAGAATCACTGCGATGTACATGTTGACCACAATGAGAAAGGAGATGATGATGTAGGTGGTGAAGAAGAGGATGCCCACGGCCGGGCTCCCACAGTTCCCCCGGGAGCCGTTGCTGTTGGGCAGATTGGGGTCGCAGTAGGGGGGCCCTGTGTTGAGGATGGGGCTGAGGAGGCCGTCCCAGCCGGCCGACGTGGTGATCTGGAAGAGGCACAGCATGCTGTTGGCGAAGGTCTGGAAGTTGAACATGTCGTCGATGCCAGCCTCCCACCTTACATGGGGGAAGCTGGCCATGCCGAAGATGGAGTAGATGAACATGACGAGGAAGAGCAGCAGCCCTATGTTGAAGAGGGCAGGCAGGGACATCATGAGGGCAAAGAGCAGCGTGCGGATCCCCTTGGCTGCTCGGATCAGCCTGAGGATGCGGCCGATTCGGGCCAGGCGGATGACTCGGAATAGCGTTGGGGAGAAGTAATTTTCGAGTGACGTCAGAATCGCAGAAAACACCAGACCTTTAGAAGAGAGGAAAATGATCTAATTAGTACTTACAAGCATGAGCCTTGACAAAGCTGGCCGCAGTCACACTCTCCCGTCTCTGCTCTGTATGGACCTCCATGTGAGGCTCTGTAATCAAGTACTCTGGGCCCTCTGAGCATTGCATGGTGATTGGCATAATGTAGGGGCTCTGTACATGCTCACTGCATAAATTGTTTGTCTCTGAAGTAAGTCCCATCCTTCCCACCATGTTCTTATCTTTCTTTCCTTCCATCTGGAATGTCTTCCTCTTAGTCAACCTCCATGGTCAAAGCCCTACCTTCTGAAGCCTAGCTGGAAGTGATGGCACCGTATTCCACATACACACAGTCCTTGTCCATTTCTGTCTATGACACAGGTCCTACTCTTCCTTGAGAATTCAGCCTTGGGACATGCCTTTCCCTCCACCCTTGTCCTGTGCTCTGTGAAGGTCAGGGTCCCTTGTGATTCATTTCCCCATCTCCTACTGGGAAGATTGACTTAGTTCCTGGCACATGGTCCTGTGGATAATTGTACAGAGCCTGGTGTTAATTACAAGGGGGGCCTGAGGAGTCGGGCAACTTGCTGACAGCTAAAGCAGAATGGCTTTGAATGGCCAGCTGTCTACATAATGGCTTGTATTTGTTTCTTTCATTTCCAGCTGTGTTTGAACTCTATGTTAGGGCCTGCAGATAGGCTTGTTTAGGGTCAGTTACAGCCCTCCCACCCCCAACTATAAACAAAGTTGGAAAGATGAAGAATGTATATGTCTCCCTATATGATATCTAATTTGAAGATTTGTGGGACACAGGGCCCACCAAAGATTAGGCGAGGCCTTTAGGTCAGACAGGATTCGAAACCTCTTAGGACACATGGTGAGGAGTGTGGTGGCCAGCTCTCTCTCTCTTTGCCAGGGTTCCCTTGACCTTCGTCTCCTACTTGCCTTTTTTCATATGAATATGGGTGGTCACAGTATTGTGTTGGAAGGAGGAAGGAAATGGGAAGAGATTCAAGAAGCAATTATAATATTATATTATAAAATCTTTATGAAAGCCCGTCTCTTAAAGTCAATTTAACTGGGATATTTTTCTACAGTGTGGGGTACATTATGTTTCTATATAATCTACTAAGATTCTGCCAGCCAACCAGTTTACATGTACTTCAAGGGATAATGAGTCTTCATACTTGTAGCAATTAGGTACTCAATACATGTCTTGCTGGTGGGAAGGAAGAAAGGGAGAGAGGGAGGGCAGGGGGTGAAGAGGTGGGTTCTTTCACTAGTTTTCTAGCTGCCTCTATGACTTATTTCTAACCAGTGGATGGTGTTGCTGTGTGGGTCATAGGAACTAGCAGTTAAGGTGTCCCCATCACAGATTGGAGTACTTTGAGTATATTTATTTCTATAGAATTGATATGGGAACCCACATAAGCAAGCTCTTTTCTCTATTATAAAATCAAAATGGGCTTTAAAATCTCTCACTTTGGGAAAGCAAACAAACAAAACAAACCTCCCACAAAAACCACCAGCAGCAGGAAAACAAAGCAAAACACAAAAATAAATGTAAACTCACCAACAAATAAACACAACCCAAGGCTGTGTTTCAGCACCTGGGTGGGGAGATTGATTAAATGCTGCCAAGTTGTATTTAGATGCTGTTAGCTTTTGATGGTAAATCAACGGAAAATGAAATCCACAGCTATGCCCTGACATGAAAAGTAAGCAAGTTATGATATACCAGGTCAGGATATATTTATAATGCAAAGTAAAGCTGGCGCGTGGGATTTGGCCTTTGTAGAGCCAAACTTTGCCTTAAACCACAAGCAGGCCAGGAACACTCTCTCGGTTATTGTTGGAAAGCAGCTAGTTCATTAGAAGAACATTAGCCTGGTCTGGGGCGCTTGGGTGGCTCAGTCGGTTAAGTGACTGACTTCGACTCAGGTCATGATCTTGCGGTTCGTAGGTTCCTTTGGCTCTGTGCTGACAGCTCAGAGCCTGGATCCTGCTTCAGATTCTGTGTCTCATTCTCTCTCTGCCCCTCCCCCACTTGTGCTCTCTCAAAAATAAATAAACATTAAAAAAAAAAAAGAAGAAGAAGAACATTAGCCTGGACTAAATTCAGCTCTGCCCTTTACAAACTGTGTGACCTTGTATCACTTTCTTAATCTGTGAGGCTCAATTTTAAATTCCAAGATGAGGATAAGAACACTCCAGAGAGCTATTGTGAAGATCCAAGGAATGCATCCCAGTCCTCAGATGTCAGCAAGTACCCAGCTATGGTGGCTCCATTCCCCACTTTAGCTTCTGACTTTATTAATTTTCTCTGAACACTCATTGGTCCCCCAAAACTGGGCCTATCATTCAACACCCACACTAGGCCCTAAGAGCATTGATCTCTTGATTTTTCTAGCACTCACATTCCCTAAGTGGACAGTTTTATAGAGATTTAATTCTAGATCCTTGACTTAAGAATCTCCTTTGTACAGGCAGTTTCTACACTACACAGTAGCACTGAATAAATGTTTCCTGATTTTTAAATTATTAGGGTTGGACAATCATTGTTTAAAAATTTTTTTTTTACATTTATTTATTTTTGAGAGACAGAGAGAGATAGAGCACAAGTGGGGGAAGGGCCGAGAGAGAGGGAGACACAGAATCTGAAGCAGGCTCCAGGCTCTGAGCCATCAGCACAGAGCCCGATGCGGGGCTCGAACTCACGAACTGTGAGATCATGACCTGAGCCAAAGTCAGACGCTCAACCGACTGAGCCACCAGATGTCCCTGGACAATCACTGTTTTATAAGAAATTTCATTTTGAAATAAAGCGCTCATATAACTTAAAAAAAAAAAAATCTCCTTTGAACACTCTTAGTATTTCCCACTCTTCTGGCAACCACCTCCTTTTCCAGAAAGTATTTTATGACTCACCTCACATCACACCACCCATTCTTCACTTTGAAGGCCATCAAGATAAGGGAAACTCCATCATCTTATTTTCTCTGGAGGAGTGATTATCCCTAACAGCCCCCAAAGCTCAGCCAAATGGGCTGTGCACACAGTAGGTGCCTAAAAACCCTTCATGACTGCATGGAGAAGGCCGATGGAAACTCTCCATTTCACCAAGAGGCCCAGAGGCATTTTAAACCTGCTGCTCTTGGAAAGCAGCAAATACTGGGCTCTCTAACACGTAATAGGTATTGGACAAATGTGTTGGTTGCCCTCTTGGTTTTGAAAACAACAACCCAAACAACCCCAAGCAGAGGCTGGGCTTCCCCGCCAGCTGTGAGCCCACTTACTCCCAATGGAGAGGACCACGACAATGAAGTCAAACACATTCCAGCCATTGGTGAAGTAGTAATGCCGTAAGGCGAACACCTTCATGACACACTCTCCCGTGAAGACAGCCACAAAGAACTGGTTGACTTTGTTGAGGATTTTTGTCTTTTCTTCACTCTGGTCATCAGTCTCCACCATCATGGTGATCATATTGAGGCAGATGAGGACCATGATGATGATGTCAAAAGCTTGTCTGGTCACAACGTCAAAGACAAAGCCCTGGTACTTGTTCTGAGAAAACAAGAGATGGTATATCAGGGACTTACTGGCCAACATACACAATGCATCTAGAGAGGCTGTGCTCTCCACAGATGGCTTTCTAAAGCCTGTCTCTCTTGTCTTGCTCACACTCCACATCCAGAGAGAAGCCAAGTCCTGTCCTTACTCCTTTCAAAATCTTATCCTTAGTTGATTCTACCTCAATGCCTCGATTCAAGTCCTTGTTATCTTTTTCACCCCTTTGAAGTCATCAGGCACTTTGTCCTTGCTGGTGCTCCATTTGCAAAGTCTTTCCCATCCCTTCTCTTGGCTGTCTAAATCCAAATAGTCTGGAGTGATCCATTTTTCTTAAGCCCCACTTCCTCCAGGGAGATCTCCCTAATCACATCATACCACATTGCTCATTTCCTCTTTCCTCCCACAGCCTTTGTAGTCAGTCTGAGTTCTAGCATTTCATGTGTGCTTCTCTTCTCTGCTAGATAGTGAACTCTTTGAGGAAGGGCCATGTCTCATTTAACATTGTGTTCCCATAGTGCCTGCATAGCATGAGTTCAAGAACTGCAAACTCAGAGCCCCTAGGTGGGACAATCAATCGCGCGTCCAACTCTTGATTTCAGCTCAGGTCATGATCTCAGGGTTTGTGGGGTCAAGCACTACATTGGGTTCCACACTATTAGTGCAGAGCTTGCTTGGGATTCTCTCTCCCTCCCTCTCTCTCTGCCCCTCCCTTGCTCATGCAGCACTCTCTCTCTCGCTCTCTCTCACAAAAACAAACAAACAAAGAACTGCAAACTCAGTGGCTGCTATTCTCCCCCACCCCAGGTACCCCAGGTCAAAGGGACAGGCTTGGGGTCCTTCTCTTTTCCCATTGTATCTTCCGGAACTTTGCTCCTACTGCAGCTTGCAAAACCCTTCCTCCTCTGAAGCTTGTGTCATTTATGTAGCCCACCTTTACCTCTTCTTCACTGCTGACACTTGCCAACCTCCTGGTCCTTTGGCTTCATTACTGAGG
Source organism: Prionailurus bengalensis (assembly GCF_016509475.1). Classification (NCBI taxonomy): domain Eukaryota; kingdom Metazoa; phylum Chordata; class Mammalia; order Carnivora; family Felidae; genus Prionailurus; species Prionailurus bengalensis. The sequence continues at coordinate 153,122,161 of NC_057350.1, read as the reverse complement.
AGTGAGGCTTTTGGCCAGATATGGCCTCTCTTGGCTACTACCTCTTGGTTCCTTAGCTAAATCTCTAATAACCCAGCTGTTCCTAGCTTAAAGAAAAATCTTCCTGAACCTTACAACCTGCCACCCTACTCCTCCCCTCCACTCTTATAGTAAATTCTTAAAGGCATGTTGTGCAATCACTGTTTCCTACTCACTCCAACATAGCTTTTGTCCCCATCCCGCCACTGAGATGGTTCTCATTCAGATCACCAATGACCTCCATAATGTAAGTCCATGGACACATGTTCAGCATTGCTTGCCACACATGCCACGTTGAAACTATCCTTTCTTGGTTTCCATCATCCCTTACTTTCCTGGTTCTTTTCTTGCCTTTCTGGCTGCTCTGTTTTGAGTCTTCTATATGCAACCCATAGATGTTAGAGCACCTCAAGGCTCAGTCTAGGCAGGACTCTTCACCCTATTCTTTCTCTCTTAGCAATCTCTCCAGCCTGTGAATTAGTAAGTACCTGACATGAAATAGATCCTCAATAAATAGATGAATGAATGGATGACAGAACGGATAGCTCTGAATTACCCATACCTCAAATAAAATTAGAAGGCCAATCTATTGTGTATAATAGGCACTTACTGAATGTGTACTATGTTTGGGGCTCTGCATGAGTGGAGGCAGAGAGGACCCTGTCATGAGTCTCACCAGAGAGCTCACAGAAGCTGCAAAGCAGACAGAGAGGAGAAGGGCTGTGACAGAGGCTGGATCTTGTTTTCTGCTTCCTGGTGGGGAGGGGTTGCTACTCTGTGGGGTTGGAGTAAAGGATCAGACCCAAATGGGCCTGGATCTTGGCATAACTGCTGGTCCGTGTCTCTTCTGGAGTGGGAGGGGGATTGCAGAGCCATGAATAATTCCATTTCATCACTGAAAATGGCAAGAAAAATAAAGGCCTAATTATGACCACACAACTTGTAATTGAACAGAGCAGGTGACAGCATTACTGAGATGTGGGCATTGAGTTCGCCCCAGATATTTGTATGCTGGGGAATGGAGTGGCTTGCTGCTCTTGGCTTAGCCTGTGGGCAGGGATCACTTCTCTGCAACCCTCAGTGCTCTCAGAGATGATGAAGTGGGTGACTGATGATGTGATATTCTAGAGCCTATTATTTTCCTATAAAGGGGAGTATGTGAAACCTGCTTTTAGTAATTTCTATAGCAGGGGATGTTACAGAATGAGATTTCCCAGTCTTGTGGAAGTCTTAGTCTTTGCTATGGATGAAGCATAAAATTTAGAACTTGAGCTTTGCCAGTAGTGTGGCGGTGTGTGTGTGTGTGTGTGTGTGTGTGTGTGTGTGTGCGCGCGTGCACACACACGTGTGTGTCCCAGGTTGACCCTGCTGTGAAATGGCACCCATGCACCTATGGGGCAGAACTACTGTGTCAATGCTCAGCTTTTATCTGGCCAGTCAACATATTGGGACTACTAAGGGAAGAAGGTGAGCATTCCAGTGTTAATAGTCTAGTGAAAAGAGAGCTGGATCTGGGAAGGTGAGTCTTAGGTGGGAGTGGGAATTTCTCTTTTGGCTTGGGTCTGGCCTTTGAGGAGGGCAGATGATCAGGCTTGTCCCACTGGGTGGTGAATATCAAGATGTTGCCTGCCATATGGATGCCAGCCAGGAGAGAGGGCAGGGGAAGGCTTTGGGCCCTGGAGAAAAGCCATATGCAGTTGTTGCTTGGGCCCCTGCTCTGCTAGTTTCCCCTTTGGGACCTCTAAGACTTCAAAGTCTTAATTAAATGTTCAGGTCTTGCCTCAGCTATGATAAGGGGAACAAAGGGAAAATTATATTGGCTGTGCTTGGAACAGAGTATTAAGGAGAGAGCAGTGTTCCTCCACTAAAGCTAGGACAGTGTTGATAGTTAATTAGTAATACACCCCCTTCCCATCCAAAGGGATGATGAATCTCAGAAATACAGCTGGGCTGTGATGTCTCACTTTCCTTATCCATGTGAGGGCTTCCCTGAGTGCCAACCTTGGAGGGTCTTGGTTATGGCTTAAGTGGGAGAAATGGTGATTTCATTGTAAGTCTTCCTGCCCAACCATTGTCTTCCACTCTTATTATAGTGCCTGGAATTTCAACATTAGGTTCCTGCTTTTGTATTAAGATAGTGTCCTCTCCAGGGCCCTTTTTTGAAATTCGGTTAATCCTATCTCAGGGAAATTGTCCTCCTTGACAGGAAGAAGGTATGGTGGCCTGTGGGGTTGGTTGATAAAAGGAGAGAAGCTGAGATGTTATGGAGAGATTGAGCAGTGTATAGGGCAAGGTACCAACATGATTCGCCGAGGGATGTCCCTAGCACAGACTCCTTAGTGTCTAGTTCAATTGTGGACTCAGCATTGGTCTAGGCACCAGTGATGGCCAGCAGGGACTCAGCTGCTTTATCATCTGTAAGTCTCAGGATCCTTCTCCCCTGACTTGATGCTGATTGGCTGGGCTCAGTCATTTACCTACATCTTTTAATTCTGAGCCCCTTCCTGCCCATTAACCTGGCCGACAGAGGGATACTCCCTGAGCCTTAAGGGCTTTCCCTTAGGTTCATTCCACCCCAGTTATCTTGATCCTTATGGGGATTTGGAAGGAAATCTCTGCCTCTACAGAGGTCTGAACATCCTATCACCCCTAATTGTAACACTTCTTTTTATTTTTTATTTTATTTGAGAGAGAGCATGAGTGGGGGAGAGGGGCAGGAGAGAGAGAATCTCAAGCAGGCTCTATGCTCAGTGTCGAGCCTGACATGGGGCTCAATTCCATAACCCTGGGATCATGACCTGAGCCAAAATCAAAAGTCAGATGTTCAACCAACTCAGCCACCCAGACACCCCCATTATAACACTTCTTATTAGAATTGAGCATAGTGATACATTTGTGACCACTGTTTCCAAGTAAAATACATCCAAAAACCATAGCATTTTTTTCCTCCTGTAAATGTTTTCAAGGCTGTGTGCTCATGAAGTTTTTAGTCACTTATGCAAACCCCATGCCTTGATTTAGAAATCCTAATGCCATGGCCAACAGAATGTATGTCTCTAATTCTAGGGAAAGGTCCATTCCTTTGTTGCAGGTTCTTAGGTTTTGCCCTGGTGGGGGGAAAGGCTAATGGCATTGTGCCCTATGCAGCACCTGTAGTTTTCTTCACAAATACCACATCTTAACCACAGAAAGGTTATGTAAAGGAACAAGATGCCAATTCCATTCACTGGAGTGGATGGCTCAGAAATTCTTGGAAGAAGTTCAGTTGTACATTTCCAGCATAGCAATACTCCCACTCCCAAACCTGTTCATCCACTCTCAACAGAGGCCAACTAGAGGTTTGACATTTTCCATCTTCTGGTGGAGGACTGAGAAGAACTTAGGTGATAACACGTATGGTTTGGGTGTTGCATTTAATGGAGAAATAAAATGGCATGTCTCTTAGGGTCTTTGTGAATAAAGAATAAAAGTGGAGTATGGCTCTAAGTTTTGGTTAGTCTAAACACTTTTTATTCCTATTGTGCCACTTGACCATGACCATCACTGGGGCCAGGATCCCAGGGGGCTGGGTTTTGGCCATTTCCTCTCTGTCTACTATAGGGATGGGGTGGAATGTAGGGTGAGGCTGGAGATTTATGTATGGAGGCTAGATCATGATGCACAGCCACACAAACCCTTCATCTCAGGGCTCTAACCACCTCTACTATCGTTTAGCCTAACCTGTTCCCAATCTTGTGATTTAACCCTAAACTGGTTGAGGAACTCAGTACTTCCTTAAACAGGTCAATTTGGAGTAACCGTAGGAGATATATTCACTCCAGAATACCACAGTTGCTTCTTTCAGTCTTCTCATTGCTTGGGTCTTGGAACTCTCGTTACCTTATCCCCAAACACAGCCCAGATTTACTGCTTCACAGAGAGCACTGGTCAACCCCTACGCGACACAGGCACAGGCATAGGCTGTCACCTGGATTTCCAGATATACTCTTCTGGATGGAAGCTCTGGGGCTTACCAGGGGCCGAGGGATGGGCTTCTGGGGCTTCTTGGAGCCCAGCTTCTTCATGGCATTATAGTACTTCTTTTGCTCCTCTGTCATGAAGATGTCCTGGCCCCCTAAGTATGAGAGGGGATAGCACACACCACTATTATTAAAGCAATGGAAATTTCCAGGGATACCAAAATCAGAGCAGGCTGGAGAAGAAGTACATCTCCTCCTACTCCCTTCTCTGTAGAAAGACAAGTCAAGGCCAGAGTCAAGCAGCGTCCTGTCTGGGTGCCACAAACAGTGACAGAGTGGATAGGACTGAGCCCCAGCTCTGACTCCCTGCCTGGGACTCTGGAACAAAGCCTGTTTCTCTTCTTCAAGAACCCAGAGGTGTTGCCTCAACAGAGTAGGGGGCATTTGAGAGTAGAACCCCAGGAGAAGGTAAATATCATTTTAAATCTGAGCCTTAAATCTAGCCTGCTCATTACAGTCAAATCCACTAGGCTTCTAGAATCACAGTTCCTGCCAGGGGCAAGAGCTTCCTTCAGGGCCTTCTGGAACAAAGACCCTGAGACCCAGCCGCTTAACCCCTTTCTGAAGAGGAGCTGAGGACTATTACTGACTTATCCAAGAATTCCTTGGAGAATTCTTGATTGGTTCTCTTAAGGCCCTGCCACATGTGTTGCCCTCTGCGGTTACAGTTAAATTCCACTGTTGGAAATGCCTTCTTCCCTTAGTTTTGGGTTTTCTTTAAGGACCCTCTAGACCTCCTTCATTCAACCCCTCACCTTTCACTTCCTGACATAATTTGAAATCTTCCCATCTCAATAGCATGTTCGTGTAAATTAGTCACTGCAAATGTGGGGATGCGGGCTGAGATCTGTGGAGATCTATGGGATTTCAGAAAATTTGTGGGCACAGAGGGCTTCTGGGGAGAAACATCTTGGTGGGGTTGGAGGCAGGGGCAGGAGGTTGGGAGCACTTGGTGGGGACACACTGAAAATTTGGAGCAAGGAGTCAGCAAACACAGTTTCTCCCCCAACTTGATCACTGGCTTTTCTCATTCTATCACCTAACATGGCCAGCTCCCTGTCAAGGCCTCAGTTTCCTTGTCTGTAAAATGAGAGAAGGGATTGCTTGACTGGTCTCAAAACCCTCTAGGGTGCTGATGGCACTGGTCAGCCTTTACAGCTACCTTGCTGAGCCCCTCTGGGACAGAGAAGGGCCCCACTTCTTATCCCCAGAACTCTGGGGTGGGATGCCTGCACCATTAGACATTTATTCTAAATTACAATAATAATAGAGTAGCTCAGCCCTAAACTAGGTGCTTCTTGTACAGAGTTTTATTTACCTCTTACCAGAATCCTTGTGTAGGTAATATTAACTCCATTGAATGGATGAAGAACCTGAGGCTCAGAGAAGTTTTTAATATTGCCAGGGTCAGCCATATAGTGATAGTTGAGCAGGGAATGCAAGCCTAGGTTTGTGTCATGTCACAACCAATTCTGGGCTCTCAATGCTGTGCTATGTGATTTATCCATGTGACCCTTTTTTTCTCTGGATCTTGGCTTACATAAGTCTAAAGTTGTGCTCTATCCACCTCAAAGGAATGGAGGGGATTAAATGAAAGGATTAATGGAGGGTAACAAGAAAGCATTTTATACCTTTAATGCCCTCATATTGTAATGGAAACATGAAAGGTTATCTGGGATTGGATTCCTATTCATCAGAGTCAGCATCCATGGAGGTGAGGGTCTTCCTACCCTTCCCAAGGAGGTTGGGATTCTGCCAACATTGGAGCTCTGGCCCTTCCTGAGGCCTCCTGGATTCAGTGCTCTGGGGGGTCATAGCCCCAGACAGAGGTAGCAAGTGCTGGGGCCATTCCTTTCCCTGTTGATATTTCCCAAGGGTCACCTGGGACATATCCAATGCACCTGGTTTTAGCTGGGAAGACCTTGGCATTCTGGGAGAGAGGGTGGGGACTCAGGCAGGAACAGGGTCGTTGCTGACACAGAGAAATGTAACTCTTCTAGCAGCAGCCCCAGGACATCAGCAGGGGTGAGGGCTGTGCTCAGGGTGCAAAGGTGGGAGTTGGTATTAAAGGTCAAAATTGGGCTCCCGGTCAGGCATGAGGGCTGCGAGTAGTGTTGATTTTGGTCATGAGGCCAGGGGATAAGGAGTGGAAGATTCACCACCACTGCAAAAACACCTGAGCCCCACTTATCTTTTTTTTCTGTTGATTGAAGTTGTCAATTATGACCCCAACGAAGAGATTGAGTGTGAAGAAGCCACCGAAAATGATGAAGATGACGAAGTACAAGTACATGTACACATTGTCCTCCCACTTGGGCTGCAAGTTCACCTGTGAACAGACAAAGTGAGGCATGGAGAGCAAGTGGCTGTATGTTTGTGCTCATCCCTGAGACAAGGACACGGATGTGGGTGGTTTATTTGGGAGGTGATCCCAGGAAGCAGGAATGAGGGAGGGGGAGGTTAAGCAGGAGAAAAGTTGATGAAGGGGGTGTTGTTAAGCAGGCCAGCACTGGGGGACAACAGGCACTTTATCCTGTTGGGGTTCTCCAATAAACTGTGTGGAACACACCTCAGAATTGTACCTCTAAGACACAGGGGAGCTGGAACACTTCTCTACAGACTCCCGAAACTTATCTGTGAGGCAGCCCCTTTGGACATTCAAACCCCGCCCTTGGGGGAGGGGTTGCCGAGCGAGCCGTAAGGCACTGAAGAAAGTCAAGTGTCAGATGAGAATCAGAAATGTAGCACGTTGGTGGACTCAAGAGGCAAGCTGAGGGGATCTGGGGCAGGGCATCGGCACTGTCTGCCACAGCAGCAAAGGGTCTTGCCCCAGCAGCACCCATCTCTTCCACCTGGCTGATGTGACAGTACCCTTGTCCTAGCCACCACGCTGTTCCTGCCTCTGCCCAAGAGTGCCCTCGTACACAGTTCTGGAGTGGTTATCTGATACTTTCCTCAATGGTGAGCAGAAAAGCTTCGAAAGCCTGGGTAGTGTGCCTGGTAGGGGAACAGGTGCGGTTGGCTTAAACACTCAGTAGAGGGCCAGCTGGACACTGCTCCAGGGAGGGACAGGGCCAGGCTGTTGGGGGACTGTCTCTTCTGGTACCAAGGCCACCCTCAGTCCATTTCAAATAGACTGATGTGAGTGGGATGCACGGAGGGGCAGGCAGTCGTCATAGCAGGCTGAGACTCACATCTCGGGAATCAACAGCTGCATACATGATGTCCATCCAGCCTTTAAAGGTTGCCTGGAAACAAGGAGCAGAGGCCACTCAGTGTCTGCCTATCGTCTACACTGAACTCTGTTTTGATTCACTTATTTGTCTGTTTTTCTCATAAAGCATGGGACCCCTGGAACCAATCCTCCATGTGTGCCAGGGCTAAGCACAGTGCCTGGCACACCACAGCTACCCAGGGATTATTTGTTGAACAAATGCATGAACAAATAGTGGGATGCATGAAGGTGTGGGTAACTGTGTGACAAATATATAAGCAATTGCATCAACCCCTGACTGAATGGAGGACTGAGTGAACAAGATGTAGGCAAGGTATGAATGCATGAGTGAATGGAAGTATAAATGTGTTTGCCTGTCATCACCACCAGCACTTTCTATCCTTACAATAGACTGGAATATTACCATCTAGGAGAGGATATGCAGTAGAAGACTGAACAGGGGGCTGTATCATGTCTATTTTGTATAAGTAGTGAATTCTAAGTCATCACCTGATACAATCCCATTGAAGGTTCATCCCTCCATTCTATTCTACCATCCCACACTTGTCTAATTGCACCACTGTGCACCACTGTGACATTGAATCAATTGGTGAGGCTCTTTGGCCTCATGCTAGTCCATAGGAATGGGGAGTGACTTCAGCTCACACTGAGTGCTACCCCTTGCAAAGTCTCTACATAGCATTTTGTGGAAGACCCCAGACTTTCCACATTATCAAGCAGCCAAAGGAAGAAACATGGTTGATCTCAGGACTCACCACCTGCAGAAGGGCGAGGTAACCCATTGCAACATTATCGAAGTTGACCTTCATGTTGACCCAGAAGAAGCTGCCAGTGTGGTTCTGATCTTTACAGTCAGACATGTTATTCACGATAGATAAAGGCACAAGAGAAAGGTTTTCATTGGTTTTGTTGACGCACCGCCCAAACTTCCCAGCAAAGAAGTTCACACCCATGATGCTGAAGATGAGCCAGAAGATGAGGCAGACGAGGAGGACGTTCATGATGGAAGGGATGGCGCCCACCAGGGCATCTACCACCACCTGGGGGGAAATGTAAAAGGATATGGAACCCTTCTGGCTGGATCCTACTTCTGTCTACACTCACTCAGCCTGCCTCAAGACCAGTGGCTTTTGGGAGCAGAAAGAGAAGTGGGTTAATTAGGGCAATAATTCAGACTCAGAAGACTGAGAGACTCTTGGTAGCTGAAGATGGCCTTAGATCTTCTCCCTAAACTGCATTCCAAGCAGGTTTTAGGATCTTTCTCCAGGACTGAGAAGACAGGTGAACTTACAAGTACACGCATGTTCATATAAGGGTGTGAGTGTGTGTGTTGTACTTACACATACAGACTTCTAGGACCTTGCTTTATTCTTAAATGCAATTTTAAAGGAGCTTTAACAAATACAGTTTAAGGTGTGTTTCGGTCAAGAATCACTGAAAACCATATTCACGAACTTGCTTATTTGTAAAGCAGCAACCTTGAGGTAACATAAACTTCAGGGACACCTGGGTGGCTCAGTCAGTAAAGCGTCCGACTTCAGCTCAGGCCATGATCTTCTGGTTCATGGGTTTGAGCCTCACGTCGGGCTCTGTGCTGACAGCTCAGAGCTTGGAGCCTTCTTTGGATTCTGTGTCTCCCTCTCTCTCTGCCCCTCCCCCACTCGTGCTTGCTCTCTCTCTCTCAAAAATACATAAACATAAAATAGAATAAAATAAAATAAAATAAAATAAATTTCAAACTATTTCAATCATAAGCTAGTGTTTGTGAAGGTACAAATGAATTTTTAAAGTCTACTTTTTTTTTTTTTTTTACAGAAGATTCCATGCTAAAAAATGTAGAGGAAATTATTTAAAAAAAATAAAGTCTACTTTTGTTTTTGAAGACAAAATGTCTTCTTTGAGTCAGTGTTGGAAGAAAGCAAAACCTCACTTTCAGTACCTGGAGCCTTTTGTAATTATGAGGAAGAGGAGGAGGACAAATAAAGGTCCCTTGTACCCCCCCGTAATTCAAGGGTCTGGCTTATGAGTATTCCATTGTGAGGAAGACAGTGAGGGCAAGGTGGAGGTGCCAGCAATGGTGAAGAAAGGAATGGATGAAAGGGAAGAATCCATAGGACCCCATTGGCTGCCCTGGGTGGGACAGGATGCTTTCTGGCGGGTGGTGGCCATGGTGCTGAACTGATGGTGCCACCACATTTAAATGGAGTGTCAGAGGGAAGGCTCATTTGCCTTGGAAAGATGAAGAGTTTGGAGTGTTCCAAAATTTTGGCAATAAGGACAAGAGGCAGGATGGAGAGATGGAGGCAAACGATGTTGAGGCAGGATCACTTCACTAAGAGCAGGAAGGGGTGAGTCTGAGTGCTGCTCGATATGATATTTGAGGTGGGAAGGAAAGAGAGCTCACAAAGGGATGTGAAGGAGAACCAGAGCATTAGGACATGGCAGTGCCACCAAAGTCCCGGCAGGAGGTGAGGACCCAGAGTCCACCTGTGGGGGTGGGCCCAGAGTTGGGTCAGGGGCATGGAGGGCATGGTGAGGACAAGGGGGCACTAAACGCTGCAGACCAGAGCACTTTGGAGGTAGATCTTACCCGCATGCCTTCAAATCGAGACAGAGCCCGCAGGGGCCGCAGGGCACGGAGGGTTCGAAGGGCTTTGATGGATGCCACGTCAGAATACTGCAGGATCTTCGCTATAAGACTTGTCAGGGAGATCTGAGTGCAGGCAGAGAGCAAAAGTATTACTCTAGGTTCCAGAAGGTCCTGGTAAAAGGAGACAGGAAATCCCTGTCTCTGTCCAAGTCATCATCATGACTTCCATCTTATTCTGAACTCCAGTGAAAGGTCTAGAGAGAATTCAACCTCTTCCCCTTTATTAAAGATTTCATTCATCACTTCTCTGAACCTCTGAGAAAGAAAAACAGTCTTGCACACCACGACCCTATGGTGTGTAGGTGGTCAAGCTCCCTGTATATTACCTTCCCTTTCCCTTGAGGCACCAGCCAGGCTCCAATAGCCTTGAAACTCAACTTTCAGAGACTTGGAGAGATGATATCCCTTCATGGGGGCTATGCTGAAAGTCTGTTTTGAAGAACACAAAGTGAGCCCCGGCTGTATTTTCTCAGAAAAGTAGAGTGGAAAGAGTCCTGGTCTGGGTGGGGTCTAATTCCCTCTCATCCCCTGATTCTTTTTGTGGCCTTGGGTCAGTGTCTTGCCAGTCCAGGTCATACCTTCACCCTGTGTAAAATTAGAGTCCGAGTAAGAGTGTGGCATGGTCCATGAAATCCAGGTTTGACAGAGGGCTGAGATATAATGACTGGGTTGTGACTCCCTATTGGTCTGTCAGCTTTTCACTTTTTTTAAGTGTTGACCAAGGGCTACAAAGGACACAAATTGATGTGGACAAATGGTCACACCTTGTAGAAACTTTGAAGGTGTCAGGGTGGTACCATATGCATAGGCTTGAGCTTTCCAGAGACTGTGACCCAATCTTGGAAGACCCCAACTGCACTATGACTGGTGGGCTGAATTCAGGCTTGGCTTATCCTGGAAGCTAGGTGGGGATGTACACCAGACCTTCAGAAAGGAAGGGGTTTACATATGAATTACATAGAGCCTCAAGCAATGTCTATTCTCTAAATAAGTAGCTTATTCCACCAGCACAGAAAGCTGGAATGGAAAGAACCCCCTTTCTTCTTCCATGCAAGGCTCCAAACACCAGCAGGTGGCACCCAGCCATCTGGCTGACAAAAGGTAGGGAGTTTCATGCTGGGCCCTATTCAGTTTTTTTTCTCAGCCCCCTGGGAGGGCTGCCTCACGTGCAAAATCTGTAGTTGGAGCAATCAAGATCTGGGGTCACTCCATCCAAGCCCACCACCACTCCCACTGCTCAGACCACTAGCCTCCCAACTGGTCTCTAGGATTGTGTCCATTCCATCCATTCTCCACTGCAAATTTTATTATAATCATGTGTGTCTCTTACTCCCAACATTTACTGGTACTTTATCACCCTCGGGTTAGGTTCCAGACTCCATAGCTGCAGACTCCTTTTTCAGTCATGTTTCACCTATATATTCTACCCAAATAAGATTGTCCCTTAAATGTGCCTGTGTCTGTGCCTTTGCTCAGTCACCCTTTAATTAAGATTGCACCCCCCCAGTCCTCTTTGCACCGCAATGCTCCTGTTCATTTTAAGCCCTACGTCTAATGTCACTTCCTACATGAAGCCTTCCCAACTACCCCACCCCCACAGGCTCATGTCTCTCTGTCCCAAAGACACTAATTATTTCCAGCAGTGCTCACCTCCTCACCTCTCCCCCCTGCCCCATAATAGGTTTATTTCTCTCTGTGTGTCTTATCTGCTGGAAGATTATAGCCTAAACTCCAGGAGATAGGGAGTTCTTATTTCTTGGCCTCTGTCTCTCCCAGAGCACTTCATAAGACAATACTATATTCAGTAGTCATAAATAAACATTTGATAAATTGAAGAAAAGATAGAAACATGTTGGGATGGATGAGGGGAAGGAGAGAAAGAAGGAAGATGGATGGAAGATGGAAGGATGTTTGGATATGACGAATGAATTAAAGGATCGAAGATGGGGGGGCGCCTGGGTGGCTCAGTCGGTTAAGCGTCCGACTTCAGCTCAGGTCATGATCTCACAGTCCGTGAGTTAGAGCCCCACGTCGGGCTCTGTGCTGACAGCTCAGAGCCTGGAGCCTGCTTTGGATTCTGTGTCTCCCTCTCTCTCTGACCCTCCCCCATTCATGCTCTGTCCTTTTCTGTCTCAAAAATAAGTAAACATTAAAAAAAATTAAAAAAAAAAGATCAAAGATGGATAGAATAGATAGTTGAAGGGAAGGATGGAAGAAAGAAGAAAGGATAAAATATGGAAGTATAGAATAGTGGGTGGATGAGATAGATGAAAGGGAGAAGAATGGATGGCTAGGTAAATTGATGGATGAATGGGAAGAGAGAGTTGGATAGAATAAATCAACGAAAGAGATTGGAGAATGGCTAGATGGTTGAACAGTCAGATAGAAAAGCGAATCAAAAGGTAGAAAGATAGAAGGATTAAGGACCAGTTGATAGATGAAAGAAAGGTTAGGATGAATGCATGGGCAGAAGAGAAGAAAGAAAGAAGTATGAGAATAGATGGAAAGAGGGAGAGGACTGACAGAGAAGATAAATGGAAGAAATAAAGGTGAATGGGTGTTTGGAAGAATGGAAAAAGGAAGAGCAAATGGCTGGATAGAGGGAAGGAGGGATGTATGGAAGGAAGGATGGATGGTCATTAGGAAGAATTAGGAAGAGGATGGATGGAATGAATGGGTGACCATTGAAGGTGGTGGGGGCTTAAACTAGTGTAGGTCAGAGCAACTGTGCCCCTAACAGAGGTGGGAAGCCAGAATAAAACACTTTTCCTTCACTTACGAATAATAATTTTATACGCACAAAGCTATCACCCATGACTCGGATTTCAGGACTCCTAGCTAATCCCTGCAGTGCTGCGTCTTGCTGCTTCCAGTACGTTGGTATCAGGAAAAGATGAGAATTGAGTGCACAGACCTGCTGTGGGGGACCTGCCAGCACAGGAGGCTGGACAGAATGTTCTGTACTGGACCCCATCCAGCTTCAGGAGGCAAGCACCAAATACAGACACAGTTCCTGACACCTCTGATGTGCAGCCCTTGGTGCTGGTGGCTGCTGGAGTGTGGGAGGCAGAGACATACACAGCACGTGCCTCCGCCCGCCTGCGGGGACCCGTAGCTGTGCTGCAGTGAGCAGGCAACTCAGGCAGCCATCCTGCAAAGCCGAGAGGGCAAGGGCCTGGACAGAGATAGAGGACTGTGGTGGTTAGGATGAGGGACAGACCACTCCTGGCTCTTGGGGGCTAAGAAGGCTCTTAGGGGATTTCACTGAAGATGGAGGAGACATAAGTCTATCAGATGGGAGGCATTTGGTAACCCCTCTGATGCAGGGGTTGGTGGCCAAAGGTTAGTATGAATCTGAACACATGAGCTTCCTGCTCAGCACCTCTCCAAAGGGACCCTTTGTCTCTTTTAGCGCCAATGGGGAGAAGCCGGTGGGGCAAGCACGGTGATTCTCGGTCTGGCTGCACACACATTGGACACGTCCAGGAGCTTTGATAAGACACCGATGCCTGGGCTCCACCCAGGACCAGAGAGATCGGAATCTCTGGGAGTAGTGGCATTTGTTCATTGTATTCTTAAGAGTTCCCCAGGTGATTCTAAAGTATAGCCAGGGCTGAGGACCACTGAGTCAGCAGGTGGGAAGATTCCCTGTGCTGTGCAGTCCTCGGCTCCCCTAGGTCCAAAAGCCCTGTCAAGGGATGCAAGGGCATAAGACCCTTGAGAGCCACATGTGTCCTCTTGCTTTAGACATAGAAGACAGAGGGCAGCAAGTGGTCTTTCTGGATGGAGACCTAGGAACTGACCACTCACCTGAGCACCACCACTGTGCCAGAATCATCTGCCTGATCTAACCATTCACCGGTGTGCAGGGTTATTCTCAGATGCCTTGCTAAGTGCTCGAGACTTTTCTTTGGAGTGGCCCATGAAGCGAGGCCTCAAGCTTTCTTTGCGTTAGCTGCAGCCATCCATTGTCACAAGTCGGAGCCCCAGTCCCCACATGTGCCAATGAGCCACTCACGTTCACAATGAGGAAGTCCAGCCAGCACCAGGCGTTGGTGAAGTACTTCTTGAAGCCGTAGGCCACCCACTTGAGCAGCATTTCGAACACAAAGATAAATGTGAACACCCTGTCAGTATATTCCAGCAAGGCCTTCACCGTGGGCTTTTGGTCAAGGTAATAGTCTTCAAAGGCCTGGAAGGAAGAATGAAAGGGGGCAGAATGGCAGGCTTCCTGGACCCACGGCACTGGAGCCCAGTGACAGCGAAGGACCCAGCCAGCCCTGCCCTCAGCCCCTAGGAGGGCTTTGGGAACTGGCTTGCCCATATCGTTTTGTTTTCTCTGCTTGGCGTGGGTGCGGGGGGTTTGGTGCCATAGGGGAGGAGGCACTGTGACAGATAAACCAGGACCCCCTAGAACCGACAGGGCACACAGCCTGGCTTAGTCTTTGCAGGGATGCTGAGAGCAAAGGAGAAAGGAAACCTTCTCAAATTGGGGCTTGGAAGTGAACCAAAGGGAACCTAACAGCGACTCGGTTTAAAAATAAAAGCATCAAAGGATGTTCACAGGCAGTTCACAAAAATGAAAGTAAGAATCGCCGATGAACCTCTGAAAAAGAATGTTCTATCTCACTGGTAATTAAGGATTTTCCAAGGAAGAGATGTCGTTTTTCTCTTATCAGACTGGTGAAGATAAAAAAAAGGACCAGGGTGAGGCCAGTGTTGCCGTGGCTGTGGGGAAGTGGCCCCTCTCATACCTGCCTGGGGGCTGAAATCCGGTTCAGCCTTTTGGGAGGTCAATTTCGCAAAGGGAATCGAAGAGACCCAGCAATGCTGCCTTCAAGAATTTAGCCGAAGGACACTAGACGTTATTGGTCCAAGGGGCCAGTGCGCCCGTCCCCCAGCTGCTGTGAGGTCGGCTACTAACGGCTGGTGGATGCCCCCTTTCCTGAGGACCTCCTTGGGCTGAGGGGAACTGCCTGCACCTGCAGAAATGCCTGGGACATCTGCAGACAGCCGCAGCCAGTGACTGTCCCCTTTGCATCAAGGTGGGACAGCTCCGTGACACCCTTAATGCTTCGTCGCTCCCGTGGGATCAGACAGAGGCTGGACCTCATGGGAGCCTTGCAGCTCCTCTCCCCGTCCTGCCTCCCTCATGGGCTCCATCCCGGAGTGTGCCCTCCACCAACTGCTTGTACAGGAAGCCCTGCTTCTGGTTCTGCTTCTAACCGGACCCAAGACAGGAAAGAAGCCAGTGTCTTCAAAGGAGTCTACATAGACTATTCAATGCTTATTAGAAGTAAACCCAGGGATTATTTAAATAAACGGTGGCACCGTCCGTAATGGAATGCACTGTAGCCACTAAATCAGATAGTAGGAGTATATTTACTGTGAGAATTTACTGAGAAATTACAGAATGCATAAATGTGGTTTCAGTTTTGTAATATTTATGTATTATATGCATAAGAAAGATGGGAAGGAAGTATACCAAAATGTTTTCAAAGTGAGATTCTCTTTGAGTGATAGGAAAATGGGTGATATTTTTTCTTTACATTTTGCCATAATTTCCACGGTTTTTTTTTTTTTTTTTTTGCACTTTACTTTGTCAGATGAAAACTTGTGTTATTTTTTTTTTTTTTCAGTACTCAAAGTAAAAGCATAAGGAAGACTAAATTTGGTGCCAGCCTGTTCGGTCCGTTGGGGGAAGGAGATGGGGAGGTGAGGGCCCCGCAGCTGGTGCAGGATCCGCGCTCCCTGCTGGGAGAGAGGCGAGCAGCTGGGGTGAGTGGAGGAGAACAGAAAGAAGGGAAGGAGCAGAGGAGCGTGGAGAAGAGAAATGAGGAGAGAAGGCCCACGGGCAAAGACAGGAGCCAATGGGGTAATAAGGAAAGTACCTTGTCAACAGCAAATGTGACCGTTGTCCTCTTCAGGGAGGACAGGAAAGAGGGAAGGGTAGGGGAAATCACTGCTCAGCCCCCTCTGGCCCTGCAACGTGGCCTGTGCACCAATGCTCTGCAGAGCCGGCGACAGCAGTGGACCCTCACCACCAGTGGCACCTTCCGATGCTGCCACACCCTCCCCCGCGGTGGCAGAGCAGTCCCGTCCTGGGGGACTGGTGCCATTGCCTGCCTAGTCACCTGTCTTCTAGTCATCGTGTCTTCTCACCTGCCTTTGCTCCCCGCCCCTCCCAAGGCTGAGGACACACACTCAGCGGTTTTGGCACCCTTCCCGGGAAATCTGGCATTTAAGTAGGTGCCCAGATATCCAGTAGATTCTTTTTAGGGAGTAAATGACACACAAAGGGCAAAACAAGTGAAAACGCTTGGAGCCGTGAGTCAAGAGAGAGGGCCTCTCGTCCTACCTTTAACTAATTAGCTGGGCCCCTTTGTGTCTTCGGGCTGTGACTTCCTCATCCATAAGGTGCAGACACCTGGGGACGATGAGTCCCTTCCTGTGTCTACATCTGCGTTGGTCCATCAGGAAGATTAGCTGAGGTTGTGCAGGGAGCGTGAGACCAAGGCACTGTCAGAAGCATCCTTCCTCGTCCTACAAAGCTGGGCTTTCAGCAAGGGGCTTCAGAGGCCTAACTCAAAATCCCTGACTTAGGAATTCCTCAGAATCTCTGTGCCTGTCAGGCCTTGTTATTCAAAGTGCGGTGTGCAGCATCAGCATCTCCTGGAACTTGCTGGAAATGCAAATTCTCAGGCCTCACCCCAGCTCCGATTCGGAATCCGCCTTCAGACCAGCTCCCCAGGCAATTACATCCTGACAAGGGCCGATGTGATCATTTGCTGTGAGCTTTGAACAGGTAATAGTATTTGCAAGGGGCTTCAACTTGCAAGATGAAGAAGGATGGCCGTCTTGGTCCCGGGCCTTCAGAGAAGGCCAGTGTTGGGAGGCTCGGGGGATAGAAAGCCAGGGGCTTGGGGGTCCAATGAGGGCAAAGGTAGGTTTTGCTACTGACAAGCGGGGTGACCTGGGACAAGTGCCTCAAGCCCTTTGAGCGTCAGTTGCTCAAGGCATGCGTCAGTGGGACGCATGCCCTTGCTGCTCGAAATACTAGCTGCCGGGTTCAGCAGGTCGTGACGTGGGCACCGCGAGTACCCACCCCGCCCTGTTGCTAGAGGAGCCGCATGCTGGGCTGCAGCTCTCCCGCCAGCCAAGCTTGGGGGCTTCCAGGCTAGGAACCGGGGGAGCTCACTACTGCGGCTCCAGGACCTTGGGATTGTGGGAGACGCCATCTGGAGGGCTCGGGGGCAGGGACCCTGCCTCCCCTTACCAGAGACCCGCTGCTCAGCAGGATCATGAAGATGATGAAGCTCTCGAACCAGCTGTGCTCCACGATGCGATAGCAGGCCTTGCGCACCTGCCAGCCCACGGCCCATGGAAACTTGCTGGCGTCCACTTTGCAGCAGGGACAGTGGCGAATGCAGCCTGTGGGGAGAGGTGACTGATGACGAATGGTGTCCACCTGGGGCGGGAGCATTTTCGCTCTAGCCCCGCTGAGACACCGCTCTGCAGGGGAACCCGTCTGCCACCCCTTAGGAAGGAATTCTTCCCTGGAATAAGAGAGATGCGGCGGCCCTCTCGGGCGGCCTCCCGATCCTGCCCTTTGGGGGTTCTTCCCCGCCATTGGCCTCACCCACTCTCAACCCCTCCCCAACTGTTGTCCTTCTTGGAGAGGATACTGGTGATCCCTGTCCTACACCCACCCACTTCTGGAAGGCTGATGAGCCACGGGGCCCGGGCCTGGTGCTGAGGGGCTATGCCCTGAGCCTGTGCTCACCCGAGGGGCCAGCACATGGGCCCAGGTCCAGTCCAGCCCAGCGTCGTGTGGAACTGAAAACTCAACCAAGTGTTGTCATTTCTGAATTTACAGAGTTTTTATTGAAGCCACAATTACTCTCACGGTATGAACTATGCATATATGTTCACTTACTGCACGTGTATCTATCGAGAATACAGTGTGGCCTTCCCTGTTCTCAACACTGAGGGAAAAGGAGAGTAAGATGCATTTTCTGCCTTCCGGACAACATGGGGCGTGTTCAGGGTGCTACAGCTGTAGACATTTTTTCTCCCTTTAAGAGTCACACGAAAGATAGAGGGACACAGATGTGGCATGGCCCTTCTCTGGGTCGTTTATGTCCCCAAACAAGAGTGTTTGCCTTTTTCCCTTTCCACCTCGAGAGCGCTGGTTTATAACTCGGTGAGGTGTTTCAAAGGTGAGGAGGAAGGCCTGGCGTCAGTGGCCATATCTGACGTGGCACCGCTGGGCTGCTGTGAGCTGTGGCGTTCGTGTCTGGCCCTGGCCCCTCAAACTTGGGGATGAGGCAGTGAGGGGTCCTGTCCGTCTGTCTCCTGCAGACCCCGGGCCGGGGCGTTGGGCACGCAGGTGCCCGGATGAGAGTGTGCTGCACTGGATTCTGGCCCGAATTAATGGCCACGTGAGGAAGCGGGCAGCGGCCACTTTACCTTCCGTGAAGCAGTCATCCGGCTCTTCGAGGTCATCTGCCAGCTCGGGGATCTTCTTCAGGATCTCCTCCGGATCCAGGCAGTCCACTGTGCTGCCCTCTGAGGAGCTCGTGTCGTCCACCCCCTGCAGGGCAGAAGCCTGGGGGCAGTGAACTCCGCTCTCTGAGGGGCCCGGTGAGTCTACACATGGTCGTTGCAGGTCTGCCCGGCCAGGGGCTCCCAGATGCAGGGAGAGCCCCTCAGGGCTGGAGCCACCACAGCGGCCCTTGTGTGTTTGGTGCCTTGCCAGCTGAGGCCCAGAACAGGGGTGCTGTCTGTGGAGCCCCAGAGGTCAGCTCTGTGAGGCTTTAAACCTCCAGGCCGCTGACGGAGTGCTGGCGAGGGCCCCAGACATGGTGATTACACCCATACAGACTCTCAGCATTCACTGGGCTTGAATATTTAATCACGGAGCGATCCTGCAGGGGCCCTGCTGCCCTCCCGGCAGCTCCAGCCTTATAATGTCTCCAGATGAATTCAATTAGGAGTGGAAGCTGCTCTCATATTAGTAAACCCGATAGCTTGGCTAATGGACCCAAATGGTGGGGCGGGTCCCCATCTGTCACCGTCAGGCCCTTCTCTGCCTGGCCAGGGTCATGGACAAAAAAACCAAAACCAAAACCAAAACTAATACCCAGCAGCTGTGTAGTGAAAACACTGGGTAGAGACAACTAGCCAGGGGGATTCTTAGAATGCTCTGGAGGAAACAGGATGTCCACGCGTGGAAGGCAGCAGCCCTCACCCGGCAAGGAACCAAGTGGCTTATGTTCACCCAGGACCCCCCAACCCCATCTCAGCCCACCCTCTTAGCTTTCCCTGCTGTGGTCAGCCTTGCCCAGGGGCACACAGCCAGTGGCTTGACATTCCTCAAGCTGAAGGGCTTGGCAACTCTGGGCACGAATGATGCCTTCCTTATCTTTGCCCAGCCCGGTGCCTGTCACGACCTCAGCTCTCAGTGGCTGGATGTCAAGTTAAATTCCTAAATTCAATGCAGCAGTATTAAAGATGCTGTATCTTTCTAGATACCTCTTCCCTGTAGCTTGATTCCGTCAAAGATTTGTGATGAAACCACCAAGTTTCTTTTTGCCTCTTATAATACATTCCTAAACCCCACTTTTGCTTCCTGCTCAGTCTACGTAAGGCTGTCAGTACCCTACTCATACAGACAGCCTCTCCAGAGCACCAGAATTGTTTTTGGCTGGAAAACATGATGTGGACAAAAGAAAGTGGGGGCGGGGGGAGTCACAGGGAAGACTTCCTCACCCACGAGCAACTCTGACTTTCTGTCTGCTGGCTCAGAAAGGCACTTTCTCTGTGTCTTGTCTTTTGTTCCCTTTTTTCCTGGCTGTCATTTTCTGGGCACTTATTCCATTTCAGGCAGGAGCTAGACACTTGACAAGCAGCATCTCATTTAAGCTTCAGATGAATCCTAGCGGGTAGGCATTATGATTCAGTTTCATAGATGAAGACAAGGAGACTCAGGGAAGTTGGGGATCTGGTCCTTGTCACCCCCCCCCACCCCCCAACTTGTGGAACCTCACTCTGAAAATAGTGCTGACCAGCCCGGAGGCTGGGACAAACCGTAACAATTCTCAGGATGAGACGTGAGCTTCCGTGGTTGAGTGCAGTCTGGAATACCACCTCCCCCGCCGCCCCATCCCCTATCATCCCGCCGGTCCGTGTCTGGCAGGCTGTTCAGCGTCTCCCGGAAGCTCACATACCTACCTCTGTGGGGCCCCGGGCGGCAGACTCATCTTTCCACTTCTCACCCAGGTGTGGAGCCAGGTCCTCAGAGGACATTCCAGAGCCTGGGCTCCTGGGTGCCATGTGGTCCTCATATCTCCCAACTTGCTGTGGCTGCTCCTGCTGGCGAGAGACAGCCCCATCTGGGTACCTGTACCCGCCCTCAGCTGAACACTTCTCAATTTGAAGACATCTTGGGCCTCATAGCCTGCCAGCGCTAAGGACCTGCTATGCACAACATGCATACATGCATACACACTTGCGTGAAGCGGGTGTGGAGTCTCTATATCCAGATCTGTTTAACTCTTGGCTCTATTACTTACAAGCTATGTGACCTTAGGCAAGTAAATTTAACCTGTCTGATCTTCATTTTTCCCACCTGCAAAACTGAGAAGGCAAGATCGACTTTATTCCGTGATTCTGATGACTAAATACGCGAATGCTTGTAAAACACTTTGCATGAAGTGCTTGGCTCGATAGATGTTAGCCATAACCATTCTTTCTGGTCCAGAGGTCAGAGTGGTAGTGAACGTGGCCATCTGAAGTCTCCCAAGGACCCAAAGTAACTGAAAATGCCTCTGAGTGGAGACAACCGTCAGAGTTCATGGCCTTTATTCTGGGGATGGTGACACCCTGCCCTCGGCTGTCACCCACACAAAGGCATGTAAAATATGGCAGCTGATAATAGCAGCTGCTGGAACACAAGAGAAGTGACAGCTGCAGGGGAAGAAGGCAATGGAAGAGCTATGGACTCAAAGCACAGCTGTCTGAGGCCACTCAGTGGCCTGGCCGGCAGCCCTGCATGTCCCCGGGCCCCATATGGATCCCTGGCTTCCCACATTGTCAGAAGTGCATGCCCTGACTCACTAAGAGGCTAACAGAGTTGATATGTCAGCTAAAGGTAGTAGAGAATTGCGCAGAGTATTTAAAAATATATATATTGCCAAAAGGCTTAAATGTGCTTTAAATTCTTTGGTGCCAAAAGGAACAAGTGTCATTTCCCCGTGACATCTTTTGTTGGGAAAAGCTGGATACGTGAGTCACACAATGATCCCTAGGCTTCTACCGAAGATCAGAGGAGTATTGCTCTTGATCAACATCTGTTCTTAGAGGAGTCTCATTAGTGCCTTAGGCACAGAGCCTGGGTTGGGCAAAGCGAATGGGGCAATCGTGTGAAAGACAATCCCAAGCACCACGAAGTGGCCTGGGACTAAAGTGCTGCCCAATGCTTGCCTGGGGAACTCCGATCCTTTTTTCCAGGCCCTGCTCAAATACCACCTTCCCCAGAAAGCTTGGCATGGCTTTTGCTTCCTGATGTCAAGTGCTTCTATGCTTGGCTTGCCCGGCGCTTATCAAGGCTGTGCCATTCACGATGTTGGAAACCCTCCATATTATAATTTCCCTCCTGCCCTTGTCCCTCCATCCCTGAGGCCCCTCTTTACTTCCTGTGGCTTTCCTATGGGAGAACTCTCACCTGCTCTTGAGGGGTCACTTCCTGCTGGGAGCCCTGAGCACCATCCACCTCACCATCCTCTTCACCATCCTCCTCACCATCTTCCTCCAAGTCATCAAGGTCAGATTCACCCTCAGCAATGGGCACAGAGACCCATATGCTGGGATTGGTGATGAAGTCGCTGTGGTTGACCCTGGGGCCTCGGGGCTCTGGGAGCCCTTCGGGGCTCCCCGTGGCTACATCGGGAGCAATGTGGTTCTCAGCTTTGGCACTAGACAGTGGGAGTTTCACCACCAGCTGGGGCTCTTCCTTGGGCCAGGGTAGCAGGCGGGGCCTGCTGAAGAAGCTGCAAAGGGCTTTCCGGGTACGATGGCCAAATGCCTGGATCCGTGCCAGGGCCATCTGCAGGTTGTTCACTTCCCCGTCTTCATCTGGAGCTGTGAGGTTGTCAGCACTGAAGGAGTTCAACAGCAGGGCAATGAACAGATTGAGCACCTGGAGGGAAGGAGTGGAAGCAGAGATGGTCCAACCAAAGAACTGAGCACCTACGTGACCCACCAGCTCGGCAGCCGGATGGCAGGATGGCCACAACTGGGCCTCTCCCTACCTCATGCTTCCCCTCTTAGGGGAATGGACATTTTGAGAGCCACCAATGGGAGCCTTTGGGGTGTCCCAAGTGACTTGCCTCATGTGGACAAGGCTTAGAAGCACATTCTCCACCACAGAGGAGGATCACCCCTACTGACCCAAGGGACATTCAGGGACAACGGAGAGGAGCATGTATGGGTCTGCCCTGGGACCACTGGGTTTTGGGATCCTCACTCGGGGATCCTGGGTCATCTCCTCACTGCTTCCAACTTCATGTTCTTCACCTGCAAGTGTGAGTGTAAGCAGAGAGTGGATGTGAAGAGGAAATGATATGAGGGCTGTAAAAGTGCTCAGGGAGGCAAACTTCCTGCCTGAAGGTTAGGGGCCCCTGTGGCTCTGCAGGGATGGTGAGCTCAGCCTGGAAGAAAGGATCTTCAACCAGCCTCCAACTTGGGAATGGAGGGTAAAGGCATCTCTGCCTCCACAACCTGAGTGGGAAAGACTTTGAAGAGCCTGGATTTGTTGTTTTGTCTCTCTTGGTTTAGCTTTCTTCTGTCTGTAAAACTCTTACGGGAAAAGCATCCAAATTGGTTGACTTCCAGGGCTGTAAGAAAGGCTTCTGGGAGTCCACATGCTCCCCTACAGCCAGCACTGGGCAGCAAGAGTGCCCAGGACCACAGTGGGTGGGGGAAGGCTGGGAGCGAGGAGCCAGGCTGGGACAGAGAAGGGGTGCTGGGGCCAATTGGCAGGAAAGCCGCCAGGGGGGCTCCCCCAAATGTGGGAGTGGATTTTGTTATTGACACTGTGGCATTGGATGTTGTCCAGGACCCAGCTTCTCTCTTTCATCTTGCCTCACCACGCCGGCCCCCCTGCTCCTAGCTGGGACCTGTGTAGCTTAGAGAAATCAGTCAGCTCTTCCT
This sequence comes from Prionailurus bengalensis, assembly GCF_016509475.1. Classification (NCBI taxonomy): domain Eukaryota; kingdom Metazoa; phylum Chordata; class Mammalia; order Carnivora; family Felidae; genus Prionailurus; species Prionailurus bengalensis. The sequence continues at coordinate 153,099,027 of NC_057350.1, read as the reverse complement.
CCCTTGGAGAAAATTATCTTCTGAGACACCCTAGAGTGGAGAAGGAAATTTTTCTTCAATAACTAACAGCTAACATTTGCTGAGTTCCTGTTGTGGCCCAGACACTGCACTAGGCAATTTTCATATGTCATCTCCTGTAATTTAATTCCCCTGGTAAGCCTATGAGTAAGCACTATTTTCTTGATTTTAAGGAAATTGAAGCTTGAGGAGACTGTCTCAAGCTTGTGCTGGGTCGTCCAGACTTACTAGTGGTGGAGCTGGGGAGTTCTAAACAGGTTCTTCCATCCCTATCCTGTGTGCTCACTCAAACAAGTCAGGCAGCCGGCCAAGGGACAGTTCTGAAAACGTGCCCCACGTGACTTTGCAAAGTTTGAAGGCTTTACGGTCAGGGAGGTGTGATGGCGGAATAAAATGCGCCATGTCAAAGGTTTTTAGGATAACCCGGAAGTCTCCTCCATCGCCCCTGAAACACCGCCCCCAGAGGGGCTCAGCACTCACCACCAGGTTCCCGAGCACCATCACTGTTAAGAAAAGGATGAGGCATATGGATTTCTGGCCAACTTCCATGCAGGCCCACATATTCTCAATCCACTCTCCACACAGGATCCGGAAGACGATGAGGAAGGAGTGGAAGAAGTCGTGCATGTGCCAGCGTGGCCATTCTTCGTTGGGCGCAGAGATGTTGTGCCGGTTGTCACGGTAGTTATCCCCGAGGAGCTGCTTGCCAACCAGAGCGAAGACAAAGACAATGATGGCCAGGATGATGGTGAGGTTCCCCAGCGCCCCCACTGAGTTCCCAATGATCTTGATGAGCGTGTTTAAGGTTGGCCAGGACTTGGCAAGCTTGAAGACCCGCAGCTGCAGAGAGACAGAGACTGTGTCGGGTCCGGGCTGCTGTTCTCATCACCTGTCATCTCAAGTCTTGATATGGGAAAACCACAAGGCAGCTTATTTCATTGATATGGGATGTTTCCAGGATGCTGCTTTTAGAGACTTTTCTTTCTGTCATCACTCAAAAATATGAATACCCTTCTATGATCTTTATATATATAGTCAACATGCTTCAGCAAGTTTTATACTTGGGGTGGTGGTCTTGCCATACATACTCTATTCTGTAGCCATGGGCTTCCTGGATGTTGGCCTATTCTTTGGGGGGTGCAGTGGGGTATGATGGAGCTCACAAATAAGTGAGGATGGCCCACTTTTGACCTGAAGAAATGTTAGCCTTCCGCAGGTAGGTCAGGACCCACTGCATCCGAGAGGTATTGGTGAACCGTATCTTAGGTCCTTTCTCATCTTGGGGCCATAGACAACTGGCCACAGACAGTTGCCCCCACTAGTCTGCAACTCGAATATATGATTTCACAGACCCAGCATTCATATATTTATTTAGTTGACCAACCAAACCTCTCAGGTCGTTGAATGCTAGCCACACATGTGCATGGCACTGTGTGAACCTCTGGGTGTATGGACAGAGATATGTGGGATCCTTCCCTCATGAAACTAATGGCTTAGTTACAAAGACTAAGCAAAGATGCAAAAAGCCTTCATTGTAAGCCCGAACATGCTAAGTCCTAGAAGAGAGCATTAACACTATGCATAAAGATATCTAAACGTTTAGGGGCGCCTGGGTGGCTTAGTCAGTTTAGTGTTGGACTTCAGCTCAGGTCATGATCTCATGATCTCATGATCTCATGATCTCATGGTTTGTGAATTTGAGCCCTGCATTGGGCTCTCTGCTGTCAGTGTGGACCCTGCTTCAGATCCTTGGTTCCTTTCTTTCTCTGCTCCTCTCCTGTTCTCTCTCTCAAAAATAAATAAACATTTAAAAAAAAGATGTCTAAACATTTAAAAAATACATTTGTGTGGTTCTCTAATCATGTTGGAAAGAAATATCTGGGTTTAGCTGTCATGGGTACTTACGAAGCATCTATTACCAGCCTGGCTCTGACTTAGGGGTTAAAATGCAATGCTGAACAGAACAGTGCAATAATTTTATCAGCCACACAGCAGTAAGCCCCAAGGAAGGTTTAATCTTCTTATACAGGAAGTTCCATACCCACTTCCCTAAGTGATGAGGGGCAGGGGGTGAGGGGGTGTTGTGATGGCCTATGTTCACCTTCCTCATACTGGAAGCAGAGCTTAAAACACCAGTTCTGTTGACTAAACATAGAGGCAGGAAGTAAGTGCAAATAAACACTGAGCATCGGAAACTAGATGGAGCCCTTTTGCAGAGGGTATTGGGAGAACTCCAAGTTTCCCTGGCAACACGATTGCTACAGGTTTCCACACTCACAGTAAACTCTGGATAAGTGTAAAGGATAAGGCAAAGACTGCAGTGGGGCCCTAACGCCACTCACCATACCACAGAGCCTTATGGGGCACGAATGGGGACAGCGAGGGACATATGGGTGTGCTCACTGGCACATAAGCAAAAGGACCAGGTGTTGACTCTTGCATTAATTGAATCTGACTAAGCTTCCACTGGTTCCTTAGTTAGTTGGCGTGGGGGTGGAGAGTTTAGAAATTAATATTAGAGTCCAGTTATGTAGCAGTTTTTGTCCACCATTAAGCTTATATTAAACTGTAATCAAATTGTGTGTAATTGTCATTACAGGGCACAAATCGAGTGGTCCTCTATGAATTCTTTTGTAGTCTTTATAGAGGGCAAGAAAACAAGATATTTTTACTTGCTCTTCCAGAGATATCTGGGCTTGGGGGCCCCTAGCGTTAGCTATCAGTCAAAACACATTTACAGAGTGCCTGCTATAGAGCCCCAGAAAGTGTTGGCTGGCTCTTGCTGGTTCCTAGAGCAAGTGGTCCAGGAGAGCAGCCCAACTTGCATCCATGATTCCCGTGACCCTCACCTCCACCCCCATGCAGTTGCTTTCTGCACACTTTGGCCAGATTAGCCATATATCAAAAATAATTTCTTTATAATATCACATAATATTTATAAACTGTTTCTTTGAAGTGCTGCTAAATATTACTTCACATTTAATTAGCCATTTCTCTAGTTAATCTCATAATTAATATAAAAACTTCTAATTGGAGGGAAAAACTGGAAGGAAACAAACCAAGTTGGTAACATGGGCATATTTGTATGGAAATATATCCCAGTATTTTGAATCTTAGGGTTAAACTTGTCTATATATTTCCAACTTACTTTAATGAGGATGCTTTACTTTTAGAACAGAATGAAAAGTAAGTCTAAAGGAAAGTCTGTCTTCTACAAGGGAGGTTAACCCCTGGTGATGAAATAGGCCTTGTGGCAAATATCGGCAGACAGGGTAATATGGTAGACTATACTGGGTCCCCCTTGGGTTCACCCTTCCATTAAAAAGTTACTAAAAATGCTGGATAATAAAATTTAAGGTGCACTGATGATCTATCAATAAAGTAAGTAGGTCCTTTAGCCAAAAACTAAATAAATATGGGAATTCAGATATATAAGCAGATTGTTGAAGCTAGCTTTTCCACCGAAGACCTTTGCAAAACTGAAAGAATCTGGCATAGATTTTAATGGTCTCATGAGGTATGGAGAGCAGGAAACATATCTCAGGGCCATCTAAGGTAGAAGATCTAAGAGGAATCTCTCCCCCTTTTAAGACTAGATCCTAAAGAGCTATAACTTTCACGTAAGGACAAACCAGAAATAAATGCAGGAAAATGCCATGAAAATTAAAAGGTCTGGTGTCAGATACCAGGCAGAGGAGGGGAAACTGATGCTGAGAATTTGGACCCCCGAAGTGGGGCTCACACAGAATTTTAGCTAGAATTCACACTACTTAGTTATTTCCAGCTGAGAATTTAATTTAGAGCAGTCCTACAAAGTGTCTTACAGAAATAAATGCAAATACTCTTTGAAGAAACCAGCCTGCATCCCAGGTCTTAAAGCACCCCATGAAAAGTGTCTAAGGGTTGCAGTAAAACAAATACCTAAATAATGAGGCGTCATAAATAAATGAAATTTGGGATGTGCATGTGGAAACTGTCATTCAATTTCTTTAGGTAATAAAATTATTAGCCAGAGATGACAGTATAATTGGTTATAATATGCTTAAAGAAATAAAACACAAACTGGAAGATATGTGCAGAGAACAAGAAACTATAAATAATAATAAGTTTTGAAAAATAATGAAGTGGAACTTCTAGAAATGAAGAATATAACACAACTTTAAAAAACTGTATGGACGAGTTTCACATCAGATGTGATCTAGTTAGGAAAGAATTAATGTATCACACCTATATTCAGAAGGGAGCCCAGAAAGACATAGATGGAAAATACCAAAGAGGTGTAAGAACACTAAGAATAGAGTGGGAGAGTTTAATATACCATCTAGTCAAAGTCCAAGAGAAGAAAAAGAATGGAGTGAAGGCTAGACTTGCCCATATAATGTCTTTGAACTTTGCAAAACTGAAGAAAAGCACAAATCTATAGATTCAAGAAGTCAAGGAATCCTAAGCATTATAAATGAAAAGATAAACCCATCCCTAGACATCCTAATGAGATTACAGAACAGCAAAGACAAAGAGAAGGTTTTAAAAGCATCCAGACAGAAGGGAACAACAGTTAAATTGAAAGCTGATTGCTCATCAGCAACCATAGAGGCCAGAACACTGTGGAATAACATCTTCAAGGCAGTGAAAGTAGCCATCAACTAGAACTTTACATCCATTAGAAATTTTTCCTAAAGATAAGGACAAACTGATTGGTAGGTTTCAGATAGACAAAATTGAGAGGTTCTAAAAAATCTGCTTCAGGCAGAAGGGAAGTATTATTTGCACGAATGTAAAAAGAGCCAGCATGAGTGTGAATCCGGATACGGCAATAATGTCTCACAGGGCATGGCAGAGACTGGCTGTGTGGTCACACTTCGCTTCTGCTCATCTCAGACACAAAGGAGGACTGTTTCCCAGTTTTACTTGCAAATAGTTGAGGTCATGATTGGATTCTGGCTGAGGCAATGCAGATGGAGACAGAAGTAGCATACGTGACTTTCAGGCATACCAGGAAACACTATGAACTTTCGCATCCCCTCTCATGGCCACTGTAGAGGCCACCCGTCGAAGATGGTGACGTCACACCATCCTGGATCCCTGAGTCACTCCTTGGAGCAGCCACTCCAGGAGAGCTTCTCAACTAGCACTAAATATGTTGTGAAACAGAAACCTCTATCATGTTAACTCAGAGACGTAGAGATTGTCACCGTAACTAGTTGAACTTATCTTTTAGAAATTTTTTTTTTAAATGTGTATTTATTTTTTGAGAGAAAGAAAGAGTGCGGGTGGGGAAGGGGCAGAGATGGAAGGAGACACAGAATCTGAAGCAGGCTGCCGGCTTTGAGCTGTCAGCACACATCCCAATGTGGGGCCCAAACTCACGAACCGAACCGCGAGATCATGACTTGAGCCAAAGTCAGACACTTAACCGACTGAGCCACCCTGGTGCCCCCTCGTTATACTTACCTTAAGCAATGTAGAAATTGGTACATTGAAAAGAGCTGTTGCCATTTCAAGACATCAAATGTGTGGCACTAGCTTAGTGGTCTTGTCACGGACAAAAAGGAAACTGGAGGCTTAGAAAGCACTGATCCATGTTGCAATGGCAGAACTGTTGCCTGCAATAATTCTGGGGCAGATCATGAGCCTCAGGGACCAGTAGCCCCAAGGGAAGGTTTTATAAAACAGAACCTTAGTCTTGTGGGTCAGTTGCAATTGGTTACATTTGTCAAGAGGTTACAAGAAAGGGATGAACTTGGAGAATATTGGCTGATTAATAAGAAATAAACGGAAATAGAATCCAGATGTTTAGGGCCTGGAAACTTTAGGAAAGTATACTGCTTTAGATCCCAATCAGTTAAGCAATAGGATCAAGCCTTTAAGTATTGAGGACCAACTAAATTTTTCAATGAAATAAAGCAAATCTTAGCAAAGATTATATTGATGTTGTAGCCACCATTTGAGAGCCACAAGCTGAGACATGGGGATGAGAAAGCAAAAACATAAAGGGCAATCACGAACTTTGTCAAAGACAGCACTGTGGGAGTGCAGGCCACAGAGAGATCTGAAGCCATCTTGAAGGATTTGCGTTGCAAAAGAAACCATGAGCCCTGACTGAAAAAGCCCTTGACTATGTAAACCTGAAAACAAGGCCATCTTTCCACAAGCAGGAGGCAAGTTTGAAGATTGTAGGACTTTCCTCGAATGTGGCAACATCACTTCTTAAATTTTTTTATTTTAGTTTACTTATTTTTTGAGAGAGAGAGAGAGAGAGACCATGCAAGTGAGCAGGAGAGGGTCAGAGAGAGAGGGAGACAGAGAATCCCAAGCAGGTTCTGCGCTGTCAGAACTTGAACTTGAACTCAGGAACTTGAACTCAGGAACCATGAGATCATGACCTGAACCAAAAGCAAGAGTCAGATGCTTAATGGACTGAGGCACCCAGGAGCCCCAGGAACATCGTTTCTTAAAGGAGTTCTACTTAGAGCCGACTGGCTTGCATCACACGATGATGTGAGTGAGGAATAAACCTTTACTGGGCTAAGCTATAGAGTTTTGGGGATTGTTTGCGCAGTCATTGGTTTTTATCGTTGATTACATCACATAGCTTGTTTTAAACAAGGTAAAAATAAAATACTTAGCACAATAGTAAGTTGGGAATTCCTTATTACTAATTAAGTCATATGGCTTTTTAAACACAAGATGAAATGAAAATGCTTAATATTAACACAGTGGTAAATTGGGAAGGGGTAACTGGAGTGAAAAGTGGTCTTGGAAAGTAAAGGTTTCAGCTCACTTTTGACTTTAATTGAGTAATTTCTAAGGTAACCACTCAAAGAATAAAAACAGAGTAGTTTTCAAACCAATAAAGGAAGAAAATGGAACAGGAAAAAAACAGTTCAAAATAAATCAAGAATTGAGAGAGAGAGAGAGAGAACAAAAATACTAGGACAGATGAAGCAAGTAGAAAACCCAAAATATAAAGATAGACACAAATCCAAACATATCAGTATTCACAATAAAGTAAGTGGGCTAAATGTTTTGGTTAAAAGATAAAGATTGGATTGTCAGAACTAAATAAGAATCCAAAATCTGACTGTATGCTATTTATAAGACACATATAAAAACCCTGAAGATATACAAAAGTTGTAAGTAGAGGGTGGGTATAGATACATCTTTCAAATTCTAAACCAAAAGAAAACAGGGTTATTTAATTAACATGAGTCAGAAGGGACTTTTAAGGCAAAAAGCATTTTGAGGGAGAAAGAAGGTCAATTCTTACTGATAAAAGTTTCATTTTACAGGGAAGATATAACAACTTAAAATATGTATGCATTTAATAACACAGCCTCAAGATAGTACCATAAGGAGAAACAGACCATGCCATAATCATAGTGGGAGATATTTTTACACACTACCATCTCAGTAATTGCTAGAACAGGCAGATAAAAATACGCAGGGATTTAGAATATTTGGACCACACAATGAACTTTCTCTATCCCATGGTCATACGCAGAGTATTGTACCCTGTAACTGCAGAAGACACCTTTTCAGGTGAATAAGGAACATTTTCAACACGCTGGGCCAAAAGAAAATTACAATAAATTTCAAAGCATTAAACATGCGGTGTATGTTCTCTGACTATAATAAAATTAAGCTAGAACTCGGTGGCATAGAGATAACCAGAAATTAAGAACTGAGCTTCTAATTAACCTTTGAGTCGAAGAATAAGTCAGATTTGAAATTAGAAAATATTTAGAACCAAACAATAAGGAAAGTTCTACATATGAAGGCAGTTCTTAGAAGGAAGTCAAGTCTTCAATGAATATATTGGAAAGGAAAATAGGTTGGAAATTCCATCTTAAGAAGTTAGAAAAGCATAAAATATGTAGGACAGAGGATGCAATTAAGATAAGAAGCAGGATTACTTAAAATAGAAAACATCAATGAAGGAGAGGAGATCAACAAACTAAAAGTTGGTTCTTTGAAAAGACTGAATTGATGACCTTTGGCAAGGCTAATAAGATGAGAGAAAGCACACTTGGTGGCATTTTACTATTTTTAAAGAAAGAAAAAGGTAACATAAGTACAGGTGATATAGATCCTTAAAATATAATGGCATAGCATTCATGACTTTATGCCAAAAAAACTTGAAAATTTAGATAAGGGAAATTTTTAGAAAAATATAACTTACCAAAACCAATCTGAGAAACAGAAAACCTGACTAGTCCCGCAGCCAATAAGAAAATTAGGTCAGTAATGAAAAACCTTGACCTCAGATGGCCTCATTGGTGCATCCTACCAACCCTAGAAGGAACAAATCACTCCAATCTCACCCAAAGATTGGGTGTGGAGGAAGAGGACCATTTTTCACCTCTTTTTGTGGGAATTCGCCCAGCCTTGATACCTAGATGCTAAAACCCGGCAAGGGAGTGTAGGAAAGAAAATTAGAGACCAAATACTACTCATCAATACAGATGCAGACATTTTAAGCAAATTATTAGCAAACTGAATCTTCCAATGTATATATATAAAAAAAATGTATCACAATCAAATCGGGTTTATCCCAGGAAGACAAAGTTGATTTAACAGTAGAAAGTCAGTTAATATAATTCACCACCTTAACACGTTAAAGGACAAAAATCATTTGATTATCTTCATACATGCAGAACAATTGTCTGATAAAATTGAACATCCCTTCATGATGGGTATTCTTGACAAAGGAAACTTCCTAAACTGATAAAGTTTTCTTCTTATCTCTCGAAAAACAAATATTAGACTTGGGGAAATATTGAAAACACTCTCTTTGAAATCAAGAAACCAGCCAGGATGTCTGCTATTAATACTTCCTTTCAACAGCTTACTGGATGTCCTGATCAGCACAATAGTGTGGTAAAAAGAATCAAATGGTGTAATGATTACAAAAAAAAAAAAAGAAACAAAACTCCTTATTTGCATATGACATGATTGTGTTAAAAAATTTAAGGGGTTATATAGATAAATCAGAATTAATAAGAATCGTCTGGATGTAAAAATGCTAAATAGGAAAAAAAAAACCCCACAACAACAACTCTAGAAAAGGACATTTAAAAAGAGATTTAATTTAGAATAGCATAATGAACTAGGGTATATCAGGAATAAATCTAACAAAAGATGGGGAAAATTCCTTATGGAAAAAATTATAAAACTTTATGGAGAAATTATACAACTATTGAAAGCTTAAAAAAATGGAGAGTGTGTTGTTTTCATAGGTCAGAAGACTTCATAAGGTAAATTTGGCATTCCTTCCCAAATTGATATATAAATTCTTACAGTCCCAGTAGGAAAGAACAACAGTTTTGTGTGCACGTGGGGATGTAACTTGGCAGGTTGATTCTAAAATGAATATGGAGGTACAGGGACCTAGACATTCTTAAAGAAATGAAACAAGGTGGGCGACTTGCCTAAAAGACACGGACACGATCAAGGCAATTGCAGTAATTAGGACATGCGGTTTTGCTACAAAGATGAACCAGTGGATTAACGGAGCAAGAATTTAAATGATGGGAAGGGAGGCAATGCTACTTTGAGAGGGAGCAAAAAGCAAGAGAGAAGACACACGGCATTTTCATTTCTTCCTTCTTTCCTTTTTTTCCCCTCCTTTCTTTCCTTCCTTCCTTCAATCAACAAGTGTTTACTGAGTCCCTACTATGTGCTGGGCCTTGGGTTAGAATGGTGGACGAGGAAACCCTGGGTGTTGTCTCATGGGATATCAGGATGATGGTAAACTGGGTACAACAGGTTCATCTGATGGCAGAATCCAACTTTAGATAATGTGGCCGGGGAGGGCCTCTCTGAGGAGGTGACGTGTGGGTTGATCCAGGAAAAACGAGAATGAATGATCTAAGTAAAGACTGGGGAAAGGCATTCCGGGTCCAGGGAATGGATGCGTAAAGGTCCAGAAGCAGGAATAGCTCTGTCACATGTGGTGAAGGAAGAGGTCTCTGTGGCTGGAGCAAAGACGAGACTGTTTGCAGAGGTAGGCAAGGCCCCGATTATGCCAAACTCTGGGAATCATCACAAGGACTCTGGGTTTTATTCTCAGAGCAATGGGAGACCACTGAGGAGTTACTTGTAAGCAATGTGCCTCGCTAACGTAAGACGATAATGCTAGGAGAAACCGTGTGCACGTGTGTGTGTGTGTGGCTGGCCGGGGCGGGGGGTGGGGGTGGAGTATATGGCAACTGTGTGTTCTGTCCGCTCAATGTTTCTGAAAAAATCGACAACTGTTCTAAGAAACAAAGCCTGTATAAAAGCTACGAAACTGGTGATCTGGGCTGTGTGAGTTTCTTGTGGTAATGTCTCTAGATCAGGTGCAGGCACGGCAGAGGGAGTATTTGGCTTTAACTTCAATATTTGGTAGGATTTTGCCAAAAACAAAAATGTGAAGGGCCAGAGGCAGAAGGTGGTTGAGTTTGTTTCCAAGGTGTGTTAATACTAAAGGACCACGGTATCTAAGCCGGGTAATGAGGAATAGGGAGATGGCGGAGGAGGAACCCCCAGAAAGGGATGGGGGTGGTGGCCGTGGTTAGGGAATGGTGGGTTGAACAGCATGTCAGGGGCAGGAAGGTGGGGGGAGGAGGGCAGGTGCCTGGCGAATTCTGTAGGCCCCAGCTGAGAGTAAACCTGCCTATTTGTAGTTGTCTGAGAATACAGGCTTCCTGGAACCAGAGCAAAAGAAGCATGTAGACGTTAAAGCACCAAGCTTGTGTTTCCCCAAGGGTATCAAAAAATGTCCGTATTCTATTAGGAAACTAACTTCAGGCCCTCTCAGGGCATAGGGAGTATGGAATCTTGCTCCCTCAATGTTTGTACACGGGTGTCCCACATTGGCCATTAACTTAGGTGCCTGACCCTTGATATCATTTTCTAGATACGTAGAGAAATCTGTCCTTCTAAAAACGTGTTTTAATTCCTACCTTCTCAAGTTTTCAGGTTATGGGTAAAGGGCCCATAGGCCCACTGTGCCCTTCTCTCCTTTAGTACAGCAAGAGACATCACGTCAAGCAGATGTCCCAAACTGGCGGGACACAACACAAGCTTGTGTTTCCCAGGACATGCTTCCTTTGGCCTTTAGACTGCTTTTTCAAAAATCGGATGAGTAGTCAGTATTAAAATCTGGATTTCTGGTTTCTCGTGAAAAATCGCAAACTCTGACAATAATGGATAGGGCCACCTCCTTGGCTTACATCATCCTGAGTCTCATGTAAATGCCCCTCCCTGGAGTCGTGCTCTGGTGCGGGGTCTGCCTACCTGTTTACTTGAGACAGACGTCCAGTGCCAGGATCTTTTCCTTGGCCGGCTTTCTGTTGTCGCCTGCTTGGTTCCTGCAGGCCTTTGGGTTTGCCACCCCACTAAGTCTGGGAGCTCCGTGCTGGTGTGCTGGCTCCCACACTGGGGCCCCAAGCAGACTTTCTGGCCTAGAAGTGAGATTGCTAGGCCCTGTCTCCTTCGCTCTGTCCTCTCTCTCCAGACCTGGACACTGGGCCCCCGGAGGCACTGAGACAATGCTGAGGATGGTAGTGAGCCCATGCTAACGAGCCATGCCATGCTATGTCAAGGGGTTAGCACTGTGCCTGACACAGTGTCCATGCTCAAGAAAGAGTAGCTGCTACGATTACCATTGCGACTGCTATTTGATAAGAGAACAGGAGGGCACAGGTGAGGGAGCCCAGGCCTGGAGAGGAGAAGGCACACCCCCACTTTGAATAAGTAGAAAGGACCAAGTCTCCAGCCCCTTGGAGCCGTGTCCTGCCTCCCCTACCCAGGCACAGAAACAGAAAAGTTTTCTGGCTGGTGGGGTCCCCAGAGGACAGGGTCTGTTCCCAGGGGTGTGGCTCCCTCAGTGTGGGGGGAGTCTCCCCAAGGCGCTAAGAGAGAACATTACCAAGCGGAAGGTCCGCAGCACTGACAGGCTTCCCTTCTTGGCCGCACCCAGCTCTATCAGGCTCACGGTGACGATGATGCAGTCAAAGATGTTCCATCTCTTCTGGAAGTAATAGTAGGGGTCGAAGGCAATGATTTTGAAGACCATTTCAGCAGTAAAAAACACAGTAAAGACCTGTGGTTGGAAACAAGGATCCATCTTACCAGGGTCTGTGGGGTCAGGGGGTAAGGACAAATAGGGCAACAGGGAAAGGTCTAGTTTAAAAATAAAATAGCAAATCCTTTTACTTTGTTTTTATTCAGTTTCTCTGTAGTCTGCGGGTTCTTGAAGGACTGGGGATGGGAACACTCAGTGTGGTAGCACAGAGTAACCTCTGGACCAGTGCTCAGGATGTGCATTAGAACCCAAGCTTCAGTGTTTCCATACGTATGGTCGTAGGGGTGGATAATCGTTGGGATAATAATTATTATATGATTATCTAAATGAGAAGTCAATCTGGTTCAGTTGTTTAAAAGCTTGGATTGTGGGCCAACATAGACCTAGATAAAAGTTCAACTCAAGGATGCCTGGGTGGCTCAGTCGGTTAAGCATCCAACTTCAGCTCAGGTCATGATCTCACGGTTCATGGGTTCGAGCCCCGCTTTAGGCTCTGAGCTGTCAGCCCAGACAAAATCTGGAGGCTGCTTCAGATTTTGTGTCTCCCTCTCTCTCTGCCCCTCCCTGGCTCGTACTCTGTCTCTCTCTCTCTCTCTGAAAAGTAAATAAACATTAAAAAAAAAAAGTTCAATTCGGCCATGTCCTAGTTTATAAAAGCTTGCACAAGTAATGCGTCCTCTCTCTACCTCAATTTACTCATCTGTATAATGGGCATAAAATGAGATAATGCATACACAGTTCTTAGCAAAGGTCCTGGCCAATATAGCTCATTAATAAATAATAGCTATTAAACTAGAAGAAGAAGAAGAAGAAGAAGAAGAAGAAGAAGAAGAAGAAGAAGAAATTATCTCTAATTTCAGCTCTGAGTGTCTTTAGTTGTCGTAAACAGGAGAGGATTCTGACATTGAAAGAGGTCAGGCCCAGGCTCAGGTCACAGGACAAGCAACAGGGAAGGGAGAAAAGTCAGGTAGATGGGTCAGGTGTGGTTCTCTCATTTGCTCTCAGCAAAGCCTTTCACATACGAGGAAAGGCTGGGAGTTTAAGTGACCTGCCTAATGCCACAGATTGCAACTGTACAAATTCAAAGAGCATGCACTGAGTGCCCTGTGTAGGCAAGTGAGGCGCGGTAGGGGTGAGGCTGAGGTCCTGTGTCCTACAGAGACCTGGGTCCTGGGTTACTTGGCCCCACTGCTACTGCCCGTGCCATATGGGGCAGGACACTTAACCTCTCTTAGTCTCAGTGCCCTCTTTGGGGCTGTGAGGGTGGTGAGAGCCTCATAGCATTGTTGTGTCTTAGAGATAACTCTTACAAGGTACCGAACTCTGCCTGCCTGTCTTGCTTTCTCTTTAAAACATGGCACTCTGCTCTGGCCCAGCAGTAAAGGCCTTTTTTCTTTCTTGTCTCAACTTCTCTTGCTATAAAATGAGGGTGGGGGCTCAGAGGTCTCTTCTGTAAGACCCTCTGTGGTCTGTGCTGACTTCTTGGAAATACGGCCTTCCTTCTCTTTCCACTTCTCCTCTTCATATCAACTTGGAATAGACTGTGGGCTCTCAGCCCAAGTGTTGCCAAAACGTAAGGCATGCTGGAGCCACAGTGTCCCAGAACCTGCTGGAGTCCTTATCGCTTCCCTGGATTCGGGGGAAGGGCGGGTTTCTAGGGAAGAGTAGTCCCATTGCCCCCGAGACCCCTCCTTCCACTTGTCTGCAGCCTCCAAGGAGTCAGAAGAGCTGGACGGTCCTGGTAGACCCAGAAGGCCATCTCTAGTGGGGTGGACACTACAGTGGACTTGGAGGCAGGACCCTGACCTTCCCAGCTTCTGCTTATCATGTAACAAAGTCTAGCACGGATTTTATCTTGTTACAAGCAAGTAATACTAAAAAAAAATAGAGGACAATTTAAAGTAGTGTCCTGTCTAAACCAGATACAAAAGAAAAGTTCTGACTCCCTGGTGCTTTTGTTACAACAGCAACCACATTTCCAGGTTCCCGCCCTTTCACTGTCTTCCCGACTCCTCTCCGACTGTCTGCCCTTAAATGACATCACTGAAAAACTACCACCACTGTGATTTACAGTCATAAAAGCAATAAAACTAAGAGGAAAGCTTGCAAGTCCATAGACTGTCTTAAGATGGGCAAGTGACGTTTATCTTAGTTTCAAGGTAGAGGCAGCTGAGATCCAGAGAATTCAAGAGCCTGACCTAAGATCTGAAAAGAGGGAGCCAGCTGCCCCTTGGGCAGGACTCTCTAGGTCCATTTCCCTGTGCTGGTTTGTCCCAGGGCAATTCCCACCAGCTCAGCCTGGCCCTCCAGGCTTGATTTCCTGCCCTCAGTGTGCGCACATCTCCAGCACTGCCCCTCTGTTAGCTGGATCAACACTCCAATGAATGAGGGTATGCGGCCACCCCACCCAGAGTCCCCTGCCATGACAGCTGGGCGAAGGCTGCCAGTCACTCACAATGTTGCCTATCTGGAGCATGGCTTCGAAGGCGGGGCTCATGCGGTGATGCTCCATGGCCATGAAGACTGTGTTCACCACGATGCACAAGGTGATGGTGAGCTCCGCAAAGGGGTCTGTCACTATCCCAAAGAGAAGTGTCTTGAGCTTCACCCATGTGGGGCAGCATTCCCAGATCAGATACTTCTTAGCCAAGCTGGTCAAGCAGGGTGGGCACCTCCGTTCAGACTCCTCGAATTCTGTATCACAGGAGTGGTCAGTGACAGTTGTCAGCCATGTGTCTCCTCAGACTCCCATCCCCTGGCCATCCCCTAGATTTTGTCATTACCAATAACTGCCACTTGCAATCTCCAACCCAGCACCTTGCGCTGATGACCATTTCCTACTTTCTGAGCTCCTTCAGTCCAGCAAGTGCAGTCTAATATCTGTCCCCATTCGGTGTCCCAAAGCATGGACTTTTTAACTGCCCATCACCTATGTCATGCTCCTAGTTCTTAATTCACCTGGCTTAGATTTCATGTCCACTCCTCTATATACTCCTTTGCAGACACCCTCAGTTCCTTTGCCCTTCTCCCCTCCTCGCTTCCCCTCAACAGGCAGACTTCTCTCCACCTGCACCCAACCAGGTGAACCTGGTTAGCAAAACTACACAGCCGTGCTGACTGGTCCCACTGTCAGAAATTCTGCCATGTTTCTCATTTCAGTCCACTCATTCAGTCTTCCAGACCAGCATTTCTCACTTTCCCCTCTCTCCTCCAACCTCCCCCACATCTAGTCCTCACTTTCTGCTGACCAGCTCCCTTTGACTTACCTCAGAATAAAGAATCACTCACAAAAGAACTTCCTCTTCTTCCTCCAAGGAATCTATAAGTCCCCCCGCCCCCGCCATGTTCTGCACCCCGTCCCGCCCCCAGCACATGAGCTCACTCTACTCTTACCTGCGCACCTGATCAAGGCTTGTGTCATCCCCTCTCTCCCCTCTCTGGACTGTTCCCATCAGCACGTGAGCATGCTTTAAGTGTAGGTCCACTTTTCAAAAGATCTCCCTGGACCACATGTTATCCTTCATTTACTGTCCCCTCAACAGCAAAATTCCTTGTAAGAGTTTTCTACACTTAATTTTCTCTGTTTTCTCACTTCCTGTTCCCTCCTTGACCCCTGGAATCAGGCTTCTACCCCTTCCCCATTTAAATGATCATTTCCCAATTATCCCCTTCCTCTGCCTTTCATAGCATCTGACAGAAGTTATAACACGGTCCTTGAAATCCCTTGTCTAGCTTCCAGGACATCATTATCTCTTGGTTTTTCTCCCATATCAGTGACTGCGTCTTCTCAATTTCAGGTGCTCTCTTTCCTCTTCTTCCCTCTGAATGTTGGAGATGTCAAGCATTCTCTCCTTGATATTTCTTTTTTTCCCTCTCTAGGTAATCTCATTGAGCCCCATGGCCCTAAAAAACCATCATCATGCTATCTCCCCCCAGATTATATGTTGAGTTACTGATTTTTTTTTCCCCTAAGCACCAGGCTCATCTCTAGCTGCTTCCATTAAATCTCCATGTAGATGTGCACCTGGGGCCACCTCTACAGAAGGCAACTGCATAGCTTTAGATCTATCTATAAATGTACCTGTAAGTTATGCACTCTACAGATACACCAGCCCACATGGCAAGGAAAGATGATGTTCATTATTTATAATAGTAATAATGATAATAATAATAATAGTAATAGTAATAACAGAAACAATTGATAAAGTCCATTATGAAAAATGATGAGGCAGATTTATTTATGATGATGTAAAAAAAACCTTATATATATGTGACGCGTGCATGAGTATAAATGCATAGAATATGGCGTGAAGGATATAAGAGAAACTGGGGGAGTACACTGAAATACTGGAATACTGGGGAGCAGGAAGGATCTTTAGTGGGAAAGAAGTTTTCATCGTATGTGTATTTGGAGTACTTGAATTTTTTTGCTATATACATTTTTTCAAAAGAAATGAATTCATAGAAATAAATGTATCCTCCCAAATTTTGCTGTTTTATTTTCACATAGGTGGATAAGAAATTTATATGTAGTCACATTTATCCACGTTGTTCTTTGTGTTTCCTTGCTCTCGTGCCTTGCACATAAGCCATTCTCATCGCAAGATGTGAAAAATGCCTACTCACATTTCTTTCTGGTTCTTTTGTAGTTTCACCTCTCCCTTAAAATTTTGGTGCATTTGGAGTTTATTTTGAATAAGGAGTAAGATATTGAGCCAATTTATTTTTCCCAACCTCTTGTTATTTATATCAACACTGTTTATTGCAAAATATCTCATTTTCCAAAGGATTTGAAATTTCATTTTGATAAGTTATTTCCACATATCCATATATTTTCATATGCACATGTCCATTTCTCTTCCATAGATCAGACTATTTATTTTCAATATCACGTTGTTGTAATGACTTATAATCTTGTAAGCCTTTAAAATCTTCAAAACATTTTGTCAAATAAAGTAAAAAAAAATAACTGAGAAAAATAATTGTGGCTCATGTCGCAGACAAAATGCTCATTTCATTAATATGTAAGAACTCTTAAAAATCAATGAGGAAAAGATCAACCTAGCAGAAAAATGATTAGGCAGTTTCTAAAGAGAAAATTCAAATGGTTTATAAATATTCAAAAAGATGTCCAGTAATACTCAAAATGAGAGAAATGCAAGACGAAGCTATACTAGGGCATTATTTCATGGATCAGATTTGCAAAGATAAAGACAGTTTGATAATTGCGTTTGGGAGGATGTGGGTTGAAAGGCAGTTATCATCCATTGCTTGGGTGGGTGAGGGTTGATACATTTATGCAGAGTATCCATTGTCCGTCAAAACTGACAATGCCTATCCCCTGTGACAAAGCGATTTCACTTCAAGGCATTTAACCTATATAGTACGTGTAGAAAGTGATGTGGTGACTGCAGAATTTACTTCCCATCAAGAAGGGAACGATTAACCAAATTACGGTACCATCTATGCAATGTAATACTAACAGTTACCGGAAAGTGTAAGGGTACTATGTAGGATGATTTTCAAAATATATTCACTGAAAAAATTATGGCACAGAATAGCATATGTGATATGCTACCATTTGCAAGGGGGAAAAAAAAAGACTATATATTTTTGATTAAACATACTAAATTATTTTGGGGAGGAAACACAAAACAATTGGTTTGGACACTGTTTCTGGAGAAGAGAGTTGGGTAGACAGAAGAATATTCCCCTTTTTTTTAATGTGCCCTTTAGTATCTTTTAAATCCTATATAACATATTGCTTACTCAAACAAAAGCATTCTAAATAAAAATTTGATAAAGAGATTTTATTTAGAGCAACGGAGTAAGGAATATGCTCCCCTTCTACTTCCAGAAATCAACAAAAGCATCAAGGAGACTGAGAAATAGAAATGCAAATTCTTAGCAATGATTTTTTGGATTTGATACCAAAAGCAAAGTCAACAAAAGCAAAAATAAACACATGGAATACATCAACCTAAAAAGCTTCTGCACAGCAAAGGAAACCACCAACAAAAGGAAAGGGCAACTTACTGAATGAGAGAATATTTGCAAATCACATATCTGATAAGGAGTTAATAGCCAAAATGTGTAAATAACGCCTACAAATTGGTAGCAAAAAACCAAATAACCTGATTTTAAAATGGGCAGAGGAACTGAGGAGACATTTTTCTAAAGAAGATGTGGAAATGGCTTACAGGTACATGAAAAGATGCTCACATCACGAATCATCAGGGAAATGCAATTAAAAATACAGTGACGTATTCTCACACCTGTTAGAATGGCTATCATCAAAGACAGGAGGTAATATGTGCTGGCAAGGATATGGAGAAAAGGGAATCCTGTGCACTGCTGGTGGGGATGTAAATTGGTGCAGGCACTCTGGGAAACAGTATGGAGATTCCTCAAAACATTTAAAATAGAACTACCATGTGACCCAACAATTCCACATCTGGGTATATATCCAAAGGAAATAAAATTACTATCTCAAAGAGACATCTGCACCCTGATGTTTATTGCTGCACTATTCACAATAGCCAAGATACAGAAACAATCTAAGTGTCCATCAGGAGATGAATGGATAAAGATGTGAAACACACCCACACCCCCACACCCCTATCCATGCATTAAAATATTATTCAGTCATGAGAAAGAAGGAAATCTTGGTGTCTGCCCTCAATCTTGAGGGCATTATGCCAAGTGAAATTAAGTCAGACAGAGAAAGATAAATACTGATACTATATAGAATCATGTACCTATGTGGAATCTTCCAAAAAAAAGATGAATGTGTGAGTTGTGAGGGGTGTGGTCATTAACTAGTTAGCGAAATCCTTTCACAATGTATACATGTATCAAATCTTCACAATGTGCACTTTAAATATCTTACAATTTTGTCAATTATATCTAAAAAACTGAAAAACATCTTCACAGATTAAAAAAAAAAAAGAATGTGCCGTCCTTCGACTTCCAGAAACCACTAAAGGCATCAAGGAAACTCAGAAATAGACATGCAAACTCTATTTTTGATGTTTTTGATGAAAGTCAAAAAACATCTGTAAACTCAAATCATAAGTTATGTGCAAAGGCTTTCAAATACTGCACAGGTCAGTCAGGGTACAGGAGAGTGCTCCGAAAGGGCACTTTAAATGACAGATACGTAAACTGACACAGCATGGTTTTCTAACGCAGTTGGCATACCCTGGGCGGTGGGGGGAGTGGTGCAAAATCAATCATTTCTAGTTGAAACAAAAGTAGGCGCTTCCCCGGACCTATTTTGGCACTAAGAAGCGCGGGCAGCAGTGTTGCGGGAGGAATCCTGAGGATGCGCCATTACGGCAGGAAGCCCCTGTCTGTGAGGTGGCACAAGAAAACCCTCAGCCTTGTAAATAGCCTGAACATTGCTGACCTTGATTATCTGGGGGGATACAGAGTCTCAGAGAATCATGCACTTGCAAGCTTGGGACATGATCACAGACAGCTCTTTGCCCTAAAAGAACCTCCTGCAGAAACCTAATCCAGAAAGAACCTCTTCCTTTCCTTCTGTTACAGTTAAAGAGATGCCCCTCCTCCCGTTAACAGTCTCCACTTGTGCATCCTCTCCTGCCATGCCAGGAATTGATGGAATGTTCTCTTTCCTTTATCTTCATTCTTTCCCATTCTTATGGATCCTCCCCATTAGCATGTAAATATGCTTACTTGCATTTATTTATTTATTTATTTATTTATTTATTTATTTATTCATTCATTCATCCATCCATCCATCCATCCATCCATTCATTCATTTATTCATTCAGGTCAAGATGAACTTTATTATTATTATTTTTTTGTCTTTTTAAATATAACATTGCCAAATTGGCTTACATACAACAGCCAGCACTCATCCCAACAAGTGCCCATCACCCACTCTCCCCCCTCCCCCACCCCCCATCCACCCTCAGTTTGTTCTCTGTATTTAAGAGTCTCTTATGGTTTGCCTCCCTCCCTCTCTGTTTGTAACTATTTTTCCCCTTCCCTTACCCCCCCCCCATGGTCTTCTGTTAAGTTCCTCAAGATCCACTTATGAGTGAAAACATATGATATCTGTCCTTCTCTGACTTATTTCACTCAGCATAGTCCCTTCCAGTTCCATCCACGTTGCTGCAAATATGCTTTTTAAAAACTCCACACAAGAAGCAAAAAAAATCTTCCTTCAAAGCTACCTACACGCTGGTGTCATTTTCTATCTCTTCCCCTTCACAGGCAAACTTTTGAAAAGTGTGTCTGTATACAATATGTCCTTCTCCACCACTGCACCCCCGTTCTTCAGCCTCCTCCCCTACCCTGCCAATCCTCTTTTGCTCAGATCACCAAAGATATCCATGTGACTAAAGCCCTGGATTCTTTCTGGGCTTGATCTTACTTGATCTTTCTGTAGCATTGTCCCTTTTGACCTTTGTATTCTTCCTGAAGGAATTCAGACCCTTGGGTCTGTGTTGGGCTCTTCTGGGTCTTTTCCTACTTCTGGGCATTCCTTCTCAGCCTCCTCTGCTGGCTCTGTCTCTTCTGCTCAATGACCAAACGTTACAGGGTCTTTAGAGCTCTGCCCCAGACCTTCTCCTCTTACTCAATTCCCTGTGTCATCTAATCCATTCGCACCATTCCGAAATTACTATCTACATTCAAACAGCTTTAAAATCTGTATCTCTAGGCCACCCTCATCTTCTAAGTTCTAGACCCATTTATTATAATTCTGACGTCCTACTGGACATTCCCACCTGGATATCCCAAGGGCATCTGAAACCCACTATATCCCAGACTCAACTGATGATCTTTCCTCTCATCTTTCCCCAGTGAACCCCTCTAACACGTTCCTTCATGAGTATCCCTTCAGTCGCTTATGCCAGAACCGTGCAAACCACCAAGTCCTGGATCCTACATCTCTTAGCTCTTAAGTCCTCCCTTTCCCTATCACCCCCACTGCCACCACTCAGAGTCCAGGCCCTGCCATCTCTCAGCTGGTTTCCTCCCCACTGGTTTCCTTGCCAACACTCTTCCCCTCTTAATTCCATTCTCTACACGTATTCAGAGTAACCTTTATAAAATGCAAATGTAGCTCCCTTGCCTCCAATCCTTTAATGGCACCTCACTGCTTTTAGGATGAAGTCCAAAATCCTTAATTTGGTGTAGGAAATTCTGCGGGTCTGGCCCTAGTCCATCTCGCTAGCCTTATTTTGAGCCCCTCTCTTCCTCGCTCTCTGTGTTCCTGCCACATCAGGCCTTTTCATTTCTTCAGATATTATGCTGTCTTCTGCTTCGGAGATTTTGCCGTCCTTTCTGCTTGGAATACTCCCCTAACCCCAGGCTAAACTTACCGTATTTCCTTTAGCATCCTACACTTCCCCTTCAAGACACTCAGCAGCCTGGTAAGAATTTGTTCCACGTCCCTCTCTCCCACTCAGCACGAGGGCAGAGACTGTGTTGTGCTCACACTGTGCTCCTGCTTCTGGTCTTCTGGTCTGGACAACTGTCAAGTGCTTGCTGGTGTGTCAAACAAAGATGGTTCACGTGCCCTGAGCTCAGGGAACTGCCAAGTTCTTATTGGCTTGGGTCAAACTTCCCCGGGCACGATCATTCCCAAAGAGGTGGCTTCTGTGTACCTCGTCACAACCCTTGACAGCCCCATGCATCCCTCCTGTATTCCGTGAGTGCAGTGGTTATAATGTCAGACCAGAGACGATCACAGGTCATCTGCCCTATGCTCAAGCAACCTTGACCTCTTTGCCCTAATCTAAGGTTGTCTGTACCCAGATTCTCTTAAAGATGTCCGTGTGTCTCCTGCTTTTCCTAGTCTATTCTCACAGCACCTTTCTTGAGGGGAAGTGCGTCCTACCTCAGGATATCTGACCATTCCTTATCCTCTTCCTGTTTATCAGTTCAGGTCATTGCAATGAGCACCACCCCCAAACGTCACTCTCATCCACCAACAACTGTTTGTTGAATGCCTACTATATGCCACACACTGTCCTTTCAGGTACTGGAAATCCAGCTGTGAGCAAAACAGACACACCTCTGCCCTTATTTACAACCGAGCAAATAAGAATGGCCAACGTCTGGGGCACCTGGGTGGCTGAGTCAGTTAAGCGTCTGACCCTTGATTTCAGCTCAGGTCATGATCTTACGATTTGTGAGACTGAGCTGAAAGCGTGGAGCGTGCTTGGGATTCTTTCTCTTCCTCTCTCTCTCTCTGCCACCCCCCCCCCCCCCGCCCAATAAATAAATAAATAAATAAATAAATAAATATTAGAAAAGAAAAAGAATAGCCAACATCTGCTGAATATTTACCAAATGCCAGTCATGGATCTAAGCACTTTACTTATGCTAACCCACTTAATCCTCACAAAACCCTAGAAGATAAACACATATTCACTCTTCTACAGGTTAGGCACCGGAAGCACAGAGAAGTTAACGGAGCTCCAAAGTTGCACAGCTTACCCAACGTGGCAGAGCCAAGATGCAAACCGAGGCAGTCAGGCTCCAGGGTCTGTGTTCTTAACTATTATCCTCTGTTGCTTCTCATTGATTCAGAGATCTCTTTTGTTCTTACCTGAATCGGGATGTGTTTAGAGCATTCATTTTGTTCGTTCCTGTCTCATTCCCGTTAACTACACTGCATTTGCCCTTCACCTGTCATGGAACTCTGTCCTGTAGGTTCTCATAAGACGGCTTCTCTTACTTCATTGAGATTTCTGGTCTCCCTAGAGAGAACGGCCTTCGACATCCCCCTATCTGAAGCAGCCCCTCTGCAGTCCCTTATTCTCCATCTCCTACCTTACTTTCTTTTTTCTCCTACTGTTATCCCCACCTGAATCTCTGTGTGGGTTTATCTGTATACCCCGCCCCCCAGAATGTAGATTCCACGTGTGCAGGCTTCTATCTTGTTCACCACTGAATTCCCAGCACCGGAGTAATGCCAGACACATAGCAGGTGTTTGTCAAATGCTTGTTGAAGAGTAAACAAATGAAAGAAGAAAAAAAAAAAAGAGGAGGAGGAAGCTTGATAATTCTGGGGAATAAATGAAAAAGCAAGCTGTTTGTTTTAACATTAACTGTCTGATGGCTAAGAGCAAAAAGGAAAAAGAATCCAAGCAACCCACCTGGCCAACAAAAAGTCATGGGCATAGCATGGTTAGATTCTATGCAGCCATAAAAAATGTTAGGCATACAGACATTATTACAATGGCAAATGATTTTTGATAAATAATATGAGAAAAATGTACACACTGTTGTTACTGAAATATGTATACATTTCACAAAGCACAAATGCATGCATGCAAGAAAAGTAACTTGAATTCGTAATTGAATTCAATATATACCACAAGTCCTCAACCTGGGGATCTTGTTTTGGTTAATTCAGTGTCTGCTATTACATCACTATCTGAGGTTGCATCTGAGTTCTGGAGAGCTCAGGGTCGGAAGAGTGTTGGGCTGGTCCTTGGTCATTGCCAAGTATATTTTACTGGAGTCATTGTAGTTCCCATGTGGTCTCTGGTGGGAGAGCCACGGAGATGGCTGTTCTCCCTTTGACTCTCACTCACCTTCCCTAACCCTCAAGTGGGGCAAGCTCATCACCTAGCTACTTTCCTGCTATGCAGGCCACGGGCACTCTCAGAGGCTGCCTCAGGCCTTGTCTACCCAGGTAGGTCACCTGCTTCTCTACTGTATAGTTTCTGTACCATGCTGGGCACGTGAGTCTTTTTCTAAGACTTGCCACCTCTCACGTCACCTAGAAAGTAAGGCATAGATTGGCTCTGTTTTCAAATCCCTCAAACATCTTTTTTTGTTTGTTTCGCCATGCCCTCCCCCACAGTTAGGATTCAGTCCAGGGCTGGGAGGGGAGCACACAGAGCCCTTTCTCAGGAACACACCAGCATCTAAGTTCCCCCTCCCTCCTTCAGCCCAGTACACGTTAAATTTGTCTAGGGGAGACACATGGCTGGACAAGACTAAGGCCATATTTTCCATGCCCTGAGGCAAAATAAAGGCCGGATAAGAAGACAGGCCTTATACAGGATACAATCATGCTCTTTGGGAACTTGTGTGTCAGGTGACCATGACCCAGTGCTGTTGCCTTCTTCCAGCCCCTGGCTTGGTAGAAGCAACTGGAACTTAGACACATCCCTGAGGAGGCTGAATGGGCTCCCATTTGATTGATAGAGCCCTAAATTAACAAGAATTTAGTTAAATTGACTGATTAATTCACTTAAATTATCTTCCAATGCTCAGCATAATGTGGGCTTGAGACAGAAATTAAGTTATAACCATACGAGTTACAACCATGAAAAATGACAGGATAATTTCACCATACTTGAAAATTAAGGACTGTAAAATTTTTTGCATACCTGAGGTAGCTTGAAATTCTCTGGTTTCTTTCTGCCAGATCACTTTCTAAAATTTAGTTTTATGAATACATATGAGGCTGATGTTAATTTAAACAAGAGATGAGTAGGGTGTTGCAAACTCATTGGATTCTATTGTTTTTGAAAAATTATCCACATTTAAAAACAACACATTGATAAAGGGTGATGGGACCAAGGGCATAAGAAAGAGGAGTATTTAGGATCCCAGGACACAGATGGGTGATGTATTTGACACAGATTTGGGGCATCCCCTCTGCTGCTCAAATGCAGACTCATCACAGCACAGTTGATGGAAATTCCAATGAGCAGTACTTACCCTCAAGGACAGAGGTCATGATGCTGACAACACTCATCGCCCTTTGGGCTCGGAAAGGTTCATTCAGGTATTCTGCCGATAAGAAAGTCTTCTTCTGTCCTGCATCAGATGCCTGCTGGGACACAAACAATCAGGATATTCCCCCAACCTGAAGTCATCAGTGGCAAAAAAGGGTCACTCAGCCTCTTATTGGCCCGTCTCATGTGGTTGTGAGTTGCCTGGTGAAGCTATGTTCCTCTGTAGCTGTGCTTTCCCATTTGGGAAATGGGGCTGCTTCTTGAACTTGGGGTAAGAGCTTAGGCATGAGGACCAGGACATGGAGTTGGGGGTGCAAGCAGAGTCTAGCTTTGTAGCTGACATTGTAACCTGGGCTCACCTGAGGGTCTGCTAATTCCTGCCTGAGGACAGAGTCCTTGGGCAGCAGCGTGGGGATGGGGCTGCCTCAAGGGTCTCTGAGGTTTCTACTAAAGGGAAGTGACAGCTGCAGGAGCGGTGGGTCGGGAAGTCATTCCAAGACTTCGTCTGCGCTGGACATATGGTGTTCAGACAGAATTCCTCTTCCAGGACAGGTTTTTCTTTGACCTCCCTTCTGATAGGCCCCTTTCTCTCCCCAGCATATAACTCAGTTCCAGCTCCACACGGTCCTTTTCTTTCTGAGGGAATATTTGTGTGTCTTGATTCTCCAGTGTTAGTTGTTTGACACAGCCCTTTTGAACCTTCCCTCTTTGGGCCTTCCCGGGGAAGTTCCATCTGGGTTCTGTGCTCTAACTCTAGTCCTACACTACCCCAGATGTGGGGAGTCTGGGGCCCATAGAAGCTGATTCTGGCACTGCACTGCACATTCAGAATCCAAATTCAGCAGGCATGAGCACATGCCATAGGTGAAGTTCATAGGTAGATAGTAAGTATTTTAATACATATAAAGAATGTTCAGAAAGTTTTCAACCATGAGGACTCAACAAGAGATGCTAGCATAGCTATTGTTATTTTCAGGCAAATGTGTATCAGTGCAGGCACTTTATGATTCCATTTAAACCTTCAGCTATTTAGAAACCTTTTTAATGGGGGACTTGGAGGCCTGAAGAATTTAAGGGGCTTGTTACAGGTGACTCAGTTGGTAAATGGCAAACCTGTGATTGAAACCCACATCCATGTGACACAGAGGGCTTAAAGAGTTAATCTTACACTAGCTGAATAACTTAACTAAAATGAATCCAAGTCAGAATATCTAGGGAGGTGATAATCTAGGGAGAAATTCCTGAATGAGTTATTTTCTGGAGTGTTAAAGCAACTCCAAGAGAGGTCTGCAGGTGGGCTTTGACTTTTGGACTCTGTTGATGACTCTTTCTTGGCTCTTGGAGACCCACTCTCCAGCTTCTCTACCCCGCCCTGTGCCTGGGGAAGGTGGTCTGTACTCTCTCGTTCTGGTCAGGCTTGGCCAATGGGAGGCACAGACAGAAGATCAGAGTCTGGAAGGAGAGGGACTATCACCTGGCTTCTTCCCTGCAGCGCTGTGACTGACCTCCCCCCTGGATCACAAGTTCTGTGGGACCTCCCAGTTCTTGCTGGGTTCTGGTTCTGGTCCTTCCCCTCACCACTTCAGCCTAAGCATATAACAGCTTCCCACCATTGCTCATCTCTAAGTGCCTCACTGTCCCTTCTCAGTTCAAAGCCCAGTGCATACCTCTCCCCCAATTGCCCACTGGAGTGGTATCTGTTTCTTGCTGGGATCACATGGCATCCAATCAGAGATGGAGCTGAGGTAACCCTGTAGGACTTATCCAAGTCAGGAGAGCCATCTCCTGGTTAGTCTACAAGTCTGTTTGAGAACTGCTCTGGGTCCCTGGCTAGCCAGAGAGGGCAGATGAAAAACACTGGAAGCATCATTACTGAAACTAAAGGGAGAGCTCAAATTAAATCACAGCTCTCAATCCAATGAGGAGTCCCTGGTTTTCCATTGCACTCTGTGATTATTCTATGAAGAGTGCACACCAGTTAGTCACTGTTGCCTAATTTGTACATTTTGGCAAGTTACTGCTTCTCTGAGTAAAGCAAGGGATACTTTGCTTCTGCTAATATCTATCCAGGGCACCTCCCAGGATTTCTCTGGGTCCCATGGGCCAAACCCAGCATAGTTCGCACAGAGCTACAAGCAGAAAGAGAAGAACCTTCCCTTTTTCTCATACTCATCCAGGAACCAGGCAGGCCTGTCTCTAAAGCAGTAATAGGGAGTGGAGACAGAGGAACACAGAAAAAAATAAGAGGATCAGCTGGAAAATAATTTGTATTATTGTACTGCAGAGGAAACCAGAAAACCAGTTTGACCTCAGGTAAATCCAGTATCTCTGACTCTCACCTGCCCTGTCTGTAAAATGGGGATAGAGGGGAAATGTTGGACACAATGTTGTCTAAAGGAGGCTTCCATGGGCGGCACTCAGTGTTTGTTGGCCCTCACCTGGAGGGCAGCTCAAGAGATCTGGAGCATTGACGAACTTACCGAGACTTCGATGCCTCCAGGAGCAAGCTCACCAGTGGGCAATGTGGAGTGTCCGTCTTCTCCAAGTCCTGAGCCAGGGTGGGAGGGCTGAGGCAGCGGACTCCTAGGGAGGGGGCCTTGCTGGCCGGCACCCCCACCCAGCAGCAAGGAGCCCCGACGGCTGTCACGGTCTCCAGGAAAGACTCCATCATCTGTGGCCCCATCAGGGAATGAGGCGTCCAGGCAAGGGGCCCGGAAATGGAACACACTGCCGTGGCTCGCCCGGCGCCTCCCAGAGGTGAGACCTAGGAAAGACTGGGCATTGCCCCAGAGGACCAGGAAAAAAGGCAGACTGGAAGCCCATCCTGCAGGCATATCTGGAGCTCAACACTTCCTCCACCCATTCCTATTTCCCTGCCCTTATTCTCATGAACTTCCAGAAAAAAATTTAAGACATAGATTCAAGGGGTATTCTAGGTAAACATGGGAAGAGAACAGGAGAAAAGAATATTTTTGACATGGCCTGGGAAAAGGCCAAGAGTGATTACAGAGTGCTTAAGATCAGCAAGTAGGTCACGATGGCCAAGGATGTCAGAAGACGATCTTGTCACCCAGACGAGTCAGCTATTTACAGCCTTAGCCCATAGGACTGGACAAAACTGTCTTAAATTCCCTGCTCCACAAGTAAAGCTGTGACGTAAGGAGACTATTATGCACACCAGTATTGGAACAAGCTCGGTAAATGGTTTGTTGAATGAACAAGTGCACTTTATTGTCTGAAAATTAGGTTCTGCAATTCATTAGATCCAGCCTATACAAATGTGAGAGTTTGTGTGGTGCAGGAGGAGACAAGAGCTTTGTAATGTAATGAGCTTCCAAGATCCCTTGAGGCAAACTTTGAATAGTCAACAATGGGGAGATTGAAGGGAGAGTTGCAGCCTAATTTCCTGGAAGAATAATGCCATGCCTCCAAATCAATAAACATTTCCCATCAAAATCTTCCACTGAGGGAATGGCGAGGCTTACAGTTGCCAGAGAAAAGGAGCTAATTCACAGGCCTAGAGCCCCTGGAGGGTGAGTATGCTGGGTTGGCCAGTGCCCATGACCACTGTGGGAGCCTGACCATAACAAGTTATCAGTTCTATTCTAAGCCATATGAACTATTTGTAGGCATCTACACGCTGACCTGCTACCAAACTTTGTCATACTGCTGAATGTTCCCCCTTCCTTAATTCCTCTTATTTACTAAACTACTAAAGTTGGGACATTTTGTCAATTAGAGTCCTCCTTACTTATCCCCCTATCCCACAGAACTGAAGTTTCCTTTTTGGATTATTTGGAGCCCGACACTGTTCAGCAACTATCATTGCAATCCTGGTATCATACACAGAGCATTCTTTGCCTAGAATATATGTCCAAGGATTATGAAACTCATAAAGCCCCACGAATCCTTCCCACTTTTGAAGTAAAGGAGTACAATTAGCAAATTCTTGTTAAAAATGGGATGGCTGAGTTATTTGCAGGTGGGCAGTAAGCAAACAAATGAAACAAACTAAGAAGAAAATTTTGGTCCCATGTCTGACAGGTGGTGCTTCCCTGGCCACCAACTAATATTTCAGAATTAACCTGTTTGACCAATGGTGGCCAATGACTTCTGAATCTAAGTACTAGACTTGTCTTAAAACGCATCATCCAAGCAGGCCAACTTGTGTCCTGGGGGTTCCCTGAAACCTCTGCTGTGTCCCTTGTTGTTTGCTACCCCTAACCTCTCACCCATTGCTGCTGTTTGGAAAATGACTTTATATAAACACTGCTGATGGTCTGTTTACCACAGGAACGCACCTGGGAAAAGAGGAAGGGGATGCCCTCTTGAATGAATTTCAATCCTTTAGTTAGCATTAAAGAGGTACCCAAAGGGTGCTTCCCTGCTTTGGCACATATATGTTCTATTTTAGGCCTGGAAAATACTCCTCCCCCGCTCCCCTGCAGTCCTCAGTTATTAGAGGAACCCCTACTCACTATTTACTATTCATCTCAATGATCTCCTCCTCCGTGAAGTCTTTCTTGATACACCTCCACCCCCATAAGCGTGGATGCTTCCTCTTCTATTCCCAAAACACCATGTATGTTTCCCTAATATAGTATCTAGCACACAATTGTTTACATATCTGCCTCCTCCAAATGGAAGTCCTTGGGAAATGGACCATCAGTCATCTCTAGGTGCACATCATGCACCTAGTATTGTTGAATTAACAAGACACAGTTCCTCTTTTGCCCATTTGAAGGTAAACCTAGCTGGAGAGATGAGCACACCTGTCCATCTGGTGTGTTTGTGTCCAATTATTGGACAGCCGGGTGCTGATTTATGTGAGGCTGACTGTATGGGGGGAGTTGAAGCCCGACTCGCAGTATCATCGACATTTCCATGGAGGCTATGATTCAGTCTGTCCTGTGATTGTCAGAGCCCTAGTGAAATCCCCTTTGAAATGTCTTCTGAATTGTACCCCGTGCATGCCAGGTGCTGCTCAAAACAGGCAGAACAAGGAAGGGAAGGGCACAGAATCTGATGAATGAGGAAGTGTGGATATCACTGAGGCCAGTGTGCATGTGACTGTATCTGTGTACATATATGCACACATAAGTCTGGGGATTATAGAGACAGTATTATAAAAAGTAGAATGTCCTTCAGATGAGCATATGAAAAGAGACTGAGAGGGAACTGAGGGACAGGAGGCCTGACAAATAGCCAGTTGATCCCTTCTTCCATACTATTAGTGTGGGAACTGCTCTTTCACAAAGGGATTATGATCTCTTAGGCCTCTGGAAAGGACGTGTTTGCCATACACAGGACTTCCAAGGGAGAGAGAGGTGATGGGAGGAAACTTGGTGAGGCTAGGGAATCTTGGAGTGGGATGCAGAAGATTTGGGTGGTGGACAGAATTGTTACAGGGTCTAGTGAGGTTCTGAAGTTATTCTGAGGCTGGACTGTATCTCAGAGATGGGGGCTGTAATCTTCTTTGCCAGCAACAGGTGAGAGTCTGGGTTGTGGGGGCTGAGGCAAAAAAGTCAGAAAGAAGCTTGTAAATGATTTCAGCACCACAAACAGAATTGCAGATCAGAGTGTTAGAAGGAAGCTAACGCTTGCTGTCCACAGGTCCATGGACACCTCAAGGTCAGCATGTCCAATATGGGCTCACCACTTTCCCTACAAACCTGGTTTCTTCCTCCGGTGCTCCTCCCTTAGAATCACCACCCATCTGATTGCCCAATTCTGAAGACTGGGAGTCATTTTGGACTCCTCTCTCCTTTTTCCACATTCCAGAGTCCCAGTCTCATTGTCCCCTACCCCCAGTAAAAGTCAGAATCCAACCCTTTTCCGTATCCACGATGCCCCTCTCTTAGTTTAGGCCACCGTGTGGTGGTGGGGGGGGGGGTCGATGTGCTGTCTGGATTACTAAAACATCCTCCCCATCTTGAGTCTCCTGCTGTCTGCCTGCTACAAACCTCTTCCCGATCCAACCTATTGTCCGTGGCGGCTGCAAAGGCGGGTAATCTTTAGAACACGAACTTGAGCTCCTTACCATCCTGCGTTGGTTGTAAGGATCAGATTGGGGTGATTTGCTGTCATCTGTGGAGCCCTCTGACACCCTCGGCTTCATCCTGGGCATTCTCTCACTGGCAGTTTTGGAGGCTAAAGGTGATCCATTGTGGGAATGGAGAGAAGCTGCGTCAATCCCCAGTGCTGCCAGCACCTGAAGAGAGAGAACAGCAGCTGCAGCCAACAATATGTGCTTGAGCTTTGAGTAAATGTGCCCCTCAGTCGTGGGATGTCACGGAGGTAAGGGCATCTAGGACAGAGAGGGTCAGGATTAGGACCTGGGTGGTGGTGGGATTGAGGCATGGCAGGAAGGGCCACCTCTGGGTCATCTCTTTCGTTTACACCGTGTAATGTGTCCTGCTGATTCCCTGCCCAAATCCCTTTTACCAGGTCAGTACACTCATCTTCAGGAGCTTGAGTGTTAGCTGTTAATGGATCACAGCTACAGCATCCTGCAGAATATTTCCTTTCATTGTACATTTGGCTGGGGGCGGGCATAGGGGTGTAAAATGCCAGCCCCCTTGTCTCAAGAGAGGCTAACGTTGCGGTACTAGTCATGCCCCAGAGCTCTGCATGGGATCAGGCTGAAGGTGGTCTCTAGCTGAGGCCACTTTCTAGTTTAATTCATCTCCTGTCCTGCTTCCTTCTTTCTCCTTTTCCTGAGGGCACCCCTCAATAAATCACTTGCACAAGATCTTGATTCAAGTTCCCTTTTTGAGAAAACCTGACCTAAGATGGTGCTTGAGGTACAATAAATCGTTCTTACAGTTCCGTAGCATGACAGCCTTAATGTAAGTGGCTTCTCCAGACCTCTCCCCAAGAACGTTCAGCCTGCAGCAGATTTCACAAAGCGTCCACCCCTCACAGACCTCCTGCTCCTTCCGGAGCATCTCGAGGGCCTCCTGGAACTTTTTCTCCTTGGCTTCAATTTCATCAATGGTGGCCTGGTTCTGCTCCTCATATGCCATGGTGACCACAGCCAAGATCAAGTTGACCAGGTAGAAAGACCCCAGAAAGATGACCAGCACGAAAAAGACCATATACATTTTCCCAGAAGCCCTCAGCGTCTGCAGATTCAAGAGAAAGAAGAGAGATCTGTATCCAGAGTACATGGGCCCCCCGACATTGCCAGACTCTTCCAAGAAAAATGTAGGCATGCTTCTGACTCCCCGGCCTCCAACCAAGTCCGTAGGGGGGCATGCAGCTCAATACCTGCTGGTAGAGGCGTTCCCAGGAATCCTGTGTCATGAGGCGGAACAGTGACAGGAAAGCCCAAGCAAAGGAGTCGAAGCTGGTGTAGTTAAAATCTGGGTTGTCAGATGTTTTAAGACAGAAATAACCTTCAGGGCAATGGCTGCAGCAAGAATAGAGAAGGTCATCAATTGCACAGTCCCTCTGTTTACTGGGGGCAAGGCAGCCCTGGGCTGTAGGAAGACCATAGGCGTTGAAGTCAAAGATTGGAACTCAAGACCTGGCCTCCCTCTGATCAGTTGGATGACCTTGATCTCCTTAAGGCTCAGTTTCTCTTGCACATTTAAATGGGGATGGTAATACTTTCACTTCAGAGTTTCATGCAGAGGGGTACGGCCAGGGAAGGCCAGCTGACTGCCTCCACATGATCCCATAAGGTGGCTAACTCCCTGCAAGTTCATACCAGGGGAGGGAGAGTTAGTACAATAATGCAGACTTAAGACCTGAGCCATCTGGCATCACCTGCCAACCTGTCCGTCAAAGGACTCACACTGGGGAGTCAAGCTCACTCCCCAATTATACGTAATAATGAAAACAATACTTTCCACTTACTGAGCACTTACTATGTGCCCCTCTCTCTCCTAAGTGCATTACAAATGCTATAATTTAATTACCCTAACAATCCTTTCTTACAGATGTGGAAGCTGAGGTTCAGAAAAAGGAAGTCAGCTGCCTGAAACCATACAGATGCCAGTGTATTTATTTAAAAGGAGGAGTATATCTGTCAAGTAGCCTATGAAGACTGACTGATGAAGGAAGACCAAATTGAAGATAACCACGTGAGTACTGAGGGGGGCAGCGATGGACTGACTCTTTACTCTCTCACGATAAGGGAGTAAATTGATGTAAAGAAGTCTGTCTAAGCTCAAGGCATGTGAGGTGCTCTCACCCGCCCCAGTGGGATGACTCTGCTGAGAAAACAGTAATTCCTTGTTTGGAATTTGGGATTCTATGGCTCCAGCATGCCTCCACCAACACCAGTCTCAGGGGCTGTCCTTATCCCAGACATCCATGCAAACACATAATCCTGGGACCCATACAGTTGATTAGGGTCCCAGCAACTTGACTATGATTAATCCCCTCTATCTTCAATCTCGGTTGGAGATTTGCAAGTTCCTGGACTCTGTAGGCCCACATTTAAAGACAGACAGTCTTTTGTTTTGCCCTCTGAGGAGCTAATCAACCTGTTATCTGTAGGTCTGCTTGTTAACTCTGAGGGTAGCTGTATGTCTATGTCTTCCATTAAACCCCATTACAGCTGTTACACATCAACAACGAATTGCTCTGAGAATTAAGTGAGCCCACAGTACAAAGGTTCTTGCATGGTGCCTTCAGCATCATAAATATTGTATATAAAATGAAGATGAAAATTCCTGTTATTTTTAACCTGCACTGACCAGAAGAATGGACTAGAAGAACATATGTGAAAGAATCCTGGAAATCATGAAGTGTTTCCTAGTACTTGGTCTCCACTTTGAGAACAGTGCCACTGGTCAGTGCGGGCCTTTGCTCGGGGCTCTGGCTTCTCTGTGGCCCAGCACAGGACATAGGTTCTGTCATCACAGGATGCTGTTGAAGTCTCACTCCACCCATCATCCTGAACGGGCCTCTCTTGCCTTCCCAGCCCTATCCACCCCTTTATCTCCTGCCAGGACCTGCCCAGCAGGACATATGGCCTTTTTTGGAGCTGGGTTGGGGGGCTATGGATGAACCCCATAACTTTACCACAGTAGCTTGGGCTACTCTGGAGCCATCGCCATGAGAAATGCCATTATCCAGACAAGAAAAGGAATTGAGGGGGCCTTCAGTTTAGATTTAAGCCAAAGGCAAATGATATCAGAACAACCCCATCCCTGAGCCAAAGAACCAAATGCCAAGTGCATTTGTGAAGAAAGAGGCCAAGGAGCTGATGTTGATCAAATTCTCCACCTCCATCCTTCAGCTCTATCTGAGATTGTTTTTCTAGTGAGCAGATCAAGGCAAAGCTCTATATAGGTCTCCCTCAGCTCCACATGGGCAATATGGAGTTGTTAGCCCTTCAGGGAGTGGGGTCATTTGGGTTCAGGGCTTCGGATCCCCAGCTGTGGAGATGGGAAAGATGAGCCTTGCTGATCTGTGGCCTGAACTCTTTCTGCTCATGCCCGCTCCAGTGGCCAAAGCATCAGGCAAGCTTGAGGGGACCCTGCGCCCCTTGCTTTGTCTCACATTCTGTTCTGCCACCTGGAATGGCCTCCATCCAAACCATCTCTTGTTCAACCAAACTGGAGACACCCTGCCTGCCCTTCAATGCTCCCCTCGACCACCACCTCTAGGAAATCTTCCCTGGCCTCCTGCCCTGCCTCCCACCATCACCTCACTGTGTTTCCCCGGCCCATGGAGTCTCTAGCACAGTACTGCTTCTTCACAGGGTAGCATCCTTATGTATATGCATCAGAGCTCACAAACTGGCAGCTTGCAGGCTGAATTTGGCTTGCAGAAATATTTTGTTTGGCCCACAATATGTAGACATTTTTTGGAATTGGTAGCCAATGTTTGTAGTTGGGAGATTTCACATAAAAATCTAAATTCCTTATCTCTCTTTTAAAAGTTAGAAGAGCTGGAAGCAATGGACCAACATTTCCACGTGGCAACCCAAAGCTGGACTGGGTGGTGGCTGGCCCTTTTGGATGGGGCACAAACTGTCATCGCTCGGTTCCTACCCAGCCTAATCCTCTCATTTGTTGTCATGTATCTGGCCTCTGTAAGAATTTGAAATGGATAAGTGTCATACACAGGTTTCTTCCTCTGTCATGTGTGGATAATGAAACCCATGTGATGGAGTTGTGATGATTAAACGTAAAACATTTGACACAAAACATATTTAATGAGTATTAGTTTCTTCCTGGGGTAGATTACCAAAATGGCCACGCCAATTTCCCTGCCCGTATCTGTATCTCTTTG
This sequence comes from Prionailurus bengalensis, assembly GCF_016509475.1. Lineage (NCBI taxonomy): Eukaryota > Metazoa > Chordata > Mammalia > Carnivora > Felidae > Prionailurus > Prionailurus bengalensis. Next base: position 153,063,963 of record NC_057350.1, on the reverse strand, counting down.
CAATAGGATGCTGCAGCTCCTCTGATCAAGAGGTACAGTTTATCTCCCCAGCGCTTGGATTTGCACTGGGCAGTGACTTGTTTTGGCCAACAGAATGCAGTAGAAGTGACACTGTGCCTCTTCTAAACCTAGGTCCCAAGAAACCTTGCATACTTCCTCTCTTTCTCTTGGCACTCTGCCTCTGCCATGAGAATAAGACCATGCTGGGGTATAAGACCACATGGAACAGAGAAGCCACCCCAGCTGAGACCAGCTAGATTAGCTGGCCCCCTGCTAATCTGTCCATTATTTGCAGATGTATGATTAAACTCAGTCAATGCCAAAACACCAGGCTGATGTCAGCTCAACATGCTGATGTGCAGAATCCTGAGCTGGTGTTTTAAGCCACAGAAATCTTGGGGCTATTTGTTACATGGCAAAAGCTAACTCATACACTCCCTCCCCCTGAGCCTGGGATGACAAAAGCCATGACTTATTCATTTCTACACCTTCCCTGGGATCTGAAGACCAGTCCCTGTCTAGAAAATGATGATGACAAGGAGGAAGGACTTCTGGGCATTGGTGCTTTGTCATGGGTTGGGCACTCACCCTGCATCAGATCCATTGCCACACAGTAAGGGATCTGAAGTGCCTGGCTTATTGTAGTAGAAATCTGCAGAAGAAAGGAAGAAATGAAAGCCTTGCATATGCTTCTGAACCCTCTAGCTCAAGCCTTGTGTGGTAAAGGCAACACTTCTCAAATCTTCTGCCTGAGCAAGATGCATTCCCTTGGCTATGTGCTTTCAGTGGGCACACTGGGACATTCGGAAGGAGAAAAGTCCCATCTTGGAAGAGAAAAGCGGAGCAGTGACTTCAGTCTGAGCCTCCCCCAGCAGAATGACTTGTGCCCAGGTTCATAGCTCATTTCCTTGTAAATAGGGCATGGGCAACAGAAAATGGGGATCCCAAAGTAAAATATAGCTCAAGAGAACCATTTAAGCAGGAAAGAGGAGTCAAAAATATATTTCTATGTAGGTATGCAGGGGCTTCACCCCCCTTGCCAACCAGACCTTCATCCTCTTGGCAGAAGTTCCACTCGTGTTTTCCATAAGAGGAGTAATTGCCTGTCTCATTGAGAGCGGTACAATTCTTGACACACTTGTTCTTGAGGTTGCCCTTGAAGAGCTGCAGGCCCACCAAGGCAAAGACACTCAAGCAGAAGACGGTGAGGATGGTCACATCCGCCAGTTTCTTCACCGAGTGGATCAGGGCTCCCACAATGACCTTCAGCCCTGTGGGAAGATGATAGCAACACTTCCACGTGGATGACGTACCACACACACAGAACACTGGCATGTCTGCATCTTAACCATCCTGTCCTTTCACCATGTATAAGTGTGAGGTACTTTACAAACCCTGGGGCAGTTCCAAGCCCGGCTCCTCATCTAAGCCTCGCAATAGCCCTGAGACAGAGGCAGAGATTATTGTCCCATCGTAAAGATGAGACAACTGAGACCCAAGTGATATATTTCTTATCATCATAAGGCTAATATAATACACTTCTGACAGTAGAAATTCAATTTTAAAAATAATTGTTGAATACCTGCTATGTTTCAGGCACTAGACTAGACATGAGGCTTCTAATTTGACTCTAATAATTTGACATCTGTTTTTCTATACTCACTTCATTTCTGGGAGGCAGCTTGAGGCTGGGGGCACACGGACCTTTGTGTGTGTGTTGAGAGAGAGATGGCGGAGACAGAGAGAGAAAGGGAAAAACCTAATCAGAAGGAGCTGCCTCAGGGACAAGCACAGCCGGCAGTAAAGGTTCAGGAGGGAGGATTTGTAGCCATGGCAAATGAAATCAGCTTCTTTGAGAGAGTAGCTTCACAGGTAGCAGAAAGAACTCTGAGGAGGGGCGAAGTCTGGGACTGATGCTTGTCTTGTCATTTTGGTTAACAAATAACCCATTGAGCACTACCTGTGTTGGCCCCTGGGGTAGGAGCTGAGGAGGGGCTAAGGCACTGGCATGTGGTGGGGTTGTCTGACAACTGAGGGGAAGTGCCATAGCATTATCGAGCAGGTGGGCACACACAGAGGCAACCCCTACCTGAAGCCTGGGGTGGGGATGGGATGGGATGGTGTGGAGTGTGGGGAAGTTGAGGGAGACTAGAGGGTTTCCTTGAGAAAGTCAAATCTTGGCAGAGCCCCGAGGAAGGAATATTAGTTGAGTGAAGAGGGGAAGGGCTCTCTTGGTAGAGGAGCAGCATGGCCAAGAGCTGGGAGATGAGCAAAGGCAGGGAGCATTTATGGAACCACAGGTGGATTCTAGAACATGATGCAAGGTGGATATAGGAGAGAGGTGAGACAGGAGACGGAGTGTGGACAGGACAGGTCTTGTAAACAACACTCAGGGTTTTCCTGGCTAAGACTAGGTGAGAGAGACACTAAGTGGCAGCACTAAGTGAGGAAGCTTATCCACCGGAAGTTGGCAAAGACTTTCCAATCCTTCCCTGCAGAGCCGGACAGAGAATGGTAGAAAGGACTTCACCCATAGTTTGAGCGTTTCTGTTTTCCAGATAAGAGCATGGATTCTCAGGGGTGAGGGAAGGGAGATAATCCAACAGGCCACAAGGTGGAAGCTGTCTTAAGCTTTGCCTGGTCTCTGGACTCACTATCCTTTCCACCAACTCAGCGGACGATGAGGCACATCCCTGAAATACTGGTGACAACAGAGGTTTGAAGGCCAAAGGAGACGAGTGTAGTGAACTACTTTTGTTTCTGAATTCTCTGTGATCAAGAATTGCCCAATCCTTTTCTCTGTGTGGGCCCAAAGACAGGCCTGTCGCTCAAGCTTTCAGGTATACGGAAATGGCAAACACACCCACTAGAGCCTAGGACTGCCTGCTCCCTTCCTCCCTATTTCCAAGTTTACACCTTTGGTTTAGGATGTAAATGAGGGCCTCCAACTGGAGGCTTGTCTGAAGCCCACAACAGGAACACAAAAATGAGGACATGACCTTGTCATTTGTTGATGGTGAGGCCATCAGGTACTGTGCACAGAGCATTGGCCTAGGAATTGGGACATCGGGTCTCCAGGTCACATTTTGCCTCTTAATAGTGATGAGGACTTGGGATTGTGTTTTCTACTCTCTGGGCCTCAGTTCCTTTGTCTTTTACAGGGGGACAACAGTTCATGCCCCGGCGCTTTATAGGGCTCTTGCAAAAATCAAAGACGGACGTCAGGCTGTGGAAACCAGCATATGTTCTATGAACACATTGGTGGTCAAAGCTGCTCACCCGGGATCACAGAAACTGTCTTTAAGGCTCTAAGAACTCTGAATGTCCGCAGGCCTGAGATCCCTCGGAGATCTATCGCTTCGCCAATGTATCTGTGGGACCAGAAGTCGGTCAGTACCTTCAAGGACAGGGTCCTGGGAATGCATGCAGCATAAATAAGGACAATTTGGGGTAACGAGAGCCTCAGTGGGACCCGGAATAGACACAAAATCTAATGGCACGTCCACCTATAGACTGACACACAGATTTAATTATTGCAATATCATTTAGAATGGCCCCTGTGAGAAGATGCATTATGATCTAGAACATTCTGGGTACTACATGCGTGGATGAGTAGTCAAGCATGTGGGCTTGGCCAGCCGGTCTCCTCAGACATGCATCTTCTCCACCCACTCAGGCAAACATCTTCAGGTCAGGTAGGTGCAAGGCTGAACCGTGTCTACTCACTTTGATAGGCCATTTATCAGCTCAGAGTTGAGGACTCTGACTTCTCCCCGAAGGTATGGGACTAACCCTGAAAAGTGACTCCCAAAGCAACATTTAGTGGCAAGGAAACCCCAGGCCGTGAAGTTCCAAATGACGAAGCTGGACAGAGGTGAAGAAACATCCCCAGAGTGCAAGCCACCCAGAAGCCCCATGCAAACATAAACATCAGCACGGAGAAATACTCACGCCAGGGTAATGACGCTAAAATCCAACCAGTTCCAAGGATCTCGCAGGTAAGCAAACTCATTTAGACAAAATCCTCTTGCCAGAATCTTTATCAAGGCTTCAAAGGTATAAATGACAGTGAAGACATACCTGGGAGGGGAGGTGGAAAGGAGTGTTAGCCATGCCATGGAGAGAGCTCAAAGGGGAGCTCCTGGAATGGCTCCAAAGGAAAACACGCAAAGATCATCAGCGAGGCTGGGAAAGGAAAGTAGATACGATAAGGAGGGGAGACACAGACTGGGGAACTCAGAGCAGTCACACAGATGGGTGGGGTGGGGACAGATTGAGGTGGCTGGGACGCTTGGCAGCATCTTCAGCTCGGAAGGTGGGCAGAGGGCAACGGCAGGTGCAGAACCAGCAGAAGGTCTAGAACAAGGATGCTCCTGTTCGCTGAGATGCCCAGAGGGAACCTGGAGGCCCCTTTCCCAACCTGCTGTTGACTGACATGTGGAACAGGGATAAGGTCCTGCTACATCCCTCCTCTCCAAACTTCTCTGCTTCCAGCTGTGTTTTCTTCTCCCACCGCACTTGGCCTGCAAATGTTTCGGGACTCAGGAATCCCAGTCCAAGAGCCACAAGAGGCAGGAAACAGCTGGGTGTCATGGAAGAGAAAAGCATCTAAATCCATGAAAATTTTCTCCGGAGGACGGGTCTTGCCAGAGGAAGTCATATCCAACAGTCCTTTTAGTCTGCTGGGCACTTTGTGGGTTTGGAGGTGAAGACAGATCTGGAGCTGAGGTTGAGAGTAAGGTAGTGTTTCTCAAATGTTTAGAATCTCTCAATTACCTGTGGCAGTAGTTTTCAATCTCTAGCAAGTATCTGAACCACCTGGAAGGCTTGTTCAAACAGAATTCTGAGGTCCACCCTCCGAATATTCTAAATATAAGAATATTTAGTCAGTCAAGAGCAGGTCCTAAAAACGTGCATTTCTAACACATCCCCAGCTGATGTTAGTGCTGCTAGACTGCAAGAATTACCCCTCTAGGACCAAAGGGATTCAGATGCACACGTAATTTTGGGTACAGTAAGTTTTTTAAATTATAAAATCATAAACACAAACACCAGCGTTAAAAACGGAAAGCCTTGATTAAATATGACAGATCGAACGTATGTATTTACCTCTATCCTTTTTGAAATCCTTCTTAAATGTTGGTGGAAGGATTTTTTTTTAAAGCATAAATCCACGAGGACAAAGATAATGGAGAACACGACAACAGCATTTTGGAAACTAGAGAGCATGTGGATGGGTAGTCACTGACAAAGCAGACCCAAGAAAGCTGAAACCTGAGCCGGGAAGTGGGGAGTTCCCAGAAGCAAGCCAGCCCACACTGCAGGACTGCTCAGGACTTAGAGATACTAAATATCTCTGAAAGTGGCATTTGGGGAAAGTGTGTCAGGTAGAGCTGGATACTGTTTGAAAGGCTTTACAAGAAGCAGCCATTCAGTGAGGAACTTCCTCTCCTGCTGTGGAAATAGACTGGATGTTCATTCTTTCAAGAGTTGGACGAGAGAGACAGAGAGAGAGAGATTGCATGCTGAAACAGGAGTATAAAGGAAACTTTATATACTGAAAGGCACTCAGCCTGCCCATCCACCCACTCACTTCTGCTTTTAGTTAGTTTCTAGAAGCCTGTAGTCAGGTTAATAGCCCAAAAAGATGCTGTACTTTTTTTTTTTAATGTTTATTTATTTTTGAGACAGAGAGAGACAGAGCATGAACAGGGGAGGGGCAGAGAGAGAGGGAGACACAGAATCTGAAACAGGCTCCAGGCTCTGAGCTGTCAGCACAGAGCCCGACGCGGGGCCCGAACTCACGCGAGATCACGCGAGATCACACGAGATCATGACCTGAGCCGAAGTCGGATGCTCAACCGACTGAGCCACCCAGGTGCCCCAAGATGCTGTACTTTAATGTGAACTGCTAGCCAATGAGCATCAGGAATTGGAAGGATGCTTCTAACACCACAGACTAAAGCAACCAAAGAGGAAAGAAAGAAAAGCTAAAAAGACAACGCAGGGAGCAGAAGAAAAGTTGGGAAAAATTCTTATTAATATTTTTTAGAGAGTTAAGAAGATCCAGGATATGCAGAATAAGAACAGAAGGCTATAAAGACTATTCAAAGAACAAAACAGAACTTTTGGAAATAAAAATATGACAGTGAAAGTAAAACATTAATAGGAGAGCTGGAAATAAAGGTGAAAGAGATCTCATAGGAAGTGGGAAAAAAAGAAATGATGAGAGGTGGTTAAAAAGCATGAAAATTAGAGATGATGAGACCAGTAGGTACAATGTCTGACTAATAGATCTAGAACGAAATAGACCAAGAAAGAGACAAGGGAAAATTATCAAAGTAATAATTCAAGAAAATCTCTGCAAACTTCAGGATCTAAGTATTCAGTTAAAAACACCCACAAATGTCAAGAACATGAATGAATGTCAACAAATTTCAGAACATTGTGCACAGACAGAAGACCCCTACTGCTTTTGAGGGAGTGAAGAATCGCAGGTCATATCCAAAGGATTAAGAATCAAAATATCATCAGATTTCTCAATGGCAACCTTAGAGGGTACAAGACAATGGAACAAGTGCCTTCAAAATTTTGAGGAGAATAATTTCTCATATAGAATTTCTTCCCAAGCTCAACCGTTAGGATGAGGGTAAAATAAAGACAATTATGGATATGCAAAGTCTCCGAAAATGTGCTTTCCATCTAAGAAAGTTACCATAGGATGCTCCATCCAAACAAGAAAGCAACCAATAAAGAGGAAGATCTGGGGACGCAAGGGAGAGACAAACGGAATCCAAAAGAAAATGGAGAAGGAAAAATCTCCAGACAAGAGCTGCATATCATGTTCGAGAACACCTCGGCCGGACTGAGGCGGAAGCTAGAGGGCTCCAGGAGTGATTTCCCCAAGAAAAATGGGAACTGATGGGTAACCTGACATGATCCAAGAAATTGAGGCACGGATTAAACCCCCGGAGAAGAGCTTGGGAGCAAAGTAGTGATAAATACATAGAACATGAAGCAATGAAATCCTTATTGACTCCGGAGAGAGCAAAAATGTTGTGCTAAAGGAAAATGTCATCAAAGGACACTGCATGATACAGCTGTCATGTCATTTGCTCAGCAATTCTGTTACATAACCGTGTCTGTAGTCAGTCGATGTACATCTTGTCTGATTACCTAACCCAAAATGATAATATAACTGAAGCAGGCAGACAAGTGTGAGAGGAAAGGAGTGTGGGTACATGGACCTAATTCTTTTTTTTTTCCATAACAGAAAGCCAACAGATAACATCTAAAATGGAAGAATAAAAAAATACAGTATGAGTATATGACTAGAGATAGGGAAGTATCAGAATAAAGAGGTACAACATCTGAGAGGACTCGCCTCTGGAAATACGGGATTAGGGGCAAAGAGAAGAGCCTGAAATTGTACTTTTTGTTAGAATCTTTATAGAACTCTGCGACCTTTTAAATCACGAGCCTGTGTATCTTATATAAAAGTAACAATCGCATTAAAAAGAGAATAGCAGTAATGCCTGTTCGTATCTGCGAGAGAGAAGGAGTGTTTGAAATTATTCACGAAGAAATCTATATCTGGCTGGCTGGCTGCTTGAGCTGTCAGCTTCCATATCTTGTGGGTTCCCCCCCCCCCGACTCTTTATGTTTTCTAAATTGGAAAATCTTAACTCAGAATTATAGGTTGTTGGGAAGCTTTGACGGATATTTCTGGCTTTTCAGATCAAATGCAGATCCAGAAATTATGGAGAGCATTCTGAAGACTATTTTCAGTGCTTCGCCAGAGAACGCCAGCCTAGGCTGAACACCACCCAGCGCTGGAGGGTTAAAGGTCGCAACCCGGGGGACAGGAGCTGATGCAGTCACGTCCTCTTTCTGGCAGCCCTTGGCCCCGAAGGTGTTTCTTGGTGTTCTGTTGCGGCATGTTGATGTGAGTTTTTAAAATGCAAAAGATATTCCTGATGAAGGAAGAAGATCACTGGGTATTGAGAAAAAGTCAAGCTCTAAGCCCTGGAGCTGTTTGCCCCACTTCCTCAGTTTTAAGATATCCTGATGCCCACTCATGAAAAAATCTCGAGGTTAGGTCCTAAAGGCAAAGATCCATACTATTCAAAATCCTGAATGTATTACTAAGACACATTGCGTGTATTTGGAGAAACGGTCATTTAACAAGGTTTTATCCCTTATTTTATTTTTTTATGAATATAATTTACTGTCAGATTGGCTCCCGTACAACACCCAGTGCTCAAGCCAACAAGTGCCCTCCTCAATGCCCACCACCCATATTCCCTCCCCCCCGCCCCCCCATCCACCCTCGGTTTATTCTCTGTGATTGAGTCTCTTGTGGTTTGCCTCCCTCCCTCTCTGTTGGTAACTATTTTTTTTTTCCCCCCTTCCCTTCCCCCATGGTCTGAAAACACCATAAGCCTTTTTGGTTTGCCAGCCAGAGCAATTCAGTGTGGGAAAACAGAACCTCACTTTGATTTCAGCCCTGGAGGCTGAGGAAACTCACACTGTGAGGCCACAGTTTGTATTCACAATTTCCACTGTGTTGCTCAAAGGCAGTAAAGGGTCTGAAGACATGCTTGTGGACCCCCACTGTTTTCCACCAGTGAAGGGTGTACTGCATTTGGAAGGAACGTCTTTCATTTGTACAGTGATGCCTTTCCTTGCTGACCGCGTGGCTGGAGCTTCTTCGGTACCAGTTCAATGTATCTATTTTTTTTTTCCGATGGTGGTGAAATATACATAAAATAAAATTTACTGCCATCACCGTCTTAAGTATGCAATTCAGCGGCATTAAGTACATTCACAACATTGCGAAATCACTACCACTCTCGTCTCCAGAACTTATTATCCCAAACAGAAGGGCTGTACTCCAACCACTCCCCATTCCTCCCTCCCCTGCTCCCTGGCAACCTCAATTCTACTTTCTGTCTCCATAAATTTGCCTACTCTAGGTACCTCATCTAAGAGGAATTATACAAATCATACAATTCGTCCTTTTGTGTCTGGCTAATTTTACTCAGCGTGATGTTTTAAGGTTCATCCATGTTGTAGCATGTGAATGCTACATGAATGAATCTCATTCATTTTTAATGCTGAATAATAGTCCATTGTCCATACAATGCATATATCACATTTTGTTTATGCATTCACCCACCGATGGACATGTGGGCGGTTTCCTACCTTTTGGCTTTCGTGAATAATGCCGCTATGAACATTGGTGTAGAAGCTAACATACCTTCCTAAAGTTTCCAAGCTGATCTTTAATTAATTAAGCCAGAAGTCTCTTCTTTTATTTTTATTTTTTTTTAATTTTTTTTTCAACGTTTATTTATTTTTGGGACAGAGAGAGACAGAGCATGAACGGGGAGGGGCAGAGAGAGAGGGAGACACAGAATCTGAAGCAGGCTCCAGGCTCTGAGATGTCAGCACAACGCCCCACGCGGGGCTCGGACCCACAAACTGTGAGATCATGACCCGAGCTGAAGTCGGACACTCAACTGACTGAGCCACCCAGGCGCCCCTATAACAGTCATTGAGTTTAAATGGCAGTCACATTATAAGAAATCCAGTGGTTCTGTTAAAGGAATTCTACCAATTTCTTCCTGCTTTCTTTCCAACTACAATATTTGTCATTGATTTGGAAGCGGGTTTCATGTCTTACCAGCAAGGGTATAGGAGGAATGGGCACACTATAGTTTTTGATTCTTTTCAACCTTTAACATCAAATTTGGCAATTTGTACTGGAAAGCCTGATTTCGTTTTTGTACTAAAAATAGTCAACTGGTTTAAAAGTGAGGTCAATAAGCTTTGTTGGAAAATACTATGGCAGTTTGGGTAGCTGATTATTATTATTTGATGAAAATGTTATTAGCAGATAATAAATTGGGAACTAGGACAACAGGTTCACTGACCCAATAACATTCAACGATCATCTTTCATTGTCATGCTATTTTCTCATTTATTTTTTATCTGCTTTTGTGAGATTATCCACATCCATCGTCCACATGTCTCATGACCTGCAGATTCCAGCTTTGTATTTATGAGAGTCCATTCATTATTTACATTTGTGACCTTATTTCATATTGTGAGGTTTACTTTTTCTATTTTCATCGCTATTGTTGTATTTCTGCAAGCCACTTTTGAAATGATTCCATTTTTTGAACTGTGATATCAGGCAATGCAAGTCTAACAAATGTAAACAGTAACTGTCAGATGACAATCAAACACATTAGGTAGAATAAGCTACCCATGATCAAGTCCAGGTTAACCAGTAGGAGCTCTCAGTCCTTGAAACACACACACTGTTTTTAAGAACGTGAAAAGACAGAAATTCTATGAAAATTATGGTCAGTCTTACATGTCAGACTTTTAAATTATCTGTGCTTTTCCTTCTCAATCTGTCAAATGGTTTAGAGGCTAATGATTTAGAGACTTGTGACCAACAGAGGTCCCTGGATAACTTACTGAGAGACATTGTAGGGGAGGGAGAGACCTGAATTACTGTGCAAAACAGAGTGAGAGGAATCTGGAGTTCCAGGGAACAATACCGAAGGAAGACAGTGAGGCAGAGACATGGAAAAGCAACCCAAAGGGATAATTTATGAGAGAATATTATAAAGCAGCCTCATTTACCAAGATAGATCAAATGAAATACTGGCAAGTTGAATCCAGCAATGATCAAGATGGAGCCATTAAAACTAGATTGGCAAATTTATTAAAGTAACCTTCTATATTAACAGGTGAAAGAGCTAATGATAATCTTAATAAAATAGAAATATTGATGAAAACCAACACACACTCGTAATGAAACTCTTTACATCCTTCACACACTTTCATTTTTTTGAAATTTAAATCAAAGTTAGTTAACATATAGTATAATAATAATTTCAGGAATAAAATTTAGTGATTCACCTCTTACAAATAACACTCAGTGCTCATCCCAACAACTGCCCTCCTTAATGCCCTCACCCCTTTAGCCCATCCCCCCACCCCAAACCCCTCTAGCAACCCTCAGTTTGTTCTCTGTATTTAAGAGACTCTTATGGTTTGTCTCCCTCTCTGTTTTTATACTAGTTTTGCTTCCCTTCCCCTATGTTCATCTGTTTTGTTTCTTAAATTTCACAAATGAGTGAAATCATATGATATTTGTCTTTCCCTGACTGATTTATCTTGCTTAGCATAATACACTCTAGTTCCATCCACATTGTTGCAAATGGCAAGATTTCATTCATTTTTTTTTGATCGCTGAGTAATATTCCATTGTGTATGTATATACCACATCTTCTTTATCTGTTCATCAGTCAAAGGACATTTGAGGCCTTTCCATACATTGGCTATTGTCGATAGTGCTGCTATAAACATTGGGGTGCATGTGTCCCTTTGAGTCAGCACTCTTGTACCCTTTGGATAAATACCTAGTGCAATTCCTGGGTGGTAGGGTAGTTCTATTTTTAATTTTTTGAGGAACCTCCATACTGTGAAACTCTTTTTTAAAAAATATATTTATTTATTTTGAGAGAGAGAGAGCAAGAGCAAAAGAGGGACAGAGAGAGGGGGAGAGAGAGAATCCCAAGCAGACTCTGTTCTCACACCACAATCCCACATGGGGCTCAATCCCAAGAACCATGAGATCATGACCCGAGCTGAAACCAAGAGTTGGACGCTTAACTGACTGAGCCACCCAGGTGCCCCATAATGAAACTCTTAACAAACCAGAAGTGGAACGAAATTTCCATAACTTGATAAAGGCTAATTATAAAAATCCCATAATCATCATGATAATAGTGAAAATTAGAAGCATACTTTTAAAAATCAAGAGCAAAGGAAATAACACTCATTACCGTAGATTCAATTCAGCATTGTGCTGAAGGTCTGGTCAGTTCAGTAAGACAGGAAAAGCAAACAAATGGTATAAGACTCACAAAGAAAGAAACAAGTTCATCATTATTTGCAGATGATGTAATTGTTTAAATAGAAAACCCAAGAGAATCTACAGGAAAATGTTGAACTTGTTCAGGAGCTCTGCAAGGTTGTTGGGTGCAAAACCAATATGTAGACATTAATAACATTGACATATTTTAGCAATAAAAATAAACACTCAAAAGGACAACCACAATGATAATGTACCTAAGGATACGAAATGTAAGTCCTTTACATAAGACATAATGTTATAGAAGAATATAAAAGAAGGCCTGTATAAATTGGGAGATATGCCATGCTGATGTGAGGAAAGGCTTGACATCATACATGTGGCATTCTCCCAATGGCAATAAATAAATTCAGTGGATCTGCACTCGAAGTTTCAACAGATTGGTAAGAAAAAAGCTTGAAAACATGACCCTTCGATTGATATAGAAAAGTAAAGAGAAGGAAGAACTGATTTTCTTTTTTTTTTAAGTTTATTTATTTATTTATTTATTTATTTATTTTCAGGGAGGGAGGGACAGACAGAGGGAGAGAGAGAATCCCAAGCAGGCTCTGCTGTGTCAGTGCCAAACCTGACACAGGGCTCGAACTCATGAACTGTGAGGTCATGACCTGAGCTGAAAGCAAGAGTCAGACACTTAACTGACTGAGCCACCCAGGTGCCCCAAGAACTAACGATTTTCAAGAAGGTAAATAAGGATGGGTGTTTTGGTCAACCAGATCAAACCAGATCAACCAGATCAACCAGATTATCAAGCATTCAGATCAGTGTGGTGTTGACTGACGGAGTAACAAATAAATAATCGGGAGAAACAGACCTGAGTATGCATGAGAATCTGGTGCAAGATGGAGGTAGTGGAAGGAATCACTTTGAAACAATGATCCATTAAAAATGGTGTTGGGATAATCCACACAGAAAAATATTAGAAGCTTATCTCAAGCCATGTGTGTGTGCATTCAAGTCTAGGGGGTGGTGTGAAATATCTAAATGTAGAAAGAAATATTATGATGCTTAGCAGAAAATACAGAATACCTTTATGGAATACTATATAGCAGTAAAAAAAAATAAATGAAATAAGTCTACACGTATCCACATAGACCAGTCTCAAAATCACAGTATTGATTTTTAAAAAGCATCAGCTAAACACTGTTATTCAACATGGCATTGGAAGTTCTAGCCTCAACAATCAGATAACACCAAGGAATAAAAGGCATCCAAATTGGCAAGGAGGAAGGCAAACTTTCACTCTTCACAGATGACATGATACTCCAAATGGAAAACCCAAAAGATTCTACCAAAAAACTGCTAGAACTGATCCATGAGTTCAGCAAAGTTGCAGGATATAAAATCAATGCTCAGAAATCAGTTGCATTCCTATACACCAATAATGAAGCAACAGAAAGAGAAATTAAGGAATTGATCTCACTTACAACTACACCAAAAGCCATAAAACACCTAGGAATAAACCTAACCAAAAAGGTGAAAAATCTATACACTGAAAACTATAGAAAGCTTATGAAAGAAATTGAAGAAGACAAAAAAATGGAAAAATATTCCATGCTCCTGGACTGGAAGAACAAGTATTGTTAAGATGTCAATACCACCCCCCAAAATCTATATATTCAAGGCAATCCCTATCAAAATGACACCAGCATTCTTCACAGAGCTAGGACAAACAATCCTAAAATTTGTATGGAACCAAATAGCCAAAGCAATCTGGAAAAAGAAAACCAAAGTTGGAGGCATCACAATCCCAGACTTCAAAATGTATTACAAGGCTGTAATCATCAAGACAGTATGGTACTGGCAGAAAAACAGATGCAGATCAATGGAACAGAATAGAGAACCCAGAAATGGATCCACAAACGTATGGCCAACTAATCTTTGACAAAGCAGGAAAGAATATCCAATGGAAGTAAGACAGTCTCTTCAGCAAATTGTGCTGGGAAAACTGGACAGCGATATACAGAAGAATAATCCTGGACCATTTTCTTATACCATACATAAAAATAAACTCAACATGGATGAAAGACCTAAACGTAAGACAGGAAGTCATCAAAATCCCTGAGGAGAAAGCAGGAGAAAACCTCTTTGTCCTTGGCCACAGCAACTTCTTACTCAACACATCTCCAGAGGCAAGGGAAACAAAAGCAAAAATCAACTACTGGGACCTCATCAAAATAAAAAGCTTCTGCACAGCGAAGGAAACAATCAGCAAAACTAAAAGGCAACCGACGGAATGGGAGAAGATATTTGCAAATGACATATTCTATAAAGGGTTGGTATCCAAAATCTATAAAGAACTTATGAAGCTCAACATCCAAAAAACAAATAATCCAGTGAAGAAATGGGCAAAAGACATGAATGGACACTTCTCCAAAGAAGACATTCAGATGGCCAACTGACACATGAAAAAATGCTCAACATCACTCATCATCAGGGAAATACAAATCCGAACCACAATGATACCACCTCACACCAGTCAGAATGGCTAAAATAAACAACTTAGGTAACAACAGATGTTGGCGAGGATGCGGAGAAGGAAGATATTTTTTGCACTGCTGGTGGGAATGCATACTGGTGTGGCCACTCTGGAAAACGTGAAGGTTCCTCAAAAAATTAAAAATAGAACTACCCTATGACCCAGCAATTGCACTACTATGTATTTGTCCAAGGGATACAGGTATGCTGTTTCGAAGGGACACATGCACCCCAACGTTTATAGCAACGTAATAGCCAAAGTATGTAAAGAGCCCAAATGTCGATTGATAGATGAATGGATAAAGAAGATATGGTATATATATACAATGGAGTATTACTCGGCCGTCAGAAAGAATGAAATCTTGCCATTTGCAACTACGTGGATGGAACTAGAGGGTATTATGCTAAGTGAAATTAGCCAATTAGAGAAAGACAAATATCATGACTTTGCTCATGTGAGGAATTTACAATACAAACAGATGAACATAGGGGAAGGGAAGCAAAACTAATCTAAAAACAAGGAGGGGGACAAAACATAAGAGACTCAAATACAAAGAACAAACTGAGAGTTGCTGGAGGGGTTTGGGGTGGGGAGATGGGCTAAATGGGCCAGGGGCATTAGGGAGGACACTTGTTGGGATGAGCACTGGGTGTTATACATAGGGATGAATCCCTGGAATCTGCTCCTGAAATCATTACAGCACTATATTCTAACTAACTTGGATGTAAATTAAAAAAATAAAAAATTAAAAATTAAAAAAAATTAAAAACAGCATCAGCTAAAGTGCACACAACATGGCATCATTCATATTCATTTGAAAAGACACGAAACAGTACTTTATGTGTGCAGTGCCAGGGAAACATTCCCCTGTTTGCCATGGGTTTAGTTTCATTTCATGTGTTCCTTTCTAGGTAAGAAAATATTTATCTTTCCGCTGTGCTTTTCCCTGCAACCAAATTGCTGTATTTTGTCAAACGTTTCCCCAGCTTCTCAGTATGGTTAGTGACGGGCATCCTAGGGCCATCAAAGGGCCTTTTGAGTGACTCTTTATGAGCTTAGGAGGTAGGCATGGTAGAATATCCCCCTGCATTTTTCATGTCCAACTGGGCTCCAATCTGATATATCCTTCCCCTCTGACTGCAGTGAATCTCCAGTTTCTTTCTTTTTTTTTCTTTTTGCTTTTTAAATGTTTGTTTATTTTTGAGAGAGAGGAGGGGGGCAGAGAGAGAGGGAGACACAGACTAGAAAGCAGGCTCCAGGCTCTGAGCTGTCAGCATAGAGCCTGACATGGGTCTTGAACTCACGAACTGCAAGATCATGACCTGAGCTGAAGTCAGATGCTTAACCAACGGAGCCACCCGGGTGTCCCTCCAGTTTATTTCTGAGCGTGTGCGCACACACACACACACACACACACACACACATGAAACAAGCAGATAGATAGGCAGGTAGGCAGTCTTTACCAGCAGGCAGCAGTATAAAGCTAATGTTTCAGGGATGTATAATGTCAGGGGGGGGAGATAAGAGATGGGAAACGCTCGTGTCCAAAACATTGTATCAAGAACAGGGTGGTAGGAACCAGCTTCTGATTCCTCACTGGCTATGATCTCCTCAAGAATACGCAGCATGATCTTTGTAGCCCCAGTCTATCCCAGGGACATTTATCCTTTTCCTTTGGGCTCCCAGCAACCAATGGCTGTTATCAGTTTGCATTTCAAAAATAAAATCTGGAATCTGATAATTTTCATGAGGCCAGGATGCTGAACATCCTCCAATACCTGCCACATAAGTTTCTAGAAATAAAACCAGAGAGGTAGATTTTTATCTCTTATGTATATATTTTTTCAACATGCGTTTATAAAAGAAGCTTTGTCAACAATTCAGTTCATGCAAAATCTGATAAAGAATGAATTTAATAATAGTGGGCATGGAAACTGGTACAACCTTGGAAAGCAGTTTGGTGATATCTCAAAAATTAAAACCGCATGTCCCTTTGACCCAGTCATTCCACTTCTGAGAATTCGTCCCTCACATGTACCCATGTTACTGTGCAAAGATATGAGCAAGGAAGGACACTCACTGAAGAATCGTGATGGCAAAATATGAGGATTATCTTGATTAGGGCCAACATAAATGCCTATTAATAGGATAATAGTTAAATAAACTTGGCCTCATCCATGTAAGTGAAATCTATTCAATTTCTATGGAACGTAGGCTGCTAGGATTTTTGCTGGGATTTCATTGACTCTGTAGATTAATTTGGGTAGCACTGGCATTTTAACAGCTGGTGAGTCTTCTAATCCCTTCCTTAACATGAGATATTGTTAATTTTTTAAATATTCATTTATTTATTTTGAGAGAGAGAGAGCGCGCGTACGTGTGTGAGCAGGGAAGGGGCAGAGAGAGAATACTAAGAAGGCTCTGTGCTGTCAGTGCAGAGCATGATGTGGGGCTTAGTCCCGGTGACCATGAGATCATGACCTGAGGCGAAATCAAGAGTTGGATGCTTACCGGACTGAGCCACCCAGGAGCCCTGAGATATTGTTAAAGTTATTTGATGCTTCTAAAATTTCTCTCAGTAGTGTGTTGTCATCTTTCAGTATAAATGTCTTACACATATATTTTACAACAGCTTTTGGATTTATTATTTCTACTGTTTTTCTATTTCTTAACTTGCTCTTTTTTCTTTTACATTATTCATTTGTTTTCCTTTCATTTATTTTATTTTTCCTTTTTTAGCTTTATATCAGGTGCTTAAATAATTCTCTTCATTTTATACTGATATAAATATTCTCTGCTTCAATACTATGGATTAACCCCTAAATACATCTTTAACCTTATAGGTGCTGGGTATAGTTTTTAAATTTTTTCTTCCCTAGAAATTCTATAATTTGAGTTTGTAGTATTTTTTAATCTAAGAGTTTAAAGGTTTTCAACATTACCAAATGGAAAGGCCTTTCTTTTTTTTTTTCTTCTAATTTTATTATTACTTTATCACAGTGTGATGGGAGAATGTTGCCTGTATTATTGTTGAAGTTTTGTTGTGATTTAACATTTGGTCAATATGTACGGCAGTATATTCTCCATTTTTCTGGGAAAATGGAGTTTGATATATATTAATCAGATGTGTTTATGAATTACATATTCAGGTCATCTATATCTTTACATACTTTTTAAACACTTGGTCTGTCATAGGCAGAAATTAATTATACTCTCTGGTCCTTGTAATGTTTTTGTCTATTTACCTTTATACTGTTATGATTTTTGATTTATGAACACCGGCGTCACATTATTTGTTGCAAAGACACACATTACTCTTTTGGATTATTTTGCATTACAAAGTGTCATTTTCATCCTGTTTAATGAGTTTGGGCTCAAATTTCACCTTCTTTGATATTCACACCTCATGTCCCTCCCTTCCTGTATGCCTTTGCTTATATCTTTGTCCATCTTTTTTTTTAAGTTTATTCATTTATTTTGAGAGAGAGAGAGAGAGAGAGAGAGAGAGAGAGAGAGAATGTGGGGGAGGGGCAGAGAGAGAGGGAGAGAGAGGACCCCAAGCTGGCAGAGCAGAGCCCCACGCGGGACTCAATCTCATGAACCATGATCAAGAGTTGGACACTTAACCGACTGAGCCACCCAGGTGCCCCTGTCCATTCTTGAATTTTGACTTCTCCATATGACCTGGAGCAGTATACTGTTTATTCAACATACTGGGTATTGCTTTGTTATGTCACATATTTGTGAATATGTGTGATTTTTTTTTGGAACAGAGGAGTCAAATCCATTTATATGTATTGACATGACAGATGTGCTTGATCTTTGTTTATATAACTTCAAGTTATATATTTAATAGTTTTTTAAAACTATGGCATTGTGTGACATGTTTGATTTGCTTCTTGTGCACAGACGATTCTAAATTTAGAACAGTGTTTATTTGAGTTCTATTGGTTGCCTTTATAAGTACAAATTCATAATTATAACTAAAACCGTGTAGTGCATTTTCCTTAGTACACTATATAATATCTCTTATTTCCATTTGTTAACTCTCTTTCTTTTCCCACCCACCTTATGCATCACCTGATTGTGTTTCATCGTACGCTCTTGGTGCTTACCTTTCTACTGTTAGATAGAATCATTTTCCCTTCCTTGATTTGTCTACTTTCAAGAATACTCTTCCACTTCTTGCTATTATAGAAGCAGCAGCAAGTGAGCGTACCCCGCTCCCACGATCTTTCCTCTTTCCACTCCCAGTTATTGTTACTCGTATCATGTCCGCATTTTCAGGGCCTCTGTGGTTTTAGGGGGTAAAATGCCTCCATCGTCATGTTTATCCCTCTCTGCCGGCATCTCCTTTAACAAGTCCTGACGAGCTGAGTCATTTTGCCAGGCCTCCACCCACTTTTGGCCTTCCGAGATTGTTTTGACATCTTTGTCCTCTGTGCTTTTCTTTCTCCTTCTCTTTGTTCTTGTATATTTATACCATTCTTATTCCCATGCTGTCATTTTATTGGCGTTCTGAGAGGGTTGGGGTAAAACATATGCATGCTATCTTCCATATTTAACCAGAATCCCCAAATAACTCTTACTTTTGAAAGAAAATGCTTTGCCTTAAAAGTTCAAAATAAGGATAGAGATTTTTACATGCTATATGATCTCAGCCTATATATAGTTAAGGAAACTGCAGGCCCCAAATGGTGCCATTTAGAGTTCCCAAACCAGGGCTTAAAACCCAATCTTTACAGAGTTTCCATCTCCCCAGAAATGTGGCCTTGACTGGTCAGTCAGGAAATTGTTCTCTCTGTCAGCACCAAAGAGCCTGTCACTGGGGTCCTCCCCATCCCCAAAAGAAAGGTGAGGTGACCTACATGCGAAGACACCTGCTTTTTCCCCTAGCAAGCTGCCTCCCCTGGAAGAATCCTTTTCCTTTGCTAATAACTTTCATTCTCCTGCCTATAAAAACCTTCCACTTTGTACAACTCCTCTCTACTTGCTAGATGGGCTGCTGCCTGGTTCACCAATCATTTGATAAAGCCAATTCGATCTCCAACTTTATATGTATGGAGAGAGAGAGAGAAAGGGAGAGAGAGAGGGAGAGACAGAGAAAGAGAGAGGAGAGAGAGAGAGAGAGAGAGAAGGAGAGAGAGAATAAGCCAAAATACCAACAGTGATTTCTCGACCTAATTACTCTCTTCTGATTTGTATTTTTCAGTAGTCTGTATTTTACGCAACGGCCGGTTTTAAAAAATCATCTTGTTTTTAAGCTTTTTAGTATGAAATGTAATGTGCGTGATAAAAATGCACATGGACCATAAATTAACTGTAAAATGAAAGCTTGCACATTAGCTTGGGCTACCATAAAAACACACCATGAACTGAGTGGTCAAAGCACAGAAGTTGCCTTCTCACAGTTTCAGAGGCTGGAAATTGGAGATGAGGGTATCTCCTGGCCAGGCTCTGGTGAGAAGCCTCTTCTTGGTTTGCTAAGGACTGATTTCTTGCTATGTCCTCACATGACAGAGAGTCCTGGAATGCATTCCTCTTCTTACAAGGACACTGGTTCTATTGGATCACGGCTCTGCCCTTCTGACCTAATTTAACCTTGTCACCTCCTTAAAGGTCCCTTCTCCAATACAGTTACTTGGGTTAGGGCTTCAACATATGGGTTGGGGGCAGGGTAGCATAATCCAGTCCATAGTGGCTGTGTGACAGCTACTCATGTCACTAAATGGAACATTATGAGCACCCCATAAGCCCCTTCCCAACTGTGTCCTCCCTCCTCTGCCCTAGAGATTTTATTTATATTTTTACCTCCAAGTAAGCACCTCTAAACAAAATAGTTAAGTTCTGCTAGTTTTTAAATTTTGTATAAACGGAATCATACTTATGTAATCTTTTGTGTCTGGCTTTTTTCATCCTTGTTTTGTGGAACAGTAATTTACTCATTTTTATCGCTATACATTATCCCATTTTAAGAATATAAGAGGGATATTTAATGCACCAAAAATTTTTGGACATTTGGGTTGTTTCTAGTTTGGGGCTTTTATGGACAGTGTTCATAAACTTTCTCGTTGCTATATCCTGGTGCCCATACATATTTCTGTTGAGTTTATGTACCTAAGAGTATAATTAAGAATCACAGTATATGTGTGTCTTCACCTTTATTAGAGGATATCCACTGATTTCCAAAGATGTACAAATTTACATTTCCACCAGCGGTATATGAGTTTCTGTTGCTCCATACCCTTAATACTTGGTATTCTCACAATTTAAAATTTTCCTCATCTGATGAGTAGATAATAATCTCTCAGTGCAATTTTTAAGTGTTTTTTTTTAAAGTTTATTTATTTATTTTGAGAGACAGAGAATGTGGGAGGGCAAAGAGAGAGGGAAAAAGAGAAAATCTCATGCGGGGCTCAAACCCATGAACCATGAGATCACGACCTGAGCTGAAATCAAGAGTCAGGTACTTAACTGACTGAGCCACCCAGGGGTCCCAATCTCTCTCCGTGTAATTTTAATTCGCATTTTCTTGGTTAAGAAAAAGGTTAAAGATATTTTCATATGTGTATTGACCATTTGGGTTTCTGCTTTTGTGAAATATCTATACAGATATTCTGCTCACTTCAAAATTGGTTGCTCTGATGTATTTCTAATTGACTTGCAGGATCAGTCTTCTGGATATAAACACTTTTTAGGTATATGTGTTGCAAATATCTCTTACTCAGTAGGCTTGCTTTTTCACTCTTACAAAGTTGCCTTCTCATGAATAGAAATTCTTAATTTTAGTAAGCTACAATGTATCAGTTTTCCCCTCTGTGGTTAGTGCTTCTTGTGCCCTATGTAATAAATCTTTCCCTAACCTGAGGTCATGAAGACATTCTCCTTTTGTTTTTGCCTAAAAGCCTTCTGTTTTTGTCTTTCACAAAAAACTTTAACTATTCACCCACCTAGAGTTGATTCTTGTATGCGGCATAAAGTTGGATGTTCAAAGTAATTTTTCTATCGAGATACTGAATTCTCCAGCATCTCATATTGAGGACTGCCCTGTCCCCACTGCTCTGCGGTGCTGCGTTTAACGCAAATTCGATGCCTGTATGCGAGCCAACTATTCCGTCCCACTAGTCTGACTAATCTTACCCTCCGCTGCACCTGGTTTCAATTATTGGAGCTTTAGGGTACATTTGTACACCCAGTAGGGCCAGTTTTCTTCTCCCACCTTGATTTTCTTCCTCAAAAGTGTCTTGGCTATCATTTGCTCTTTACATTTTTATATACATCTTAAGGTCAATTCATTGAGTAATAAAAAAAAAACTTGTTGGGATTTTGATTGGGCTCGCATTAAATTCATTAGTCATTTTGAGGAGTCTTACAATATTGTGACTTTGAATCCGGGAATATAATACATCTCTCCATGTATTGGGTTTTCTGTCATATCACTCAGTATTTTTCATAATTTTCTTTGTAGAGATCTTACTCATACTTTGATAATCTTGTTTCTAGATACTTTTATTGTAAAATGCCACTGTAAATGGTATTTTTAAAATTTATTTTTTATTTATTTTTGTAAATGGTATTTTAAAAAACCATTGTTTCTTGCTAGATATAGATATGCAACTCATTTACGTATATTAATTTGTACCCAGTTACCTTGCTATGCTGTCTTGTTAACTTTGATAGTTTATCTCTAGATTATGTTGGTTGCTTTATGCACACAGTTGTATCATCTGTAAATCATGGCATTTTTGCTACTTCTTTTCTTATTCTTTCTTTTCCTTGCCTCCCTATGCTGGCTAGGCTCTCCTTTACAAAGTTAAACAGAACTGATGAAACAGACATCTTTCTTTTTTTTCTTTTTGTTTCTGATC
Source organism: Prionailurus bengalensis (assembly GCF_016509475.1). NCBI lineage: Eukaryota > Metazoa > Chordata > Mammalia > Carnivora > Felidae > Prionailurus > Prionailurus bengalensis. The sequence goes on along the minus strand of NC_057350.1, from coordinate 153,041,663 downwards.
TCAAATGGAAAGCTGGCCATGTTTCACAATTAAGTATGATATTTTCTACCTCCTTCAGTGTCATTACCCTTCACCAGAGCACAGCCATTCCCTATATTCCTTCCTTTCTAGATATTTCTAATCACAAGCAGATATCAAACTTTATCAAATGATTTTTCAGCATCAATTAAGATGACTACATGATTATTCTCTCTAATCTATTCATAAAATAAAACACAGGGGCACCTGGGTGGCTCAGTCGGTTGAGCGTCTGACTTCGGCTCAGGTCATGATCTCACGGTTGACGAGTTCGAGCTCCACATCAGGTTCTGTGCTGACAGTTCAGAGCCTGAAGCCTGCTTAGGATTCTGTGTCTCCCTTTCTCTCTGTTCCTCCCCCACTCCCACTCTCTCGAAAATAAAGATTTTTTAAAAATTAAAAGAAAGAAATAAAGCATATATTGGACCCTTGAACAACACAGGAGTTAAAGGCACTGACCCCCTGCACAGTAAAAATCTACATATAAGTTTTGACTCCCAGAAACTTAACTACTAATAGCCTACTGTTGACAGAAGGCCTTACTGATAACATCAATAGTCAATTAGCACATATTTTGCATGTGATATGTATTAGAGATCATCTTCTTACAGTAAAGTAAGCTAGCAAAAAGAAAATGTTATTAAGAAAAGGAAGAGAAAATACATTTACAGTACTATACTATATTTATTGAAAAAATCCATGTAAAAAGTGAACACACACCAAACCTATATTGTTTAAGGGTTAACTGTATTTTCTATTGTAGCATGCATTAATGTTATAATCAGAAAAAATAATTTTTTTAAATTTAAAAGGTGGAAAAAGGCAAAGCTCTACAGAGTTCCTATTATTATACCAAAGGTACGTCAGTCTTGCACGGAGCTAGGGGCACCTCTCTCGGATTTGTTGGTGCAGGATGTTTCTGGAAAGGCCCCACTATGTTCTGAAACTACAGAGGTTCCATCTGCTAACCCAGGGAAATAGAATAATCTCAGGAATATTAAGGGCACTTTGAAGTGTATGAGCCATGATAACATAAATAGCTTCATTCACGGGTAATTTTCTGAATATGTTCCAGAACCATTTGTTCTTCATTCCATCTCAATTTTGCTCCTGCCTCTCAGAGTAAGCCTTCCCTAAACTTGGTTGATGTGTGTACCTAGCAGGTGAATGTGGGGAGTGGGTGGTGGCAAGGCTCATCTGCCCAGGCCACCCCAGAGTAATGAAATCAGACCCTCTGGGACTGAGACCCAGGCATTAATATTTTAAAAATCTCCCCCAGGGGATTCCAAGGCTGAGAACCACTAATCTGCAGTTCTTCAAAGCTGAAAATCACATGTGTGTTTATGAACCAAAGTCCACAGAAGAAGGAAGTATCTAACCATCATAAAGTCTGCAATACTCAAACGAGACCAGCAGGAAAAAGACAAGAAAAAAAGCCACCAAGGGAAGGAAGAGACGAAGAGGACAGAAAGAGGAGGCACAGGAAGGACAGTGACAGCAAATCTACTTACTCAATTCTCTCTGGAAGCTCGGTTTGGGTCATGCCCACACAATTGACCAAAATGGTGACCGTAATAAATAAACTGAACCACCTGAGAGGGCCGCGTTAAGGAAGAGCTGAGAGTCGCCATGTTTCTCTGACATCATCCACGATCACCTTGACACTGAACTACTAAATTCATAGCTTTTAGCTAGGATCAGCTTTACGGCCTCGTCACATAGCAAGTGCTGGCATTTACTGAGTGCCTATCCTGGGCTGGCTACTTCGTCCACATTATTTCTAACACAACTGAACGTATAGGGAGCTATTCTATCTCCATGTTGGAGCTGAGAAAATGGGCTGAAAAAGCTTAAATAACTTTTCCTAGGTCATACAGCCAGTCAACCATGGTGCTGAGATGTGACCTCAGATTGTTTGATAACAGAACCCGGAGCAAGAAGGAAGGAAACAAGAATCCTTTCTCCAAAACGGCCTGCTGCCCAGACACCTTCATTTCACTATACAATATATTCTGGAATTACATCCAGCCAATGCCTCTTTTTTCCCCAAAAGATGAAGAAAATACTCCTAACAAGTTAGAGGTAAAGGGAGGGTTACCAGCTTTCATGGGAATTAATTCAGTCAGATTGTTTTCCTGACTTAGCTGAGATCAGTCACACTGAGGAAACAGACCTCTGGCTAGGAATGGTGGGGGCAGGCACGGGAAGGAAAATGCTGGATCCAGGAGAAAATTCCAGAGAGGAAATTTCCAGGAGAAAATTCCAGATGGAATCAAGCTGTGGTAGACAAGTCTGTATAAACAGAGAGAAGAATTTTCGAGGTTGCACCAAGGGACTACCACAAAGGGAAGGAGGAGACAGTGAGGAGGGCGAGTGGAAAGGGGTAAATAGATGGAAAGAAAGGTTGGTAGAGAAAACCCAGAGATAAATTTCTCCCATTGGACGTTTTTTCTCAGGACTAGCGTGAGTTCCTAACAATTACTTCCTAAAGAAAAACAAAGCCCAAAGATAAGCTTGACCTACAGAGAGAGTGAGCGACTCATCTTTCATCATTTCAGTTTGAGCAGAAGTATTTAAAGCTATTTTAGTTTTCTGTAAATGTCTTTAATGTGCCCTGTTTTACAGTTACTTAGGAACACATCTATTTTGAAAAGGGAAATTCTGCTAATTAGACCATATTTTCCTGTTGACTTGCAATTAAATTAAGAAATGTGTTCACATGGGGGGAAAATGTTAACCCAAGGATTAAATTAAAATTGTATCTCCAACTCCACAAACCTTTAAAAGTAATGTATTAGGTATAATGTTACTTGTGGAAACATGCATAGAAAATTTGATTAGAATTACAGTTTGGGTGAGATATTAATAATAAGACACGGAGAATTCCATAGCTTGAAGAATATCTTTTGGGAGTGGAGCTACCAAGTTCATAAGATTTAAATATATAAATGCAGGCTTTTGCGAGAAGGAGACTCTCAACGGCTTTTCTGTCCAGCTATGACTCCATCCAGCAATTATGATTCATCATATCTCAAGATGAAAAGAATATTCACTGGTCACTTGGCTCTTTAAAGGGATTTTATTTCTAATTAGCTGTTTCTTACAGCTAATTAAGATGTAACTCAACCAGGATGCATGGAGAGGAGTTTGTATATTTGACGTTTTTCTTTATTTGTAGTTTTTATGTAATTGGATATGTATTTAAAAAAAAAACAACACCCAAGTAGAGATGACATACTGAGCGAATAAATTACCTCAGTTCATTTCCATTAACTGCCTACTTACTTATCGCTGATACTGTTCTAGGCAGGATGCAGGCTGGACCTCTTAACTGGCTGTGTGACCTTGGACAATTTATTTAATGCCTTTGAATAATAGTTGCATCATCTGTAAAATGAGGATGCTAGTCCCTTCTTCAAAGATTTCTGTACCTGTGACCGTGATGATGCTTAGGAGGTATTTAGCAAATGGTAGCCTACTGTTACCATTACGTATCCTTATATAGGATCAGAAAATCCGAGACTGAATTAAGAAAATATAACTCCCACCGCGTGGCCACAAAGGCAAAGAAAATATAATGCAAGTACACGGAGCAGCAAAGTTTCACACTGAGAGGAGTCCTTGCCAGTTACCCGCTCGCTGAGCGCTGTCCAGCAATCCAGCAAGCTGCCCCAGAAGGGCAGGGAGAGAGCTCCTCTTACTGGAGTCTCCCAAGAAGAGGCTGGCTACCATCTGTCAGGCAGCTGAGGCAAGGCTGTTCTTGCAAATCAACCTCCTGGAAGCCAGGGCTGAATTTGTCATTAGGAACTTCCAATTTGGACAGTCACCAGGGAAGATCCTCGGAAACCGAGCCAAAGTCTCTTTTTTGACCTAGTTTGGCTTGCCTTGAAAAACAAAACAAAATAAACCAAAAACTGAAGGCAGATTCTGGAGCTACCTAAAAGCAGTTAATAAAACACAGACATTTGACTGATTTGTCTCTAACCATTACCATATTCCCCAGTGACATGAACCTTGGACTATTGACATTTTTTTGGTCTACTGACCTTTTTAACCTGCTTGCAGTTTGGGGGTAGCTTGGGATGTTGGCCGTGCCCCATGACCAATGTGGTCCCCCTGAGACAATCTATGCTCCACCCACTGTGGTCTGTCCTCTTTGTCCTCTGGCATGTCTTGTTTTTTTGCCCAATAAACAGCCACTTCCCAGCACGGCTAAGGCACAGAGTAAAAACCCATGCTGATCTCATCTGCCCAAAGAACCCTCAGGGCCTTCTGACTGGTTATTATGTCATGAGACGGGCAGGCCTCATATGGCAAAAATATGCCTGGCTTTGCATCAGCAAAGCTCCTTCATAAGGAGGACATTTTTGGGGTCGTGCGTGCATAGGTGTGTCCCAACTAGTTTAGGTGAACCCAAACCCACCTGTGGCTTTGCATGAGCACCTCCTCTGTCTTGGGACTGCTATTGAACACAGTAAAGCCACAAACACTTTTTCCTTCCAATTTAATGATTTCATTGTTTCAGGATTCCATTAGAGAAAACCTCTATTGCTAACCTCTGGAGAAGGTACTGGACACTGGGCAAAGCCTGATTCTAAAAGGAATCATGTGGAAGAAGCAACAGTGCAAAGGATATGAGTGGACAGACACTTTGATGGCTGTTCTTCTGATCAGGTTGAAAGGACTGAATAACCACAGGGCCCGAGTTGCACTAAACCGAGAAATGGTCCTCCCTTTGTTCAGCACCATAAACGTCTACAACAAAACAAAGCAGAAGGACCTACAGTGAGAAGCATGGTCTTCACACAACCAGGTTTTTAAGCATGCATGTTGTCATCTCGGGCTTGTGAGCAAGAAGGGTTCTGGGAACCATGCATCCATCAGTGGAGAGCCAAGTGGAAGGGTAGAGTTAGAAGGGATCAGGGATAAAGAGCCATATCCTCACCTTCCTAGCAAGACCCCAGTCCCCATGGGTGGCTGTGCATCAGGATGAGCCCATTAATAGTGCCCAATGGGCAGGCAGCTGACGTGGGGCTGGTAGGATGCATCAGGCCCACAGCCAGGATTCTGGCAGCAGGAAGGTGGGTCTGGCTGCATTACATTCCTCTTCTGATCAGTGGATCATCCCTGGTGCTGGGGTACTCCCTCTACTCTCCATTTTCTAGGTCTCGCTTTTGAAACCCTCCACTGGTTCCCTGTGAGCATCTGGGAAGGTAAGCGCTCTTGGCCCATGAGAAGAGGGAGAAAGACATTCCAGTGCCTTTTTATTTTCTCTGTAGACCATATTTGAGATGGCTAATTCGTGTCCCTCAACTCCCAAACATGCACACATTTTTTTTTTTTTTTTTGGCTGCGTGGAACATCTAAGACACAATACAAACAGGGAAATTGTCATGAAGCAGCTCTTACTTAAACTAGTGGTTCTCAAATGTTTTGATTTCAGGACCCTTTAACACTCTCAAAAATTATGGAGGGCCCCGAGGAGTTTTTGTTACTGTTTATACCCTTTTGCTTATACTGCGTGTGTGAGTGTGTGTGTGTGTGTGTGTGTGTGTGTGTGTTACCCCCGAACCCACTGAAACGGCTTTGGGAACCCCAGGCGTTCTGAGATAATACTTTGAGGACCACTGGTTTAAACCATCCTAATTTCTGTTCCCCTTCCATACTCTACCCCCACCTACAACCTCAGGATCTCTGCTCCCCACTAGCAAAGAGACCCAACAGGAGATCCTAGGCCAGTGGTCATCCAAGAGAATAGCCAGCTTCCTCTGAAAAATTTACAGCAATTGTTGCTTTTGAGGATTTGAGTTTAATTAGCCTCTCCCATAAATATTATAAAAATGCAAAGAGTGTCAAAGAGATGAGTTGGATACATTTGTCATTAACTGAGTCTAGCTGATAGCCACATCATCCAGGTGCAGGAGAACTCCCTAGGCTGAGTGGGACAGAGGCTTCCTCTCCCAGAACTGAGAACAGCCTTTCAAGCCAGTCACCCTTACCCGGTGTGTGCTGTAGAAGGGGTCCAGATCCTCCAGGGGCTCCCCAACCAGCTCTGCAGGGAGATCACCATAGAACTTGGGCAGCTGGTTGCAAGCTTTCAAGTCTAGCTGGGGCCGAGGCTTCTCTTCTTGGTCCTTCTGCTCTCTGTGCTTATCTTTGGCTTTCTTTGCTGCCTGCTTGGCAGTAATTCGCTTTTCAATCTCCACCAGGGACTCTGGAGTGAATCGACGGAAGTTGGTAGTTTCCAGGGACCCAAAGGGGAATGCCATCTTCTCATTCTTTTTCAGGAAGAATTTATACTCTTATGAGAGTGGATATCACCACAGAGAGGTAACAGCCTGCCCACTGGCCCCCTCCCTCCAGTTCTTTCCTAACTGACACGTTGTTGCTAGAACAGCCTCCTGACCCAGTTCCTTCCTCAGTAACTCACACTGAGCTCTCCCCAGAGCCTTACTGCCCTGTGGAACTCTTGGGAGACTGTTTATTCCATCCTCCTCCAGGAATCTCAGGATCAAGCTATGCCCTCCATGAGCTTATAAAGCATTACTCCTTCGTCTTTTGTAACACCACCACCACTGCCACCATCACCACTGCATGATTTAGCCATACTGCCCTGTCTTCTTGTTTCTATCACCACTGAGCAGTAGGCACTCTCCTGCATTCATTAAAGACTGGCTCATGTGATCTGTGGCAAAAACAATGCTAGTAAAAATTTCCCCCTTTGAAAAGCATTTGTTAAAAAGTATGGAAGACATTAGCATGTTTTATTGTCGTTTTGTTATGCACTGGGTGCTTCTAAGAAGGGACAACCATTCCTAGATGTGACAGCAAGGGAGAGGAGAAAGCCCAGCTCCTTGGCACATGGCTGCATTTGTCAGCTGAGAGTGTGCTGTCAGCTGAATGCTCTAAGCTTGGCAGCATATTTGTATTTTTTTCTGTTCTTAATAAATCACAAGATTTAATTTTCCTAAACAGTTTTTTCTTCTTTGAAAAAATCATATGAATAAGAGTTTGCTTATTTCTTCAAATGATTGATTCATGGGCCCATTTTTTGCCGTTTGTTTTCATCTAAGTGCACCCACATCTCCTGATAGCCTATCGATGACTTAATAGGTCATGATGATTTTAAAACTGTCCTATGGTCCCATAAGTTGGTAAAATCCTGATCTAATACATGATCTCTAATGCTGCCAGACAGGATCTTTGGGACTCTGGTCCACCACGGTCCATACAAAGCCTGAAAGGTACTCCAATGACTAGGTTTTCTATGGGCTGCGATGTTCTCAGGAAGCTTGCCACCACTAGCACTAGTCTGGAAGCAAACAGAATGTTTGCCATCACAGATGGGTAGAGCAGTATATGTGGCATTCTTTCTACTTACTCTAGGGAAGTTAGATCTGAAAGTCCTGCAAGAGTCATCCATCCTCTTAGTTCTCTGCAGTCACCATTGGCTCTGTGGATAATCTCACTTTGCCACCTGCTCTAGTGCAGTGATCTTCAAAGGCCAGTGCACAGTACGGTGCTGCACCAGCTGCGTCATTGTCACAGGGGACGTGAGTTAAGATACAGATTGTTGGACCCTACATGCAAAGATTCTCATTCAATAGGTCTAAGGTGAGATCTAGGAGCTGCATTTTATAAGCTCATAGCTGAAGCTGTTGAAGGTGTTCTATCTTTGAGAGGCAATGGAAGCCAGTGCAACCGTGGACATGAGATGGAGCGAAGGTCAGGGTTACAAGATCAGGGTAGGATTTGATGACCTGCTCCGACAGCTCTACAGTCTAGAGGAAAGTCTTCCTGGATTCTGGAGGCAAGTCAGAAGCCAGTGTTGAGTGTATTAGGCAAGAAGTGACCTGGCATCAAGTGGCTGGGTGTTATTGTTGAGTGACCATCCTAAGAAACTGACTCCTCACAGGTTTTGTTGAGTCCTTGGGACCTCCACCCTTCTGTTATCGGAATTAGGGCAACCACTGGCCAGAAATTTCAGGGAGCTCATACTCAAGGGACAGGAACAAGAGTGGAATTTGGTTGTTTCCGAGGGTTAAGCTTCTGTAGGTATTTGCCTTGTATCTGGGATTTCTAGGCTACCAAAGGACCCACCGGATCTCTTCTGGATGGGCCATAAAGGCATCTTAACTCAGATTTCTAAGCTGTGGTGAGTAAGCAGTTTCTAAGAAGAAACAAAGTCAACCAAAGGTGATTGAATAGATAATGGGTGTTTCACATTTGTCATTTCACTGGTGATCGAAATACCTGGTTGGTCTTTAGCCAAGACCTATGGTCTAGGCGGGCCAGCAGACTCAGGGCTGCTAAATGGAGGTGGATATAAATAAGGGTACAAATGAGGGTCTCCTTGAGATGATAGTGGATAGGGCAGGTGTGATGCGGTTTATAATAAGAAATATGTATTTGGTCGTTGTCCCATTTCTGGCACAGAGCTTTTAAAACCTTTAGAATTTCCTAATTGATGTCTTGTGTATGTTAATGAGGTGCCTTTTGAAACTCACCTAAGGATGGGGGCTGATTGCCAGTGGAACCAACCATTAAAGGATTGAAGCTTTCAGCTTCCCACCTCACCTCTGACTCCCAGGGAGGTTGAGTTCAATAACCAATGGCCAATGGTTTAATCAATCATGCCTATATAATAAAGCCTTTATAAGAACATGAAAGAACAGAATTTGGAGAGCTTCTGGGTTTGTGAACACATGGAGATTTGGGGAGAGAGATGACCTCAGAGAGGCCATGAAAACTCTGCATTATTTTCCTATATGCTGCCCTATGCATCTCCTCCGTCTGGCTGTCCCTGAGTTTTATATATAAATATAAATATAAATATAAATATTATATAAAATGACATAAAATTAATATATAATATATAATATATATTAATATATACAATTATATAAAAATATAATTATAAAAATATAAATAAATAAATATTTATTTATTTATATTTATATATTTATATTTATAATAAACCTGTAATCTATAAGTAAAATGTTTCTCTGAGTTCTGTGAGATGTTCTAGCAAATTAACCAAATTCAAGGAGGAGGTCATGGAAACCTCTGATTTATAGCCAGTTGTTCAGAAGCATAGGAAACAACCTGGGTTTGCAACTGGCATCTAAAGTTTTGTGTATGTGAGCAAGGGGCAGTCTTATAAAACTGAGCTCTTAACCTGTGAGATCTGGTGTTATCTTCAGGTAGATAGTGTCAGAATTGAGTTGAACTATAGAACACACATCTGGTGTCTGGAGAATTGCACCTTGGTGGAGTGGGGGACATCCTAACACACACACACACACACACACACACACGTGTGCACACACACACACACACACACACATTGGGATTGGGTATTAGAACATCTTAACAGGACAGAGGGTTCTTTCTTCCAGTTTCTGTTGTTATTAGAACAGATGTTTCTATAGTCATGTAGCAAGTCTGAGTTGCCCACAAAGATAGTTGAAACTCATGAGAAGAACTACTTGAATTATCAGCCTACAGCAACACCAAAAGTGGGCACAATTATCTCTTTTAATCCCCACAGAAGTCCTAAAGAGTAAGTAGAAAGCATTTTCTTACGTACAAGACAATTAATAACCAGTGAATACTATAGGTTATAAAGATATTATTGGACTAAACAAGCTTGTCTCTGAGTCTTTTGATTCCATACCCAGTGCTCTTCTGTTTCTGGGATGGGTCCCACTGGCTGGAGAAGTTCTGGAATCCTACTGATTAGGGAATCATTGGAGGGCTCTGGACTTAATAGAGGTATAGGTTGATCTGAATGCATTCAGATTTGATGAAGTTTTCAAGGGGCCTTAGAGCAGCCCCTTTGTGTTATATAGCTCACTGATGCTCTTAAAATACAATGGAGGATTTTCCCCACTAATGTAGCTTTTGCCTCTGTATGGCAGATATGATGTCTAGCAAACAGATAATTATACTTTTTCCAGGTGAAAGTATCAATGTAGGATTGCATCTTCTGATTGCATCTCACACTGCTTATGGTTCCTCTCATTTATTTATACACAACCAAAATTATCATTTTCATGTATGTGAGTCCTAAATCTGGACCTTCTGAACTCTGGACCTACTAATTCAATGCCTTTGACATATCCCTTTGAATACTCCAGAGACACCTCAAAGTCATTTTCCCCCATGATCTCTCAATCTTCTCTCCACCCCCAATTTTCCTCTTCCTGTGTGCCCTATCTCAATAAATTGCATAACCATTTTTCCAAAATGGAAGCTTAGGGGTTCTTCTTTATATGTTTTTCTCCTGCAAGTCTTCCTCCCTTATGCCAGACATTGTTTTCAACTCCAGGGATACAGCAATGAAAAAACTATAGACCTTTGGGGGCTTAAATATAGCTCTGGGTCTCAGCCAACTTAGGCCAGCTTCCTAGAGAGAGACTTTATGGAAAAGACTGAAGTTACAATGACATCATGGGAAGTCTGGAGTCACATTTGAAACATAAACCTAAATTTATATCTCCAGCTTTTCACCTACATTCTAAATTGTTATATTTAGTTATCCACTCATAGCCCCTCACAAGGATTTTTGATAGATGTATAAAGCCTAACTATTGATAACCTTACTCCAAATGTGCTCTTCTCTTTGTCAAGTTTATTTCAATAAATTGAAACTTCATCCTACCAGTGACTCAAACCCCGAGTCTTGATACTTTGGAATTATGTATCACTTCACTTCCTCTCTCTCAAATCTCACATTTGGATGATCAGAAAACCAATGACCTTACATGTGAAGTACAGCTGTCTATTTCTCATCACAGCCACTGCTACCTCCATAGTCCAAACCACTATCATTCATCTCCATGACTACTGCAATGGTCCAAGCACTATCACTCACCACCACTGCTATCTCCATAGTTCAAACACTATTACCCTCTTCCACTGCTACCTCCATAGCCCAAACCATTGTCATGTCTTTCTTGGGCCGCTATTATATTTTCTCAACATGTGTCACTGCTAGGATCCTCTCAAATATTTGTGGTCTACACTTTTGGAAGCAATATGAGTGATCCTTTGAAGTGTGTTTCCATAAACTTCATCTCTGAGCTCACCTCATATCATTATCTCCCTTGCTCACTGAAACCCAGGCCCATAGACCACCTAGCTGTTTATTGGACACACCAAACATGCTCTTGTCTCAAAGTGTTTGAACTTGCTATTCTTTCTACCTGGCATTTTCTCCCTATTTGTAAACACATTGCTCCTTCATATATCACCTGTTGGGGAAGACTCCCCTGACCATTCTTTCCCAAACAACAACCTGTGGCCACTTTCCATCCCTTTACCTCCCTTCACTTCTCCTCATAGTACTTATAACTAATATTAACATTTTGATATATTTACTATCTCCTTAAACTAGAATTTTTCCTTCCTGAAAATATGGATTCTGTATGTTTGGTTAACGAACCCCTAACACTGAGAACAGTGCACATACTAGATGATCAACAAACATTTGTGGAATACATGAGTGAATGAACTCAAAGGATCCTGAATGGGTATCAGATATTTACAGAACATTGCTAGAGATTTTCATCTGCAGCAGAACTGAGTTTTGGGAAAACAAGCACCAGTACTTAAACTATGAGACCAAAGTGGGTAGAAACTAACCATTTCCCATGTTGCTGGGGGAAAAATAGGTTGTCTGCTCAGTAACAACTGAAGGCTTTCCTAAAATCCACTCTTATTTGGATAAAATTTGTTATCCAAGGTGAGAGGAGAAAAATTAAGGCTGGAACCTGGAAGGCTATGGGGGCAGAGAAGCACTGAACATTATAGAGATGCTCCAGCCAAAAAGGAAGAAGAACAAGAAAATACTGGTGTCGTAGAAATAACACGAAGAAAAGTTCTAGGAACTGTTGAGTTTTGTTCTAGTAATGGGAATGGTTTTAGTCAGAGAAAGTGCATAAGCATCATGAAGTGCAGAGGATATGACTAGATTGTTTGTGTTGTTAAAAGAGAGTAGTTGTGATATGGGTGTAACTGAAACTTGGATAAACTATTATTACATGAGGTACCCAAAGAGCAGGGCCATGATAATGAACTTATCCAGGTTCTGTTGCCCTCACTTGCCTGCCTGATGGAATAGCAAGCATGTTGTCAGGATGTCACTAAGACTGAGAATGTAGTTGGACCATTCATGGCACTGGATTGAGAATATGATGAGCTGGTGGTGAGAAATAGTAGCCAAGATATTGAAACATCTGTGTGAAACTGTGTTGTTGCACATGGTGCTGAGAGTGTGGTCAGGCTCTCTAATTCATGGAATGAGAAACCAAGCTAGCTTTGGCGCTGGGATGATTTCTGGACTCTCTATGACAATGGGAGCATGGAATTCAATCTCTGTTTAGGTGGATGTGGCCACCTAACCATTCAAGTCTTAGAAAAGTCCCTGAGATTTCAGCATTTTAGATCAGCAGTGATACTGGCATGTGCCTATCTGAGCAATCCATTGCCCTGAAATGTTTGATCATTAGGCACCTGATTGGAGAAACAGGGCACTGGACATGTGAGCAAGTTGTCCAGGGAAAAGATAGAATTTGAAGTACTTATGCCACTGCCCAGTAGTCAAAGATTGAGCCTCAGGTATCCGTGGCACCAGGAAAATGTCACTAAACCATCTTTGAAACTGAATAGTCCTGAGTTGCCCCTGGTGCTAATGGACTGGAGTTATGGAAACCCTTGCTGAACATAATTTACTTCCAAATAATTCAGAGATAATAGCTGGTTAATCTACTGTCCAGGGATGGAGTACAACAAATGTATTCACAGAAGAGGGGAAAGTACGTGTACTGTCCGTGGTTCTGAAAGAGCAAGGCTGTGTCTAGTATGGTCTTGAGCTGTCTGTGGTGCTAAACCAGACCGGGGGGGATGGGTGAAAGCTGAGTGGGAATGATTTTCTGTGAAGCTTGGTGAATAACTGATATGTTTGTAATGCTGAATGAGTGTGCCAGGCTGAAGTGCTGAGAGTAAACGAGTTTCTGTGGGAGCTAAAATGGAAGAAAGGAATAATTAAAGGAAGAAAGAAATCTAGGAGTTTGGGGAAGAAAGTGTCCAAAAGACATTTAATCAAAACATCTCTGCTCACCAGAATGAATATCCAAATGAAGTTAAAGAGGAGGAAAATATTCCTTTATAAAGGATCCTTACCTTCCTACCATCTCCTCCAACCCATTGAAAATGGGATTAGAAAGAGGAAAAAGATTTTCATCACTAAGGAAGAAAACAAGTTCCTCATCTCATAGTCTGGGAGTGTTGTGGACTTAGAAACTCAGGATGGTGGATTGAGTCAGCTTTAGAGACTTCAAGTTATAATTATTCAAGAGACCCAGGGAGGTAGTGTGGTTTTGTCAAAATAGCACTAGGCTTGGAGACAGAAAGCTTTAGTTCTGACACTAACTAAGTCTTTTGATTGTCTGACTCTCATTTCTATGATTTGAAAGCTGGTGATGATAACATCTGCCCTGCTAATCTGACACTGTTGTCGGGAGAATCAAATGTATGTGAAAGCATTTTGTAAGCTAAGTGCTGTACAAATGCACAATATAGACTTTAATATTTCCCATTACACATGCTATTCAATAACCAATAGCCACTTAGCTTATTCCAATTCCACACCACTAGCTCTCAGCATATAAATGAAATAAGCTGGGAGATCATTTACAATTAAGCAGTATAAGGAACTCATAATGTTGTTACTTTATTTCTCTATTTCCAGCCCATAATGTGTGAATACTTTTGAATATGGTTCTGCTGCCCCAAATAAAAGTGTTTATTTAATGAAGTAATACAAATTACAATAGACTCAATAATTTGAAGGGGGTTTATGCTGCAGATAAAAATTTTTATTTAAAACATGTAGAATCTACTTCCTTTTCCCTATTATTATTCTCTCCCCCAACAGAATTCCTGTCCTATTTAACAGGATCCTATCAGAATATGTCACTAACAGACCTTCAGAATTCATGTCCACCTTCAGGAACGTGGTCTGGCCAGGCAGTTCTTATGATTTTTAAAACTGTGGCTTAATTTTGCCCAAGTCTATTTAAGTAAGCTAAAGATTTTTTAAGGATAAGGTGTAAGCTTGATTCAACCAGAATATTGAAATCATCATATAGATAATTCTTTGCCATTTGTAAAGTCCTGATGGACAGTAGAATTTGGACAGTCAATTAATATTTTTAGGGAGGCTGGAAATCAGCATCAGATTTAACTAGATGACATGATATCGCAAAGGGCGTACATGACAAATGCACCCTTTCATACATGTCATTACTCCTCAATACGCTCTAATACGTCTCTCCCAGTCCCTTTCATCAAAGCTCTTACTAAGTTGTAAATCACCTCGGGGATGCCAAATCCAAACTTCTGCATCTCTACTTACTTCACTTCTCAGTGAGATTTGACACAGTTGGCCATTCCATTTTTCTTGAAATCTTCTCTCTCTGTCCCATCTGAGACATCATGGAAGGCTTCTTTTCTATCTGGCTACTAAATACTGAGCTTCTCTGGGGTCTTTCCTACACTCCACCTACACTCCCTCTCATGGGAATCTTATCTCCATGCTTTTAACTTCCACTCAGACATCTCTTCTGTCCCAGACCTGACTATCTGCCTGTTTTTGCTTTTGTGTTTCTAGTTCCTTCATCTAAATTGGCTGCTTCCCTGTTCCATGTTTTATTAAGTAAGTACCTTTATGGTTGCTTACCTCATAAACTCATAAACTCTCCCTCCCCCTCACTGTCCATATAGGCCTCAATCACCAAGCCTCAGTCATCTCTTATCTGGCTTCTATGCTTGCTTATTAATGGGTCTCTCCACATATTCTGTTTTACCTATATGTGTACCAACAAACATAATACTTTTAATATGTAAATCTGATCATATCATCCCTCTGATTATACCTTTCAAAGGCTTCCCAAGCTCTTCAGACAATGCCTAAATTCATTCACATGACACATAAGTCTTGGCAAGATCTGGTCCCTGCCCATCTCTTCATCTATATCACTTCTTTCCTGGCTTTTCCCTCATAGTCACCTTGGTTTTCTTTCACTTACTCAAATTCATTGAGTTCCTTTTTGCTTTGGTAGCTTCAAACACATTTTTTTTCTCTCAATAATGCTTTTTCTATCTCTTTCCCCTGACTGGCTTCTATTTTTCCTTCAGTTTAGTTTAAGTATGACTCCCTCATAGCATTCTTTCCTTGCCCTCCAGACTAGACTAGTTTGCTTTGTCATTCATTTGTATGGAAGCCTGTACTTTCATTTATTTCAGTAATGACTTGCTCAGTGTCTGCTCCTATGGTAGAAAGTAAGCTCCCTGATGCCAAGGACCATGTCTATTTCCCCCTGCTGTATCCCTGGCACTTAGGTTAATATGACACATTTAAGCGTTTGGTAAATATTTGTTGAGTAGAGGAATACACGAGTGAGGGTGGCTCTCAGAGACAAACTATTTTAGAGGAGCATGATGAATATGACCTATGATTGTTCAGTCAAGAGTTTCTGTTGTCAGTGTACCTGATTTGATCTTAGTGTAAAAAAGATTGTTCCCACCGTCCAATGACTGAGCTTCTTTGGTATAGAAAAAGAATCCTGGAGCTGTACATGGATGCAAGAAAACTGAATGGGGGGAAAGATGACTGGAGGAGAATTCAAGGACATTCACTAAGAGAAAGTCCTTGTGATGCAACGGAAACAACTATGACTGGGGCATGAGGAGACCTGAGTTTGCCCTTGGTCCTTCTGCTGACTTGCTTTCTCATGTTGAGTATGTTTTGTTTGTTTGTTTGATCTCTGAGAAGCAATCACCATAGCGAAAGATGAGGAAGTGCTCTCAGGTGTCCTTTGTGAGCTCTGTTGCCTCAGGAATCTGGAAGTAATGCTACGGCTGTGACTTGTTCTGATTCTGATTTTGTGAGGAAACTGAGATTCTGTTTAATGAAAGACTAGGTAGGTTCCACGAAGATGGATTGGCTTTGCAGCAACAGCACTGGGTTTGATCATGACCTGGCACCAGCATTTCTCCCTCCCTGTTCAATTGCCTTCTGGTTGCAACTCCTGGAGGGATAAGACAATTACCCTTCATATTTGTTCTGATTCTTGCCTCCCGAGGGAAGGAGAAGCAACAGAACTGTGTTCTCTTGGCTACGTTCAAATATGAACAGGACCTTGTGCCTGTAAGTTTCAGAGGCTTCTCCCTTCAAACTGCCACAGCCTGGAAGTGCCCAGCTGAGCCTGCCGGAGGTTGCAGGGTGAGTCAGGAGCACTGAGCTCTTCCTCATTCTGTCAAATACTCAGAAATTCTTTCACTCTCAGTAATTGCTAAGGGCTTACTGTGCATTTAGCACTATCGAGTGTCATGGAAGATGGTGTGGTGTAGAGGGAAGAGCAGTGGGCAGAAGTCAGAAGACTGGAGTCCCAGCCACAGGTCTGTAATGAACCATGTTCAGCCTTTGGGTATCTTCTCTCTCTGCATTTCATACTGTTCATCTGTACAATGAGGGACTGGTCTGGGGTTATACTGAAGCCATGTTTCCTGTTTTGGAGGCCTTTGAGTCTTCTCGGGGAGAAAAGAAACCTTCCTGACTAGGAAATAATTAGAAAAATAAATAAGGGCTACATTATGTGGTTCTGACCATGGAGTTTTAAGCAATAAAGGCAAGTGACTCAAAGCGAAGAAGGGAGGGGCCGAAACAGTAAGAGAAGCTCGGTGAAGCCTTCCTGGAGGAAGTTGTTTGTACAGTGTCTTTATGACTGTATATTTTGCAATATGAATCCACACGTTCTAGCTTGAGAGGCATAAGTGCCCTCTGGGTCTGGAACCCTGAAGAATATGCAAATGTACGCCCACTGGGTATGCTGAATGCTCCCTCTGAGGCACTTTCTGGCCTTGATTGAACACCTGCTAAAGGCAGAGGCACCTATATGAGGCCTTTTTCATGAAGCAATTCTATGCTGTTAATCTTCTTAAACATTAATTATTTTAGAGCCAAATATGTTTCTCATGAACAATAATTCCGCTTTTTCTTTGCTAAGTTTCTAAAGAAAAACCATGCCAATTCTGACAGGTAGAAATGGGTTTTGGACAAGGTCTAAGGCAAGAGCACTGTGAATGTTATATAAATGCCAACCAACATAATGCAGCCCATCGGTTTATTCCAGGAAAGCAAAGTGTACTCAGAAACTCCAGCGCGGCTGCCCAGCTCCCAACACTGAAGGAATCGTCTTTTGTCTACAAATCACATTGTGACGTGGTCCCGAAACTCTGCTCCCAAAAGGCAAATTATGACAAAAACAACGTATCTCCTTTTAGGCCACCACTTAAATGTCACTTCCTCGGAGATGCCTTCCTCGATCTTGCCTTTCTAAATTAGGAGCCTGCAGGATGATCCCCCAGAGAATCCTGTTCTTTCCTGACGCTGTCACAGTTTATAATTATATTTATTTGTGTGTTTATTCAATATCTGTCTGCCCCACTAGATTGTCAGTCCTGTGAGGGCAGAAGCAAAATTTCTTCCGTCCACAGCTCTGTGTCCCTAGTGTCTGGCACCATGTACAGCATGAAATGTCATCATTAAGGAAAAGTAGGGACTCAGTGAAATAGTCACATTTTTCAGATCATGGAGCATATGCTTAAGTTTCAGAGTTTTCAAAATGCATTGTGTGATTGCATCTAATACCTGGTCCTCTGCCTTTTTTTTTTTTTTTTTACACATCTGTACACATTTTCGCACTTATCACATGTCTCCCCCAACACAACAAAATATTTTCCACTGGTCAAGAAATCGAGGTAAAGTGTGGCAACAGAGTGTGACGGTTACACTCTTGGATTCTGGAACCAGACTATCTGGGTTTAAGTCGCCACTGTGCAAATTACTAGATGGCTATCTCCAATCAACAGATGAAGAATCTACAGCCCTGGTGGACAATGGGTATCGTTCAAGGACTTCAGTTAGAAAAAGGCAGGGCTGGGACACTAACCCAGATTTTCCAGTGTTTTCCACGTTCCAGCATCAATGCTGTCAGTCAGTCGTCTCAGGATTCCCTTTCTCCTGCCCTCATCCTGATTTCCCACAAAGCTGGGATTGGAATCACTTGGAGCAGGAGACATAGAGCCGTGTTGGACGAGCACTGAACCGCGGGCAGGACATGCTGAGCCCTCTCTGCTCATTTGGTTGCAGCTGGGCACCGAGCCAAGAATAAGCTAATATTTTCTGAGCACCCGGATCCGGGCCTGCCTGCTGACAAGCTGTGAGGCACTCTGAATGCAGCCTCTGAATGACGCTGACCCACGCTTGACCTATGGTCACCCACTGAGCCAGCCAGCACTTAAAAAAAAAGTAGTCACAACTTCACCTGTTTAAAAATTGAACCAAAAAAGGTGACTGTCCTATTAATAAATACATTTTCTTGTTTGCTGTTATATGTGGGGCTGCATATATACAGTCTATAGAGGACGCTGGGTATTTTACATACGTTGTATCACTTAATCTTCACAGCATCATAGGAAATCTATCCTATTATTAACCCATTTCCACAGGTAAGGCACTAAAGCCCTGAAGCTAGCTTAGCCAAGGTCATAGCCTATTGGATATCTAAGTTGTTACTCTTATGTCTTCTATCCCAGAAGGTAAAAAATAAAAATATGAACCCTGATTATTCTTGGGGATTGATACTACTGGTGATTTTTTAAATAGAAGGAGAATATACATATACAAAATAAGTGAATTCCACTGACCTTAAATTTAGAGTTTGATGCCTTCCCAGTGGCTATCCAGGTCCCACCTGGAGATGACCACTATTGTGACTTCTGTCACCGACGTCAGCACTTTCTAGGTGTCTCTGAGCCTTTGCCCATGTCACCACACCCAGGGCACAGCAACCTCCCCCCTCTTCTCCATTTCTCTAAAACCCAGCCGCTATTCAAGCCCTCCCTGAAGGATCCTCTGATTTGTCCTGCTGGTTGGCTTTGAAAACACCTCAAAATAATAATAACAACTAATAAAAACAATAAGATCACAACTTGCTCCACCTCCTTTCCCCTACGACTGTCCCCTACGAACTTAACCTAATGCAAGGTTAAGTTCACGGAATTCACGTTGGGTGCCTCGGCCCCTTCCTACAGAATGTGAACAAGGCCTCTCCCACATGGCCTTCCTCTTTCACCCAGGAGTCAGTCAGTGCCATACGGTGTGCAGGGTGGGCCTAGGGGGTGGGGGAGGGAACGCCTCTCACCCTGGGCAGGGGACCAGGGTTCTTGCTTCTTGTCCCCGTAACCAGCTAGGTGACCTTGATCAACTCACTGAAACTGAAACTCTAGGACTCCAAGTTTCTTTATCTATAAAGTGAGGGCATCAGACTAAATAATAATGGGAATAGTAGCTAACCGGCTGGGCTGAACCCTTCACACATCCCCTGGTTTAAACCTCACAATTGTCTTGTGAAATCGGTATTAGTATGGCCATTTTGCAGTTGAGGAAACAAAAGGATTGGGGGAGAGTGGTCCAACATGTTAATAAATAGAAAAGCTGGAATGTTGACTAAGGCCCGGTCCAGCCCCCAGGCCTGTGCTCTTCGTCCCTTTATGCCTGGTAGCGGCCGCTGTCACCTCTTCCTATTCTTCTGAACCAGCTCATAAAACATGGCTCTAGTTGTCTTCGGAGAGCCAGGGAAAAGCACAGTAGCAAGTGGCAAGCCAAGGGGAGTGACCATGGGCTCTCACGAGCATGATGGACCAGAGTGACATCCTCCCTCAGGACAGAGTTCTGAGCCTCTCAGAATCGATGCCAGTGGGGAAGGAAGGGACCACCTTTGTTTGAAAGGGGAGGTGAGACAGGGTGCGGTCTGTCATATTTGAATCTCCTTCCCACATGATCCAGGACGCCAAGCCATGATTTTTATTCAGGAAGCACTTACTGAACTGCTATCGTGTACAAAGTTTTGATGGAGGTATAAGAATCAAGTAGGCCGAACCTCTGCCACTCATAAGTTCACAGTCTGGGAGGGGGCAGGCACCAACAGAAGCACCACTGTAATGGGAGACAGGCTCATACACACTAACATAAATAAAGAGATGATGCCGGGGCAGAGAAGAGAGAGAGGGCACAGGGTCTTGTGGGAGAATGGAGGCTCTCCAGACTTGGAAGGACGGGAAGGTCTGGGCAGGGAGTGACTATGCAGAAAGGGTGAAGAATGTATGAGAAAGGACACAGCAGCCCCAAAGGGGGAAGGGAAACTGCATCTTCCATGGGCTCAGGAAGCATGAACTCCAAGCTCATGGTATTGGTTTGTATGTGGAACCCTAGGACCAGTCTGCTCTGAGGGAAGGAGAATGAATGGCAAGCATGGGGCTACAGCTCTTAATGGAGCCGGGGTCTCAGGAATCTTCTTGACCTGGTAGGCTTCTGATACAAGGGAATGCATGACCATGCACCTGCCCAGAGTCGGTGATCACTATTTTTTGTCTCACCCTAGAATAGCATTTCCTCGGCAATATTTATTTGTGAAAGACTCTTTATCCACCATTCACCATTACAGAACACCCTCAGCATCTTTTTCCATTTCCTTCTGATGATGATTTTCTCCAAACCAGCTTTTTGCATATATGTTCCGGTGTTCATCTTCAATGCTTGTTCATCATTATTATTATTATTGTAATCAACATTAGTTGACTGCTAAGTGAGTGGACAGGGAAGTAGGAAATTGCTTTTTAAGACCACTCTAAAATCTTCCTAACATTTCAAACCAACTTTATGCCATTTCAAAACAAATTTTTCCATCAGACTAAAAGCAATTCATTTCTCTGCATCATTCCGCCTTCTTCCCACACCATGTGGCTAGAAAGCCCGACCTTTTGGCTTCTGCTACTCAAAATACTTATGTGCAGTTTACTCTACCTGCTTCACTTTGCACGGCCAGTAAAGGTGACTCGAGCTACATTTAAAAAATCATAGCCGACTTTTCTTTTTCTGGCATTGAGCCTATCAGGTAAACTCAAAGAGCAAAATCATGATCAGGAGTCAATTTACACTAAGTGCACTTGAGCTATGGGGGGAAAGGGCCAAGCAAAGCCAGAACCACAGAAATATTTCAATGAATCATTCCTCTGGATTTCAAAGTTGGGCTAAAAACAAAGAAAGATGACTTAGGCCCAACCTGTTGCCACCTTTCTGTTCATGTATAAACGCTCCCTGCAGGTTAGAAAATACTCTCGGTCCCCTGGGTCTGTCTTTTTTCATCAAAATATCTCAAAACAGGTGCCCCTCAACCTTGTTGTCCACTGGAATTTTCTGGAAAGCATTGAAAAAAAAAAACCATAGATTCCTGGCTGTCACCCCTGGACATTCATATTCAACATGCCTAGAGTGGGGTCTGGGAGTCTGTCCCTAAAACATTCTCCAATATTCTGATATTGGACCCAGAGTGGAAACCACTGCATTCAACCTTATCCACTTTTCTAATGAGAGTACTTTTGCCTCATGTGTGAGGCAAAACTCATCTCTGAAGGAGTGTATCATCTCCTATCTCAGGACTATGGGTTCTCTGCTTTCTATGCCCATTTTTATTTAGCTGTAACATTTTCATCAATACTTCTAGGATATATGGCCTCTGTTACCACAGCTTTGGTAAAATTTCTGAAATCACACCTGCTGATAAAACATCTCTTTATGTGAATGTGACTCTTTGAAGAACATACACTTGACACTGATCTGTCATGTAGAGCTTGCTAGCTTTTGGATCTGGCTATAATTTTTTTCCCCTATCCTTCAGAGGAAGGGAAACATGGAAGTCTTCTATAGCAACAGAATAATAATACTAGTTTTCTAAGAACCGCGGGTGTTTGGGGAAGGTCGTATATTCAAACAGCCCACAAACATGCTTCAATCTTGGCTCATGGACAAAACCTATCATTCTTCCCACACGACCCCGCGCATGTATCTTTACACCATTAGCCATAGACTGGCCCCCGAGTCCCACAGCCAAACCTTTGCTGGCTCGATCTCGCTTGTCTTCTGGGTAAGAGATCCTCTCCTCTAGCCCAGCTCGCCTCCCCTGGAATCCATGAGCTCCTGGAACACAAGTTCAGCTCAACATTCGGGCAGAGCAAGAAGAAGAGACTCCGTCTTGTGTCTGTTCTGCAGAGAGGCTAGTGAGCGGCTCTGGCAGGGGAAGCGAGTCGGAGACCCCCCTGGTCTGCAAAGACTTAGACTTGTTTGTGCCTTCAGTTAAGGTGCTCCGGCCTGTCTGGTAGGAACCTCCCTGATGTTCAGGGAACTGCGAGGAGTCATGCTTCCCTGGGTGCCATTCCCATTTCCCGTCAGGAGTCCCACCCTGGCTGCCGGTGGCCCAGAAAGTGCACTCCTCCGACGGAAGCAGGGCGGGGGCGGGGGCGTGGGGAGAAGCTTATGTGTGATTAGATGGTAAAGTAACAAATGTGATTTTAAATGGCCTCATGGGAAACGCTGAAACCCGAGGAAGCGAAGAGGCTGCACTTAGATAACGAAGCCTCCAGCACGCACGCCAGACTACCAGCCCAGAACGAGGCTGCCCGGGAGAGCCCGACCCACTGGTCACTGACCCCAGAGAGCAGAGCTGCACCCATTCGTATGGTGCCTTCCTCGTCTCTAGGTCCTTGTTCCAGAACAAACGTTCACGTTTATCAAAATGTTGTTTCCCCTTCCCCGACTGAAACCTAAAAGAAAAAAAAAACATTTTTTTTTTTTTTTTTTTGCATTTTGGAGACATTTAATTGAAAAAAGCGTCTGAGTAATTTTCATATTCTTCATGCATCCTCAGTGATAGACCAAGTCGTGTGAAACAAGAGTTTGAAATGAAATGATAGAAAAGGTCTCAAACCTCAGGTTCGGTTAAAGAAGAGCCGGAGAAAATAACCCGGGCTCGTGGCGATGGGGCCAAGAGGGAGGGGGAGGTGATACAGAAGGTCGCAGCCCATGGTGACCCCACTGTGGCTGCCTGGCTCACTGTGGGCCGGTGTGGGGATTGTCCCTCAATGCCCAGTTTGTACTGCAGAAAACTAACCGGCTGGATGCTTTATCGTATTACAACTCCATTTACTCAAAATCTCCCAAATCAAACAAAAAGCAGCTTCTTCAAGTCAGGATTCATATCTTATGACATGTTGACCTCTCTTTCAAAGGGTCAGGCAGAGGAGGCGGAACACGCCTGCTCTAAGGCAGAGCTCAGTAGAAGGGGTGGAGGTGTAGGGCTTGGACAACTCCATGGGAGGGTGGGGAGGGAGGACAGAGCTTCCTTGCCCCCTGCCCACTGCAGTCTCCTCAAGTCGCTTCTTCTGGGGGTGGCTGGGGGGCTCAGTCCGTCCAGCTTCTGACTCTTGATTTGGGCTCCTGATCGCACGGTTCGTGCGATTGAGCCCTGCATCGGGCTCTGTGCTGACAGTGAGGAGCCTGCTTGGGATTCTCTCTCTCTCCCTCTCTTTCTGCCCCCCCCCCTGCTCTCTCTCGTGCTCTCTCTCTGTCTCTGTCAAATAAATAAACTCATAAAAAAAAAAAAAAGATGCTTCTCCTTGTGGTCCATCCAAGCAATGGCATCTGAAGTGCCTCCAAAGGCAATGCTTCTGAAATACAGTTGATCCTTGAACAATTGGGGGGTTGGGGGTACTTGACGCCCCTTCCTGAAGGTGAAGAGCTACATAAAATTTTTCAGTCCCCCCAAATTTAACTGCTAATAGCCTACTGTTGGCCTGAAGCCTTCTCAATAACATAAATAGACCTGCACATGCATTTATATATGTTATATACTCTATTCTTAAAGGAAGCTAGAGAAAAGAAAATGTTATTAAGAAAATCATAAGGGAGAGAAAAATGCATTTACAGTACTGTACTGTATTTATAACAAAAAATCTGTGTATAAGTGGACCCACTAAGTTCCAATCCGTGTTGATCAAGCGTCAACTGTATTTATAGGTAGAATGACATGTTATCTGGGATTTGCTACATAATAATCTAAGGCGGTGGGGGGGAAGAGGGGGGTGAAAATGAAGCAAGATTGGCCGCGAGTAGATAATTGTGGAATTGGAGTAGGCAAGGATTTACCACACTATTCTCTCCAGTCTGGACTATGCTTGAATTTCTCTAACAAAAGGTTTTTAAATGTGGTGCTCGTGCAAAGGCTGTTACATGAAAAGTGGATTATGACACTATCGTGATCCTAGCTTTGTGAACAAATATTGTAGCTATCTGTAGAAAATATTGTCTGGGAGGCAAGACACCAAAAGTTTATTTGTTTGTATATGTATAGTGGAATTAGCAGTGATTTACTTTGTATTAGTAACTTTTTGTTATTTTTTCCACAATAAGCCTGGTAACTTAAAACACTATTATTTATTTATTTATTTATTTATTCATTCATTCATTTTAAATGTTTATTTCTTTAAAAAAATTTTTTAAACGTTTTTATTCATTTTTGAGAGACAGAGAGAGACGGAGTGTAAGCAGGGGAGGGGCAGAGACAGAAGGAGACACAGAATCCGAAGCAGGTTCCAGGCTCTGAGCTGTCAGCACAGAGGCCAACATGGGGCTCGAACTCATGAACCGTGAGATCATGACCTGAGCCAAAGTTGGACGCTCAACCGACTGAGCCACCAAGGCTCCCCTAAATGTTTATTTATTTATTTATTTTGAGGGAGAGTTGGGGAGGGGCAGAGAGAAAGGGAGACAGAGGATCCAAAGCCTGCTCTATGCTGACAGCTGAGAGCCCCAGTGCGGGACTCAAACTCACAAACTGCAAGATCATGACCTGAGCTGAAGGTGGGTGCTCAACCGACTAAGCCACCCAGGTGTCCCTAAGACAATTTTAAAGAGCATGTTTAGAGCTCCAGCTCCCGGGATCTCTGCTCCACAAGTCCTGGTCTGGTGGGTGGGAAAAAGGGGCTTCTGGGAATGCTGGCCTGAGAGAAGGGGGTCCTTGCAGTCAAGGGATGCTCCCTGAGCTCCCGGGGCTGTGTGTTAGACCCTGACATCACCGTGGGAGATCATCTTCGGTGTTCTCAGAGTGGCACCCTTGAGGGAAGCAGCCCTCGGGTTGATGCCAGAGAAGCGTTGTGTCTTTGGACAAGTCACCTGATTTCTCTGGGCCTCAGTTTTCCCATTGCCTCTTCCCACTCTCCAATACACTCTCCACACAGCAGCTAGAATATTCTGTGCCACAGACATTTGATCAGAAATCACCTCTGCAGAAAACCCATGAACGCGGGCCATTGTTGTTACAATGAAGTCCCAGATCCCAGACATGGCTTGTGAGCTCCCTGCGATCTTAGTGGTGACAACGGCCCACCCACCCCATCCCTGTGCCCCAGGGATACTGGGCTGCTTTCGGATGCTTGAATACACCACGCTACCTTCCAACTCAGAGTCCTTGAAGATGATGTTCACTCTTGTTTCCTTGCATTTAATTTCCTCCCTTCTCCTTTCGTTACTAATATTTGGTTATCCTTCACTCCTCAAAGTAAACATCGCTCCCTTGAGAATACATTCCCTGACTCTCCAAACCAGGGTGGACGCTCATGTTATGCCCTCACATGAATTCATTCTTTCATTCATTCAACACATTTTTATTGAGAGCTGTCTATGTGCCAAGAACCCACAGTTTAGCGTGGGACAGAGATCCTGAACAAATAGTTCTGCTAATGACCATGACAATGTGTCTTGTGATGACATAGCCATAATAATGCAAATTCAGGCAGCAACGGGTGATCAGTTCTCGTTCTTAGCAGCTGGCTCACCCCCATCACTTCATGAGCCTCATGATAATGCATCACACATCCTACACGAATGGACTTTTTGGGCCTCGCTTAAGGCATTATGGCAGGATTGTACTGTGCAACCAGTTACAACAGGAACAAGTAAAGGGAATGAACTGTTTATATGACTGAGCATGGAAAGCACTTCTTCAAGATATTTGTGTAATGTCTACCTTCCCTACTTACTTACTTAACTAGTGCTTACGAAGAACCTATGCCATGTCTAAGCCAAGTGCTGAGGATACAAAAATGGAAAGGTGAAGTTCCTCTCTCATGGAGCTTACATTCTAGAAGGGGAAGTAGAAAATAAACGATTAAAAAAATTAACGAACAGGAAGTTGAAATGCTATGGTGTTTGTGCCAGAGAACTACCACCGGGCCAGTAATTTCAATCATTAAACCTCATGTAAAAAGTTATCTTCGCGGAAGTAGGCTCGAGTTTCTCATGAAAACAAAAACAAAAATTGTATGCAGAAAAAAATGAACAAACACGTACGTGATGCTGTCTTTTATAAGAAATACATACATGGTCTTCGCCTCTGGGTCTGGCACAGAGCTCCTGAAACGCTTGGAGTTTCCTGTGATGAGAGTCTCTCACAATGTTAATGAGGTACCTTTTGGAACCCCACAAGGGTGGGAACTGGCTGCCAAGAGGACCCATCAGTGAGTGGAGGGTGGGAATCTCTGTCCCACCCCCTGACCTCCAGGGAAGGGAGGGCTACTAGAAGTTGAACCAGTCACCAGTGATTTAATGGCCAGTGATCTAATCAAGCGTGCCTATGCAATGAAGTCTCCATAAAACCCAAAAGGACGAGGTTGGGGGGCTTTGGGGTTGGTGAACACGTAGAGATTGGGGGAGAGCGGCATGCTAGGGAGCCCCATGCTTTTTGCTGCCTCCACGTACCCTGCCCTATGCCCCTCTTCCATCTGGCTCTTCCTGAGTTATAGCCTTTTATAATAAGCTGGTAATCTAGTGAGTGAACTGTTTTCCTGAATTCTGTGAGCCGCTCTAGCAAGCAGGGGCTCGTGGGAACCTCTGCGTTGTAGCTGGTCTGTCAGAAGCACAGGCGACAATCTGGGTTCGCAATAGGCATCTGAAGCAGAGGACAGTGTTAAAAAGGAGACAGCAGGCCCACAAGGGAGTCATTTTTGCTAAATCCCGTATCAGCAGGCAGGGATTTAACACCTAACCTCATTGTAGCCTCCATCCCCCGGGAATGTAAACTTTAGCCCGTCAACACGAATTACCTGGTGAGCACTAGGGCGATAATCTGAGGCACCTGCTCCCCTTAGGAAGGCGGCCTTGCCTGAAACAATGCATTCTTTGCTAATATCTTCCATTTTCTGCCCCCCTTGTTGCCTTTAAAAACCTTTCCTTCTCTACAGCTCAGTGGAGATCCTTTCTGTTTGTGAGACGGGATGCTGCCCTACTCATGAATTGTGGGAATAAAGCCAATTAGATCTCGTAATGTATTCTGTTGAATTTTTGTTATTTAACATCAGTTTTGAGGGTCTAACCCCTGAGCTGTGGAATCTTCTGCCAACCCCAGTTACTGTCAGAACTGAGCTGCCCTGTAGGACACACAGCTAGAATTGGAGGCTTGCTCGTCGGTTGAGAGGGAGCCGCCCCAACACACACACACACACACACACACACACACAGAGCTGTTGGAAGGAGGGGTTCAGGACACTCTTAGCATATTAAAGGAAAAGAATAATTTTCCAGGAAGCAATACACTTTGCAAAGATTTCTTCTTCTCCAAACAACTGAAGAATTCTTTGGTGATGCAGACCCATCTCACTTCATTTTACCCAACCTTCTCTTCCGTACTTTATCCTAGGGACCTTCTTAGGATAGTCCCTGGGCTGAAGGTTCCTAGTGAGGACATCCCTGAAAGTCTTCTTCCCCAATAAGTTACAACCTCCCTCCATGTCTTGTAGGTGTATGTCTTGTGTTCATCTCCCTTAGAAGTTCTCTCTGTGCGTGTCCGTGCATATTCCAGCATGCCTCACGCTAGGTGTGCAGTGAGCCAACGTGGAACCCTTCTGTGATGCTGGGAGTCCCTCCAATCTCCAGCCGCTGGCGCCATGCCTGCCTAGAGAGGCACCAAGCTAAGACTTAAAAGGAATTGTTGCTTTTAATCCATCATCTATTTGCCACGCATGCATTTATCTAATTCTTTGGAATACAGATTATGGTCTTAGCCTGCTGTAGTAACCATCTCTTATCCACAAAAGGGCTTAATAGCTTACGCCTTACTTTTGAATCATGGTACCTGATGGATGTCTGGTGGATCAAATTTTCTTTATTTTATATGTGGGAAAACTGAGCTGAGAGAGGTTGAGAGGCTTCACCAGTGACCCCCAGCCATGCAAAGCATGAAGACAAGGAGGAGGGCTCAAGGTCTCCTACTCCCAGGCTCTTGCCAGCACAGATTTCCCAGATGTGACTCTCGCCTTCTTTGATTATGGTTCCTTGGGCAAGCCACCTGTTTTCAGGCAGTAACCGTCCCCTGGAATCATGGCAGTGGTCAGATGAGTGGAAGGGAGAGAATCATTGCCAGTGTCTCGATCCCTCTGCTTGCCCTGCTCCTCTGAGCTCCTGCCATCCATCTCTGTGCCTGCGATGTGCCCTGAACACAGACTGCGTGGGCGAGGGGGAGCCCGGGGCGAGGGTGCTCTGTGGAGTCCAGCCTCCTTGTCAGAACTCCAAGCGCCAGGAAAGGCGAACAGCTTGGTTTCCATGGCAACCTGCCCACCCGGTCCCTGCAGCTGCAGCCCCTCTTAGGCCCTTGAGGCGGGGGCTGCGGGTGGCCCGATGGAGCCCCGTGCCCACGTCGGCCCCCACCGGGTTCAGGCCCGAGGCAGGCTGTTCATTCTGAGCTGGAGCTTTGCCTGACATGGTTCCCATGGGGACGGATGTGGGCACACGCTGCCTGTGGTCAGATCCCCAGATCAAAACTGCCCTGCAGTTCAAGCAGCTCCTCTCCTGCTCAGAGCTCTTGGAAGAAACATGGAGTGTCAGGTGCCCTTGCCCCTCAACCCATCCTCCAACCAAAGATAGCTTCAAGAGCTTGGCACGGTGGGGCTTTCTGCGTCATGCATGGGGCATTCCCTGCCCCCCCCCCCACACACACCTCACTTCCATGCCTGGGAACACCAAGATGGCAGACGCACAGTCCCCACCCTTAAGGAGGGGCAAGGACAATGGCCCATGGGCTGGTAATTACAAGGTAGCATGGTCTGGCCACAGTGGAACTAGGAACGAGAAACAGGAGGGACTGACCGACTCCGGGGAAGTTTCAGAAGGGGAAGCAGGAGGCACGGAAAGAATATGCTCTGTGAGATAGCAAGGTCTGGGTGCTGGAGAGAGAGGGAAAAGAGGGTGTGCGTCCAGGGGAAGGTGCAAGCCTCCCCCCGTGGAAGGCTGCAGAGCTCGGGCTCTGTCCTGTGGGGGAAAGAGGACTCATTTCACAAGGAAAGAAGGGTGGCTCGAGTAGCGATCTAGAAAGGTCACCATGGATGCTGGGGAGCAACGAAAGGCAGGTTGAAGGAGGGGATGGAAGGTGGGGAGGACAGTGACGTGGCCGCGAAAATCCTGGCGAGGACCCAAGGTTGGTGACTAACCTCTCTCAGAGTCGGGGATCTCCTTCTGTGTGAGGTGTGGCCAAGGGCATTGGCCCGGTGCCCTTATGTGGAAATGGCAGAAACCCGGAGCCAGGAGATCTGGCTGTTCACTGACAATGCCCCGCCCAGCTGCTGTCACGGGTCGGATTCTCAGGAAGACTCAGAGAGGGAGGTCAACTTGCAGAGGTTTATTAAGGGGAGCCCTGGGGCCGACAGCTGTAAAAGGTGGGGGCAGCAGCAGGACAGGGCAGGGGAGAAGTCAACTGTGATGCACGTTTTATGGAGCCTTGGCCGATCCCACGGGCAGTTCTGGTGCCGAGGTGACTGTGAGAGCTGTCCTGCACGGGGCGGGATGGCCAGGGCCTCATGTCCCCTCCTCAGTTGGTCACTGGATGTGGGCCATCCCCAGAAGGGCATCACCTTGGGGAGGCAGCCACCAGCAGCCGAGGCATCCCTAAAAGGCTGGCCGGTGAAGTCTGCCCCGAGCGCTCCCAGAGCTGGGCAGTGAGCCCTCGCCGAAGGGAAGGTGGCACGGTTCCCACCGCGTCCACCGTATCTACGGCTTTGCCCTGCTTGCGTGGGGTCCTGGGCAGCTCTCCCCGCTGGAAACTTGTTGGGTCTGGATCCGTTAGTCTAGAAAGTCCTCCCAGGCTTGATTCTAATCTTGCGTGCCTCTAATGTCAGGGACGTAGTAATAATGGCAAAAATAGCTACCACGGACTCTGGCCCTTCACCCTTTGTTTCTATCATCTTGTGCCCTCCTGGGAGAGAGGTACATGTGTTATCCCATTTAACAGAGGAGGGTGCAGTGGTCATCTGGGGGAAGTAAGTGCCCGGGGCCCACAGCACCCAGGTGGCAGAGCCTGGCCCCAGCAGCAAGTGTGTCAGCCCTGGTGGGATGGCCTCTCTCCTCATTGCCGCGGTCACTGTGCCGGAAGCTGCCGCAGACGGGGCTCCAGAGTTGCGGGAAGCTGTGCGGGGGTGAACACGTGACTTTCACGCAAGCGTGGGTCAGTCAACAAGGTATCCCCACCTGCCAGGATCCCCATGCACTGAGGATGAGGCCGGCAGCGTCCCCTTCCTCCGCTCACCCACTGCCTACTGAAGCATCCGGGTCGAGAGACCTGGACTGTCCTCGGGGCCTCAGTGGGGGGAGAAGTGACCCAAGAAAAAAAGACACTGCCCTCGGTCTTGAGAAATGTATGCGTCCTGTTACGAAGCAGAAATCGGTTCAGCAAAAGTGGGGGAGACGGGGAGCTGAGCCCTGAGGACTCACGTGGCTAGTCCTCCTCCCGGGTCTGCACCCCTCCTCCTCCCTCCTAAGTACGGCTCGTGAGGTGGGCTGTGTTTCTCCCTCCCCACCTCCTGATGGCATAAGATGGTCACTCTTGTTCCGTGAGCAGCCGACCTGCCAGGAGTGTGCCAGAACCTCCTCCTACCCTCACGACAGCCCCGGCAGGTGAGCGTTGTCCTCCCCACTTTGCAGAGGAGGAAATGGAGGCCCAGGTGGGTTAGGTCGCTCTGTCTGGATCACACAGCCATTGTGGGGCGGGCCTGGACTCCGGACTAGTCTGTTTGCACAACCACGGTGCAGGGGATCGAGAGGGTCTGGACGAAGGGACCAGCGCCGTGGAGGACAGAACAGCATGGTCTGTGGGCTGCAGCAGGAAGGGGGAAGTCACGCAGAGCCGGAGGGAGGGGAGAGCCTGTTGTTCCCGGAGCCGTGACAAGGGGGGGCTCCTGAAGCGGCTCCCAAGGAGGGGATGCAGGGGACCTGGCCTCTTGTGTCTGGGTCTCGGGGCTCCTTGGTGCAAAATGCCCAGAGGTGGCATGGGGACGGTGGGCAAAGATAAGAGAAAGGGTCTTCAGGTTTCAGTGTGCCTTGGCATCACCCGGAGAGCTTGTTAGAACGGATTCCTGGGTCCACCCGGGGATCCTGTCTCCAGATGCTGGGGAGACAGGGTCAGCAGTGGGTGCTGATGTTTCAGACCCCGACTCCACCGTGGGCATCGCAGGTGTGATGGCCTCTGCGGGCTCCTGCTACTCCTGGCATCCCAGCTCCCTGGGACTCTGCAGTGGGATTCCCTGCAGGGGCCCTCTTCCTAAGGATGGCCACTGCTGCCTCAGGCAAGGGGAGACGGGGCCCCTGTTGCTCCAGGAGCCACGACTGAGAGTGGCCATTGGGTGCATGCTTTTTGATCCCAACTTTACAGATAATAAGCCTGGAGCTCAGGGAGGCGATCCCAGAGTTTGCACAGCCAACAAGGGCCAGAGCCAAGATTAAATCCTGGAGCTTAGCTGAAACCGGAGGGCACCACGAGGACTCATCCAACACCTGCCAGGACTTGGAATGCCCTTTGCTCTGAGGGTAGGTATAAAAGGACATTTGTTTGAGAGGCCCGGGGCTCTGTAGGCATGGGATTCATCGAACCACATCCCACCCCAGACTCCCAAGCCAGGAAGGTCGCTGGAATGAAACAGGGCACTGCGCACAGTGGTCAAGGAGTTATCCGGAAGGAAATGGTATGATACCATGACTATTCCCCTCGTGGCTCCAACTTACCAGGATACGATGGACCAAGTGTGGTGAACCTGCTTCGAATTCTGGAACTGTGCGCGAGCAGGCAGCACTAAAGAAGAAAGACACTCTCACAGGGAACAGAATGGGGCTTGGAGTTATATGAATTTGAATACCAAAAGAGACGCGACTTCATTTTCCGCCCCAAGCTCCTTGTTACAATAGGATTGGATGGGGGTGGTGCAGGAGAGTTGCACTATGACTCACATTATCTTTGAAACAGAGTCACGCTCGTTTAAATGACAATTGTTTTAGAGTCATAATTGATACCTGTTCTCATAACTTCAAAGTGAAGGGAGAAAATAGATGGGAGAAAAAAATGCCTAAATCAAAGGAAAACGCATCGCCTGCTGCGGGTTCAGTAGAAGTTGGCCAAAGAGAGTTTTAGAAGAAGAGAAAACATTCGGGATCTCAAATCCCTCAGCCTTTGACTTCAGGAAAAGTTCAGAGATGGGCTGGAAGGAGCGGGGCTCACTCTAAGAGCTATGCCGTGCCCAGGAGAATCGGGAGCTCGGAATACAACTTAATCCAAATGGACAAAGGAAGCATAGAATGGCTGTTAATGGATATCTCAATCCCAGATGAAATATGAATCCAAGGAGCATTTCAATATAATATATATTTAATTGAAAGGAACCACATATCTTAAATCAAAATGATGTTAGCAATTCCAGGCCGGGTAGGAATTGTTCTGTGACCTTTATTTTCTCCCTCTCTGATGCTTATCTTTGGAGAGAACTGTTAGCTCCAGAATTTGCTGAATGACCAATTGATTAAGTGAATGAAAGAAGTTGAAGTTGTCAGAGGAGGTTTGTGAAAATGGACTTTAATGAGGCAGCTAATTTCCTGTGCTTTCCAAGTTTTCTACGGTGGAAAGATATTACTTTGATAATTGGAGTAAGATTAAAACTGGGTGGGGGGCTGGTTAGGAGTCTATTTTCTTGGGGGAGAGTTTCCTCAGGGGGTGGCTAAGATGCCCACTCCCCTGGGCCCTCCCAGGGAGTTGGCCCTCCCCTGGCCCATGAACCAACCACCGAGTGAAAGACGACGGTAGATGCTGATAGCAGGTTAGGGTGGGAAACTCCTGGGCCGAGTCTCTCTGTCAGGAGTTGTGCGCAGAGTTGGCATCGCGGGGGGGGGACACCCAGGTGGTCTCTCCCTCAGTAAGCCCACAGTATGGGCTGTGAAGTTTCATGCACTGGGCACAGATATTCTAGAACAATCTGGGCCTGGAGCCGATAAAGATGGCAGGGCCGTCTGAAGCTGAAGAAGGACAGCTAGCAGGTGGGTGGAGACTGGGTGTCCTGAAAAGCTGCTATTAATGCAGAGGAGAAGTATGCATCCTGGCCCACGATTTCTTCCTCTAGTCAGAAAGAACTATAACATGGCAAACGGTCTCGGATCTCTGAAGGGTACGATTCCTGGCACTCAGAGCAGAAAATTCATCTGAGGATTTCACTGGAGGTGGGTCAGGGTGGACTGGAGACTTCCTGGAAGGGGCATCTGAGTGGAGAGGTGGGATGGGGGGAGGGGGACACCCAGCAATGGACGAGCAGAGGGTGGCCAAATGTCACTGGCAGGAGTATGCTGTCCAGAAGCACCTCCAACCTTAGGAATTACCTTGGGTGGTCCTGAATGCATAGCCTAGAGCTCCAATCCCTAGAGATTTTTTCTTTTTCCTTCCCTTCCCTTCCCTTCTCTCCCCTTCCCTTCCCTTCCCTCTCCTCCCCTCCCCTCCCCTCTCCCTTCCTCTTTTCCTCTCCTCTTCCCTTATTTTCTCTTCCTCCCTCCCCCCTCTTCCTTCCTTCCTTCCTCCTTCCATGTGTTTGGAGTAGGTTCCAAGAATCTTCATTGTTTCACAAGTACTCAGATGATTCTGGTGCAGGACATCAAGCCCTATATTTCAGGTATTAGTGTGAGCTGTCATAAAATACCACAGGCTGGGGGGCTTAAACAACAGAAATTTATTTTCTTGTAGTTCTGGAGGTTGGAAAGTCCCAGATTAAGTCTGGCAGGGTTGGGCTACTGGCGAGAGCTCTCTTCCTGGATTGTCGACATCCACCTTCTCACAGGGTCCTCAAACAGCCTTTCTGCTCCACGTACAATCTCTGGCATCCCTTGTTCTTCTTCTTTTTCTATTTTAAGTTTATTTACTTATTTGGAAAGAGAGACAGTGCAAGTGGAAGGGGGCAGGGGAGAGAGAGAGAGAGAGAGAGGGAAGGAGAGAGAGAGAGAGAGAGAGAGAGAGAGAATCCCAAGCAGGCTCTGCGCTACCCAGTGAGATCGTGAGATCATGACCTGAGCTGAAATCAAGAGCTGGATGCTTAACCGACTGAGCCACCCAGGTGCCCCTTCCTTGCTCTTCTTATAAGGACACGGTCCTATGAGGACTGTGACGCCCTACGAGGACCCCATTCTTGTGACCTCATTTGACTTTAATTATCTTCTTAATATTTATTTTTAAATTTATTTATTTATTTTGAAAAGGAGAGAGAGACAGAGACAGAGACAGAGAGAGGGAGAATGAGTGGAGGAGGGGTGGAGAGAGAGGAGGACAGAGGATCCAAAGCGGGCTCCGTGCTGAGAGCAGGGAGCCTGATGCAGGGCTTGAACTCAGAAACCGTGAGATCATGACCCGAGCCACCCAGGTGTCCCTGACTTTAATTATCTTCTTAATCACCTTCTATCTCTAACCGCAGTCACATTGGGAGTCAGGATTTGAGGCTATGACTCAGGGGTGGGGGTGGGGCACAGTTCAGCCCGTAGCAGGTACACTCCACAGGCCCACTCGGGGCCTGACTGCCTGGAGGAGGATGGGGAGGACACTCAGTGACGGGGCCAACACCCCGGCGAAGGATCTTGTGCAAGCGGATGGGCTGACGTCAAGGCTGTTAGATGTTCCGACCACGGGAGGGTCTGTGTGTAGCGAGCAGGGTTTTTCCTGCACTACGATGCTCGGGGACACGTAATGCTACATTCCTTTAGTTTTCTAAGGTTCCATGATGTGTGTCTGTGGGCCCCCCGTCCATCCGGGAAATGAGAACCTCATCTCAGTCATCCCCAGGGCTCTTCCTCTCTCTATGCCCTCCCGGGGGTGAGGGAAGCCCTCCAGGCCTCCTTACGAGGTCTGGCACACTCATCCCATCCTACTCATCCCATCCTGACTCTTCCAAATATAGCAAATATACATACAATAAAGATTTAATACGTACAATAATAACATGCATTGAGCCCTATCTCATCTAAGGATCGCAGTTACCTCATGAGGTAGGTATGGACGTGAAGCCCAAATGGCCTCCATTGCCCGCCATGTTTGGGGCCCAGAGAGAATAACAGAGTCCTTGCAGTGAGGATGGTGGGGGGCTGGGGGCAGACTGCTCTCCCAGACCCTCTCTAGCTCACTCCACCCAGATGTATCTGTTTCTGGTTATTTTATTTTATTTAATTATTCTTTCAGTTTTTATGTAAATTCCAGTTAGTGAACATACAGTGTTCTATTAGTTTCAGTGTTCTATTAGTGTGCACTACAGTGATTCATCACTTCCATACATCACCCAGCACTCCTCAGGACAAGTGCCCTCCTTAATCCCCATCACTTATTCCGCCCATCCCCACCCCCCACCCCCCCACCCCCGCTCTGGTAACCATAAGTTTGTTCTCTAGAGTTCAGAGTCTGTTTGTTGCTTTGTGTTTCTCTCTCTCTCTTATTTTTTTCTTTGCTTGTTTGTTTGGCTTCTTAAACTCCACATATGAGTGAAATCGTATGGTATTTGTCTTTCTCTGACTGTCTTATCTCACTTAGTATTTTCCTTTCTAGCTCCATCCACGTCATTGCAAATGGCAAGATTTCATTCTTTTTTATGGCTGAGTAATATTCCACAGTGTATGTGTATGCCATATCTTCTTTCTCCATTCATCAGGCCGTGAACACTTGGGCCGCTTCCATATCTTGGCTATTGTAAATAATGCTGCTATAAACATAGGGATGCATGCATCCCGTTGAATTAGTGTTCTTGTATTCTTCGGGTAGATACCCAAAGGCGCAATTGCTGGGTCATAAGAGCCCGAGTCGGGAGGGGCAGAGAGAGGGAGACACAGAATCCCAAGCAGGCTTCAGGCTCTGAGCTGTCAGCACAGAGCCCGAGGCAGGGCTCGAACTCACAAACCAGGAAATCATGACCTGAGACGAAGTCGGACGCTGAACCGCCTGAGCCACCCAGGCACCCACCTTGTGTTGTTGATGTTAGCCATTCTGACAGGTGTGAGGTGATATCTCAGTGTGGTTTTGATTTGTATTTCCCTAATAAATGACGATGGGCATCTTGTCGTGTGTCTGTTGGCCTTCTGGATGTCTTCTTTGGAGAAATGTCTGTTCAGGTCTTCGGCCCATTTTTTAATTGGATTATTTGTTTTTTGGTTATTGAGTTTCATAAGTTATTTATATATTTTGGATGCTACTAACTCTTCATCAGATAGGTCACTTGCAAATATCTTCTCCCATTCCTTAAGTTGCCTTTTAGTTTTCCTTCGCCATGCAGAAGCTTTTTATGTAATCCCAACAATTTATTTTTGCTTTTGTTTCCCTTGCCTCAGGATCTGGTCATTTTAAACCCAATTTGAGTTCCATTATTTTGTTCCGGGAACGGAATACATAGGAAATGTTGTATCACCCTTCAAGGTTGATGACAGAATCATGGTATCAGTTAGACAACCTCCACGATTGTTTGAAACAGAGATTCACAAAAGAATGGCTTAAAAAATACGTGGGTCTTTTTCTCTAACCTAAGGTGATGCGCAGAAGTAGGTGGTTTTGAGCCGGTACAGCAGGTGAAGAGTCCACGGAGTCTCACAGTCTTTCCATCTTTCTGCTCCCATCCTTAGGGTGTAGCTTCCATTCTTTAGTGTGCCTTAAGGTCACGAGGTGGCTATGAGAGCCACACCATCGCATGTATATTCCAGGCAGGAAGAAGGAGGAGGTGAAAAAAGATTAAAAAAAAAAAAGCATATATGAACCCAGTTAGCCCCTCTTTATTACTTCGTTTTCTTCCAAGATTTTATTTAAATTCAAGTTGGTTAACATATAGTACAGTATGGGTTTCAGGAGGAGAATTTAATGATTCATCAGTTACATATGGCACCCAGTGCTCATCCCAACAAGTGCCCTCCTTCATGCCCATCACCCACCCACCTTCTGTCCAACAACCCTCAGTTTGTTCTCTATTATTAAGAGTCTCTCATGGTTTGCCTCCCCCTCTGTTTTTATCTTATTTTATTTTTCCTTCCCTTCCCCTAGGTTCATCTGTTTTGTTTCTTAAAATTCCACATGTGAGTGAAATCATATGATATTTGTCTTTCTCTGACTGACTTCTTTCGCTTAGCATAATACACTCTAGTTCCATCCACGTCGTTGCAAATGGCAAGATTTCATTCTTTTTGATGGAGTCAGCCCCTCTTTTAAGGAGCTTTTCTAGAAGCCTCATCCAGTAATGGTCACTCATACCTCATTGGCCGGAACTTAGTACAAGTCTTAGTGCTTAGCTTAAGGGAGGATTGGAACTATTTTTTTTTTCAAGGTGGCCACTTTGGTATTTCTAACAAAGTCTGATTTCTTTTACTAAGAAAAGAGGAGGGTGGCTACTGGTGAGGCCCTTCCCACCTCTGTCATAACTTTACTTTGCTTGACCTGACTCGGGTGAGTTATGATGGTCAAGGTCAGCCATGAGAAGCATTTTTATAGAGACGAAAGGGTAAGCGGCTCAACGTAAGAGACTTTGAGGTGAGCCTGGCCAGCTCTAAACCCTTCCCAGCAGCATCCCATCTCCGGGCTGGCCTCAGGTAGGAAAGCACCTATACATGAACTTGACTTTGTCCGGTGGCTCCTATGAGCCTCAGGGGAGCTAATGCATGTAACAGCACCGCATAAAATATGGGGTACTACCATCGTCCAGGACCGCACTACTAAATGGGGTCCAAGAACCCGGAGCATCGGCACCACCTGGGAGCTTGCCAGAAATGAACATTCTCAGCCGCCCCTCCAGCCCTACTGAGCCAGAATCTGCATTTTAACGGGGTCCCAGGTGATGCAGGAGCACATTTAGGCCTCACAAGCATTTCCGTGAAGAGTTGTGAGCTTGTCTCCTAGGGAAGGCCAGGTGACAGGAGACCGGTAAGCTCGCCCCAGACGCTTCCTCAAGCCTGATCAAGTATCTTGGGAAAATCACTCTCCCCAGCTGGGCTCTACCTTCCCACCTGTTACAACAGTGGCTCGCACCAGAGCCTCACTCCATGAACGTGGTCTTGGACCCGCTTTCAGCAGCAGAAGGGAGGGGAGCCTACCTCGCCAGTCTTCGTGCCAGTTTCGTGCTACGAAACATTTGGTTATTAACAAGAATCCTTTAAAAGACTGCTTGATGTTTGGGACTAAATAAAGCTGTGCTCCCACTCCAACTGAGCTTATAATAGAGTCTAATTTTATAAAGGAGCCGATTAATGGCTTTGTAAATATAAAAGAAAGGATCCCTGCTTCTTTCTTTCTTGACCAGAAGGCCCCCGAAGTTCGTCTTGTAAAAATGTCAAATCTCGCTTTAAAGAATGGCAGGACTTCTCCAAAGAGAATAACAGGAAGTGACTCACAGAGGGCACCCCGAGGCAGTTCCACTCGACAAAGGGGCCCCCTGCGCAGTAATGCGAGGCTGCTGGTAACTGCAGGAGGAAGGTGCCCCGCCTACCCATGGGGGTGTGTGTGTGTGTGTGCGCGCGCACACACACACACACACACACCAGCAGGCGCAGTCTTCTCTAAGCTGGGACTGTCTGTGGGGCCCGGGGGCAGCTGGCATGCTGGTCCCCAGAGACAGAGCAGCATGGGAGGCTGAGAGCCAACACAGGCAGCATTTGCCGCTTCAAGAAAACTTGCCTAGAAATAAGGCTAAATGAACCACCCCGAGCTGCCAGCCTAGAGACTCTTACCTGTACCGCACTCGCTTTGGCTCTCACCTTGATCCCATTTGATGAGCGGGTGGAGGCGGGAAGATGCCTCTCCTGGTGTTTTGTGGACTAACTCAGACCTGAATCTTCTATTCTGCCATCTACCCCTCCCACCTGCCCCCTTTCCATCCCATCTCCCTCTTCTTCTATTCCTTCCTCAGTCCCCAGGCTTGCGCTGTCCAAGGCCCTCACTGAGGACAGTGGTTCTTCCCCAGACTCCCCCGGTTCACACAGTGTCCCACATTTCTGAAGCAGCCTCAACGCAGAACAGAATCACGCTCTTGTGCCCCATAGGGAAGGTCTCCCCTGGCTCAAAAGAGCTGCCTTTTAGGCTATGGAACGAACCTCTCGGGGCCACCAGCGTCTTATCCAGGATTTTTTATGCAGTGGGGGGGCCCCCGTGGTGGGATGGGGGAGCAGACAAAGCCCATGGTTCCAGAGCCTCCACATCGTGTCTGAGCTGTTCCCTGCATAGTGCTGGCATGTGTAGAGTTTAAGGACAGAAATCTTCCAAGGCATCTCAGAGTGCAGTTAGGCAGAGAAGGTTCCTGAGGTCGAGCCCAGAGCTGCTTTGGCAGGGAACAGGAAGGCGAGGACATTTCCAGGATTATGCAGAGACCCACTGAGGGATGGCAGGGCCTGAATGGGAAGCAACGAATGGCTAGATCAGAGGTAAAGTGCCCATTATGGAAGACCCAGGCGCCATCGTTCTTTCTCTCCCTGGGCCTGTCTGAGCCATGTAGCCCCTGCCTGAAGCCAGCTGTGCACACGTGGGGCCAGCTGATGAAACAGCTACAATGGCACCGGGCGCTGGATGCCACACAGGAAAGGTGGCCAGGTCACTGTAACCTGCACTGTGTTTTGCAGAATTCTCTGTGCGTTCGTTGTAAAGTAGTCACCCTCTAAGAGAACAGAAACGCATCCAGAATCTCTCCCCTTTGCCCCCCGCACTTCTGTGTTTTGGCATTTCTGGCCCTGGCCATTGCACCCCAGGTCTCTACCCGGGGGTGTCCTCTTATTCTCGCCCTCCGCAGCGCGCGGAGCTGTGAGCATGAAAGAGCCAAGCACTCCAGTCTCAGAGAGGATCCCAAGTAGCCTTTCCTTTTTTTATGCACATCAAAGTTAGGCCCACAGAGGGGATGGGACTTGCTCCAGGTCACTTAGCAAGTTGGGGGCAAAGCAGGAGGTCAGGCCCCTGCTGTGCTGTGAGGAAGGGCGGGGAGGTTTTCTCAGCATCGCGTAGAAGGCTCCGGAAAGCAGCTGCAGGCCCCGGTGGCTCTGAGAAAAGGCTGCTGTGGGGCTCATCAGAGCATTCTTAAGTGTAATTGACTTTTAGGCATTAAATTTTTACCAGAATGAGCTCACAAGGTCTGTAGGGAGAAGGAAAGTGCCTGGCATTTCCTGCCTCTTGGGGCTGCGTCTGGGGTGCAGAAAGCTCATCCTCGGGGCTGCAGTGTGGAGTCCTCTCCTGGGAGAGAGAAGAGGGGTGAGGCCCTGGGAGAGAATGCAGATCAGGATGCAGGGTTCAGTGGCCGCCTGATTCTCATTAAATCTAGGGGAAGAAGGGGGGGGGGATGGGAGCCAAGAGCACCTACCCAACAGCCCTCAGGCAGTCAAGCCTGTTGGATGAGTGCCCACTGCAGGGGAGGGGAGAAGAGACATGTAACACAGTCCCTGCTCATAGGGAGCATCCCTCCCTCCCCTGACCATGCTCACTCACCATTCCGTCCCTGAACCTGTCTCACCATCAGTCATGGGCCTTGGGTTGGATCACTACCAATCTCAGGGCATCGGTTTTCTTTTCTACACACGGCAATGAGGAGTTGGTCAAGATGATGTCTTGAAGTTTTTGAGCTTTGTCATTCCTCAATGAGGGAGTTGCCCCAGGTCTTATCCCAAGAGCTCCTCCCCCCCCCCAACCCCAGGCAGGGTATCACCTTTGATGTGCAGGTGGCAAGACTTAGCAGCCCTCCCCGGAACAGTAGCAGCCTGCCCCTGCAGACTTGAGCTCTGAGATAAAGATCCAGAGGCTTACGGAGATTTCCACTTAGATCCAAAAAACTCAAGAGCTGGCCCTTTTTTTTTTTTATATAGGCTTACTGACATATAATTGACATACCATGAACTGCACATTTTTAAAGTGTACAATTGGATAAATTTTTATATGTATTATTCACTTATAAAACCATCACCAGTATCAAGATAGTCAACATATCCATCATTCCCCAAAGTTTCCTCATTCACCTTTGTCCTCCCTCTTACCAACCCTTCCTTCCCCCAGCCCCTGATCCCCGCTGATTGACTTTCTGTCACTACCGTTCAGTTTACGTTTCCCGGAGTTTTATAGAAATGGAAACATGCAGCCCGTATTCATTTGTATCCAGTTTATTTCACCTAGAATAATTCTTTCGAGCATCATTCATGTTATGACTTGTACAAATAGTTTGCTCCATTGTACCAAGTAGTAAAGCATTGGATGGATATACCACAATTCATTTATCCATTCACCTGTTAATGGACATTTGACTTGTTTGCGGTTTGAAATGAAAGGGCGCTAAGCGCCAACATAAAAACACATGAAAGTATAAAATTCACTGCTATAAGGAAAGGGGTGCCTGGGTGGCTCAGTTGGTTAAGCATCTGACTCGTGATCTCAGCTCAGGTCCCGATCTCAGGGTAGTGAGCGTAAGCCCCGGGTTGCATGGAGCCTACTTAAAAAAACAAAAACAAAACAAAACAAAAACTCACTGGTGAAGGTAAATATATAGTCAAACTCAAAACACTCTAACACTATCACGGTGGTGTATAAATCACTTTTATCTCTAGTATAAAAGTTAAAAGTCAGTAGTATTAAAAATAACTGTAGCTACAATACATGTTAATGGATACACAATATAAAGAGATACAAGGCGTGATGTCAATATCATTAAATGTGGCGACAGGAGAAGTAAAGGTATAGGGTTTTGTATGTGATTGAATGTAAGTTTTTATTAGTTTTAAAGAGATTGTTAGAGCCATAAGATGTTTTATGTAAGCCTCGTGGTAATAACCACACAAACGCAAAATACTGCCAAGAGATACGCAAAAGATGAAGAGAAAGGAATTAAAGCCTTCCACACCACCATGAAAAATAAATAACAAAGGAAGAAAATGACAGAGGAAGAAAGGAACTACAAACAGACAGAAACAATTAACAAAATGGTAATAGTAAGTCTTTACTTCTCAGTAATTACGTGCACATGGATTAAATTCTCCAATCCAAAG
This sequence comes from Prionailurus bengalensis, assembly GCF_016509475.1. Classification (NCBI taxonomy): domain Eukaryota; kingdom Metazoa; phylum Chordata; class Mammalia; order Carnivora; family Felidae; genus Prionailurus; species Prionailurus bengalensis. The sequence continues at coordinate 152,999,374 of NC_057350.1, read as the reverse complement.
TCCTGAGACCTGACACCATAAACTCTTGGAGGCCAACATAGGGGAAAAGCTCTTTGCCACTGGTCTTGGTGATAATTGTTTGGATATGACACCAAAAGCACAGGCAACAAAGCCAAAATGAACAGGTGGGACTACATCGCACTAAAAAGCTTCCGCACAGCAAAGGAAACCATCGACAAAAGAAAAGGCAACCTATGGAATGGAAGAAAATATCTGCAAAGCATATATCAGATTAAGGATTAATATCCAAAGCATATAAAGAACTCAATAGCAAAAAACCAAATAACGCAATTTAAAAACGCACAAGGGATCTGAGTAGACACTTTTCCGAAAAAGATATAAAACATGGCCAACAGGTACTCAATATCACTAATTATCAGGGAAATGCAAGTCAAAACTAATGAGATATCACCTCACCCCTGTTAGAATGGCTATTATCAGGGGCACCTGGGGGGCTCAGCTGGTGAAGCAACCGACTTCGGCTCAGGTCATGATCTCACAGTTTGCGAGTTCGAGCCCCGCGTCAGGTGGCTCGAGCCCCGTTCCAGGCTCTGCACTCTCACGCCCTTTGTCTCTCGCTCTCTCTCTCTGCCCCTCACTCACTCACTCTTTCTCAAAAATAAAAAAAAATAATGGCTATTATCAAAAAGATAAGACGTAACAAGTGTCGATAAAGGTGTGGAGTAAAAGGAACCCTTGTATATTGTTGGTGGGAATGTAAATCGGTACAGCTATTGTGGAAAACACCATGCAAGTTCCTCAAAAAATAAAAAATAGAACTAACCGTACAGTGCAGCAGGCCCATTACTGGATATATAGCTAAAGGAAATGAAATCACTTTCTCGAAGAAGTATCTGCACTCCAATTATCATTGCAGCATTATTCAGAACCACCAAGATGTAAAAATGACCTAAGAGCCCATCAACAGATAAACAGATTTTAAAAATGTGAACGAAATGTCATTTGGAATGGTAATGGAATATCACGTAGCCATGAAAAAAGAAGGAAATCCTGTCATTTGTGACAACATAGAAGAACTGGGAGGGCATTATGCTAACTGAAGTAAGCCAGACCCAGCGAGACAAATGCTGCATGATTTCACTTATCTATGGAATCTAGAAAGCATCAAACTCATAGAACCCGAAAGTAGAAAGGGGGGCAGCAGGAGCTGTGGGTGGGGTGAAGAAAGGGAAACATAGGCAGGTTAAAGGGTGTAAGCTTTCAGCTGCGAGATGAATTAAGTTCTGGGAATTGAACGTACAGCAAGGTGACTATAGTTAATAACACTGTGTCATACACCGGACACTTGCTAAGAAGCTAAGTGAGGCGTTGGACGCGGGAATCAGCTTGATTGTGGCAATCATTTCACAATGTATCCGCGTCTCAAACCACCATGCTGTGTACCTTAAATATACACAATTTTTATACCTCAATAAAGCTGGGAAAAAAACAGAGTGCATCAGTGTGATTTGGACCCGGAAGTGATTTTAACATTTGGATCCGGAAGTGATTTCAAAATACGAAAAGAGCTTAGAGGCGGTAAGGGCGTTCGAACTTCCAACGGCTCAGCAGACGCAGTGGTTTTCGGGGGACTGTGTGCTTGTCCCGGGTGGCTTGGGCCGGGGATGGAGATTATGGTGGACTAAATCAGCACCCCCACGATACCTCTTGTACCATCGCGGTCACGTCAGCACGCTTGAAGCTGACATCCATAGCCATACATAAATTGTCCAAAAGGAGATAGACTAACCGGAGTTTGGAGAAGGAGGGGGAGAGCGGGAAAGGGATGGAAACTACATCAAAATGTTAGGGAACCGAGTACATGGACAGAACTGAGGATGTGACATGTGCGGGGTGGGAGGGGGTGGGGGGGGCAGCATCTGTGTCCCCCGCTGTAGGGGATGTTTCCACAATGCAAGAACTTGGAAAACATGCGTTATCTCCAGGGGAGAAGAGGGGGGTGGCGAAAGGTTCACGGACGTAACCGGGGAGACTCTGTCCCCCCCCCCCCCCAGACTCCAGTCACACTACCCCTTTGTGTCTGGCCAGTGGAGGGCAGCGGTTGATCGCTTGCGCTCTGTGGCCCGACTGCTTGGGTTTGAATCCTGCCAGAGCCCCACGCTGGCTAGGTGGCCTTAAACAGGCCTCTTATACCCCCTACATGCCTCAGTTTTCTCATTAGAACGGTGAGGATTAAAACCAGTCTCTAATAGAGCCGTTGTGCCGATGAGACGGGGTCGTCCCGGTAAAGTGGCGCCGGGTCCAGAATAAGCTCTCAATAAATGTTACTTTTGTTTCCTTACCGCCTCTCTGATTACTCCTTGTGCAGCCACGGGGACAGGACTGCCCAGTGAATGGCCCTGGCGCTTCTCTGTGTTGCCAGGCAACAAGCTCTCCGAGACCGGGGCGGCTCCCCCTCCTGGAGCGGGAGGAGCTCGCGCAGGATTTCAACTTTCCCAAGGGCACCGAGCACGAACACGAGTGGCTGACATTCCAAGACGGCTCCCCCGAGCAGCCGGCTCCCGAGCCCGGACTGTGTATACGGCAAGGTCTCATGCTTGCTTCACAGACAGGGAGAAGAGCGGGCAGTGGGGTCCTTTCCTGGAACCCAACGACCCCGCGTCCTGGTTCCTGGCTTGCTTCTTGGTGGAACGGGTGGGAAGGTGGGACCACGTAACTCGTCCTGTTGGCTGTGAATTTCTCGTGAAGCCCGCTCCACGCCCAAACGGCCTGGCATCGTGTTTCCCTTCCCCTGCCTCCCCGCGCCCTTGGCCGAACTGTCTCTCCTCCTCGTCTTTACCCTCTGAAAGCATGTCCCCCGGGGCGAGGCCTCTGCCTCCTTCTAGATCTGGGTATGCTCCTCTCCTCCATGAGTTCATCTGTTCCTGGGGCTTCAAACGCCATCCCTGCTCATGCCTTATCCTCGCGGTCTTGGCCGGACACCGTCACTTGGACGGCATCTTAAACCTTCAAAATGTTCCCAACTGTTAAAAATGTTCCGAACTGGTAAAAAATAAAAAATAAAATAAAAAATTTACTCTGCCAGGGGTGCCTGGGTGGCTCCGTCGGTTGGACGTCCGACTTCGGCTCGGGTCGTGATCTCACGGTCTGTGGGTTCAAGCCCCGTGTGGGGCTCTGTGCTGACAGCTCGGAGCCTGGAGCCCGCTTCGGATTCTGGGTCTCCCCCTCTCTCTGCCCCTCCCCCTCTCATGCTCTCTCTCTCTCTCTCTCTGTCAAAAATAAATGAACATTAAAAAAAATTTATATAAAAAATTTCCTCCGCTGTACCCATGAAATCAAATGACTTCTTGCCCTCCTATAGTCATGAACCTGGCAACTTGTACTGCTGTCTACCCTGTCACCTTGACCCTCAAATCCTAAGGTTCCCCCTGGATCCCTGCACCACGGCCGGCCAGTGGGCACAAGCATCCTAGGGTCACGCTGCATTGCCCCTGCCTCCCTCCTCAGTGCCTCTTCCCCTCCAAGACCAGTATTCTGCTCTCTTTCCACTGTATTCCACCCTGCATCCTCTGATTAGTTTTTCTCCCCGTTTCAAACACCTTCAGTGCCTCCCTATTACCTAAATATGTTATAACTCCTCACCCTGGCATTTAAGGCTCTTCAGAGAACAGCCCATTTCCAAGATTCTGTTGGGGCTGCTCCACCAAGGTGCTCTTACGTCCCAATGGGTCAGCTGGATGGCCGGTCCTTCCTTACACCTTCTACACCTTTCTCCTTCCCCTCCACGGTGCCACCTCTGCCGTCTCCACTTCAGCACCCTCCCGAGCCAGCTTCCCTTGCCACAATCCTGCACATCTATCAGTGTCACGTCGGGTACCCCACTTTCTCTTGTGAAGCCTTCCCGGGAGCTTGCCTACTACAGTCACACTCTCGAGAACAGAGGGATGTCCCTGGTTTACTGCACCTGTTACGTTGCATTGTATTATTATCCCATGAGTCCTTGTCTGACTCCCCTCCCCACCAGCGTATGTGCTCGTGACGTTAAGGGCTACTGGCTGTGAGCAGTTTACCCAGGGTGGTCCTGCACTAGCCCTCAGGGACATGGCTGTCGATTGAATTCAGCAGGGGCTGATTTGCCTGGAAATACAACTCAGAAGACAAGACGCCTGGCTTCTTGTGCCTGTAGGACTGTTTGCCCTGGACATGCAGCTTAGCCCCAGGAGGACAGAGTATCGTCTCTGTGTCCTGGGGGTATCCTGGAGCCCCGCACGGTGCGAGCTCTCTCAGAGGAGAGAGACTTCTAGCACCCGCCCAGGATTTGGATAATTCTCCCGCCTTGGCTTTCCTCCCTTAGCCCTTTGGGTCTCCCAGTGCCAGGCTCACACACAGATGCCGGGCAGCGCTCGGAAAAGAGCACGTCGGGCATTTGCTGCCATCTAGTGAAGGAAGCGTGGCTCAGTCTGTGGCTAAAGCGAAGCAGAGCCTGTGCCCTCCCCGCGACAAGGAGCAGCAGGTCAGAGGCTCAGACCTGAGACCCGGGGCCGCTGGCAGTCACCAGCCCCTCCAGCCTGCCTGCAGCCCCGGTTTGCACAGGGTTTTCCTCCACGCCTCCACTGTCACGAGGCAGGTTCTCCGCCCCCAGGGCAGCCTCTTGCCAAGCCTGTCTTGGTCTGTAGACACCTCCAGTTTTTAGGGAGGTCCTGGGCCTTTTGAGAGAGGCCTGGTTGGTTCTCTGGACTGCATTTCACTCATTCAGCCAGAACTGGATATAGGGCTCATCAGCTCACCCGCTACGGCTCCCCCACCCAGGGGTCCGTGTGTGGCTAAGAAGGTGCTCTCCCTGCCCAAGGTGGCCACTGCAGATATTTTAAGTAAGGCTTTCTTTTTTTTCCCCCTAATGTTTATTTACTTTTGAGAGAGAGAGACAGAGTGCAAGCTGGGGAGGGGCACAGAGAGATGGAGACACAGAATCCGAAGCAGGTTCCAGACTCTGAGCTGTCAGCAGAGAGCCTGACGCGGGGCTCGAACTCACAAACCATGAGATCATGACCTGAGCCGAAGTCGGATGCCCAACCGACTAAACCCCCCAGGCGCCCCATTAAGGGAGGCTTTCTTACTGGTTCCAGCCAGTGGTGTGCCGGGGCCAGCTCATGAGAACTGGTCGGGCATCTCTTCCCCGCTCCACATTCAGTAATATCATGTCGGTAGCCTGAAATCAGGCCTGATGGGAGAGTTCACCACAGAAATCAGTACATGTTACAAATCGTGGCCCCCCTTTTTTTTTTCCTGAAGAGCCAGCTGCTATACATTTATCAGCATATGACTGGCTTCCATCGAAATTCGAAGCAAAGCACCACTTTTAAATGACTCCTTAGACAACCGCCAAACAAGATGTTTTTTTAGTGTGCCATCTGAATGAAAGGCCAACTAAAAGTCTCATTTATTTATTTATTTTTTCGAAATGTATATAACGGAGATTGCAGCTGGTGAAAGATAGGGTGGGAACTGAGAAGTCAAGATCATGCCTTAGGTTCAAAACAAAACCAAAATACTAATGGCTGGTAAAAAAAAAAAATATCTGCAATAGGTTATTTATTTATTGGCAGGTTTTGAATTTTTACTCAACATGCAAAGGAGTTATATGGGATAAGCCACATACTTGCATTGGGGAAAACACTGAACGAAGGTATTGAACAATGTGCTTAGAAACAATATGGAAAAACACCATCTACAGTTTTAATGTGGTTTTTGTTTTGTTTATTCTTTTTTTCTCCATGATTTGAACTGTGTTTCAATCCTAACATTGGTGTGTCCTCTACAGCCCTTCTAGTGTCTTCCTTGCTAAGATACTGCCAGTGGTTGATAGTCAGGCAGCCTTATCGTCTATCTCTGTAAGAACCATTTGAAATACACATTGACATATCACTTCTTTTAGGCAGAAAAAGAAATGGGATGGCTATTCTGGGGGGTCAGTTGCTTGTTCACACACCGAGCTGTGGACCCCTGGAGCTGAGAGGCCGGAGGCAAGGTTGTGAGGCTGTGAGGTAAGGGTGGAGGTAGGGGCTCAGTCGTAGTGGACCTTGCCCTCGGCCACCCCGGAGCTGGAGAGGTCTCCATTGCAGAGTGTCTGGAGTGGTGAGCGAGGCCCGTCTTCTAAGGCACACATGGACATCTTCAGCTTGTATTTTCGAAAGGCCTTTTGAATAACAGCAGCACATCTTTCCTCTTCCTTCCTCTTGGTGGTGGTGACTATGGGTTCATACAACTTCTTGGAAGGGTTGGCCTCCATGAACTTCTCCTCCATCATTGCTTTCATGCTGTCCAGGCCGCTGGAGTCACCAAGTACCCTAGTGGTGAACGCGAAGAGAATATCCAGGCAGTGGAGGCGATCTCCACTCACCATGGGCAAGTCCATCATTAGGAACTGAAATCTGTTTGGCTTTGCCACCCGTAAAGGCTCAGGAAGGGCATCGGCAAAGTCAGAAAGGGCAGGATACTTGATAAACTGTGTTGCTTCTGGGTCAAACTTTTCCCAGACTTCATAGAATATTTCAAAGTCATCTTCACCCAAAGGGTCCTCGCTTTCTTCAGTGGCAGTATTGAAGTTCTCTAAGATCACAGCAATGTACATGTTGACAACAATGAGGAAGGAAATGATGATGTAACTAACAAAGTAGGCTATGGCTATGGCAGGGAGGTGACGGCTGTCTAAGTTGGGGTTGCATGAATCATTTGATTGCAGCATGGGCCTGAGGAGGGCATCCCAGCCTGCCGAGGTGGTGATCTGGAAGAGACAGAGTATGCTGCCAACAAAAGTCTTGAAGTTGAATATGTCATCAATTCCAAACCCTTCCTTCACTTTGCAAAAGCAGTTCATACCAAAAATGGCATAGATAAACATAACCAGAAAAAGCAGAAGACCGATGTTGAATAGAGAGGGAAGGGACATCATCAGAGCAAAAAGGAGGGTTCTAATTCCTCGTGCTGCCCGAACAAGTCTCAGGATCCGACCAATCCGAGCCAAGCGCACAACTCTGAAGAGCGTCGGAGGGAAGGGAATGTGCTGCTGGTTCTCCAAGGCAGAAACCATGGCACCTTAGGAGAAGGAGATAGGTCGATTAATTTCCAGCAGGCACACTGCTTTCAGATGCAGCTTGTCGCCACTGCCTTGGAATCTTAGCGTGACCGACTTTTCTCGGTACTTTGCAATTTACGCACCGCACCCTTACCAACATCAGGGCAATATCTATCTGTGCCTTAACTTGGAAAATAATTTCCAAGCACCGTACAACTTTAAGATGGGACTTTGGATGGAATAGGAGATGATCTAAAATATTGAAGGCACCCAAGGAATGGAAAGAGAATGCAGTTTATAAAAGACTATTTTGTGAGTTATCTCATACACTCGAAGTACATTTTCTGTGCCGGGTATTGAAAGTCATTCACGGGATAAATAGTTTTCCATATTTGTTGGAAATGGAAGTGGAAAACAGATGGAAAACAGATAAACTAAGGGTGGAGTCCTTCAGATTAGAGCGCAGGGAGGAATGTCTGTTACCGAAGGTTGGCTTGAACCTGAGCTGTCATCAGAAACTGTGGAAATTCTAACCCCAAAACTCCTTAAAAAGGCCAGTTCCTCTTTGTGTAGGGGAATGTGAGCACAGCCTGCTACAGGTGATGACAGGGCTGGAGGGAGAAGGTGTTGGGAGGCTCAAATCTGGGCGGAAGCTGCCATGGGCGTCTCATATTTGTCAATATGCTCATCCCAAGGAAGGACTCCTGGGGTCTGCTCAAAAAGCTTGAGGGACTGGAGATACTTTCCGTATTGCTGTAGACACCCCCCAAAAGAGCGTCTCGAGCAGAGGTTTCCGCAAACAGCTGAATATTTGCCCTAAAATGTCATCCTGTTCTCTCATCGCCTGCTCTGCAAGGAAATGATACAGGATTTGAAACAGCTCACATTTTGGCCTAAATATTATAGAACGGCTGGAACCTGCTTACCCTGTGTAGATATGGCCTTGGTCTTGCTCTGGGGGGTCCTCTGAGGTCATTAGGGGGGGTGGGCAGCCAGAATTGTCTGCTATCACCTAATGACTAAAGAGAAGTGGTGGATAATATACTTCACCAGCTGCCCCGTTGTGCCAATGAAGTTAAATTCACATGTTAATTTTGCAGCCGACGCTGGTAGATGTGGAATTTATTAAGTTCCAATTTAGCAACAACTGGAGGAGGTCCACCCTTTAAGGCCACCTCCTCCACGAATATTTCTCTGACTAATTGAGCCAACAGTAATCCGTCCTTTATCTGAGCTCAGTTCTTCTGTGTACCATGAGATTTGGTGTGCAGCTAATTTCTCAGTTTCTGACTCTTTAAGGTGAGTAAGTCTCAATACGTCACCTGCCTCGTCAACTCCTAGAGAGATTCACTTTGACTCGCACTCATTTTGTATTTATCTAAAAGCTTAGGAAAGAGCTTGAGGAAGCGTAGAAGCTTAGTGTTGGGTGGCATATCTATCTACTGGCAAAGGCAGATAAAATGCTGCCCACATCGGTGAGTAGGATTTGGCTCAGCGCATGCATTTTCTCATCCACTGGAGCAAAATGCGATACAGTGCTCTGCTGGGGTCTGTTCAAATTGCCTAGCAGTTGTTCAAAGGACAGAAGTAAGAGATACTCCCACAAACTGCACAATGGCTGGCACTGCCTGGAAGGAGCTCAGTAAGCGGTGGGATAAGTGAGCTGCTCTCTACATATTGGAGGAAGGGCTCTTCAAGTTTCTCCGAGGGCTGTGCCAAGACCCATCCTTACCACAGTTTTCTGGTTTTGCTGTTGCTGTCAGTTTCACCAGGACTCGGGATTGGAAGTGATTGACGAAGATAAGCGATCCATTTCACTGTAGGCGGGTGGAAGGATCTAGTGCTAAACTTTATCTACACAAGTTTCATGGCTTAGAAGCCAGAACAGACTATCATCTGTACCATTTTCTCGTTCTTGGAAACATCGGCATTGCTGCCGTAGTGATAGGAACCGAAATATTTTGATCTCGCGTATCTGTTGAACGCATCCTTTCTGAAGGAGCACAAAAGCTCCCACTTGTGAAATCAGTTTTCATTATCTTCATTGCTTTTTGAACTGCGAGAATGGCCTCTGGGTGGTTGCACACAATTATAAAAAGTCAAATTATCGGTTTAGTTAAAAGCAAACTGCAAAAACCCAGAGTGTTAACTCTCACGGTTTAGCCATGAAGAATTTAATTTCAAAGTTGATGTGTGTGTGTATGTATGTGTGTTATAAAAGGTATACAGCAACAGCTCTTTTTTTCTGTATTCTTCTTCCATAAATCTTCTAGGTAATCCTGCTTATGTTAAGAAAAATATACTGATTATAGAGTGGGGCTGGTTGGTGAATGGGGTCCAAGCAGTAGAGACAAGCATCGTTCATGCTGCGGTTTAGGTTAACGTGGGATTCAGAAAAAAGAGAAAGCTCTGTTTATCTTTAGGACACACTCTTGGAAGCCCAGTTTGGAAGCCATGGAGGCCCTTTATGGGAGGTGAGAGAGGGCCTAGGAATGTCCCAGGGATACAGTAATTGTGATCTGATATCCACATGGATTTTGAACTAAGGAAAACCGTGGGAACTAAGTGCCAAATCCTCCAAACTAAAAGATGCTGACGAGAGCTTATAGTTGCACAGGAAAGGTAGAGCTTTGGCTCAACTATGTGACTGTACCAGGTACCCCCACAAACACTTTAAGGTCATCTTAACTTTGTCTCTCTCCACTGAATAAATGGATCCGCACATTTATTGGACTCTCTACTTCACTCATGTAAACAGTCAAGAGAATGAAAATTGCTCCGTATCTCCTAGCAACTTCCCAGGCGAGAATGGCATCAGTACACCTATTTTTCTCAGAATCCACGTTAAGCCTAATTTGTTGCGTTGCGGATAGTCTGGACACGCTACCAAATGATAAGATTTACTTCTAGCTCTCAGAGGAAGGCCCCTCTGGCTTCTGATTTTACTTACTAACAATAGAGAGAACCACGATCACACAGTCGAATAAGTTCCAGCCATTGGTGAAGTAGTATTGCCTCAGAGCAAAGACTTTGATGAGACACTCAATTGTAAAGATGACCACAAAGGCCAGGTTGAGCTCCTCAAGGATGGCTTTTGTGGCTTCGGGATGGTTATTTGATTCGGCCATCATGATAACCATGTTGAGGAAAATGAGGATGATGATGATGACGTCAAAGACCTGGTTTGTGACCAGGTCGAACGCGAGACCCTGGCATTTATTCTGAGAGGGGGAAAAGAAAAGAAATCTTAGATCATTTTGCATTGTAAGAACGAAGTCACGTACATAAGGAAGACACACACGACAGAATTTGTCCTCCCTCACAATTAAAGCAGTTTCTCGAAAAACGAACACCCTTTTTAAGCAAGAAATTCTTGCATATACATGTTCATTTAAATTTAATTACATGACTGCTTTTAAGCTGTAGGCTTACAGCTTTAATTCCATTTTAAAACACAAAAAATTAAAAATTCTCAGTGACAGCGTAACTTTGGTATGATGGATGATGTTTTGCTAAAATAGAACAGCTCATGTTGGATTTAATGACAAAAAGATGACCTTTGGTCTCTATACTTCAGCTGTTTCTTTACTTTGACTTCAATAATACCTGCTTACATAAGTATGCTGGACAAAATGGAATTCACATCCCCAAGGCTCCGTTCATTAATTCAGAATAGTCAGACCTTGTACTTAACCCAAACTCTGTATGCGAGCAGTTCTTGAATGCCAATGTTCCACATGTGGCTCACTTGAAAATAAGGCTAAGTAAATGGGATTGTGAGGCAATGATTACTAAAGACAGAAGTGGAAAAATGATTTCATTTTATTACTGGTGGTGAACTTGCACAGTTGGCTGGTACACAGATGGCCATACGATGCACAGTTGCCCTGGTACAGGTTCTATCTCAAGTTCGCACACCTAACCCACCACACGCAGCGATATGACTCAACTATTCCACTATATTTTCCGTAATCTAATAGCTGTGAAGCACTACTTTGCTCTTAGTGGAAAGCTATTCTTGAACACAAACTCAGACACTAATATTGCATGGCATGCTTGACTATAAATTGATTGTTTTACAATATATGTACATGTTAAGGTATTTTGTATTATCACCCAATCAAAATATACACACGCCAGTCTACTTGGAAAACTCCTAAACCCCTAAGAATCATCATTAGAACCCTAGCATCTGTTACGGTAATCAGGCAAAAGATGATGGTGGCTGGTGGTGGTGATAGTGGAGAGAGATATAAGCATTTAGGTCGAAGAGCTAAGAGGGAAGTAAATGCAGAAGGAGTGTGTTTTCATGGCGGTGGCTGCGGGAAAATGATAAGCTGAGGCTATCATCTCAGGCTGGTGGAACCGGTCAGCCAGCCACAGAGCAGACAATGCGGAATTTCGGAGGGAGATGTTAAGATCTGTCCTGACAACACTGAGTTTGAGGCACCAGTGAGGCATCCGAGGGCCCTGGGCAGGTAACGGTATGGGTACGGAGCTCAGGCGCAGAGCTGGAACGCAGATGTGGAGTTCAAGGGCACCAGTGCCGACATGACTTAAAACCATGAGAGTGAACGGCATCAGTCAGGAAGGGTGAGAGCAATGAGAAGAGGGGTTAGGGACAGCACTGGAGGGATACTACACGTAAGTTGGTGTCTTCCAAATTTTGTCCCAGAATCATTAAAGGAGTCTGGAGGAGAAACTTGAAAGTCAATTGCATTTGCTATGTGAGAATGCATCTGGGAAGTCAGAAAGGAACTGGAGAAAAGGTACTTTTAAGGGCGCTGTCCGGGGAAGCCCAGTGAGTGGCAAGAACTAAGAGCGAGGGAGGGTAAGCCTAGGCCTAAGAGTTCAACTCTGACAAACAGAGGAGATCAAGAATACAAGGTAGCTAAGTTGGCAGAGATAAAAAAGCATTTGCATGTACAAAAAAGCGTTAGAATGTAGTGAATCCTGCACCTCAGTATCATTTTTAAACCGGTAATGGAGCCCCCTCCCCCCCCCCCCCCCCCCCCGCCACTGTGTGGATGGTTCAGGAAGAATCAGAAATGACTCCAGATCCCTTCCTCTACTGTTAAAAAGAAAATGCATCACTGCTCAGGTAAAAACAGTTAGATTCCCCCCCCCCCCCGTGCAATTGTTATTCATCTGTCCCGAAGATAATATTTAGATTTTAGAGATTGAAAAAAGTCAGTAGGAGGGGCGCCTGGGGGGCTCAGTCGGTTGAGGGCCAGACTTCAGCACAGGTCATGATTTCACAGTTTGTGGGTTCGAGCCCCGCGCCGGGCTCTGTGCTGACAGCTCGGAGCCTGGAGCCTGCTTCGGGTTCTGTGTCTCCCTCGCTCGCTGCCCCTCCCCCACTTGCGATCTGTCCGTCTCTCTCGCTCTCAAAAATAAATAAGCATTTAAAAAAAAATTTTTTTTTAATGTCAGTAGGGAGATCAAGTTGCAAGTTAAGTGCTAACAGCTGATGTAAAGTCTTAAATTCAGGGACATCGGGGAGTATGTATTTACCTCTTGCAAGACTGCTGTCTGGAACATAGAAGTTAACGTAAACGTGATGCGTTAACTGAGGAAATGATACTCGGTTGTTGGAATCGCTCGGTGTGAAGCTATGACTGGTAAGCTGCAGCTACACAGGGGATTACGGGGTGACACCTACCCGCAGACAATCCATGGGCCACAAGCACGGAGGTGGCAGCTTCCCTGGGGTAAAGTAGCTCGTGCCCACCGGAAGCTCAGCGCTTGCAGCCTAGCATGCAAAGTGCAGCGGAAAGGCCTAGAAGCTGCATCTGTGCCCTTGCAACATCTGTCTGGCTGTGTGCTGCCTTGCTTGCTTCATACCCTTTATGAGGTCGACAGGTAAATACGTGGGAACATACTGTGCCTCTTGAGTCTTCCAGTTAATTTCAAACCTAGGACCAACCAGTCCCAAATCAGCGGTTGCACAACACCCACGGGCAAATAAAAATTCTCTCTGTCTTTTTTGTTGGCTCGAGGTCAAATGACAACCTCCTCAAATATAGTTATATCATTAACCTCCCAGTGAAAAATTCTTCCTGGTATAAATTCTAAACCCTTTGCCCGAACACTCACAGGTATTTTTAGCGCAACGCAAATATTTAATCCTAGTGGCGTGGACTCTGTGTGGACCCTCGAACATAACCTCTCACTCAGCTAATGGTCACGGACAATACACGCTGTGCCACGCTCTATTCTGCGTCACGGGAATAGCAGTAAACGAAACATACCTTGGATCATTTGGGGTCTCGTGTTCGAGTGGAAGTCTCTATGTCCTCTACACGCTGCAGACATCAAGCCCCTCTTCCATATTGCCTTCCTGAACTTTTCAGCCCCCTCCCTCCCTTGAAACTCACCTGTCAGAGCTGCTAACTATGGCTAGCCATCCCTTTTTAATCTGGTGTGCCCCAATTCCAGAGCCTCAATTAAGCTGCAAGCCTGAGACAGACCCAGACTACCTGAGAAAGCACGATTCACAGAGAGCAGGGGTCAGATCTGGCCCGCAGTTGGTTTTTGTGTTGCCTGGGAGCTCAGCATGGGTGTCACATTTTTTTAATGTTTGGGGGAAAACTCACGAGAAAAATAAAATGTCAGCATGTGAAAATTAAAGAAATCCAAGTTTCAGTGTCTATAAATCAAGTTGCCCTAGAACACAGCCATGCTTTATGACCATTAGTTCAATACTGTCTACGGCTGCCTTTGTGCTAATGCCAGAGTGGAGACCACGTGGCCCGCAAAGCCTGAAATATTTACTATCTGACCCTTTGCGGAAAAAGGTGTGTCAACTCCCGACACAGAAACTTCGTCGTAAATGCTGGTGAGGCGGAAGCCAGTAGGCATGGCCTAGACTTCACACCAGAAAAGACCGGTCAAGGATAGTATAAATACATTTTACACTGGTCAAGATTTAGTCAAAACTACAGGGAGAAATCACCTCACACCTGTCGCGGTGGGCAGAATTAACAACGTAAGAAACAACAGGTGTTGGTAAGGACATGGAGAAAAAGGAACCCTCTTGCCCTGTTGGTGTGAATGCAAACCGGGGCAGCCATTGTGGAAAACAGTATGGAGTTTCCTCAAACACTTAAAAGTAGAACTACCTTAAGGTCCCACAATCGCACTCCTAGATATTTGCCCAAAGAATATAAAAATACTAATTTGGGGGGATACATCCACGCTGATATTTATAACAGCCTTATCTACAATAGCCAAATTATGGGAACAGTCCCAAGTGTCCATCAACTAATGAATGGGCAAAGGTGGATATACACAATGGAATATCACTCAGCCATAAAAAGAATGAAATTTTGCTACTTGTAACAACATGGAGGGAGCTAGAGCCAAGTGAAATAAGTCAGTCAGAGACAGACAAACACCATAGGATCACACTTGCATGGGGAATTTAAGAAACAAAACCAACGAGCAAAGAGAGAGAGAGAGAAAGAGACAAACCAAGAAACAGACTCTTAACTGCAGAGAACACACTGAGGATTACCAGGGGGAGGTGTGTAGGGGGAGGGCTGAAATAAGTGATGAAGATTAAGGAGTGCACTTGCCGTGGGGCGCCTGGGTGGCTCAGTCAGTTAAGCGTCCACCTCTTGATTTCGGCTCAGGTCACGATCTCACGGTTCGTGAGTTTGAGCCCCGCGTTGGGTTCTGCAATGATAGTGTGGAGCCTGCTTGGGATTCTCTCTCTCCCCCTCTGTCTCTCTGCCCCTCCCCCACTTGTGTTCTCTCTCTCTCTCTCTCTCTCTCTCTCAAGAAATAAACGTACAAAAAAAAGGGGGGGAGTGCACTTGCCACAATCATCACCAAGTGATGTACGGAAGTGTTGAATCACTATACTCGACACCTGAAACTAATATAACACTGTGCGTTAACCACACTGGAATTTAAAATTAAAAAAGAAAAAAAAGATTTAAACTGTTAAGTTCACATCATTGCGATGAGCATATACTAAACACCTATTGTGCGCTTACCAAAAAGCAAATGAAAGGTTTTTTGCCTAAGTTCTTATTATTGAATTTGAATGTCTCATTTCCTTAAAGACACTAGGGTATCTGGGTTTTTATGGAGTTCTTAGATAATGTCTGTAAACTTAAAAAATAAAGGAGAATGGCACAGTAGACATCTGAGCTCAAGACCACTTAATAGATCTATGTGTTTAGAACAAATCAATTGCTCTCACCAGAGGCCTCGGAATGGGCTTTTGAGGTTTTTTGGATCCTAATTTTTTCATTGCATTATAGTATTTCTTCTGTTCTTCTGTCATAAAAATATCTTCACCACCTAAGTATATGGAGAAGATGAGAGCTAATTATCATTAACAGTATTTTTTTTTTTTTTGGAAACAAGTTCTAAATTTTCAGAAACAGTTTCAAAGTTCTACTACATTCTATCCTAAAATTCCAGTGGGAAGCAAAAGAGGCGGGACTCTAGGGGAAGGCTGAAAGGTAACAGGGTTTAAATTAAGGAATGAGGAAATAATGTTACTTTTATCAGCTATATTTTACTTTTTAGAATGTCAACAAAGATTACTTACTCTTTGCAAACAGCCATGGAATCTTTAAAAGAACTGAATATATTTCAGGTTTCATAAATCAAACCACAGTGCAACAAAAATCTAGTAACAAACATTTAAACAGAAACTCTCACGAAGTGGCAATTAAAATTCTCCCGAATAAGTGTATAAATGCACATACCACCATTAATAGGATTTCATAAGATTTGTTCTGACCGATTCTCAGAAAAGAGCAACAACTAGAGAGCTTGAAATGTCACTATTGAGCAAGAAAGAATAGAAATATGAACAAGAATTTCTGTTTCTGGAAAATTTGAGAGGGAGTAAAATATCTAGAAATGCTGGGTAAATCAGAACAAATTCTTTTAAAACGTACAGCTAAACTGGCACAAAAGACAGGAAAATCTCCAGGGTCTGAAAATCAATAGTGATCAAAAAAGACAGAGAGTAGGAAACTAGCTTGAAGCCATTGTGGGCCAAGAGCATTTGCTAATCTCTGTAAAAACTAGAATCTTGGGCCTTAATAAGTATAAGGGAGTCATGAGGGAAAAAGGCAGTGGGCTTATACCAAGATGCCTCCATGAATCTGGGACTCCCCAAGTGCTACCAATGACAGGGTGAAGAAGAAAACAGAATCTGTCTGTTGGTGGAGGAAGATAAGTAGGAAACTTAGTTTGGACTCTGGGTAAAAATCCAGTCTTCCCTGATAATTTGTGAATCCAGGCCTGCCTTGATGACAGTGTGGGATTTGAATTTTCACCCTACCAGTGTAGACCAAAAATATACAGCCTTATGGCAGTGTTTTCAACAATGGTGCTGGGGAAACTGGATATCCCCAATTTTCCCAGCACTAAGAATAAAGGTAAATCCTTAACACCACACACACACACAAAATACTCAAAAAAGATCAAAGACATAAAGGTAAGATCTAAAACAATAAAACTCTTAGAAGAAAACATAGGACAAAAACTTCACAACGTTAGATTTGGCAATGATTTCTTGCATGTGATGTGAAAGGCACAGAGAACAAAATTAAAAAGAGACAAATTGGACTTCATGAAAATTTTTAAATTTTGTACATTAAAAGACATTATCAGTGGAGCCAAAAGGCAACTCACAGAATGGGGGGAAATATTTACATATATATATATGTATATGTATTTATTTTATATATGTATATATCATATACATATTTTTCTATGATTTTATTTTTAAGTAATATTTATACCCAACATGGGGCTCCAACTCAAACCCAAGACCAAGAGTCACATGCTTCACTGACTCAGCCAGCCAGGTGCCCCTTATATATCAGAAATCATGTATCTGATAAGGGATTAATCAGAATATATGGAAAACTCCTAAAACTTAAAAACAAAAAAACCAAACAGCCAATGTCAGAGAAATTACTATCCGTGTTCTCTTCTAGAATTTTATGGTTTTAAGTCTCACATTTAGGTTTTTGATCCATTTTGAGTTTATTTTGGGGTATGGTGTTAGAAAGTGGTCCAGTTTCATTCTTTTACGCGTAGCTGTCCTGTTTTCCCAACGCCACTTGTTGAAGAGACTGTTTTTCACCCATTGTATATTCTTGCTCCTTTGTCACAGATTAATTCACCAGATAAGCGTGTATTCATTTCTGGGCTCTCTATCCTGTTCCATTGGTCTGTGTGTCTATTTGTGCCCCGGTGCCATGCTGCTCTGATTACTACAGCTTTGTAGCATATCTTAAAATCTGAAATTGCAATGCTTCCAGCTTTGTTCTTCTTACTCAAGATTGCTTTGACTCTCCAGGGTCTTTTGTGGTTCCACACAAAGTTTCGTGTTATTTGCTCTTGTTCTGTGAAAAAATGCTGTTGGTATTTTGACGGGGATTGCATTGAATCCATAGATTGCTTTGGGTAGTATGGACATTTTAACGATATTAATTCTCCCAGTCCATGAGCATGGAATATCTTTCCATTTATATCATCTTCGATTTCTTTCATCCATGTTTGTAGTTTTCAGAGTATAGGTCTTTCACCTCTGTGATTAAATTTATTCCTAGGCATTTTATTCTTTTAAGTGTAATTGTAAATGGAGTTGTTTTCTTAGTTTCTCTTTCTGCTACTTCATTATTAGTGTATTAAAATGCTACCAATTGGCGGGTATTAATTTTGTGTCCTGCACATTTACTGAACTTATCTATCACTTCTGGTAGTTTTTTGGTAGAGTCTTTAGGATTTTGTTCATATTGTTTCATGTCATCTGCAAATAGTGGCAATTTAACTTCTTTAACAATATGGATGACTCATTCCTTTTCTCTTGTCTCACTCTCTTGTCTCCAGCCACGGCTGGAACTTCCAGTACTATGTTGAATAAAAGTGCCAAGAGTGAATATCTTTGTCTTCTTCCTGATCTTAGAGGAAAAGCTCTCAGTTTCCCCTCCACTGAGTACGATGTTAGCTATGGGCTTTTCGTATATGGCCTTTAATACGTTGAGGTATTTCCTTCTAAATCCCCTTTGTTAAGAGTTTTTATCATGAATGAGTGTAATATTTTTGTCAATATGTTTCTAGATGTCTCCTGAGGCAAGGGGGGAAAAAAAGCAAAGATAAATTATCAGGAGTACATCGAAATAAAAACTTTTGCACGGTGAAGAAAACCATCAACAGAACAAAAAGGCAACCTACTAAATGGGAGAAGACCTTTGCAAATGATTTATCCAGTAAGGGTAAATATCCAAAATATATAAAGAGCTTATACAACTCAACAACCCAATTAAAAAATGGACGGGGGACCTGAATAGACACTTTTCCAAAGAGGACATACAAATGGCCAACAGACACATGAAAAAGGGCTCAACATCACTGTTGGGATCTTGATGCAAATCAAAATCACAGTGAGATATCACCTCACACCTGTCAGAATGACTAAAATAAAAAGGATAAGAAAGAACGAGTGTTGGCAAGAATGTGGAGAAAAAGGAGCCCTCACGCACGTTGGTAGGAATGCAAAATGGTGCAGCCACTGTGGAAAACAGTACAGAGGTTCCCCAAAACATTAAAAATAGAAATAGCATATGATCCAATAATTCTACTCCTGGGTATTTACCAAGAGAAAATGAAAACGCTAACTTAAAAAGATGCACACACCTCCATATTTATTGTAGCATTATTTATAATAGCCAAGACATGGAAGAAACCTAAGCATCTATTGATAGACGAATGGAGAAGGAAGATGTACTACAGGGGCGGGTGCCTGGGTGGCTCAGTCGGTTAAGCATCTGAATCTGGCTCAGGTCATGATCTCACGGTTCATGAATCCGAGCCCCACATCGGGCTCTCTGCTGTCAGTGCAGAACCCGCTTTGGATCCTCTGTCTCCCTCTCTGCCCATGCTGGGCGCGCTCTCTCTCTCTTCCTCTCCCCCTCAAAAATAAATAGACATTAAAAAAAAGGGAAGATATGGCACACGTGTGTGCAATATTATGCGACCATTAAAAAAGGAGGAGTTTGTGCCATTTGTGACCACCTGGGTGGGCCTAGAGCGTATTATGCTAAGTAAAATAAGTCAAACTGAGAAAGACAAACACCACATGATTTCACGCCTATGCGGAATCTAAAAACCAAACGGATAAACAAACAGAAAGCAGAATCAGACCTAGAATACAGAGAACAAAGTGATGATCGCCAGAGGGAAGGGGGGGGGTGGGCAAAATGGGGGAAGGGGAGTGGGAGATACAGGCTTCCAGTTATGGAGGGAATAAGTCATGGGAACAAAAGGCACGGCATATGGAATAGAGGCAGTGATACTGTAATAATGTTGAAGAGTGACAGATGGCAGCCACACCGTGGTGAGCACACCGTAACGTAACGTTGGCAAATCACTATGTGCTACACCTGAAAGTAATGTGATATCATGTGTCCACTATACTCTAAATTAAAAAAATAAATAAATAAAAATAAATAAATAAAACAATCCAATTCAGAAACTGGCAAAGGACTCGACTAGCCATTTGTCTAAAGAAGACAT
Organism: Prionailurus bengalensis; assembly: GCF_016509475.1. Taxonomy (NCBI): domain Eukaryota; kingdom Metazoa; phylum Chordata; class Mammalia; order Carnivora; family Felidae; genus Prionailurus; species Prionailurus bengalensis. The sequence goes on along the minus strand of NC_057350.1, from coordinate 152,979,786 downwards.
ATAAATAGGCAACAGGCCTATGGAAAAAAAAAAAATGCTCACCACCGGGAGTCAGAGATATCTGCACACCGATGTTCACGGCAGCTCTAGTCACAAAAGCTAAAATGTGGAAGCAACCCAGGTTGCTTCACCGTCCATCAAGAGCTGAGCGGCTGGGCAAAATGCAGCATATATACGCGGTGGAATATTCTTCAGCCTTAAAAAGGGAGATTCTGACATATGCTACAGCACGGACGAACCTTGAGGACACGATGCTGAGGGAAATAAGTCCATCACAAACGGACAAATGCCATAGAATTCCACTTACACGAGGTACTCAGAGCAGCCAAATTCATAGCAAAAGAAAGCAGAATGGGAGTTGCCAAGGGCTGGGGGAGGGGGAAGGGAAATGGGGAGGCAGGGTTGAACAGGTACAGGGTTTCGGTTTTACAAGATGAAAAGAGTTGCGGGGATGGGTAGGGGTGACGATTGCACAACATTATGAATGTACTTAATACCCCTGAACTGTACACGGAAAATGGTTAAGGTGGTAAATTTTATGTTATGTATATTGTACCACCGTAAAAAAAAAAAAACAAAAAAAACAAAAAACATTTTTTTTTTGTAAAAAAAAAAAAATGCAGCCCTAGAAGTTAACCAGATTGTCTCAGGATGCCTGGCAGATATGCGTCTTCAGTAATCATATGCATCATGACAGTATGTATTAGTGCTGTTATTCTGAGACTGTCCTGTGTGTGTGTTGGGGTATAAAGCAAAAATGAGTAATCATGGAAAATGTTGATTCTATCATTTCCTGTGCCCGTGAGAATCGGTTTTCTCAGCATGGGAAAGAAGAGATTCAATTCAAGTTATTATCAGAGAAGAGGTTAAGTGAAAACCTTACAGTTCTCAACGTGAATGACCAGTATTCATATTTCTACGTACATTTCCTTGAAGTCCTACATGTGAATAGCTCTGGCCACTGAAAAATCCTAGAAGCAATGGCAATGAGCGTTCCAGGTTGTGATCTTGGGATACCACCTCCCCACCCACCCCCCCAAAAAAAAAACCAAAACAGAACTCCTTAGAGAAATGGCTGATTCTTGATCGGACACAGGAGTGATACCACTTAGCCCTGGAACATCTTGTCATTCCAGATGGCAAGGAAGCTGTCAAACGGGAGGACCTGATTTGAATCCTGATTTGAAAAGAAACAAACTTTAAGATCACTTGATCAAAGGATGAAAGATAAATATTTTAAGAAAATGAAAAGACTCAAAGAAATCTGAATGTTGACTGGGTACTTGACAAGCTTAAAGATTTCATGTTAAACTTTTTAGGTGTGATCATGGACTGTGTTTATGTTTAAAAAGAGATATGTCTTGAAATATCGGTGGATGAAATGATGTGCTGTCATTTGCTCTGTTGAAAAATCTGGTGGCAGGATTGGATAAGGGGAGAGATGCCATAAAGATGTTTTTTTTTTTAATTTTTAAAAATGCTTTATTCACTTTTGAGTGAGAAAGAGAGACAGAGCATGAACAGGGGGAGGGGCAGAGAGAGAGAGAGAAAAATAGAATCTGAAGCAGGTTCCAGGCTCTGAGCTGTCCGCACAGAGCCCGACGCGGGGCTCGAACTCATGAACAGTGAGATCATGACCTGAGCCGAAGTCGAACGCCTAACCAAATGAGCCACCCAAGCGCCCCCATAAAGAAGCTCTTAAATCAATAAACATGTTGGGTGATGGGTAGTGTAGGTTCATTTTAGTATAGTCTTGTGCATGTTGGAAATCTTCTATAATAAAAAGTAAAGACAAAACGAAATGCCATGGCCTGATCAAAACAGTGATTTCAAATGTAAGCTGAAATCTAAAATCACAAGGCCTTGACATCCAAATTGTAAGTACTGACTGCAGTCAAGCCGCATATAACAGAGGTGACGCCACACCACACACCTCCAAGTAATAGCAGCAGTAAACTTACAGAAGGACAATGAGTGACTTTCCCCGAAGTCACTAAAGGCTAATCAGGGGCACCTGGGAGGCTCAGTCAGTTAAACGTCTGACTTCGGCTCAGGTCATGATCTCACGCACGGTTCGTGGGTTCGAGCCCCGCGTCAGGCTCTGTGCCGACAGCTCGGAGCCTGGAGCCGGCTTCAGATTCTGTGTCTCCCTCTCTCTCTGCCCCTCCCTTGCTCGCTCTCTCTCTCACTCTCTCTCAAAAATAAACATTAAAAAAATATTTTTAATAAGTAACAAAGCTAATCAGTATCAGTCTACATTTTGGATAGATTACAAGAGTTCAAGAAAAATTGAAAAGAGCCATAAAAAAGTTAGAAAACCAAAGGTGAATATTTAGTTACCTGATTTTAGGATTTGGGGATTCAGTTCCTACATGTAAGAGAAGAGGCCAAAAAAGGACAAGACTGGGAGTTTGGCCCCACAAAAATACTAAATGCCTACAAATCAAAAATGTCATTACAGAAATATAAGAAGCAAGTCACAAATTGGACTTAATATATAAAAACATAAGAAAAAGTGACAATTTCCATTTGGAAAAGAGACAAAGGGAGAAATATGGCCATCAATCTGAAAAATATATAAGCTCACAAATGATTAAATAAATGAATATAAAACAATGAAATAACACCTTTACCCATCAAGCTGGAAACGAAAAATTATAAAAATACGAATGATGAGAACAGAGCAAACAGGCATTTTTGTATCTTGCAATCCTGTTGCAAGGAGCACCGAGCACAGCATTTCTGGAAGGTTATTTGACAATATATGTTTAATGCCTTAAATTCTAGAAACTTATCCTGAGAAAATAATCACAGATACAGAGAGAATTTCAAGAATGTTCACGATTGTTTCAGAAGAGCAAGAAATTTAGAAATGACCTAAATGTCCAAAAAAGAAGGGAATGATTAAGATAAGTTACTATCTATCTATAATATGAGATGCAATTCAGCCCTGAAAATTCTCACAATAGAGATGATTTCATCACATGGGTTCAGTACTAATGGGGAAGGGGGTGCTACAAAATTAAAAATATTGTGTCATCTCAACCATGTACAAGGAATACATATTTAGTGAGAAAGTAACTGATGAGGCTTACTCTAAAACTGTTATCATCTAGTGACCACTTTAGTGGCGATTAAATTTTTTTAGTCTTCTTTTATTTTCCGCATTCACTAAACATCCCCTTATAGACTACAGAATCAGAAAAAAAATACACATCTGTTTATTACAATGCATGACGAAAAAAATCTCCCTAAAAAAACCCTGCCTCTTTCCCAACCAACTTGTTTCCAAGTAATTTCACAAAATCTGCCGAGACTCACGTGCTGGGAGCCAGGACACAAGTTTGCTGGAAAAGGAGAGTTCTTTTTATCTTGGATTACAAGGTACACTTGAAAGGTTACTTAAATATGACTGTAGAGTCATAAATACTAATCCTAGTACGTGTTTTTCTGTTGGGGTTCAACAATGTCCTCTGTGTAAGGGGGTAGAATGGAGAATAAACGCAGCGATTTAATAGAAACCAGCTATCCTCAATCTCTTTTCAGCCATATCTCCAAGAATCTTCTCCAGGTGGCTTTGTTCCCATGCAGATGATGCTTTGCACCACAATCTAGATCAGCATTGTGTTCCTTCCAAGCCCTTTGGGGAAGACGTAAAACCACCAAATCAGAACAACCCCCATACTTATCTTTTTCTGCTGTTGGTTGAAGTTGTCAATAATAACACCGATGAAGAGATTCAGAGTAAAGAATGAGCCAAAGATGATAAAAGCCACGAAGAAAAGGTAGTTTTGTGGGTTCTCCTCAAACCCTGGCTGTAGTTCTTTCTGTTAGGGAGTTTTTTTAAACAAGAAAAGAAAACAATTACTGGAGAAAATTAGAAGCCATCTTAACTACCTTATCTAAAAGACCACAGTGTCTCTCAGCAGGAGCTTTAGCTCCCCAGCCTCCTCCAACCAGCCATGGCTCATGCAGGGAGACCCTCTTTAAGCTTCCCCTTGAGGGGCTTAAGTTGTACCATGCAATGGGGAGGGCATGTGAAAAGAGGCGTAGGCTTTTTTCTCCTAAGCAATAGAGAATCATGAAAGGGTTGTAAGATTGGGGAATGGCATGACCCCATGTGTCCTTTGAGAAGGTCTCTAGAATGTCTATATGGACACATAACTGGAAGGAGCCAGACTGGAGATGAGGCCACTGGAGAAGGGGCACAGTCCCTTCAGGCAGAGGTGACTACCAACTCTTGATGAACAGCTACATCCTTCATATAGAGACCACTGTTGTATTTAGTCTGTGCTTGTGCCCGGTCACTCTTGAATTCCCAGTTTACTGGGAATACTTTGGGCATACTTTGTGACATGTGACATGTAGATTCTCAATACACCTTGGATGGATGGATGGATGGATGGATGGATGGATGGATGGATGAGCGAATTAATAATCAAGCTCTAGAGCAGACGCAAAAATGGACCACAACTAACTTCCCCCAACTCAAGGTGTGACCAAAAGCATCCAAAATCCCCTTTGTCCAAGTTCTTCACATTGTCATTGGCTTTATGCAGTTTGGGGACAGGTGGCAGGAAGAGTTCTCTTTTCTTTCTCCAGATTGCATGCGAAGATATATCTATGAGTGTTGATAGCTCTGTCACTTGTTGAATGTTTTTATGATGTTTGCTATTTAATACCCACCACACAGACTAATGTAATGAAGGTAATATTTGAAAATATTTTTGTCTTTTGCCTTGAAGAGTACCTGGCCTTGGTCCCAATTGGCTTGAGATGTCCATTTGTTTGAACTAAGGGTAGCCATTAGTACAAAAACTATATAATGGAAAGAATCACCACTCAGCATCTGACATTTAAAATAAGGTTATAATGCAGGCTAACCATCCTGCAAAGGGAGGTTCAACTAGGGAAAGTAAATGATAAAAGCTCACCTCTCTTGTACCCAGAAAAAGCAGTAGAGCGACAGAGAACATCAGAGTCATGAGATGTGTATCCTGATTCTCCCTCCATGGGTTTGGAGAGGGGACTTGGGATTCAGTAAATTGAAAGGAACATGAAGGGGGGAAAGAGGATAGTTTTGCTCAACTTCTGTATTTTTCTAAAAGGAAGCTGCTGCTGGGAAGGCCTGGGATACATTGTGTAGGCAGGATGACTTAAGAGGTTAGAGTAGCATACTTGGACAGAAAGAGTCTCTCAAACTTCTCAGTTTTCATGAGGCTGGGAAATGGAGTTGATAGCCATGGGCCCGCCCTGATGGGCTTTTGGTAAGTGATGGGAGTAGCCTGCTGGGCCAGGGAGCCAAGTAGAGGACATGACAGAGAGTCAGTGTTTAAGGCCAGGAAGAGTTAAGGGGGGAGAAAGGCCCATGTTTTCACCAATATTTGAGACCCGCAAGATTCTCTGTGACTACACAGACAAGGGTATCATCATGCTAGGTGCCAGCACATACCAGCTATAATGTCCCAGGACCAGCATCAGGATGGGCATCCCTCCACCCACCGCCACCCACCTATCATTCGCTCAGGGAACATAACGTAAGCCACGCTTCCTGCAGACTTCTGCATACGATTCCCTCCCCATCCCCCATCTCCACCTCAAGGCAAATGGATGCCTCAGGTAAACTAGGGTGAAGGTCATATACTCAAAAGACAAAAATTAAGCACATTAACACTTTAAAATACTGCGTTTGTTATAATTTACTACTGTGCCACTTCTCACACCCCCAGTGATGCCTCTACCAGCTCACATGTATTGAACATCTACTATGTGCCAGGCATCCATCCTGCAGACTCTCAAACAGAACAACATGTGTGTGACGACAGGAAAAAAATAACGCTGGCTCCATTCTTGATTCAACCATTTGCTTACTCCATGGCTTTGGGCAGCATTCTTCCCTTCTACTCCTCGGTTTTCCCTACTGGGAAAGAGAAATGGCCTAGATGGCTGAGTACCCTTCCAACTTTGGGAATCCATGGTTTTACTTCTTATTTAACTAGAATTTAACAGGTGGCAATTGCCAGAAGCCCGTTTAGTCTCTGGAGAGACTGTAGCCATGGGAAGCCTCTCTTATCAGACGCAGTCCGTCTGTAAGGTCTTCCCAACAGCCCTTGGCTGGCACCCTTTGAAATCTGGCTTCTGCCTGTATACCCACTTGGAAAAGAAGTGAGAGAGGAAAATCAAGGCATTCTGTGATTCTGTTGCTTCTGGCTCCAAAGCATCCCAAATCCCTTTTGTCCAAGTTCTCCTCCGTGAGAGGTTGTTCCTTGGTCACTATGGAGAAACAGGACTGGGCTTTGGAGCAGAACGGAATGGAATACTCATCAGAAGATGAATGGAAACTTTTTTTTTTTGATCCTTATTTCATAGTGTTTGTCCCAAGGAAAACAGGGCAAGAACGCTAGCCAGTGGAACTACAACGTGGGAAGTTCTAGACCGTGTAGTGATAACATCCCTGATGTGACCCTGGCACTCTCTGTAACATGGCAGAACACGAGCTCACCCCTCTGGAGTCGACAGCTGCGTACATGATATCCATCCAGCCCTTAAATGTTGCCTGTAACAAAAGCAGAGAAACATGAACACAGAGACTTGCTATCTACAGATGAGTGCCATAAAACAGCAAGCGAGGCCCAGTGGGCAGATGCGTCTAAGACGATGCCCCACCCTTCCAGGACAGAATGGCCAGGTGAAAGAGAATTCCTTTCCTTTAGAAAGGAATTCAGACTATGGGTGTCTTGTGGGGTTTTTTTTTCTTCTTCATTTATACAAAATAAAGAGTTGTTTTTTTTTTTTAAGAAATTCCTGCCTTAAAAATTTCTGGAGAAGCTTTGTTAAAGCTGCTGGAAAGAGCCTGGCTGAGGCTTCCCTTGTGCCTCATGTTTGTGCTGTTCAAGCCCTGGCAACCGTGGTTTGACCAGAGGACTGACTTCCAACAAAGAAGTGCTGCTTAGCAACTGAGTCTCCGCTCCTGTTTGGCTCTGGAGAGTAAGGCGCCATACGGGACAGGGTGAGAGATGTACAGGGCCTTGCGTGGAGGTTGAGGCTCAGTAAACAAGAAAGTTGGAGACACTCGGTGGGGGGCAGTTCCAGAGGGCACTGGCTTCCACATGAGGAACTGGGATTCGATTCCACCAGCTCAATGCAGTCACTGTGTTTTTCGTTAACCTGAGAAACGATTTATGCTTCTTTCAAGGTTTCTCTCCTCCGAGTGAAAAATATACCAACGGCACTTACCACTTGCAAGAGGGCAAGGTAGGCCATTCCCACATTGTCAAAGTTGACCGGCGGGGTGACCCAAGAGAAATTTCCACTTTCGCATTGACTTTGGTTTGCCACAACGCTGTAATTTATAACTGAGTTTGTATCTGATACATTAATGCATCTTCCAAATTTTCCAGAGAAGAAGTTTACTCCCAGGATACAAAATATGAGCCAGAAAATGAGGCAGACAAGCAAAACATTCAGAATGGCAGGTATGGCACCTATGAGAGCATTGACGACCACCTTAAAAAAGAAAACGGAAGAAAAAGTAGGACTCACCAAGCTCTGGATCTCAGGATGGGCCCGATGTGCAGGACTGGACCTCTTAGGGTCTGTCTTTACTTTCTACCCTCAAACTCCCAACCCCGCATCCTAGGACAAGCCCTGCTCTCGGCTCCATACGGACCCGTTTCTCTTGTCACTGAGGATCACTTGAGAAGTGTCCCCTGATGACAGTGTCACAGACCTATGGGACACCTGCCCTAGGATTGAAGGAAAGCCGGAACCCATCTTGCCTACCACAGAATGCACGCTACGTCCTAAATTTTTCATCTCTCAAATTCTAAACAGCGCGTTCGGTAGGAAGGAGTCCAGAAACAGCTTGACGATTTAAGGGAAGCCCAGCCCAAGAAGAACGATTGGTGTTTCCACCTCTCCCTGACAGCTGACCTTCCTCCCGTGTGCTGAAGAACGTACCTTCATTCCTTCAAACTGGGACAGTGCGCGCAGGGGCCTCAGTGCTCGTAGAGTCCTGAAGGACTTCAAGCTCTTTAGGTCGATGAGACTGGTCACAGAGACCTGGTGGGAAGAGAAGCGATAGGTAGTGTACCTGACCTGGCTCCCAGGGAAGCCAGTGGGGGGCTGGTAGCCCTCATTCCGAGAGGCAGACACAGGGTATCCTCAGTGGATTATCCAGAAACAGAAGCCAGCCAGCCTTCTAGAAGTCGGAAGGCAAGTGAAGAGGCTATTTTTGCTCCAGTCTGCCAAAGCTACAACCCATGCAGGTGAGGGCAATGCACTTACCTGATCTGTTTAACGAAAGACAAAGAAAAGTGAGAAATTGTTAAAGGAAACCAAAGGACATGACAATGATGTGTCACTTAGGGTCCTGAATTGGATCCTGGACTAGGGGGAGGTGAGGGAAGGTGACACAGGTGGATAGAAAGAATTAACCATAAAGGACCTTATTGAAACGATTGACAAAATTAGAAAATGTGTATGGATCTTACTATTGAGTCACGTTAAATTTCCCAACTTTGATAATTGTGCTGTGACCATGTGAGACAATTTCATTGTTCTCAGGAAATACACACTGGAATGTTTAGGGGTAAAGAGGTGTGGTGCCTGCAACCTAATCTCAAGCAGTTTAGCAAGAAAAATGAAGAGAGGGGCGCCTGGGTGGCGCCGTCGGTTAAGCGTCCGACTTCAGCCAGGTCACGATCTCGCGGTCCGTGAGTTCGAGCCCCGTGTCGGGCTCTGGGCTGATGGCTCGGAGCCTGGAGCCTGTTTCCGATTCTGTGTCTCCCTCTCTCTCTGCCCCTCCCCCGTTCATGCTCTGTCTCTCTCTGTCCTAAAAATACATAAACGTTGAAAAAAAATTTTAAAAAAAAAGTTACAATGAAATAATAAATTGTTTGCTAGTATTTCCCCTCACTCAGTTAAATTTGGGGGGGAATTCAATCCAATTTTCTCTCCCAACATACTTCTTCCCAATGAGTCAGGACTAAGGACTGGATAGCTCTATAAACACACTAAATTGAAACTTAAATATAATGAGCTTAAGTTGCACACCACCATTTGTGGATTCCAGTCACTCTCATCGATTATGCAGAGGCTCAGCTTGCAAGACGGGTTGCTCAGCGGGACAGGAAGTGAGTTATCCTACAACTGACTATGCTGATATTAGAGTTCGCTATTATCTAAAACCATTCCCCACTAATCCTGCCAATCTCATCGTAGTAGTAAAATACTGGCAAATTCAGAGAAATTAAGTGAGTTGGTATGGCAGAATGACAAAATTTTTAAATGGGTAATTCAGCTTTTAAAAAATTATCGATTCAGGGGCACCTGGGCGGCTCAGTCCGTTGAGCGTCCGACTTCGCCCAGGTCACGATCTCACGGTCCGTGAGTTCGAGCCCCGCATCAGGCTCTGGGCTGCCAGCTCGGAGCCTGGAGCCTGCTTCAGATTCTGTGTCTCCCTCTCTCTCTGGCCCTCCCCCCCCCCCCCCCGTTCATGCTCTGTCTCTCTCTGTCTCAAAAATAAATAAATGTTAAAAAAAATTATCGATTCAAAATGCTCTTATTTATAAAGGTTTCCTAAAATAGGCTGTTTGTTTGTAACGGCACTGCCTGTCGGGAGAGTTATTTCAGCAGCTTTTCCACAAATACTCCTTCTACCTGGTTCCTGGCAAGAGGGAAAAGAACAGCACAGCTTAACGGTTCTTCCGGCTTTACCCAGTAGCTGTTATGGGTGGGGAAGAAGGGCCCCTAGAGGGACATTGTACACCTTTTCACCTGGAATCCGAACCCCAGTCTCCGTTCCACTAGATTCAGAAGCACCGACGAGACACGCAGACATAAAAACACCCGCATTCTTTCCCACTCTACAGTCTTCTGCTGCTTTTTATCTTACCTTTTTTTCCTATCTAGCTTGCATTTATCAGTCCGCACCGTGTGAACAGTCACCATTTTGATACATATCTTTTTTTCCTTGTGGTTTATTCCTTTTAACTGTTGTAAAATATTACAGTATATAAATATTCATATTTTATGGGTCCATCCCCCCTTGGTGAGGATCTAGGTTATTTCAATTTCTTTGCTGCTATGAACAACAAACTGGACAGCTGTATGCATGTTTCCTGCCTACGTACTCAAGAATTTTCCTTACATGTCTAACTAGAAGTGGTATTTCTGGAGAGTAAATTACAAATTGGGCTCATTTGCAATTTTACTTAATAGTGCAAAATTTTTCTGGGGCACCTGGGTGGCTTAGTTGGTTAAGGGTCTGACTTTTGATTTCAGCTCAGGTCATGATCCCAGGGTTACAGGATCGAGCCCCACATCAGGCTCGGTGCTGAGATTCTCTCTCTCCTTCTGTCCCTCTGTCCTGCTCTCTCTCTCTCTCTCAAAATAAACAAATAAACCTTTTTAAAAAATACTGCAAAAATGTCCCTGAAATTTTATTACATTAGTAGCAGTGATTAGAGATTCCATTTTCTTATATCTTTCTAAGTATTAGAGATTTTCCAACTTTAAAATTTTTGTCAGTCTGATGAGTAACACAGTTTCTCATTTTAACGTGTACTTCTGTGCTAATTGGTGATGCAGCTAGTATGTATTTCTTCATATATTTATTACAACTTGAGTTCGTTATGTGAATTACCTGTTTGCATCCTTCTCCCATTCTTACATTGGGTTGTCTTTCTCTTAAGAGCTGTAGGGAGTTTTTTATACTATGGATAATAATTTTCTGTTACGTATATGTCAAATACTGTCTCCAGGCCCTAGCCTGTCTTTAGAATTACAATTCTACTGAATAAAAAACCCAGAAGTTTTACATTTTGGGATAGTTGAATTCAATTATGTTCTTGTGGTTCTGTTTGTATTTTTCTTTTTACATACATTTTTTTTTTAAGTCCGACCATTTATTTTGAGAGACAGAGTGCATGCAAGCAGGGGAGGGGAAGAGAGAGAGGGAGAGAAGATCCCAAGCAGGCTTCTTGCCGTCAGTGCAGAACCCAGTGCAGGTCTCCAACTCACACACTGTGAGATCATTACCTGAGTCGAAATCCAGTGTTGGATGTTTAACCGACTGAGCCAGCCACCCAGGCGCCTCTCTATTTTTCTACTTCAAAATTATAAAGATCATTTTACACAATGCTGATTAACAAGCAGTGTAAAAGGATTATTCACGGACATTCTCTTATTTAATCTGCACAATAATTTTCTGAATTAAGTACATTTTATATCACCTACCATGTTACAGACAAGGAAACCCAAAGCCCAGAGGATTAACAACTTACTTCAAGTGGAATTGGCGTTCACACCCTGGCCTATGTGATGCTACAGCTAATAATAGCAATAGTGGACCTATCCAGTGCCTTGTCTGGGATTTATAAAGCATATAATTATAAGATTATTTCTTTCCTTGTTCTACTCATTTTTGTTCCGTTCATTTTGTTATCAAGGTTATACTTGTCTCATTAAGTAAAGTTTGTAAGCTTCCTCTCTTTTCTTATTCTTTGTAACAATTTGAATAAGGTTGGGGGTAACTGCCTATCTTAGTTCAGGCTGCTGTAACAGAATATCATAGCCTGGGTTGCTTATAAATAATGGAAATTTATTTCTCACAGTCTGGAGCTGGGAAGACGAAGATCAAGGTGTCAGCAGAATCACTGTCTGGGGAGAGGCCACATCCTGGCTCACCTATTGCTTTCTTCTCCCTGTGTCTTCCCGTGACAGAAGGGGTGAGGAAGCTCTGTGGGGTTCTCTTTTATAGCAGCTGTAGTTCCATTCATGAGGGCTCTTCCCTCATAACCTCAGCTCGTAACCTAATAAACACCTCTAAATAGGAACACATTGAGGATTACGTTTCAACATATGAATTTTAGGGGATGCAAACATTCAGCATATAGCACTACTCCTTGAAAGTTTGATACAACTTGCCTGTAAAACCATCTCGGCCTGGTGCCTTTTTTGACAGTGTGGTATTGAACTACTGTTTTGGTATTTTAAATGGTTATTGTTAGATTTATGCTTTCCATTTTGTATCTGGTCAAATTTTGGCACTCGGTAAAAAGTCTATACTCTCATTTTTATTAATGTGAAGATTTATGTCAAAAGAAGGAAGCACTTTGCTTAAGGTTACACAGAAAAAGCACAGACAAGAGAGCTTTAGGATCAGTTTCCTGAGTTGAGGTCAGTGGACCACAGGTCCCTAGAATGGAGATGCCAATCATTTGTCCACTGTCTTATGGGTTCTTCACTATAAAAGAAGATAATGGATTCGGAATGATTTGCACCCTGGAAACTGACAGGGTTGACAGACGTGGATATATTTATTTCCTTTTATCACTCCTGTTGGAGCTCCCATAGCACTGCTGCCTTTCTAAAATGCCTGAAACACATGGCTACTTGTGTCCACCAATAATTTTTTAAATTTTTATTTAAACTCTAGTTAGTTAACATACAGTGCAATACTGGTTTCAGGAGTAGAATTCAGTGATTCATCACTTACATACAACACCCAGTGCTCATCCCAACAAGTGCCTTCCTTAATGCCCACCACCCATCTAGCCCATCTCCCTACCCTCCTCCCCTCCAGCAACACTCAGTCTGTTCTTTATTGTTAAGAGTCTCTTATGGTTTGTTTCCCTCTTTCCCTTTTTCCCCCTTCCCATATGTTTATCTGTTTCTTAAATCCCACACATGAGTAAAACCATATGGTTTTTGTCTTTCTCAGTGTGACTTATTTCGCTTAGCATAATACACTCTGGTTCTATCTACATTGTTTCAAATGGCAAGATTTCATTCTTTTGATGGCTGAGTAATATTCCACTATGTACATATATACCACATCTTCTTTATCCATTCATGAGTCGACGGACGCTTGGGTGTGTCCACCAACATTAGCAACATTATGGTTCTCCAAATAGGTATGCTGACCACATGGTTTATGCACGTATCATGTCTACTTCTTTAAATAGCAGGGACAAAGTCTAACTAGTCAGCTCATGGTAGAAAGGATATCAATGTGAAAATCAAGGGCTTTAGAGTGAGGCTTCCTTGGTTTTTGAGTTTCACTTCCGCCATTTCTAGCCAATCTTTGACATGTTTCTTAACTTCTCTATGACTTAGTTTCTTCCTGCGTATATGAGAAAAGTAATAGTGCCTACCATACTGAGTGGTTGTGATAGCTAAAAGAGAGAGTGCATGTGAAGCATATAGCAGAGTACCTGGTACAGACAAAGCTTTTGATAAGTGTGATATACTATTATTAGCTTTAGCATCACACAGACCAAGGTGTGAGTCCCAGTGTCATCTGAAGCAAGTTGCTAACCACCTGAGCTTCAAAGTTCTTTGTCCGTAATCTGGTAGGTGATGTATAACTCTGCTTAAGCCAGAGCACTGATGTGCAGATTAAATGAAAGAAGGTTCTTATGTTGCTTGACAATCAAAAGGGAGACCAGCTTAGTCTACTGGCTTCTGACCTGCTTTGAGAAGTCTTCAGAGAAAATAGAAAGTTGGAAGGAAAAGGGTAGGACACTCAATATTATTCTAGGCATACATCAGACATAAGCAGCGTTTATGGAGAGAACTGGATGAGTCATCATGGAAAGGGCTGGGGTGGTGAGAATATGAAGTGCAGTGTGAAGAATGTGACCCAGAACAGACGGGACTGCTGATGGGTAGAGGACGACTATTTGCAAGTACTGTGAAGAAAAATATTTTGGAGAGGCACCCATATAAGGCACACAGGAAAGGCAGCTCCCGTATGATGCCCACCCCTCCCCTCCCCCCAACCCTTGCCCGCATGGGACACAGACATGGCAAACTTACAATTACAATGATGAAGTCAAGCCAGCACCAGACACTGGTGAAATACTTCCCAAATCCAAAGGCCACCCATTTTAGACCCATCTCCAGGATAAAAATGTATGTGAAAATATGGTCAGTACAATTAAGTAATGCTTGGATATTGGGTCGTTTCTCAAGGTGAATATCTTCAAATACCTGAAATGATAAAGCATAGCCATGGGCCAGGTTGAATATTTGCACAGAACTGCTTGAGGACTTTGCTTTTTAATTTTTCTTCCTTATTTGAATAAACTAGTATCTCTTTTGGTGACAAGGCTTTGCTCAAAAGGTATTAAGGATGAAATGTCTCAGTGGAATCAATTCCTTGAGTAAGTAAAACCACAAGAAGGAAGATCCTATTTCTAGACTTCCATTGCCACAAGAGCTCCCTAGGTTCTCATCACTGACCCCTGAAATATGAAAACATCTTTCTAACAGATCACCACACAATTTCCTGATCTTCCTGATCCTTCCAACTCTTGTCAACAATATCTTGCCGACGTTTCCAGAACCACTCAGTGAAATACTCCATCTCTCTCATCCTCCTAGTTACTTTAGTAGCCCTATTCAGTGGCTCTCCATTGCCTGTAACACCTTAGGTCCAAACACCTTAGCTCCCACTCTAAATCCTGCCAACCCTGATGCCAACGACCTACCGCAAACAGCCTTACCACTTACCCCTGTGCTCACGATGGATGTGCTCATTTTTATGTGTACCAACACATGCAAAAGTTGAGGAAGCTCTGGGCTAGTGTAAATTACTTTGAACGTGAAACATTCGTTCAGTGTGATCATGAAAATGAGACGCCTTAGCTTCTGAAGAGACCCTTTTTCATGCTACATGCAAGCATCTCCGTCATTCAAAGTGCATATGTGATTCTTCGGGGTCTATATAACTAGGCTAAAAACTGAGAATGAAAAAAAAGAAGATAAGGGGACCTAGTACTGAACCTGTCAAGACATCTGGGCAAACACTGAAGGCAAGAAAGAAATCGGTCCTCTTGTTGAGTACGAAGGTAAGCCCACGGCCCCATGGCCCTAGGGAACAATAATGCAAAAGAATAAAACAGTCTGACTTTCAACTCCTAGGTGGGCTTTGACTGGAGAAGACCCTCCACTTCCTCTTGTCCCCTGTCATCTCCTCATCATTTTTGAAGTCTCAGTTTGGCTGATATTTTCCATAGGAAACTGTCCTTCTTCCACCAAGAATGAGTTAGATGCCCATTCTACATGGCCCCATGTCATCCACTGCTTCTCTGAGTGTATCACTATGGTCCTGGTCTATAATTCTTGGACCCCATCTGTCTTCCCTACTAGACTCCCTGCTCCTGGAAGTCAGGGACTTATCTGTGTGTTTGCCTCTTAAAGACAGACAAATGGGAATGGTGTGGAAGCTCAGTTCCTCTGTCATTTTGGAAGCTGAGCAGCAAGCTGGCTCAGCAGATCTGTTTGCTCTGCAGAAGAGTAGGCCAATGTTAGCAACTGAGCTTTGGAGGCTCCCACATTATAATGAGGACATTTCCTTGTCCAGGAAGCTCCCATTATTACACAGTTGTCCAGACCAGGGCTTCCCAAACTCTAATGAGTCCCGAAGCATCTAGGTTCTGATTTCAGCGGGCCTGGGGTGGGCCCAAGACTGCATTTCTAACAAGTTTCCAAGTGATACTAAGGCTGCTGGTCCACACAGCACAGACAGTGGCAAGAGACCAGATGTTTCCTGTCTTCCTTTCTCTGCAGATACGTTAAGTGGAACTAGACCCGAGTCCCTCTCCTATAACCCTCAACATTGTGTGTTCAGTCTTGCTTTGTCCAACCTACACTCCTCTTAACATAACAAAGATGAGAACTAGAAGGAGAGTACCATGTCTCCCTGGCCTTCTGACAACACCGTGCTTTCCCACTGAGTAACACAGGGTTTGGTAGACACCAATTACCATTGTGGAATAAATGAAGAGCCCTATTACTTGAATAAGGTAAATAGCCAGTGAAAATGTAAGCCCAGAAGACTTCAGGGGATCCTAGACCGAGGGTTCGCAACAGAAAGTAGGAGACTTCTCTGATACGGTTTAGAAAAGTTTACTTTTTTTTTTCTTGAGAAATAATTTGTACCGCAAGTAGATAAATGGAGATGGGTGCTGATCATAGGGTCTGGCGGGCCCCAGCGTGCACTCATCTGCTTTCACCTGGAGATCACACAAACGTAAGGCACTAGCCAGGAAAGCAGTGGTGACGAAGCAAGACATTTCCTTGTCCCTTCCAATGGCTAGTGACTTAATGTTCTGTGACCCCAAATCAATAAGGGAGAACCTAAGGTTCCATTCCCTTACATACCAAATAGTAAGAGAGTTTAGTTATATATTCTGTCCATTTTAAGGGAAAACACAAGATAGAAGGGGACGAAGGGAAAGAGAGAGAGAAACATGTAGGTAGTAAGGAAGAAGATACTATCACTCAAGGGTGGGGGGCAAAGAGAAGGCAAGGACCAAAAGGTGAGGAGAGAGAGCAGGAAGGATATATGCTATGGAGGCCAATGGATTTGGAGTTATTTCCAAACCTCACTGGGACACACCTGACACCTCAATCTAGAAGGATCTGCCATGTACATAAAGCAGTATCTCTTTGTTTCTCCTCCCAAGGGAACATGAGTGGTGGAAAATACCAAGACAACAGATTATATCTTCATCTGGTCCCTGTAGCCTTTCCCTCTTAATGTTTTACCTTTTGGAGAGCAGCTCTATGTTCTTCTGGAAAAGAGAGGTAGAAACATTGCTGTCCAGAGGAAGAAATATGTAGGATACAGTGAAAATGTCTAGAAATTCTCCAAGAATGAGGGACAGGCCTGGGGTCAAGGGCAGGCTCCAGTAGCCACTTTAAAGTGCTGATTTGAGTCACGCTTCCCCACAGGTAAAGTGCCTTTGGCTTGGGGACTTGGCAGTTGGAGCATGACTCTAGAATTTGGGTAAAATCTTGCCCTTGAGGGGGCCCAGCAGCAGAGATCCCGCTTCTGCCTTGTCTCCCCACATTCACAGCCCCATGTCAGAATGTAGCCCAGCTGCCTTGATCCCCAATGTCCCCACAAGACCGTGATAATTTACCAGTGCCCCACTGCTCAGCAGAATCACAAAGATAACAAAGCTCTCAAACCAACTGTGTTTCACTATTTGGTAGCAGGTTTTCCGCAGGTTCCACCAAATGATCCAGTGGGACTTTCTCTTGTCCGTGGCACAGCATGGGAAGCAGTGACCCAGGCCTGCAAGAAATAAGCAGTAGCATTATCATTAGTGCCTGCCTTGAACTGTATTAATAATCCTAACTCTTCATCCCTGCCTTTATGTTTATCCCTTACCTTTGCAATTTTTCCCACTGAAGAAAGAGGTGTAAGTCGTTTTCCAACCCTTCAGCTCTGGGCTTGGCCATATGACTTGATGTGGCCAATAGAGCAGAGTGAAAGTCACACATGCCAGGTCCGAGCTTCGGCCTTAACAGGCCGTGCATGTTTCCACTTGCTCTCCAGGACCATTTCCATAAGAAAGGAATATTTGGGCCAGCCCACTGGTTTCAGGAGAAGGAGGATGGACATGTGGTACAGAACCAAGTGGCCCAGGCAAGCCCCGGCTAGGTTGGCCAGCTCCCAGTCATTACCACTCATACGAATACAGCCAGCCAAAATCAGCAGAGATACCAGCCTAGATGAGCAGAATCATGTAGATGCACGTTCACTCTTGTGTGCCACTGGGGCTGCATGGCTGTTTGTTATACTGCAATTTCTTTTGGCAATAGTAAACTGTGTCCTAAGGACTGAGGGGAATGAGGTAAGGAGGGGCACAGGCTCTGTGAACCACCCAAACCACACAGGGGAGAATCTGATCCACTGTCGAGGTGCTTACACATAGCTGAACATTTGCCTTCAACACACACGAGCCCTCGGCATGAATCACATCACCCTTCTCTCCTTGTCTCCTCCGCCCATCCTCCAAGTCCTGTGGATGCTAATTTCACAGTGATCACAACATTCCACTCCCTTCCTCATCATCTTCCTAAGCAACCGTGAGGTCTCCTCAGTCTGTCCCTGCCATCCTCCATTGTTTAGAACACCAATAGGTCAATCTCCCTGAAAGGTTATTTCTTCTTTTATGCCACCCCTCCCTTCTTGAAACCAACCTTTCTTCTCCAGCTCCACTGTTGACAACCTGTGCATACCTCAAAGACCAGTCCAAATGTAAGTCAGGAGAACGGTGATCTATTCCTAGCCTGACTTCTGACCCCGTGGGAAGTTGGGGGGCCGTCAAACAACCTGGAATATGTTTGAAACCATTCTTGGTGTCTTGTCTGAGACCGGTCTAGTGTCAAACTTATGGAGAAATTTTTAATTTTTAGATTCATTCATTCACTTAAGTCCCTATCTATCTATCTATCTATCTATCTATCTATGTTGAGCCCATAATCTAGGAAAGATTCCATTCTCACCCTAGAGATACAATATTAAGTCACTGCCTATGTTTTTAAGGACCTCACAAGAGAGACAGACACAAATAAATTCCCCACATGAATATAGGAAATAATAAAGGCACATAGGAACGAACCACTATAACTACTCAAGGAATCAGGAGAGACTGCATTTATTGATTGCTTATTATATGCCAGATACTCTTCTAGAAGGTGATTTACATTCACTCATTTAATACTAACAATAACCCTTTGCAGTAGATACTAGTATTACAGCCATCTTATAAATGAGGCACAGAGTGGCTAAGTAAATTAAGTCACACAGCTAGTAAGTGGAGAGGCCAAAATTAAGCTCAGGCAGTCTGGGTCCAGAGCCAAAGGTCCTAACTACAATGCTATCTTTCTTTCAGAGAAAAATCTTGAGGGATGGCAGGGCTCCATTCAACCCTGGTCAGGTTCCCTTTTCTACCACCTCGTCTACGTCCTGACAATGGATGTACTGGGGGTTAGAGAAAGTGGAAGACATATTGGCCCAGCG
Source organism: Prionailurus bengalensis (assembly GCF_016509475.1). Classification (NCBI taxonomy): domain Eukaryota; kingdom Metazoa; phylum Chordata; class Mammalia; order Carnivora; family Felidae; genus Prionailurus; species Prionailurus bengalensis. The sequence continues at coordinate 152,960,963 of NC_057350.1, read as the reverse complement.
GGCTCTCTCGGAAAGTTTTCTGGAGTTTCTACCCCAGTTGTTAGGTTATATAAGTTGACCCCACCTAAATCAAGAATTTCCTGAAATCTCCTTTGCCTGGATCTGATAATGGCCCCAAGAATTGATAGATGCCCTCTCTTCACTTTTGTCTCCAGTAGAAGTAGAAAGAAGGCATCTACAGAGCTTCCAAGAATAACAGAATTTCCTCCAAATGTTCTGCGAACTGGATGCAGGAATACTGCCACTTACCTTTGGGAAAACATCTCTCTGGTTCTTTTTTGGGAACCATTTCCGGTACCCTTGCAAAAGGATCCTGTGGATCAATGGTGCTACATTCTGAGAAAACACTGGTGGTATCAGACTTCTGCACATGAGAACAAAGGAAAAAGGGAATCATTTACCAAGACTGTCTCTCACCATGGTAGCACCTAATACCTTAGTGTGCGACATTTTAGGAATAAAGCTAGCTAGACAAAGATTCCAGGTATAGGGGTTTCTAGAAAGTGTCCCTCTCATTGGGTGTTTCTAAAAAGTGCTCTGAGTAGCCCTGACATTAGGAGAGAATTTCCTAACTGCTCTCCCCTGGCTGAAAAAAGACAAGGTATATGAAGATACAGTGTCTCAACCTTCCCCCTCCCCCCACAAATCATATCTCTGATACACTACCTAACTCCAAATAGGGAAGCTGGGTGATGAGGTGAAGGCTACTTTACTGAGACTAATTTTCAGCTCTCTCAATCCCTAGAAGAGTAGGCCTATGTTAGTGGCTCTCATTGATTTTTGTCTTCCAGGATACATTTTGACAATGTCTAGAGACACTTTTGATTTCACAACTGGGGGATACTATTTGCATCCAGTGGGTAGATGCCACGAATGTTGCCAAACATCCTACAGTAGACAGAAGAACCTACCACCATGAGGAATTATCGTGCCCCAAATGTCTTAGTGGAGAGGTTAAGAAACCCTGGCCTACACCTTTGCTTAAGATCTGACTCTGGCAATTGGTTCCGCATTAGTCTTGATAGCCATAGTGACTGTCTTGGAGAATGTGTATGGATAAGCCACAGGTTCCTCCTGGAAGCACCCTGGGAAAATTACCTTTCGGGGGTTCTGTGCTGACAGATAAATGTCACCTTCAGAGAACACATCAATTTCCACACTTTGAGCTCCTGGGCTGGTAGACGTCTTGGTCTCCTGAGGGAGTTCATAGGCCTGACACAGAGGAGGCCAATTAAGTACAATTAATATTCCTCCTGGACAGCTCACTTGAGATAAAACAAGTTTGAATTATGACGTTTTACTTCTTTTCTTTTCACTTTTTAAAACTCTCCTGGAGAAACTCCACACAAAATAATTCTGGGAAAGCTACCATAGGAAACAGGTAATGAAACTTACCCAAAAGTCATTTAAGCAAAACTATATAGTTTTGGTACAAAATTCACCAAATAATTCAGAAGGGGGTGGCTAATAAATTATTTAAAAAGTGGTGCTGGTATAATTATCCCTGAAAAAAATAATATAATACAGAATGCAGTAAAAATAAAATCCATAATGATTTGATGTACTAATATAAAAATAGATGAGTAAAAAATGTTAGAAGAATAATTTGGAAAATAATTTTTTTTATTCTTTGGGGTACAGAGGGTTGGTTTAGTGAAATAGAAAAGGGCATAAAGAGACAAATGAAGATGTATTACTACAGAAAAATAGAAAGTAAATTTTGTGTGACAACCTGTGGGTATATTCAAGAAAGATGTACAAAGTCATGCAGGTATATGTGATTACACCTGCAGGTATAATCAAGAAGGATGTCACGGTGTATGTAAATATTCCTGTGACTCTGACACTCTAAGGTCATAATTTAAGAACACTTCTCCCTTTTGAACACATGCATGGACACATTACACACACACACACACACACACACACACACACACACGAAACACAGGTAAATGTATCTATGGACCAGACACAGAACAGAAATATGAAGTAGTAACAATTTAAAATGTGTAGCAGAGAGGGGCGCCTGAGGGGGTTCAGTCGGTTGGGTGTCTGACTTCGGCTCAGGACATGATCTCATGGTTTGTGAGTTCGAGCCCCGCGTCGGGCTCTGTGCTGACAGCTCGGAGCCTGGAGCCTGCTTCAGATTCTGCGTCTCCTCCTCTCTCTTCCACTCCAACGCTCATGCTCTGTCTCTCTCTGTCTCTCAGTCATAAATAAACATTAAAAAAATTAAAGTGTGTAGCAGAGAATGATAACTAAAAGTGCCCCATATGAGGAAGGGAACCACAGCTATGTCCAAAGCTTGAAACTGTGGACTGGGTTGAAGTTCTTGCACTTAAGAGAGAAGGCCAAAACAAGTTGTTGTCAATGCTTGGAATTACAATTATACACAGCTGCCTATCTAGGGAGGCAGAAGGAAGGAAGGCCTCAGCAATAAGACCTGAGTAAAGGTACCCACTGGATCTGAAATACGTCTAGTGTCACTATTAGACAAGAATCTCCAGTTGGCAATTTAAGACTTGGTTCTGCGCTGGTTGCCCCAGAAGTATCTATTAAAGACATCACAGAACTTAGACTGCAGAGAGAGTGACAGATCCTCTCACTAAAGATGAAATTTTAAATGAAGACTCCGAAATACAGGAGGAGACAAACAAATCAGTAGCCCTGTAAATTAACTACTAGGAGGTGGATTTACTTGAGAAAAAAACGAAATCATATAGTAATCTGGAAGTGTCATCAAAATGAGTAAGTTTAGGATTTAATCAAAAGTATACAGAGTTTCACTTCCTGAATGGCAATGTAAGGAGCTCTGTGGACATGTTCTCCAGAGAAATGAGCCTAAGTGGGGAAAAATATTTTTAAGAAATCACTTAGAGTCTCTGGAAATTGTCCTAAGGGCATACAGCAAAGGAAGAAACATTTATTCAAAAAAATCTTCAGAATTCAGGAACAGCAGCAGGAGTCCATGGCAATCGAGCCATGATTTCCCCTCTCCCTCTCACCTTCCAGCTCAGTTTGATGGAAGCCTTACTCGAGGCAGCTGTGACAAAGATGAGGTTCCCTCTACCCTCAGCCCCCAAGGAAGGGATATGTATCTTATCAGCAGGTAGAGATCACTAGCTTTTCTTATCCTCTCCAATGCGGAGTTGACGAGGCCATGTTCCTGGTGAATGTGGCCAAGAATTTGGGCTCTCTTTTTCCAACCAGTCTCCTAGGACAGAGACTATTCCAGGCTCCCCAGCCTGAGAATACTGGAATCCTGATAAGCCTCACGCCAGCTAGTTTGTAGGGAAGAGGTTCCCTCTTTTTACAAAGAGGGAAGCTGAGAAGATGTGAGACCACTGCCCCTCCAAGCACTTGCATTAGTAGCTAAGGGCTCTTGTCTATGAAAGGAGGCATTCCATAAGAAACAAGAACTTTGAAGCTCTCCACAAAAGAATCCACTTTATCTGACACAACGTGAGGGAGTCCAAGCCTAAGGGTATTCTTGAAAACAACGGAGATTTTGACGGTAAGCAAGTAAGAAGAGACTGGTAGCTCTTCATTAAAAGCAACAAACTCCAACTAATTTGGATGTAAATCTTAAAAAATAAAAAAATAAATTTAAAAAGGCAACAAACTAAACCACAGGTCAGCAAGTTCACCACAGAGAACCGAGGAAAGAGACAACTGAGAAGACTCTCCCTGGGTTGGGGGCGGAGGGGAGGGACCTGAGTGGCTCAGTCAGTTGAACATCTGACCTCGGCTCGGGTCATGTTCTCGCAGTTTGTGAGTTTGAGCCCCACACTGGGCTCACTGCTGTCAGTCTGTCAGCGCAGATCCCACTTTGGGTCCTCTGTCCCCTTCTCTCTGCCCCTCCCCGGCTTGCGTGCCTCCAATAAATAAATAAATAAATAAATAAATAAATATTTTTTTAAAGAAGAAGAAGGAGGAGGAGGAGGAGGAAGAGGAGGAGAAGAATCTCCCTGGGGTCAGAACAAATCTCCAAGACTGGCCGAATAAGTAAACCCTACCTGAATTTAATTAGGTCAGACTGCAGAGCAGTCAATGACCTGTGGTATCGTCAAAAACAGTAGAGCAATTAAGCCAGCAATTAGTTGAGCCTAAAATCTGGGTGTGACGCCATATATGGCAGACAGAGTAACAGAGAGATCGTGGAAAGAGACAGTCAAAGAGAGACCTACTAAAATAACTGTCATCCTGCAGTGACGGCCAGCAAACCCAAGGGTGTGCCCTCCAAAGTGGCACCAAAGACTTCACATTTGTGTGTGTGTGTGTGGTGAGGGGAGGTAGGGAAAGGAGGGAATAGACTTCACTAGAATAGTCTAGCCAAGTCACCAAACAATCCCCAGAGAGGAGAAAAGGGAATAAGTTCCAGGTCTGCTACAATATATTAAAATGTCCAGTTTTAAACAGAAATTATAAAACATGGGGAAAAAACCAGGAAAGTATGACCCATACATAGGAAGAAAGCAGACAACATATACTGCCTGTGAGAGGGCCTGGATGCCAGAGTTAATAAACAAAGAATACAAAACAGTGAGTATAAATATGTTCAAAGAATTTTTAACAATATTTAATAAATAAGGGATGCTATGATAACAATGTATAATCAAATACAGATTATCAATGAAGTGAGAAAACTTATTTAAAAAACAATAAAAATTCGGGGCGCCTGGGTGGCTCAGTCGGTTGAGCGTCCGACTTCGGCTCAGGTCATGATCTCACGGTTTGTGAGGTCGAGCCCCGCGTCGGGCTCTGCGCTGACAGCTCAGAGCCTGGAGCCTGCTTCAGATTCTGGGTCTCCCTCTCTCTCTGCCCCTTCCCTGCTCATGCTCTGTCTCTCTCTGTCTCTCAAAAATGAATAAACCTTAAAAAAATATTTTTTAAAAACCAGTAAAAATTCTAGAGTTGAAATGTGTAATAACGGAAATGAAAAACTCACTAAGTTGAGCAACAGTACATCTGAACTGGCAGAAGAAAGAATCAGTGGACTTGAAGAGGGATCAGTACAGATTGTACAATCCAAAGAGCACAGGAAAGAAAGAAGAGAGAAAACCTAAAGGAAACTCAGAGGAATGTAGGACACTATTAAGCACACCAACCACAAAGAAAGGAGAGAGAAAAAGGAGCAGAATAATGGCTGAAGACTTCCCAATTTTGACCAAAAATATTAATCGACACCTTTAAGAAGCTCAGAAAACTCAAAATAGGATAAACACAAAGGGATCCAAACATAGATATACCATAGTAAAAATGCTGAAAGCCAAGGACAGAGGAAATATTGAAAATAGCAAGAAAGAAGCCATTCAGCATGTACCATGGGATTCCAACAAAATTAACAGCTGACTTCTTATTAGAAACAATGGAGACTAGAAAGCAGTGGAATGATATGCCATGAGTGCTGAAATTAAAAAGCAAATGTGAATCAAGATTTTATTATCCAGCAAAACTATCTTTCAAAAATGAAGGTGAAATAAAGACATTCCCAGATTAACAAAAAGGAAATTCTTGGCTAGCTGACCCACCTTACAAAAAAAATGCTGAAAAAGATCTTTCAGGCTGAAAGGAAGTGATCCTAAATGATAGTAAAAGTGCACACAAGAGAGCAAAGAGCGGAGGTAAAGGTAAGTCTGTAATTATAAAAGGTGAGAAAAATGCGTATTTCTTTTCTTCCCTTCTGATTTCAAAAGAAATCGTCTGAAACAGTTTAAAATTAACGTATTTTTGGACATGTAACATATAAAAATAAAATATATGTGAGAATAATAATACCAAAGAGGCAACCAGGAGCAAAGTTTTATTGTAGTAAGGATATGACACCTGAAGGTAACTCACATTCACAGAAACAAATGAAGAGAGCTAGGAATGATAAATGAGAAAATTAATAAACTCTATAAATAGATACTTGTTTTCCTTCTTTTCTCAGCTTCACTAGTAAACATATAATTATATAAAGCAATGATAAAAGTGTATTGCTGTGTTTTTAACATATATGAATGTAATATGTATAATAAAAATAGTACAAAAATGTGGGAGAGGAAACAGAGCTACACATGAGTAATGTTTCTGTATCTCATTAGAACTAAGTTAACTTATCAGACATCAATTCTGAAGATGTTAGATGTATGTGGCAGCTCCTAGAGCAATTGATAAGGAAGTAACTCAAAAAATGATGTGAAAGTCGTTAAAGGAATTAAGATGTTATATTAGAAAATACTCAAATAATGCAAAATAAGGCAATAAAGGAGGAAAAGAGGAATAAAAACACATGGAACTTATAAAAACAAAAAGCAAAATATTAGTAGATAAACTAGATCAATAATAATATTAAATGTGAATGGGTCAAACAATCTAATAAAAAGGTAGAAAATGTTAGACTGGATAAGAAAACAAGATCCAATTATGTACTGTCTACAGAAGAGACATTTTATATTCAAAGATACAAACAGTAAAAGAATGGAAAAAGCTATCATACAAGCAGAAGCCAGAATAAAGCTGTAATAACTATATTAATATCATACAAAACAGACTTTGAAACAAAAAAATTTACTAGAGATAAAGAGGGACATTTTATAATGACGACAAATCACTCTATCAGAAAGATATAACATTTATAAACATGTATGCACCTAACAGAAGAGCCACAAAATATATGAGGCAAAAACTGACAGAATTGAAGGGAGAAATAGACACTTCAATAATAATAGTTGGAGACTTCAATAACCCATTTTCAAAAATGAATATAACAACTAAGTAGAAGATAGAAATAGAAGACTCGAACAACCTGATCTATCCATTATACTGAAAAGACACCTGTGGAACCCTCAACTCCAAACAGCAGAATATACATTCTTCTCCCATGCACACGGAACACTTCCAGGATAGACAATATGCTAGGCCATCAAACAAGCCTCAATAAATTTAAATGTATTGAAATTGTACAGACTGTGTTCTCTGATCATAATGAAATAAAATTGGAAGAACAAAAAGACACTTGAAAAATCACAACTATGTGGAAATTAAACAAAACATTCCTAAACAACCAATTTGACTTGTAGTCAAATGAAAACATCACAAAACATATTAGACTTTAAGGCTTAAAGTATAAAAGACTTTAAGATAAATGGAAATAAAAATATTATATGCCAAAATTTGTTGGATACATGCAGCTAAAGTAGCACTTAGAGGGAAATTTATAGCTATAAATACCTACAATTAAAAAACATCTCAAATCAATAACCTAACCTTCCACCTGAAGGCACTGGGAGAGGAAGAGAAAACTAACTCAAAACAAGCATAAATAAGCATACAGTAAGTATTTGAGCAGAGATTCAGAAAATAATAGATATAATCAACAAAATCAAAAGTTGATTATTTTAAAAGATCAACAAAATTGACAAAACTTTAATAAGACTGACCAAGAGAAAATGAAAGATCAAATTGCTAAAATCAGGAACAAGAGGGGACATTGCTATCAACCTTAGAGAAACCAAAAGGATTCCAAGGAAATATTATGATTAACTATATGTTAACAAATCAGATAACTTCAAAAAAAGGACATATTCCTAGAAATACAAAAACTACCAAAACAGCCACAAGAAGAAACAGAAAATCAGAACAGCCCTGTAATTCCTATAACAAAGTAAACAGATTTAATTTGTAATTTAAAAACTTCTCACGGAGGGTGGCTCAGTCGGTTAAGTGACTTCTGCTCAGGTCATGATCTCAGGGTTTGTGAGTTTGAGCCCCACATCAGGCTCTGTGCTGACAGCTCAGAGCCTGGAGCCTGCTTCAGATTCTCTGTCTCCCTCTCTCTCTGCTCCTCCCCTGTTCATGCTCTGTCTCTCTCTCTCTCTTCCAGTTTCTGGTCTGACATGTAAGAAGGCGTGGAAGTCTCCACTCCATCCTAACATGTGAAAAGCTAAACGAACTGGAAAACCAATAACTCTTCTTAGAGCCATAAGAGAAATAAGTCCAGGACAAATTATTGTCCCCCAAGTTGGAGAGAAAGACAGGATAATACAGAGAATCACAATTTACCAAAGCAGAAGCCCAGGAGCAAAATCCTCCATGGGAATCAGTCCCCGAGGAGGGAAACCTAAACTGTAATTGACGAACTGCTGGAGGCTCAGTGTGGACAAGTCTCAGAGATAAAAGTCCTAGGGGACCCGGTCAACAGAGGCCCCCACACATTTGTGAGTTTTAACTCTTAGAGCTCTACCAGGTTCTCACAGTAAATGTAGGAGAAAAATCCACACTTGCTTCCAGCAGGGGGAGAGTAAAAGGAAGCATTTTGAAACACGCTAGAGAATTCTATTCTTAACAAGCCCTTCCCTCAAGAGAAACTAACCAGAGCCTAACCTGCTGGGGTTTCATCGGGACCTAACTGACCCGGGGGTGGGAAATACCCGACTCTAGCTCACGCTAGCCACACTGAGAAGCACTGTTCACGGTCCAGAAGCACAGGCTCACTAAAAGACTGAGATCTAATCATAGGACCACAGAGCTTCTTCATTCCCCTCAAACCTCACCAACACATTGATAAAGGCCCATTTAGAGCATTTCCATCTACCCAGCACATCATGTCTGATTCTGAAGAAAAAATAGAAGGCATACTAAAAGGCAAAAAATATAGGTTGAAGAGACAGGCAAGCATCAGAACCAGTCTCAATATGGCAGTGTTGTTGGAATTGCCAGACCAGGAATTTAAAACAGCTATGATTAAAATACTCAGGGCTCTAATGGACAGAGTAGACAGCATGCAAGAACACACAGGCAAATTGAGCAAGAGAGATGAAAATTCTAAGAAAAGATTTAAAAAATGCTAGAGATCTAACACATTGTAATAGAAATAAAGAATGTCACTGATGGGCCTATTAGTAGACTGGATACAGCTGAGGAAAGAATCTCTGAGCTTGAGGCTATCTCAGTAAACATCTCCAAACCTGAAAGACAAAGAGAAAAAATATGGGGAAAAAAAGGAACAGAGTCCTTAAGACCTGTGGGGCACCTACATAGGTGAAACATACATGTAATGGGAATACCAGAAGGAGAAGAGAGAAAAGAACAGAGTATTTGAAACAATACACACAATGTTCTAGCCTCAATTATAACTGATAATATTTGGATGGACCCCAGGACATCATGCTCAAGTGAAACAAGTCACAGAAAGACAAATACAGCATGGTATCACTTATGTGTGAAATCTAAAAAAGCCAAATTTGCAGAGACAGAGAACGGAATGGTAGTTAACAGGGGCTGGGGGGTGGGGGGTGGGGGGAGTGGGTAGCTGCTGGTCCCAAAATACAAACTTTCAGTTAGAAGATGAATAAGGATATAATGTACAGTGTTGTGATTATAATTAATAATACTATGGTATATACTTGAAAGTTGCTAAGAGAGTAAACCTTAAATATTCTTACCACAATAAAGAAATAATTATGTGACATGACAGAGGTGTTAGCTAATACTATGGTGGTAATCATATTATAAGGAGGGCCATGTTAACCTGATACCAAAACCAGGCAGACACATTATAAGGGAAAAACCTAGGGATGCAAAATCTTTAACAAAATACTAGCCAGTTGGATGCAAATATACATAAGAGGATAAAAATATACCATGCCCGACTAGGGATAATCCAAGGAATGCCTAAGTGATTTAGCATCCAAAATAAATGTTAAAAATGAGTATCCCAATAAATATAGGAAAAGTATTTCAGAAAAATTGATATACGTTCATAATTTAAAAGAAAAATAAAACCTCCTGGCAAACGGAATGAAGGGAACTTCCTCCCCTAAGATCTTACTTAATGGGAAAAGACTTTATGTTTCTAACTAAGACCAGGAGCAAGGCAAGGAATACATTCCCATGATTCCTATTCAACATTATACCAAAGGTTCTAACCAATGGAATAAGGCAAGAAAAAAAAAAGCCCACATAAAAAAAACAAGTTTTTATTTACAGATGAAATACTTATATGCGTAGAAAATTCTAAGGAAACTACAAAAAAGCTATTGGAATTAATAAGTCAGTTTACCAACACTGCAGGATAGATACAAAGTCAAAACACAAAAGCCTATTTATATCCATGTACTAATACCGAACAATCAGAAACTAAAATTTTAAAAATTACATTTACAATAACATAAAAATATTAACAGATAGAGCCAATTTGATTTTTGACAAAGATACCAAGTTGATTCAGTGGGATAAGAACAGTCTTTTCAAAATACGGTACTACAATCACTCATATATACAGGAAAAAATGACTCAACTCATATCATACACAAGAATTAAGTTGAAGTGGATCATAGACCTGAATCTGAGAGTTAAACCTGTAAAATTCTCAAAGAAAACATATGGGAAAATATGTCCAGTTTTGGGTTATACAAAGATTTCTTAGAATGGAATGAAAACCCACGAACCACAGGAATAATATTGATGAGTGATACTTCACCAAAATTAAAAATTTCTGCTCACTGAAAGATACCGGGAAGAAAATAAAAGATGAACCACAGGCAGTTAGAAAATATGTGCAGTATTATACCTATCAAAGGACTTGTATCAAAATATGTAATCGACTCTTACAACTCAATAATAAGAAATAAATATGGACAATAGATACTTTACCAATGAAGATATATTATGCAATATCATTATTTATCAGTGACATGAAACTTGAAACCACAATGAGATACCACCACAAACCCGTTAGAATGATTACAATGATTGCTAATGGGAATGCAATATGCTACAACCACTGTGGAAAACTCAGGAATATTGAGACAGCCCAGCTGCACCCAGAATGAAGCCTGTAGTTGTTTATTTAGGGCGCTCAGCTCCCTGCCACTCCCTGACCGCCTCATCTCCCACCCCGCCTCGCCTACTGGTCCCTTCAGAGACTTTGTTCTCACCACCATCTCCTTTTCTGTGCTGTTCAGTTCACTTCCCACTTTTCAGCTAATCCAAACGCTACGCTTCTTTTAGGGCTCAACCACAGTCACTTGATTCCCCTGTCACCCTGGCCCACTCTGATCTCACTCCCCTCTGGACTCCTCTGCCATCTCTCCACCTCCGTACGTGCGGGACCACGATTCGAACCGGCACTAGGATGTGCACGCAAATACTGCATGGCGCTCAGAACAGGGCGGGCCACCAGTGCCCCATGGCAGCTCTCCCTTCATGTGACCTCTACGTCTACGTATGAAGCTTCGTACCTGTTTGCCAGCCTCAGGTGGTGCAACGCACTGTGGGTTGATTTTCCCAGAAGATTCAAAATCATCCTCTTCCTCTGCAAGTGGGGCCAACCAAGTCCGGTCATGCTCCACACTCAAGGTCTTTGGTGCAGACGTGACTACACCGAACTCCTCCCAGGTCTCCGAGCCCCTTTTCACCCCTGCGACCAGTGGAATGATGTCTTTGCTTTTGGCAGGAGGGCCTCCCGACACCTCTTTTTGCTGCGGTAACGTTTGCCTCCTGCACCACGTGTGACAAAAACGCGCAAGAGTACGGATTACAAAGCAAAAAGCCCGGTGGAACCGATCCAGGGCTAACTGGACTTTGGTTTTTTGGCCTCTCCATCCAAGCTTCCATCCTTCTCCTCATTACTGAAGGAATTGAGCAGCAAGGCAATGAAGAGGTTGAGTACCTGGGGCGGGGCGGGGGGAGGGGAGACACAAGGGGAACAGGAAGTTTAGCAGATGGGAAGATACAGTAGGTTTCCGGAGCAACTTCTCCCCCAAGACCCAAAACTAACTCAAATGAGAGTTCTACGTCCTTCTGGCTTCTAAGAAAGTTTACCTATAAAATGAATAAGAGGAGAAAAATTGAGGAAGAGAGCAAGGTAAAAGAAAAACGGAAGGGAAATGGTGCAAACAGCCCAAGTCTGGCTTGTCTACATACAAGCAACAGATGGTGTAAACCCTGGCCACGGTAAAGCAGAGCTGTGTGGCCATGTATATTCCTTGGGGATCCGTCGAATCCTGACCTTGGTTTTCCTGGAATTGCCCACAGGGATATGGGTCTGATGTCTCATACTGCCGTGGAGTCCTCGCCTGTTGGTACAGTCTGAGAGAGGATGTTTGGGCTTTGGGCAGGCTTTTTAGGTCCTGTTGCCTGAACCACAACAAAGTATTGGGACTGAACCGGAGGGGTTGGAATCGAATCTGCGACTCTTCTGTTGAAGCTTGGATCAATTTAAATTCAGATCATCTCATCAGCTTCCTACTTGGGGTTTTTTTGCTGACACTTACACACCCTCCCATTCATCATCTTTACCTCCTCAAGCGCCTTTGTGGCTGTCACCCGCTCAAAAATAGACTGCCTTCGGGAGGCGAATCTCATGAGCTCGAATGGGTCTCGTCACTCTCCCTCAGCTTCACCATAAGAATTCCCAGCTGTGGATCTTTGCTCAAGCTTTCCTCTCTTTGCTAAGTCCACCTTGCCTCTTTTTTTTTAATAATTTTTTTTTTGAGAGAGAGAGAGAGTAAGCAGGGGAGGGGCAGAGAGAGAGGGGGACAGAGGATCCGAAGCACTCTCTGGGCTGACAGCAGTGAGAGTGATGTGGGGCCTGAAATCACAAACCGTGAGATCATGACCTGAGCTGAAGTTGGACGCTCAACCGACTGAGCCGCCCAGGCGCCACCTCCTTGCCTCTTGAGTACCCTTCTCAAGTACTGTATCTTCCACACATCCTTTGTTAACACTCCGTTCCCACTCCCCCTGGTGATACCCTGTTCCAAAACTTTTGTATCCCTTACTGTCTTTCTAACACCGCTGATTTCGTACATAGGATGAAGCAATGGTATTCATGCGGATGGTTCATTATATTTGCACGATAGCCCCAACTTGATTCTCAAGACCTTGTGGTCAGATGTCCTGTGTGTCTCTTGTCTCTTCATATCTTTACTGGGTACCCAATTAGCTAATAGTGTCTATGTTTCCGGCTGCAGGTAATAGACTCAAGGTAACTTACACAACAAGAAAATGTAACACAACAAGAACTTGAAAATAAAACAGGGGGGTGGGGTGTCTGGGGGGCTCGGTTGGTTAAGCGTCTGACTCTTGATTTCAGCTCAGGTCACGATCTCACAGTTGTGAGATCAAGCCCCGTCCCAAGCTTGGGATTCTCTCTTTCTCCCACTCTGTCCCTCCCCTGCTTGCACACATGTGCGTGTTCTCTCTCTCTCTCTCCCTCTCTCTCAAAAAATAAAATAAAATAAAAAAATAAAACATGGGGAACACGAAGATAGGTTCGTTCCACCTTTTCCCTCTACCTTCCTAACAACTTTGTGTTAGGCTGGCTCTTCTCCTGCTTGGATAATGTTTGCAGCTCTGAGATGAATCAGTCTTTAATAAAAAGGCCCAGGGAAAGTAAAAGGACCTTTTTTTTTTTTTTTAGCTCATCCCCCCCTTTTTTTTTTAAGACCAAGAAATCTTCCTTACTAGATATCCCTTTACATCTTATTGCCCAAATTAAGTCACACATCCCTACCTCAGCCATTCATGGACAAAGAGAATACAATTATCTTAGAATAATCACCTGTAGTAGAATAGATATTGAGGCATCAGTCAACATGAGCGCTGTGTGACGAGGAGGTTTTGTTTCATGCTTATAATAATTTCCTCAAGTCAAATTCAAATGCATATTTTAATATCATGTAACATTACATGCCTAATTTTATATTTAGAGTAATAATCACTAGCGAAGCATTGCAAAAGAAGGTAATGCATCCGTTTAGTCCGTATATTAAAAAAAAAAGATATAAGACACTCACCACGAGTTTTCCTATCACCATGATCAACAGAAAGACGACGACGCACAGTGGTTTACTAGTTTCTTGCATACATTCCCACATGTTTTCGATCCATTCCCCACAGAGGATGCGGAATACCACCAGAAAGGAACGGTAGAAGTCCCCCATGTGCCAGCGTCGTAAACATGGGACTGTAGGGCCACAGGCTTTGGTGTTATTCCTTACAGAATTGAATTTAGAGCCAAAAAGCTGCATGCCAACTACTGAGAAAATGAAGACCACAATGGCCAGGACCACGGTCAGGTTTCCCAGGGCTCCGACGGAGTGACCAATTATCTTTATCAGTGTGTTTAAAGTCGGCCAGGATTTGGCTAACTTGAAAACCCTTAGCTGTAGAAACAGACAATAAACAAAAGTGGAAGAAAAGCCTGTTAAAGACAAATTCCATCTGCTCAGCTATGTAGTAAATGACACGTTCCCAAAGCACAGCATTTATGATTATCAAAAATCTTTTCAAAGCCAAATCCATCCTAAACATAGTCATCAACTCCTTGTCCTACGCTAACACCCATATTTACTTTTTGTTTTAAAAATGGAAATATTTGGGGCGCTTGGGTGGCTCAGTCAGTTAAGTGTCCGACTTCGGCTCAGGTCATGATCTCACGGTTCGTTGGTTGGAGCCCCGCATCAGGCTCTGTAATGACAGCTCAGAGCCTGGAGCCTGCTTCGGATTCTGTGTCTCCCTCTCCCTCTGCCCTCCCCTGCTCACGCTGTCTCTCTCTCGCTCTCTCTCTCAAAAATAAATAAAAATTTAAAAAGTTAAAAAAAATGGAAATATTCTACAGAGAACAAACTAAGGGTTGCTGGAGGGGAAGTGGGTAGGGGGATAGGCTAGATGGGTGATGGGTATTAAGGAGGGCACTTGTTGGGATGGGCACTGGGATATATGTAAGTGATGAATCACTAAATTCTACTCCTGAAACCAATATACACTATATGTTAACTAACTAGAATTTAAATAAATTAAAAAAAAGAAATATTTTGTTCTGATTTTTGTTAAATGATACTTTGGAGTCATGATGGTGGAATTAAGCATACGTGTCTGTTGCATAAAATGAAATGTTTTGGAATTCTATACTATCGAATACTATAGAATACTATACCCAGAGTCAAAAAAGTCTGGCCCAAGGACCAAATCCAGCCAGTGCCTGTTTTGGTATGGCCTAAGGGCTTAGAATATTTTACATTTTTAAATGGTTAGACAATAATCAAAAGAAGGGTATTTCATCACACATGAGAACTGTATGAAGTTCAAATGTCCACGCCTGTAAATAAAATTCTATCGGAACACAGTCACGTCCATTTCTTCTCGAATGTCTATGGCTACTTCTGTGCTATAGCAGCAGAGTTGAATGATTTCGACAGAGACCATATAGCCTATAATGCTGAAAATATTTACCATCTGGCCTTTTACAGAAAAAAACTGCTAACTCCTGCTTTACATAATTCAGGTCACAAGTCTGAATCTAAACTGTCTAACAGTGATGAGAGTAATATGACATTTGTACCCAGGAGAAAAAAAGCAATCAGCTACTCAAAACACACACACTTTTTCCAAAAAGAACATTTTTTCCCTGGAACTTTACAGACCCTGTAGGAGACAACGTGGCAACTACGTTCATAGGTCATTTCCTACATTAACTTCCAATGTAAACCAATGGGTTTCATTCCAAAGTACAATCCTATCAACTATTTGGGAGAAACATTTCAGGTCAGTAAGACTTATGGCCCAAGAGAAGGATCAGCGCTGTGTCCCCAGAGGGTAGATGGGGGAAATCATGGTTCTGTTCTCATATAGACAACTCCACAGAGTCCCGCCCCTCAGAGCATGGCTGTAATAAGCCTAAACAATCGTAAAGCAAACGTAACTTTGCTCACCTGAGCACCAATAAAACTTCAGGAGAGCAGCCTAAAACGATGCATGACTTTGGGCAGTGTGATCGCCTAACATATCCCAAGTATAAAATGTACACCTTCTGTAACTGCGGCAACTGTCTTACTCCTGGAAATCTCATCCCTGCCAAAATCAAAAGCAAGTCTCTGGAAGGGGACAAAAGGCCACCTTTTCTGGCTTCCTGCTTCCCCTGTTAGATGTGGTCTCTCTGTAGCTTTCTATCCATACTTCTCATGGGGTCTGTCACGTTCTCTACTTTGCCTCATGGTCGTTTCTGGCCCTGCCTTGTCGCGTCTCTAGATGCCAGACTCCTTGAAGACAGTACTTTTCCTCACCTTTCAGCCCTCCTTCGAGGCAGCTCCTATCAGGTGCCTCTGCAAAAGGTCACCAGCATGCCTCCATGGGCAGTAGACGGAGGGCTGAGACGACAGGATGGGAATGTGGCCCTGGAAGCCGTGAGGTGGAACCTCGTGCCTGTCGGTCTTCACCACCCCCTTGGTGAGCCCAGATGTGAGGGTGCCTGGCTCGGAGCTCAGGGGTGGGTGGTGGGGAAGAGATGGAGGGAGGGGTGGTACGCTAATCAAGGAGCAGAATCCTGACACCAGAAGACACGACACTGCACCTGCTTGCCCAAACGATCATCTTGGGAGTGGGGAGGGAGGGGTTCAGCTGGGAGGAGACCCCCGCGGACTCCCAAGAATATGCAAAACCTGGGTGGCAGGGGGAGCGCAGTTTTGAGTCTCTGGTTAAGGCAAGAGGAGTTCAAGTTGAGTGCAAAATAGCCACTGAACTCACTCAAGACTCTCGTCAACCCTGGCCGCTAAGGCATTTCAGTCAAATACAACAGTAAGTGCCTTACCACTCTTAAGGAATGGAAAAACAGAGGGCTTTGTTTTCCTACGACTACACTGTTCATCACATCTGCAAAACTCAGAAGAGCGACGATGCTGTCAAAAATGTTCCAGCCTCGGCGGAAGTAGTTGTAGGGATCGAGCGCGATGATTTTTAGGCACATTTCTGCCATGAAAATGCCAGTGAAAACCTGCAGTGAGACAGGGAAGAATGAGAAAAGGGAGCTACTGCTCCTTGAAGATACAATTCTAAGAATGGTCCAAGGGAATTGCAGAAGTCACGAAGAAATACAGCGCATTTTGATTTACTTGGCTCCTCTCCCCCCATTCCTCTCCCCATAGTGCCCATTCCAGTGTTCCCAAGCTCGCCGACATCGGCGTGGAGAATAAATATTATTTCCCATTCAGCTGAAAATAAGGCAGAGTGATAGAAAATGTCAAGCGATCCCTCCTCTAAGATCCTTTAAAATGTCAATGAAAGTTCCAAAATAGGGGAGGTGGGGAGTACACGGCAGCTCTGAAAACTGAAGATAAATATCCTCCGTAAAGCAGAACCCAGGAGGAGTTCACCCAACCACTTTGATCAGAAAAAGATTTAAAAGGGGCCCAGATGGGGCGCCTGGGTGGCGCAGTCGGTTAAGCGTCCGACTTCAGCCAGGTCACGATCTCGCGGTCCGCGTCGGGCTCTGGGCTGATGGCTCAGAGCCTGGAGCCTGTTTCTGATTCTGTGTCTCCCTCTCTCTCTGCCCCTCCCCCGTTCATGCTCTGTCTCTCTCTGTCCCAAAAATAAAAAATAAACGTTGAAAAAAAAAAAGGGGGGGGGGGCCCAGAGCAGAGACTTGAGAAAACACTGCCGGGAACAGGAAACATCGTTGAGCAACTCAATATGTAGGCTTAGCCTCTATGATGAATACCATGGGCTAAACCCCACATTGGTCATGGTTGAAAGGAGGAGAAGTGAGTTGGCGTATAATCCTAAACATTCACTCGCAGAATGCAGGGTTCCTTATTCCAGAACAAAATACCGGAGAATCAAAAAGAAGGGCAAGAGTTACAGAAAGCGCTAAACGATGTGATTTCCACGGGCACAAATATATGTTTTTGGTTTTGTCTTTGAAAATTAGATAAATACAGGCTGAAAAACACTGCAGTGTTGAATAAGTGGCAGCCAAACTCTACATCATCTACATCTTTGCAGACGATAAAACAAAGCATTTCTTCATAGCAAATAGCACATTCTCTCTCACACATACACAAATAGATATGAGAAAACAATAGTATGAAATAATATGAAATATGAAAACAATAGCATGAAATAAGTAATAAATATAAAAAGGTTGTCAGCTATAGGACTCTACGGCTTTGGAAAAGAAAAAGAAACACCCCAGAAATGATTTTTAAACGTCCTTATTAAAAGTAACAGATGATCCATTTTTATAAATAATTTGATGACGTACTATTTATCTTTAAAAATCCCTAAAATAAAGTGACACAAGTTAAAAAAAAAAAAAAAAGGGAGGGGGGGGGGGAATAGGCAAAGATAAATCCAAGATAGGCAAATAGAAATCAAGGGGGCAAAACCAAAAACCAAAAACCAAAAAACCCAAAGCTCGTATCAGTCTTTTCCCTTTAAAAATTTCTATCTACTTCTGCCCAAAGCTGCAACCAGAGTCTAAAAGCACGCAGTGTTACCTGTTCTAGTTAATTATGCTGGACTGATCCCTGTCCCCTTTTGAGCTCCTCCTCCCCCTCCTGTCCCCTTCAGGCTTAAGCCGTCTAGCCCTACAGCAAGCAACCCTACATGCCTTGGGACCATGGGTTTTGCAAGCCGACTCAACTGCTACTCATGGCTTTTCGGGAGCTCAACGTACTCCCCTGATTTAAACTGTCCCAAAGCCTAGAGAGTCCATTTTCAAGTCCAGTCCCACAGAACCTCCACAGGCCAGTTAAAGCCTCGTCCACCCATCAGAGGAGGGAGGCTTGGATGTGTTCTTGGGAACTCAGGGCTCCAAAGCCTCCTTCCACCGCTCCTACGGGGGCACAGATGAGGTGGCTACCACCCTCGTATCGTGTGCCTAGGGAACGGGGCGCAGGGGATGGAAGCACAGGCTACGTGGCCAGCAATGCAGGTTTCGTGTCAATTTTCAGGGGCTGGGGTGCAGCCACTGCCTGTGAACTCAGACACCAACAATGTCCCTGGGCCTCCTTCTATACCACTTCTGGGGAGAGTGAAGAAGAATGTCACTTAATTATCCAACTTCTGACTACAAAATGCAGCTTCACCTCAACACCCAGAACGTCTAATCAGTGGGAAATCTGAGAGGGTGGCTTTTGTCATTTCCCACACTTGGATCAGAAAATGAAGGGATGGACAGACAGGCCACCTTTGCAACTGGAAAGCCCTGTCTAGGGGCATGACTTTGGGTTTTTTGGGTTATTCTCTGGAACTAATCTAATAACTCCATCCACCAGGAGGTGATGAAGGATGGCTCTGCTGACTCCGTTGAGCCGGGAACCATGGTCTCGTGGGCACAGCTTTCTGTCTCCAAGGGAAATAACACTGTCAGCCCATGTCTGGGATACGTCAGCAGGAGATAGCTGAATACGCTGGCCTAGAGCCCAGAAGACACCAGCCTATTAGAAGGGACCATGTGTGTTAGTTTCATCGAGCAGCATGAAATCTGATCTGACCCACACACACCCACAAGGGCACTTCCTCCCAAGGGCAGTTTGGGGAAAGAAACGTAAATGCAGACTGCATGGAGGGCCACCTTGGTCCTGCCCTGTGGTCCCACTGGATCCCTGCTCCTCCTGAGGGGCGCCTGGAACTGAGGGTGTCAGTTACCTAAACCTGATGCATGGAAGCAGCTCTGTGAACCAACTTCTGATTCAATAGGCACAGCGGGTTCCGATCAGCGTAAAATAATTAATTAAAAAACACATACGTACATATTGCCTAGAAATCCTCTGCAATGCTAAAAAATGATCATCTTTGCCAACAGGACCATAGGAAATAAGTTTCTGCTTTGTATTCCCCTCATCTTTAAAATTTTCCTTATTTTTAAAATTTAAAAAAAAGCATGTATTACTTTTTTAAGCTGGAAAAATAAAATAAAACTTTAAGAATAAATGCCTACAATTTGCAACTATGTAGATGGAACTAGCGGGTATTATGCTAGGCGAAATTAGTCAGAGAAAGACAAATATCGCATGACCTCACTCATATGAGGAATTTAAGATACAGAAAAGATGAGCATAAGGGAAGGGAAGCAAAACTAATATAAAAACAAGGAGGGGGACAAAACATAAGAGACGCTTCAATATAGAGAAAAACAGGGTTGCTGGAGGGGTTGTGGGAGGGGGGATGGGCTAAATGGGGAAGGGGCATTAAGGAATCTACTCCTGAAATTATTGTTGCACCATATGCTAACTAACTTGGATGTAAATTAAACAATAAATAAATTTAAAAAAAAAAAGAATAAATGGCTACATACTCTGGTAAGATTTTTAGCCTATTCACTCATTAGCTAATTAGGATAGAACGTTCAGCGGGTAATTTGCTATTTCTGATATTTAGGAGACTAATTAATCCTCGGGAAAAATGCCTTCTCCGGGAACAATAAATTGAGCAGTTCATGAAACGTCTGCCCTCCTACCTTAATTTTCCCAATTTAACTTGGATTAGATACATCTAACGAGAAACATACTGAAGCAGGCTCAAGTCGGGAGCCCCACCCCACCTTCATAAGCATTGTACTTCATAAGCTTTGCACATAAGCATAAGCTTTCCCTCCTGGGAAAGCAAGCCTCCCACAGCTGCCACGCCCTGGCCCACCTTTCCAGGGGGAATAATAACTAGTAATGGCAGTCACATTATTTTGTGACAAATGATGCCATCGGCATCACTGGGGACCATGAGACACGTTACCAAGGGTCTCTGGACATCATTAATGTTTTCTTGCCCCCAAGAGCGTGCCAAATAGCTGACCTTTTAAGATGTCTGCTGCCTTCTGGCTTACCACTGGATGGCTAAAGAGGTGCCTTGGCATACCAGAGGGCCAACACGGGGGCCATGGAAAATTACCAAACGAGTAAAAACAAAATTCTAACAGTTGTATTTGCCCTCGACTCTACTTAAGGGGACCAGGGACCTAGGCTAGGTTAGGCCACTTACAAAATGTTTAGACTTTGAAAGAGTTATAAGTCACAGTTTGGAATATTTGTATATTTTAAAAAGCCTAAAGTTACCAAATTCCCCGTATACAACATATACTCAAAACTCTGGTCCATTTTGTAATGCTCCAAGGCCAAGAAGACAGTGTTGATTACGATGCAGATGGTGATGACCAGCTCAGTAAAGGGGTCGGTCATCACGACTCGCAGGGTCTTCTTAACACACAGCCACTGGGGGCTGCAGTTCCACACGAGGTATCTGGACGCCACGTTTCCCCCACATGGGAGGCAAGGCTCCTGTGATTTTTCTTGCTCTGGAGAAGGAGAATGGGAGAGCAGTTGAGTAGTTAGCTATGAATCCAGCTGGCCGCTGTTTGCCTGAGTGCATTCCACTCTCTTCCCTCCCTCTTCCCTACGGTCTCTTGTGAACAACGTGATCAGCCAAGAAGGGCGCTGACGGGTGCAGCCAGAAAGGTTTGCCATATACAACTTCCCTGCGGTACAGCCATGTACATCCAGTCTTTATACTTGTGTTGAGCATCTGGGAGCTGAGCCGCACCGTTAGAGATACAGATGGGGAAGTCAACACTCACAGGCTGTGAACCCGTGAGAGAGAAAGGTATAAGCTCAAATTATGTTCATTCAAGGCAGACCACGGTGACAGCTGTACCAGAGGCACACAGAGCTACCAGGGCTCAGAGGAAGGCCAGGTATTCAGGCAGGGGCATCTTTTGTTTTGAAGCAAAAGGTACTCTATCAGCAGGTTGAACTTAGGCCACAAGGCCACTGTACCCCTGATTTCCGATTTCCCCGGCACCATTTCAAGGGACTCATATAAGCCAAATGAAGTGATGCAATAGGGCTCAAAAGTGCTAAGGACGAATCTGACCCCGTCCCTGTAAGGACTTGGGTCCTGCCTTTGAACACCAACCCCTCAGTTGGGGGTCCTGGTTACCTGCTGTTGATGAGGTCCATCAGATGATTCCAGCCTATCTACACAGGTCTTCCACTTTGCATGCCAGATTCCTAACTCTAACTTCCATGACAACCGTCACCTTCTGGAAACTTCTGTGTCGTCTCTTCTTTGGTCACTGTCATTGCCACTGCGGCTCCCTGTGACTGCCTGGCCTGATCAGGGTGGGTAAGGGTGGGGGTCTTGTCTGTACTCTTGGTCCTAAATGCCAAAGCTAGCCAGTTCCCACCAATACCCAAGGGCCAACTCAGGGTGGGCCTCCTTCCTCAAGCCACTTGGCTCCCATGCTCCAAAGAGGCACAAGAAGTCACTCTGCAGGAAGCAGAAGGGGCTACAGAGGGCTTCTGGGGGAGCTGGAAAGAAGGAAAAGGGAGGGACGTCACTGCAGTTGGGCTGTCCCTGGGGCCAGGACGGCAGAGCTTACCCTGCATGGTGATGGTGAGGATGCTGACGGCACTCAGGGCCCTCTGCCTTTGGAAGGGGTCCCCGTGCTCATCACAGAAATCCACTGACAGATTCTGGGACAGCCGTTTGGTTTGCTCTAGGATGTGTGGCTGTAAGAGAAGGTAAGGCATGGTAGACCTTCAAAGGGAAGGGACTGCCCCTCCTCAAAAGGTCACAAGCTACTCTGTTTGAACACCACATGCCTGGAAAAGACTTAGTATCTTATATAGCTCTGCTCCCTTCCATCTCATGGCAGGACGAAGGTTCAGCTTTCCTGTTTCAGATTTCATAAATAACTAAAATGCAGGGTGGCGTTCATACTTTTTAATGTATGCACATTTCCAGGATCCTAACTATGGAAATGTTTCTTTCTCTGTGATTTATTCATTGTCAACAAAGAGGAACCGAAATTTTACAAAAAACAAAGGAGCAATAAACGGTTCAGGACACAAAAGCAACAAAAAGTCAAAACTAGAAATAATGTTTTTGAGTGGCAGGAGTGAGGGGATAGATTCATTTAGAAGGGTGGATCAGGGCCAGGTTAGAATGGCTGCCTAAATTGATTCTGAAACAGTCAGTAACTAAAAAGAACAGCCAAAATAAATATGACAAAGTCTATACACTAAACCTCAAGCACTCTCTCAGGCTGTGCTTGGGGGCTCGACTCTCGCCTTACCTACAATTCTAAAGTCTCTGGACACGACAGTACATAAATCTGCAGCTACCTAGGGAATTGCCATAATGACTTGTTTCCCCGAAGTTCTGACCAACCGTGGCCCCAGAGGGAACTATCTTATTTTAGTTAAGTTTATTCATTTATTGTGAGAGAGAAAGCATGATTTGGGGAGGGGCAGAGAGAGGAGAGAGAGAGAATCCCAAGCAGGCTTCACGCTGTCAGCACGGAGCCCGCTGCAGGGTTCAAACCGTGAGATCATGACCTGAGTTGAAGTCAGATGCTTAACTGACTGAGCCACCCAGGTGCCCCAGTGATAAGCTATTTTAAAGGCAACCTGTAGTCTTTCTATAGCTATTTCCTATTTTGGCTTAGGGAAAAGACACTTTTTATTAGCTGTCTGCTCTTGGTCTATTGTTTTGTGAAATGAGAAAAAAAAAACCCTTCAAAATACTAAAAAATATTTGCAGGCTCTTCAATATGCGATGGTCTGACATTAGAGAAGCCTCTAAACTGAAAGATGGGTCCCTGTCACTCCACCAGAGAACTGCACACAGCAATGGACGAGGTCTGCCCACCTACTTCTGTAAAGGCCCCCGACCCCCTTTCCCCACCTCCCCTCAGGCAAGCACCCTCCCTTCCGACCACTTCACCTCTTCCTCCCATCTCAGAAAAGTGGCTCTCGCCATGATTCCCTGGCCTGTATCTTCAACGTTTTCCTCTCCTCCGATTTCTCTCTCCACAATTAAAACGTGTTCAAACATCCCCCGCCACACTGATAAAGATAGGGTTTTTCTCTACCCCTCATAGCTTCATATCCACTTGGCCTACAAAATACCCCTGCTAGGATGCCCCACAGGCATTTCAAACTTGCCACACCCAAAACTGAGCTCGCCATCCTTCCCTCCCCCAGGACAAGCTCCTTTCCGGTCTCGGTAAACTACCGTCCATCAAGTTGGCTACCCAAGCAGTCAACCTGGCATCTTCCCCCTCTCTGCATCTATCTAGTCAAGTGCCAAATTTTCGCTTCTGGAAATCACTGTACCACTATTGTCTCTTCATCCTCCTGCCCTCACCACAGTTTAAGCCCCTGTCGCCTCTTACTTGGATTGCCACCACAACTTCTCAACTGGTTCCCTCCAGTCTCGTCCTGCTCTGGTCCGGTCTCTTCAGTGCATCTAGGATTTCAAAACTGTCAACCTGGTCAAGTCACTCTTTTGCTTAAAACCTTTCACGGGCGCCCAGGGGGCTCAGTCGGTTGAGCGTCCAACTTTGGCTCAGGTCATGATCTCATGGTTCATGAGTTCAAGCCCCGTATCGTACCAGGCTCTCAGCTGTCGGCTCAGAGCCTGGAGCTGCTTTGGATTCTGTGTCTCCCTCTCTCTCTCTCTGCCCCTCCCCTGCCCGCACTCTGTCTCTTTCTCTATCTCAAAAATAAATAAATATTAAAAAAAACAAACAAACAACTTTCAATACTGCTTAGCCCTTGGTCCCTGAGTAAAGGGCGAGCCCCTCAGCTCGGCTTCAAGGCCTTTTGTGATGACCCCATCCTACCGCTATAGCCTCTTGCCAGGCCGTCTCCAGCCTCATACACACATGCACGTGCACACACACACTCACAAGTGTTCTACGAGGTCACATTCTCCCGCTCTCCTTTGCCTCCAGGCCTTTGCGTGTGCCGCTCCCTCTACCTGTGGTGCTCCATTCACTTTTTACCCAGGGATGAAACATTAATTCATCCTTTGGGCACGGATGCTTTTTTCCTCTGGGAACTCTTCTGATCCATGGCTCTTCTCCCGCCCCCCCCCCAAGTCATAGATGCTGCCGTTGGCCAGATCTGTATG
Source organism: Prionailurus bengalensis (assembly GCF_016509475.1). Classification (NCBI taxonomy): domain Eukaryota; kingdom Metazoa; phylum Chordata; class Mammalia; order Carnivora; family Felidae; genus Prionailurus; species Prionailurus bengalensis. The sequence goes on along the minus strand of NC_057350.1, from coordinate 152,936,288 downwards.
TCCCCGGGTCCTCCCTGAGGGCTTTCTCTGGCGACCTGACCACCCTCTGCCCTAATGAACACAAAGTCAGAAATGCAGGAAAATGATTGTCACCTGAATCCAGCAGTCTGGAACCAATGATGGACCAAAGTCGGTGTATAAATACTCTAGTGCCCTCACTCCACGGAGGTTAAACTCCAAGTACCTTCAGTGGTAACCAGCTTAATGACGAACCTTAGTTGGCCACTTTAAGCCATGGCTTCTCCTCTGTTCTCCCATATGTGATCATCATGTCAGCTGTCATACTAAACAATAACCGCCTCCTTGTTCGTGTGTCTTCATCGTTAGTCGTCTGTTTCAGACATCTCACATAGCCCTTGTACCTACCCCAGTGCCATGTGGCTGGTAAACCCTGTCGACACTTCAAATAGATGTTTGCAAAGAAATGGGTAGTTGAATAGATGCATGGATGTGGGAAAGTACGTGCAAATGGATGAATGACTAAATGAATGAATGAATCCCTTCAACTAGGCTGACAACTTGACCTGTCCCCCTAACGGTGCTATAGGATCATTAATCCCTGGGCCGAGACTTGCCTTTTTCGTGGAATCTTCATCAGAATCTGATTCTGGAGGCTGGTCTTTCCCAGAGTCTCTCAAAAAAAAAGGACTTTCGTTTCCTATTACCAAATAGCTTTCTCTTCTTTGGGGAAAAAGATGATGCCTCAAGGGAATTAAGTGAACTTCTGTCAATTCCCATGGCAACCAGAGCCTTAGAAAGTGAACAAAAACAATTAATAAACAGATTATACCTCCCCATAAAACACTGCAAATGACCTGACCCCCGTGAGCGTTCTCTCCTCCCTTCTGGAGGCGTCCACCCACTTAGATTGCTCATCGCCGACTTGGAATAGGCTAGCTTTGTTATTATTTACCAGAGGGACATATCCTGTTTATTTATCCACAGAGACTGCAGCCTCAAAGGCAAGGTTAATGCTTTCATGTCTCTATCGCTAAACCGTAGCACGGCACTCTATACGTGTCTGTGCCTGATGATGCCGGTATTAAACATGGTGGGGCCTCCCTCTGACAAATCTCCGTGGAGGCTGAGAAAGAGAACAAAACATGTTCCTGAAGTCTTCGAATTGGAAAAATGTAAAGACGCCAAGAAACAATGAGAATGGCCTGTAAATATGACGGGAGTTTCAAGAAGGGAGAGGTAATCACGGCTATTGTGTCTAGAGCACCATTGTACTTTCCCAAAGCCTCGGCAAGCAAAGGCCCTGAATACAGGCATCTCCGGGTTCCCATAAACAAGCCTGGAGCACAGCCTTAATTTACATATATGTATACTTTATCCTCTAGCCCCGGTTTGGGGTCTGTCCTACAAGGCCCAGGTCTCAGAAGACCGAGGATTTCCTGCTCTCAAGACCTCTGTGCCTGGACAGCTCAGTAAGAACAGCAGCAGAGCCAGTCTTCGAGGGGCTTAAATTCTCCAAAACGCATAGTAGAGAAGGCTCTGAGCCCCGGCCTAAGGCTCAAGGCTTCGCGACCTCTGCAGTCCACCCCCTAAGCAGACCCCACTGTCTGACGCTGCGTGTCCCTACCTCCTTTTCCTCCTTCAGCAGCCGCTGGGCTTCCTGGAACATCTTCTCCTTGGCCTCGGTCTCGGCAGCTACGTTTCTGTTCTGCTCCTCGTAAGCCATGGTGACAACAGCCAGGGTTAAGTTAATCAGGTAGAAGGAGCCCAGGAAGATGACCACCACGAAGAAGAAGACTGAGAAAAGCCCTGAGGTACGCAAGGTCTGCAAAGGACACAGCACACGCTTGTGTCTCAAGCCTTGTTCCGCAGGAGGTGACCGTCACCTCAAGGAGACGCAGCACAGTGGCAAGCGGCCCGCCCCCAGCACCGGTTGGCCGAGCCGCCCACAGCAGCATCATGGATAGCCTCGCGTTCCTGGGGGGGCTCCTGCTGCCCATCAGTGAGGAGAGGCCGGCCCTGAACTCCCATGTGAGTCTCAGAACTTTACGATGACTTTCTCAAGGGTATTTGCATTTTAGAATTGAAAAGGCAGGAGAGAAAGGAATGCTTCCTGAAAACCCCAGCTTGGGCAGCAGAACCGCAGGCTGCAGGGAATCTGGAGAGGGGCAGCATTTCTAGGAAAAGGAGGCACTTTTTTTGGCGTTTCTAATGGAATATCTGAAGTAGAACCTAACAGTACCACTGCTGAGGACGGAGAGCAGAGGACAATGGCGGGGAGTGGATGGCAAGTTATGAATAAACGACGGAAATGTCAATGAGTGATGGAGGGGGAGGGAGGGAGGGGGGAGAGGGAGAGGAGGGGGTGGGGGAGGGAGGGTAATTAGATAACCTGTTGATAAAGCTTCTCCCAGGAATCTTGGGTTATCAGCCGAAACATGGACAGAAAAGACCAGCCAAAGTTGTCAAAATTGGTATAATTATAGTCAGGATTCCTTTTGGTGTGGTTGCACTGAAATTGTTCAGAACAGGCACTAGATGGGAACAAAGGAACAGAGGAGGAGTTACATTCCAGGCCAGCTTCGCTCCTGCCTCCCGCCCATCCTGGCCAACGCACCTGCTCTTCTGGGGACCACGGCTCCCATTGGAAAGCCCTAGAGCTTTTGTCGAGTGACTGTGCCCCAGCTGCCAAGCTTCCCAGCCCGCACCTTACTGTGGGCACTCACTGGCTCTTTTCAACTGGATTGATTAGTAAGTTCATATTAGCAGGTTTTTTCTTTTCATTAAACATGGAGTGCGGGGACGCAGTGAACAATTAGTGGTAATAAATATGAAATCTCCCTCTCTCCTCAGACCCTCAGTCCCACTTCCTAGAAGCAACAGCTTAACAGTGACTTCTATAGCTTTCCACAAGTTTTCTACAAAGAGAAGCACGTATGTACCCGTATACACCTTTTACGATACATTTATGGGAGCGTTCTTTGACCGCTCTCTTGCGCCTTGTTTTTTTTTTCATGGAACAAGATAGCACGGAGGCCTTTCCACACGACCATACAGGGAAATATCTCATTTCTTTCCATGCCTTACAGCCCGATGATTTATTTAACTGCTGTGCGAATGGTGAAGATTTATGCTTCAGTTGTTAAATCTTTTTGGTCTCACAAACATTTGGGTTCTACTTTACAAACAGTGGATATCGTGTACATGGGTCTTTGCCCACGTCATCAGAGCACACATCACTAAGTGCATCTATCAGATAATACTAAGGGTACATACTTTCTTCATTTTTGATAAGTACAGCATTTTGACCGAAGGAATACATGCGTACAGTTTAAAAGCCATGTGGTACCCAAAGCCTTGTAATTAAGACCTTTATCACCACTCTTGAACCACCATTTATTTACATACCCCAAAGTCAACAACTTTCAACTCGTTTATGTCCGTACCTCTAAAGATAATGTTTATGCCGCTATCTCTCAATTTTAGTCCTTGGTGATTAAGTTGCTGCTGTGGTAGATGAGGGTTAGCTCCCCAATATCCTACCCCACCCACTCCGTCACCACTTACATCCCTCTTTCCAGAAAAGTACCGCGGCCTTGGTTGACGGCTCTCCCCAGTCAGATCCATTTTTTGTTGGCTCTTGTGTGTTGCTTTTTCCAAGTTGTATTTCCTCATTTTTCTGGAACAAATCTCAAGTGGCTTCTTAAGAAGACTGGGTGATCTTTGCCTATGTGAGTATACTTTTATCCTGCCTTCACAGTTGATGGTTTGGTCAGAAGTAGAATTCTGGTTTGAAAATAATTTTTCCTTAGAAATATGAAGGCATCGTGCAGTGGTTATCCTGTGTCGCTGTTGAGAATTCTGATATCATTTTGATTTTTGTTCCTTTGTGGGTAACCTTTTTCTCTTTATTTTAAGATCTTGACTCCTAAAGGTTCTGAAATGCCACAATAATGCCCTTGGCATGGCCTTTCTTCATTCACGGTGTTGGGCACTTTATGGTACACGGAGGGACAGAGAGACGTGCATCCTCAAGCTCAGGAAAATTCTTTGTATTGTTGCATTGCTAATTTTCTCCCTTTTGTTTTTTCTGTACTCTGTTTCAGAAATTTCTATTTAGTCGAAAGTTGGAATTTCTGGATTGATACTTATTCTCATATTTTCTGTCTCTCTGTTGTTGCTACTTTCTGGGGAGTATTTCCTCAACTTAATCTTTAAAAAAAATTTTTTTTAATGTATTTATTTTAGAGAGAGAGAGAGCACGCACGCACATGTGCGCACAAATGGGGGAGGGGCACAAAGATACAGAGGATCTGAATCGGGCTCTGTGCTGACGGCAGAGAACCCAGTGTAGGGCTCAAACTCACAAACCATGGAATCATGACCTGAGCCAAAGTTGGACGCTTAACCGACTAAGCCACCCAGGTGCCCCTCCTCAACTTAATCTTTTAATTCTATTATTGAGTTTTTGGAATCATGTTACAAAAAAAACCTTGTGTTCACTGTTCCCTTTTTAATGTTTATATTAAAAATTTTAATATAATAATAAAATAAATAATAATTTAACAATTAAATAAATAATACTTAAAATTTTTAATGTTTATATTTATTTTTGAGACAGAGAGAGACAGAGCATTGACTGGGGGAGGGGCAGAGAGAGAGGGAGACACAGAATCTGAAGCAGGCTCCAGGCTCTGAGCTGTCAGCACAGAGCCCGACGCGGGGCTGAACTCACAAACTGGAAATCATGACCTGAGCCGAAGTCGGACGCTCAACCGACTGAGCCACCCAGACACCCCTGTTCCTTTTTCATAATGAGCTATTTTTGTTTTTATGTACACAACAGCTCTTTTAATTTCACTGAGGACCCTATTTAAGGTTTTAAAAGTCCTTGTTGGTTCTCTCTAAACTGTTGTTTTGTCCACAGCTCTTATGGCCTGAATGTTTGGGTCCTCCTGAAATTTGTACCTTGCAGTTGTTATCTTCAGTGGGATACTGTTTGGAGGTGGGGCCTGTGGGTGGTGATTAGAGCAGGAGAGTGGAACCCTCATGATGGGATTCGTACCCTCAAAAAAGAGACCCCAGAGAGCTCTCTCACCCCCTTTCTGCCATGCAAGGACACAGCAGAGAAGACTGCCACCTACAATCTGGAAGAGACCCTCACTAGAACCCAACCAAGCTGGTGCCCTCATCTTGAACTTCCAGCCTCCAGAGCTGTGAGAAATAAATTCCTGTTGTCGATAAGTCACTCCGTCTACTGTATTTTATTATAGCTGCCTGAACTATGACAACGATCATTTTTCCCATTTCTTTATGTCGGCCCCTTTATGCCAAAGGCTTTCTTCAGATACCTGGTAAGCCTGGGCTGTTCAGTCACATTTAATCAAAGGTCCTGACAAATTGATTGGGAGTTTGCTTGGTGGGCAGAATAGGACTCGGTGAGGGGTAGACTTGGCGTTAGGGTGACTCAGAAGGAAGACATCCATTGTGCCCCTTTCTCAGACCTCAGTGAAACCCTACTATTCAATTCACAAATTTTGCTCTTTCTGTCTCCTAAATGCCTTTGGAACTCATCCATCCATTTCTCATCATCTCCACCGCACTGCTTTGTGACTCTCACCTGTATCAACGTAGTCTCCTAAGTGGCTGCCTCATGTACTCCATGCATCCATTCTCCATGTAGTAGCCACGGGGACCTTTATAAACCCCTAACCTGGTCAGGTCTTGTTTCCTTTGTGATCCAAGTAAAAATCCTTGGCACTGACGGGCTACCAGACCCTGCAGAATTAGTTCCCGTCTCCTGCCCCTGTGCCCAACAAGCTGCTGGGTTTCTTCTTACTCCCCCTGACCACTTACCCTCAGGCGCAAAGCCTTCCCCGTTACTTTTCTACTGAATGGACTTGTTCACACTATCTCCTCACCTGCCAGAACCTCCTACTCATGCTTCAGAACCAGCCGGATGGTCTTCAGGGCACGAGGCAGCGAGGAAAGGCTGAAGACCAGGCCTGGGCCCTGGGCACATGGAGACCTGCCTAGGAAGGTGACCTGAGACCTGCCATCTCCTTGGAAACTACTGTGCTATGATCAATGCAGAAGATCATGTACTAAGAGTTGGCCTACCAAACACCTGGTGCACCTGGGTGGCTCAGTCGGTTGGGCATCCGACTTCGGCTCAGGTCACGATCTCGTGGTCCATGAGTTCAAGCCCCGATTGGGCTCTGTGCTGACAGCTCAGAGCCTGGAGCCTGTTTCAGATTCTGTGTCTCCCTCTCCCTCTGCCCCTACCCTGCTCACGCTCTGTCTCTCTGTCTCTGAGAAATGAATAAACCTTAAAAAAATTTTTTTTAAAAAAAAAACAACGCCTGAGCTTTGAGACTACACCTAGACTAGAGAACTAAGACCGGCATACAAGGTTAGAGAGACGAAGACACAATAAAGACCATTTAGAAGCCAAGGCTGCGGTGTCTGTGGGTCCAGGTGGCCCAACCCCCCTTGGATTTTGCCCATAGTAACTGTACCTGCCCTGTGCGGGGTCAAGGAAGCACTGTACGTTACAGTGTTTGTCTCCTCATTAAACGAAAGCACTGTGGATGCAGTGTCCTGCCGGGGATCCTTTCAGAAAGCTCAAGAAACTTTGTATTAGATTAAAGCCTATGGCGTCTTGTGGGCTTGGCTGAGTCTGAACCTGTGACCGTCCCACGTGGTATTGCAGGATGCTTCTCTCGTGTTATAGACAGGGTTATATCCCCTGTTATTTCTCTCAGTATCCACACATCTCTCTTAAAACACTCATCATACTTCCAAAGAGTCAAACACATTTTCTCTCGTTCCTGCGAGAGGCCAGCTTCCAGAGGAATATGCTCCCTCGTTCGCACTTGGACTCTTTGGGCTTAGCACAGAGCTTGGCATGCTGCTGGCCTTTGATACTTATCTGTTACTGGGGCGCAAATTTAGCCTATTTTGTGAGAAGGATTTGCGTATTATCTTAATTTGAAATATGCTCATTAGGGGCGCCTGGGTGGCTTGGTCAGTTGGGCGTCCGACTTCGGCTCAGGTCATGATCTCACGGCCTGTGAGTTCGAGCCCCGCATCGGGCTCTGTGCTGACCGCTCAGAGCCTGCAGCCTGTTTCAGATTCTGTGTCTCCCTCTCTCTCTGCCCCTCCCCTGTTCATGCTCTGTCTCTCTCTGTCTCAAAAATAAATAAACGTTGAAATATGCTCATTAAATCACCCTGAATTGAATTTCTCACCACAAGAGAGCACTGAGACCCTGGAAGAAAGAAGGGTATCCCCAAAGGGCCAGAGGGCTACGAGCGGCCTGTGAACACACATAAAACCGTGTATGAAATTAGAGGCTTTGGTGATCAACACGTGAGCACCTGAGAAAGACGTTCGGATAGCCTTGCATCAGGACCACGCCATTGAACAGCAAATAAGGATTCCATGAGGCTCTCAGTCATAACATTCTTCCTAACCTTTGAAAGTCCTGAATACTCACTCCATAAAGTCAAAATACTACATTCTCAGTAGGTTTCTTCAGCTACTAATTCAACCTAACTTTGGGGAGGAAGGGAAGCTGCTGTAAACACTTGGAAATAATTATTATATTATTTTTTTAAATCATGTTACCTTACTTTTTTATTATTTTTAAGCTATATGAAATTAATCGAATTATATTAAATTCATGTTTACATGAATATATCAATTGCAGTAAGCTTAGTGTTTTATGATTAATTTTAAAAATAATTGATTTTCTTTTTATTAATTACAGTGGTGAGTTGTTAATAACTTAATAGTGCCTGTCGAAACTTGCGTAGATGCGTGCAATAATTGGGACTGTTTGTCAACTGCCATCACTGCCTCCACGAGTCATTAGATGAAGACCGTTTGCAACATCACCCCGAAAGGTCCACAAGTGATCTGCTTGGGAGAAAAAAGGAGAGTGTGAACCTCTTACCTTTCACCCATCCAGCTGCCACATATTCTGAATTCAGTGGAATCTTTCTTTTCAAAGCAATGGTCTGAAGAGGAAAGAATCATAAATTCAGATTTAAAAGCAAAGCCTGAAAGGAAAGACAACAGCCAATGTGCCAGGTTTGCTTGAAACCCATGGTTTGGAATCCTCTAAAATGATCGAAGTGGGCAGCCAGAGAAGAAGCAGACAGTAAGCCCTCAGGAAGGAGCAAGAGAAAAGGAGGGAAAGGAAGAAGGAAGAAGGACAAGGAGGAAGCAGGGACACCACCATGCCCCCCTGGCCTCTCGGTGCATAAAACTGAACCAGAGACCAGGCCCTGGGGGAAGCTGGACACAGACTCGACCCACGAGAAGTTAAATAAACCAAGACAGACATGGAAACGGGGTAGCCATGTGAGATCCAGGACATGTGGAATTGCTGGAAGGTCAACCTCAGTGTGGAGAGGGTGCTGCAGAAAAAGAAGTGATATCGGGGCTCCTGGGTGCCTTAGTCGGTTGAGTGTCTGACTTTGGCTCAGCTCTTGGTCTCACGGTTTGTGAGACCCACAGTGGTCTCTGTGCAGACAGCTCAGAGCCTGGAGCCTGCTTCAGATTCTGTGTCTCCTCTCTCTACCTTCCCCTGCTCATGCTCAGTCTCTCTCTCTCTCTCTCTCTCTCTCTCTCTCTCCCCCTCCCTCCCTCCCTCTCCCTCTCCTTCTCCCTCTCTCTCTCTCTCTTTCTTAAATTAAAAAAAAAAATAAAGCAAAACATGACACAGGGTGGACAGATCCACAGGGGAAGGGATGGGAGCTGACACCACTTGTATGGATATGGCTTCAGGCTTTGCCTTCTCCATGGAAACCCAAAGAATGAGGCAGTTCTCTAAGAAGCGCATCTGCCCATGTGAGACCCCTGGAAGGATGAAATCATCCTTCCTGCTAAGACTCTGGAACGTAGATCTGTAGATAGCATGAATGGTGAGAATAAAAGTTAACCATGCACGGACCAAGGTGTGGAAGGTAGAATATTTACCGTCAAGGTTATCCATATCCTTACAGTCCTTCCTGACACATCTCTGGTTCAGATTTTCCTTAAAGAGCTGCTGACCTACCAGGGCGAAGATGCTGAGGCAAAAGAGAGTCAGGATCATCACGTCAACAAGCTTCTTCACAGAGCGCAGCAAGGCCCCAACGATGACCTTCAGACCTGGGGAGGAAAAGGACCAGGGTGGGAAGAAGCCCCCACTCACGTCTACAGCAGACACAGGCGAAGGGCATGGAGCGAATGTCCAAGGCCTCGGGTGTCACCTGACTGCCGGCTGGGACTGTAAACTAGCCTGGCCCAGGATTCTGCTGCCACGGGTTCTGGTTCTAACTCTGCCAGAGCAGTTACGTGCCACTGGGTGGACGCCGGTCTAGGGCTCAGCCTCTTCCTCCCGCCCTGTGTCTGTGACGGGGTTGCTCCGCAGGGCAAGTTAGAAGACCGAACAGAAACATCCCATATAGGCAACTTGATTACAGTTGTGCAGACAACGCACAGCTGGGGGTCACGTGCAGCATTAAGGCCACAGTGAGGCCAGCCTCGAGGAGGACACAGAGCTGTATTTAACATGCAGTGGTCACTACCAACCACAAGCTCTGCAAGGTGCCATGAGACCTCGCTAAGTCAGGGGGCAGGGAGCTAGAAGGAGGAGCTCTTTCTGGACTCAGATAATGAGAATATTCTAGGGAGGGGGGAACTCAGATTACTACTTCTAATAGGGGTTTTTTGAATTCAAGAAATATTTACTAAACACCTACTGTGTCCACGGCAAATGTTTAAAATCAGCTTTCTGGGGAGGGGAAAGGGGGTGTATATGCAGGGAAGTTCCCATCTGCAGCGTTTACAGCCTTCCTTGTTTGCAGAATCGTGTAGCAGATCCCTCTTCTCCCTCCGTACAGCCCTCCCATCCAGCTGGTTTCAGGCTACACAGCACGACGTCCCTGGATGCGGAGCTGGAAAAGGACGTGCACGTTCTCCTGCTGCGGAGCCAGAACAAGTCAGCCCCAGCACATGACTGAGCCAGGGGCCCCGCTGTCCGCACAGGTGGAGAGATAAACAACCAGACAGGACTTACAGTGTGTGGGATGGCACCAAGTGACAAAGTTTCCAGTGATCGGTGTAAACCACGACGGGTAGACTTGAGAACAGAAAGTGCCACCTGACAGGAGGCCAACGCGGCAGCAAAGGACTTTCCCACAGAGTGCAGTGCCGCATAAGGAGGAGGCTTCTGGCCAAGCTGGGACATTCACTGTGTCCCCAGCGGCAGCCAAACAAGTGGACGCTTCAACCTTACCTAAGCCTGACTCTCACCTATAACAACGTGTTTGAGTCTTCTCCAAAGCCAGAAGATTTGGCTGAAAGACGGCTGGGACGCCTGAATAATTTTTACAAAGTTCCTTAAAGGATCATACCTCACGCCCTTACTTCCAGAAAGTATCCAGGGATCTCATGTGTTTCATGGGTCAAAACAGAGACTATGGTCACCCGTGTAGAGATGAAGAAGGAAACTCTGCAGCTGCTAAGTGACTGCCTGATGTATATTTCACCCATAGGAAACACAAGGCACTGAGCCCCTCACTTAACTTGGGAAACCAAGGCCGACCTTGCAAAAGAGGAAGAAAAGGAGAGGGGCAAATCCTACATAAACTGTCCTTGACTGCCAGTTTACCATTACGCGGCTGTTTTTCTGAGGTTTCAAAAAATAACCAACCCACTGCCTCTTTTTGAAAGGATCCAAATTGCCTAGCGTTTTGGTCGGGGAGCTAAGCATTGATAGAAGAGACTAGAAGGGAAGGGAAGAAGAAGGGGCAAGGGAAGGACTGCAGAGAGGGAAAATTTTTTAGTGAAGAGGGTTTACAGTTAATGATGACTCCATCTGGCCAGTCACTCGGGCCAAGAACCTTGACTCACTCCTCCACACCACCTGATCCTAGAGCACAACCGTCTCCCCTCTTGGATTATGACAGTGGCCTCTTGTGCCTCTGTTTGAGTTCTCTGAGAAGCAGACACTCTGGAATGAGAACTGCATGGGATGTGTTGGGTGACATGCCCGTGAAGAAAAAGGGGAAGAGAGCACAGCTGGCAGGGAGAGCCTCGGGCTGTGACACAGCGCTGACAGCTGGGAAAGGAGAGTGGGAAGGAAGCAGGAGCGGACAAGAAGAGAGCCACTGTGAGAGTCGCAACCTGGCTGCTGAGGAGCCCCTGAACTAACGTCTCCCACTAGAGGGGGCCCATGTCCTTCAGCAATGGGCCTGCCCTAGGCCCCCTGACATGCAGGGAAAGCACGACCTTGGCGTGGACACGGATGCAGTGGTGAATCCAGAGACGTGGCAGCTGGGATCATTATTCAGCCATGCTGCCCGCAGCAGATCTGAGTGACACATTTCCATGGCGACCACCATGTCTCCTATCTGATTTCCCTGCTTCTGCCTTTCCTTCCCTTCACTCTATTCTCCATGCAACAGCCAGAGCAGTCCATTTAAAACCTGTCAGATTAGATGAATGGACAAATAAGACGTGGTAAATGTAAATACACACACACACACACACACACACACACACACACACAATGGAATATTACTCAGCCATAAAAAAGAACAAGAGTGTGCCATTTGCAACAACATGGATAGACCTAGACGCTCAGTGAAATAAGTCAGATGGAGAGAGGCAAAGACCGCATGATTTCACTGACATGTGGAATCTCAAAAACAAAATAAATGAACAAACAAAACAAAATAGAAACTCACAGATACAGAGAATCGACTGGTGGTTGCCAGAGAGGGGGAAGAAGGAGGATGGGCAGGAGAAGGGGAGTGGGAGGTACAGGCTTCCAGTTTTGTCATGAGTAATCCGTGCAGAAGAAAGGCACAAAATAGGGAATAGAGGAGCCCCCGGGTGGCTGAGTTGGTTGAGCATCCAGCTTTTGATTTGGGCTCAGGTCGTGGTCTCACGGTTCATAAGACGGAGCCCCGCGTTAGGCTCTGCCCTGACAGTGGGGAGTCTGCTTGGGATTCTCTCTCTCTCTCTCTCTCTCTCTCTCTCTCTCTCTCTCTCTCTCTGCCCCTCCCCTGCTTGCACTCTCTCTCCCTCTCAAAATAAATAAACATTTAAAGAAAAGAATAAGGAATATAGTCCACGGTATTGTAAGAGTGCTGTATGGCGACAGATCGTAGCTACGCTTGCGGCGAGCACAGCATAGTTTATAGAGCTGTTGAATCACTATATGGTGCACCTGAAACGAACGTATCATGGTGTGTTGGCCAACTTCCATCAAAACAAAACAAAACAAAAGCCTTGTCAGGTCATGTGACTCCTCTGCCCAAAGTCTCCCATTTATCTCACAGCAAAACCCAAGTCCTCCTATTGCTTACATACCTCCCCACCTTCGCTAGGGTGGTCCCCCTCCACCACCTGGCCCCTCACTCCATCTGCTCGGCGCATCTGTATCCTTTCTATTCCTCAGTCTCAGCACTCCTAGCTCTTGCCTGTGCTCAGGACACTCCTTCCCATGCACCCGCTTGCGGGACTCTCTTTCGCTGCCTTCAAATCCACTCCCGTACGCCCCCCCCCCCCCCCCGCAATGACACCTATCCTGATCACTTTATTGAAAACCACATCCTGTTTCCCTGAACCCACGGCTTCCAGTAGCCCTCCTGTTGTTTACTTTTCCTTTTTATTTTTCCATGGCACATAGCACTTTCTAACAGGGCAGGTAATTACCTATTTATTATAGTTATTGCTCAGTATCTGTCTCCCTACTCCCACTCAGAATGTAGGCCCCCTGAGGGCAGGGACCTCTGTGTGTTCACTCACTGATATACCCCAAGTAGTTAGCACAGTGTCTAGACATATGAGGTGCTCAAAGCCACATTTGTTGAATGATCAAATAAATGAAGAAAGCAGAATTTGTTTGGTTTTGGTTTATATGTCATCTTGAGAAACGTTTAACATACAAGAACATTCCTCCCACTAAAAGGCAATGCTGGAAGTCAGACTGACTTACCTGAAACCACCGAAATCGCTTTCAAAGCTCTGAACACCCGGAAGGTACGTAGGGACGACAGACTGATGCCACTGGCCCTGATACTTGGTGAGTATGATACAAACCTAGAAGACAAAGCACAGGGAAAGCCTGGGCCTACTCAGTCCTGCAGCTGCACTATGTATCTCCACGCAGGCCACAAATAAATGTGCCCTCAGCTCTCTGTCCACCAAGGTGAAATCTGGGGCCTCACCTTCTTGGCCCCACCTCCATCTCGGGGTCTGTAGTATCATTCTCCATAGCTGTGGGCCACAGATTGCACGGGAGGCTGTTCTCAGCTAATTTTTATATTTGGACATAGATTAAGATCCCTTGGAATAGCCCATGCAGTCGTGGCTACAGCTACCGATAAGAGAAATCAATCAAAACATGTATTGACTGACTACCGGGTTCCAGGCCCAGTGCATTTACGTAAGGTCTCACTACGTGGCCAAGCCCAGAAGGAACCCAGGCAATCTGACTCTTGAGCTCTCACCACTGCACTACGCCACCTTTCAATAGCCAAGATCACCCAACCGTGGAATTTCAAATGTAAAACTTGGGAATTAATAGCATCTACCTCAAAGGGCTTTTGCAAATACTAAACAGGAAAGCATAAGCAAAGTGCTTACGACGATGGCTGGCACAAATTAAGTAATGTTAGGTTACTATTATTGTGCCAGTGATGGGCCATTGCTTTTCTTGTTCTTCATTTTGCCGACCCTGTGTCATCATTCAGATGCCAAACTGATGCCCTTCCCTCCGGGAAGAACTTCAATCCTCACCTCATGTCATATACAATATACACACAATAATTAACTCAAAAGGGGCCATGGACTTAAACATAAAGGCCAAATCTAGAAAACTTCTAGAGGAAAATGAGGAAAACTCCTTGAGAGCTTGCAGTAGCCAAAGATTTTCCAGATTCTGTGGTTCCTCCTACACGTTCTGACAGCCCGATACATGCCCAGCTCCTGTCCCAGCACTCACCCTACCAGATTGCAATGGTTGTTAATTTTCCCTCTTCCCATCTGGACTGTGAGCTTCAAGAGGGTGAGAACCATGTCTGTTTGTTTTGTTTTGTTTTCATTATCACAACCCTTGTCTCTTGCACAGAACTTGGCCCATCATAGGCCACTGTTTGGGGAGTGAATGGCTGGAGGAAGGAGAGCATGAATGTGGCCTAGAAATGGATTCACGTGTGGAGGCCTCTGGCCAATTGGCTGCATGATGCTGTTCAGGGCCAACCCACGCTGCACTCAGAGCTCTAGGCATTATTAGGACATGCTTAGCTACTCACATGGACCCACAGAGACCCCTGGTGGAAACCAAGGAGCTTCTTTCCCACCCCAAGTCTCCTCAATAAACATCTTTGACATTCTTACGCTGTTGTAATGACAATGGAGTCCAGCCAGTTCCATGGATCTCGAAGAAAAGAAAACTCATCCAGAACAAAACCTCTTGCCAATATTTTTATCAAAGCTTCAAAAATATAAATCCCAGTGAAGACATACCTGCAAAGTAAATCATTCAGAACAAGGAGGAATATGGTAAGTGATGTGAAAAGCTGAGAGGCCATCTGTCTTATCTGGCCTTTATGTGGTTTTTTTACATTTCAGTGTGACGTTTAGCATTCTGATTTTCAGTAAACCCGAGTTCAGAGTGGCAAGCATCGTAAGCAAGTTCTAGTAGTCAGAATTTCTAAGCAACAGGCCCACAGATAAAGTTGTAAGCTGCTGTTCAGTGCTTAGTTCCATGGCCACATTCGTGAGAGTTGTTTTAGCAACCTGGGGCCTTGGGACGGGGGTTGTCACTGCTACTTTGCCATCACTATTCTAGAATTGTCACTTTGATGTACAGAAGGGGATGATGGCAAAGAAACAAGGAGAATAAACGAAAAGGTTAAAAGCTGGATCTTTCCATAGCCCATGTTCATGGATCAGAAGACTTAATACAGTTAAGATGTTTGTACCACTCAAAGTGATCTACAGATTCAGTACAATCTCTATCAAAATCCCAATGACATTCTTTGCAAACATAAAAACATCCATCCTGGAATTCATATTTCAGGACCCCAAATTTCAAGGGACCTTGAAAAGCCAAAATTATCTTGAAAAACTTGGAGGTCTCAGATTTTCTTATATCAAAACCTATCACAAAGCTAAACTAATCAAAACAGTGTGGTACCTGTATAAACACAGACATATAGAACACTGGAATAGAACAGAGAGCCCGGAAATAAGCCCTAACATATCTGGTCATATGATTTTCCACAAAGATGCCAAGACTATTCCATGGAAAAAGGACAGCCTTTCAGCAAATAACGCTGGGAAAGCTCAGTACCCACGTGCAAAAAAATGAAGTTGGACCCCTACCTTACGCCATGTATAAAAATTAACTCAAAATATCCAAATAGCTAAGTGCAAGGGCCGAAACTATAAAACTTCAAGAAGAAAATATTTGTAAATCATATTACTGATGAGAGGTTAATATCTAGAAAATACAAAGAACTCCCACAACTTAACAACCAAAAAAATCACACCATACACAAAAACAAACTTAAAATGTCTTAAAGATTTAAAGGCAAGAACCAAACCATAAAATTCCTAGATAAAAACTTGGGCGGTAAGCTTTCTGACACTGGTCTCAGGAATATTTTTTTGGTTCTGTCTCCCCAGACAAGGATAACAAAAGCAAAAATAAACAAACGGAGCTACATCAAAGTAAAAAGCTTTTGCACAGCCAAGGAAACATCAACAAAATGAAAAGGTAACCTACTAGGGGTGCCTGGGTGGCTCAGAATAAACGAAAAGGTTACAAGCTGGATCTTTCCATAGCCCATGTTCGTGGATCAGAAGACTTAATACGGTTAAGATGTTTGTACCACTCAAAGTGATCTACAGATTCAGTACAATTTCTATCAAAATCCCAATGACATTCTTCGACTCAATGACAACTTCGGCTCAGGTCATGATCTCGCAGTTCACGAGTTTGAGCCCCTCACGCCAGTGTTTGGCTCTGGGCTGACAGCTCAGAGCCTGGAGCCTGCTTGGGATTCTGCATCTCCCTTTCTCTGCTCCACCCTACTTGTGCTCTATCCGTCTGTCTGTGTCTCTCTCTCTCTCTCTCTCTTTCTCTCAGAAATAAATATTTAAAAAAATTGAAAAGGCAACCTACTAAATGGGAGAAGATTTGCAAATGATATATCACATGGGGGTTAACATCCAAAATATATTAAAAAAAAAAACTCATACAGCTCAGTATCAAGTGAACAAATAATCTGATTAAAAATGGGCAGAAGACCTGAATAGGCACACGGATTGCCAACAGGAATGTGAAAAGACATTCAACATCACTAATCATGAAGAAAATGCAAATCAGGACCACAGTGAGATATTACCTCACACCTGTCGCAGTGAATATTATCAAAAAGCCAAGAAAGAAACAAGTGCTGGCAGGGACGCAGCAAAGGAACCCTTGCGCACTGTTAATGGGAATGGAAATTGGTGCAGCCACTGTGGAAAACAATATGGAGGTTCCTTCAAAAATTAAAAATGGAGGGGCGCCTGGGTGGCGCAGTCGGTTAAGCGTCCGACTTCAGCCAGGTCACGATCTCGCGGTCCGTGAGTTCGAGCCCCGCGTCGGGCTCTGGGCTGATGGCTCAGAGCCTGGAGCCTGTTTCCGATTCTGTGTCTCCCTCTCTCTCTGCCCCTCCCCCGTTCATGCTCTGTCTCTCTCTGTCCCAAAAATAAATAAACATTGAAAAAAAAAAATTAAAAATGGAAGTACCATATGATCCAGTAATTCCACTTCTGAGTGTTTATCCAAGGAAAGTGAAAACACGAATTTGAAAAGGTACACATATTGCCATGTTCATTGTAACATTACTTACAATAGCCAACATATGGAAGGAATCTAAGTATCCATCAATGGATAAATGGGTAAAGAAAATGTGGTGTATGTGCACAATGGAATATTATTCCACCCTAAAAAAGAATGAAATCTTGCCCTTCATGAAAACAAAGATAGACTAGAGGGTATCATGCTAAGTAAAATCAGACACAGAAAGACAGATACTGTATGATTTCACGTCTATGTAGAAACTAGAGAGCGAAACAAAACAAAACAGACTTCTAGACACGGAGAGCAAACTGATGGTTGCCAGAGGGGAGGGGGTTGGGAGATGGATGAAATAGGTGAAGGGGATTAAGAAGTACAATCTTTCAGTTATAAGATAAATAAGACATGAGGATGTAATGTACACCATGGGGACTACAGTCAATAACACTGTAGAACTTTGTATGGTGACTAGACTTATGGTGATCATTCCATAATGTATATAAACTTTGAATCACTATACACCTGAAACTAATACAGTATTGATGTCATTACATCTCCATAAGAAGATTTTAATTAAAAAACTAAATTTAAAAAGAAACAGCACAAATCAAGTAACCTAATTTAAAAATGGCTAAATGACTTGAATTAGATGTTTCTCCAAAGATGACATCCAGATGGCCAACCAAGCACACGACAAGATGCTCAATACCACTAATCATCAGGGAAATGTATACCAAAACCACAGTGAAATATCACCTCATACCCATTAGGATGGCTGCTTTCAAAAAAAAAAAAAGCCTCAGAACATAACAAGTGTTGGTAAGGATGCAGAAAAACAGAAACTCTCGTGCAGTACTGTAAAATGATGCAAACAGCCATGGAGAACACTACGAAGGCTCTTCAAAAGAATTAAAAATAGAATTACCATGTGATCCAGCAATCCCACTTGTGGGCACTCACACAGAAGAACTGAAGCAAGACTTCAAAGAAATAATTGTACATGCACGTTCACAGCAGCATTATTCACAATAGCCGAGAGTTGGAAACAACCCTTAATGTCCACTGATGGATAAACAGATCAATGGGGTACATACCAAAAAATATTATTCAGCCTTAAAAAGGAAGGAAACCCTGACCCAGGCTACAACGTGGATGAACCTTGAAGTCATCCTGCTAAGGGAAATAAACCAGGTGCAAAAAGATAAATACTGTATTATTCCACGTAAGTGAGGCGCCTAGAGCAGTCAAATACATAGCAACCAAAGGTAGAATGGTGGTTGCCAGGGACTGGAGGGGAGTTCGTGTTTAATAGGCACAGAGTTTCAGTTTTGCAAAATGAAAAGAGTTCTGGAGCCGGATGGTGATAATTGGTTGCACAACTATGTGACTGTACTTAATACCACTCAAAAGTGGTTAACGTGGTACATTTTATGTAATGTGTATTTTACCACAATTAAAACAGTCTGTCAAAAATGCTGGGTCTGTCCGTGCACACGTGGGCACACGCACACAAACGGGTTCCACTTTGGGGACAGAAACGATCAATTCAAACAATCTGTTGGTTCACAGTGAAAGAAATGGACCTTTTCTGGTAGAACATCCAACCACTGTCAGCCCACAAAGCTAAAGAGCTAAGATCTTGGAAACTTGAAAAATCCAAAGTAGCCAAATCCAAGGGCAGAAATGGTTATGAGCTGCTCTCTGCTTCAGCCTTTTTTTTCGAAGCTGATCACCTTTTAGGTGACAAAAGAACACAGCAGATTAATTCATGTCTGCCCTGAAATACCGTTTTAAAAAACCAGGCATAATTTACAAAGTTAAGGGTATTTTGGGAAAAGCTGTAATTGCAGATTTGTGGGATTTTGCAAATCTCCATCTAGGTCTCAGGCAAATGAGACAGCAGCCCTTGACTGCCATTTCTACCTAACCACCTGGTCTCCCACCTCCCACTCGCAGCCGAAGCCTGGCCAATAGAGGCACAGGCAGACCAACCATGATATCTGATATGGAGTACAGCCATGCCCACCACAAGGAACAGGGCTTGGGAGCTCCGTGACAGAGAGATCCCAACCCACCAGGCAAATGAGGCCCTCTGGAGCGTGTCACTGTCAGTTCAAGCATGGTTAGGGTATCCAATCAGGGCCATGGGTGGTGTCCAGGTAGGTTAAGAGAACACCATCGCCTGATCCTAGGGCACTTTGGCATTCATTCTCTGAGAGCTATAGACCTGGAATCAATTTCCCATTTAAAAGTTTTCTAACCAAAGGACACTGACAAAATTAGAGAAACTCTCCCCCCATGGGCCTAATAACCCAGTCACATGCCTTCTTTTGTAAAAACATTTTCAACCTCCTCCTCCCACCCTCACTTTCATGCATCCATTGTCAGTACAGATGCCACCAGGAGACAGCAGCAGCTTCCCTACAGCCTAGACAAGGGTTTTTTCATATCTTTGCCTTATGGGTCTTTTAGTAGTGAAAATGACCTTTGAGCAGATTAGCATCCAATTGGGCCACTGCTTTCCATTAATAGGAAAAAGAAGACTCATTGCATCTCACTAGAAGAGCCGAGCAGGCTCAGCTACACTTTGACTACAAAGGCTTCCAGAGACACTGCAGTAAATAATGAGCAACTCCTCCACCCTCAATTAGCTCCTCACATGGAATAGCCAACTATCTAAAGGGGAGACCATTTTCCCCAGTGATATTGCCCAGGATCACTTCTATTCTCAGCAGTATCCATGCCCCTTGCTTCGAGGCATAGCCCCAAGCTCACTGTCCTTAACTAGACCCAAGTCCCACTTAACGACAGAGAAGGAGCAATCACTAAAAAGTAATGCAAAGAAGTAAATCTAAAAGAAAAACAGTAGAGATTTAAAATGAAATACTAAATATACCTGATTAACAAAAAAGAAGGTAGGAATGGAAGAACAATAGAAGAGGAAAGGAACAAAAAACAGATGAGAGCAACAGAAAACCAATAGAAAAACAGCAGACCTGAATTTAAGCATATTCATAATTACATTAAATGCAAATGAAATAAATATACCATCAAAAGGCAGAGATTAGAAAATAGACTGCATAAAAAACAAAAACCAACTATGTGCTCTTTACAAGAGATACACTATAAATACAAAAACACAAAAGGGTTGAGAGTAAAAGGATGGAAAAAGATATACCATGCAAACAATGAGCCTAAGAAAACTGGAGTAGCTGTATTAACCTCAGACAAAACAAATACTAAAAGGAATATTACTAAAGATAAAGAAGGGCATTTCAGGCTGATAAAAGAATGCATACATCAGAAAGATATAATAACCATAAATCTGTATGTGCCTAATAATAGTGCTGCAAAAATATATAAAGCAAAATTTGCCAAAAATGAAGGGATAATAGACAAACTCACAATCATAGATGGAGCTTTCAAGCCTCTCCTCAGTAATTCATAGAAGTACTAATTGAAATGGCAAAAGGATAAAATATATAAATGCCACTATCAACCACCTTAACCTAATAGGACTATTTACAGACAATCATATCAAACTGCAGAATCCACATTTTTTCATGTACACATAAAACATTCCCCATAGAGCCATAAAATAAGTTTCTCCTAATTTCAAAAGATTGAAAACTTACAGAGTATATTCTTTCCACAGAATTAAATTGGAAATCATTAACAATAAGGCAACTAGAAAAATATAAAATATTTGGAAAAAAACACACTTCTAAATAACACATGGGACAAAGAAGTAATCATAAGAAGAAGTAGGGAATGTTTACCCAAAAGGTAATAAAAACACAACATATCAACATTTGTGGGATGAAGCTTTCTTTAGCAGTGCGTAGTGGAAATTTATAGCTTTATACAATTGTACAAGAAAAGAAGAATGGTCTAAAACCAACTATTTAAGTTTCTACCTTAAGAAGCTAGAAATAGAAGAGCAAATTAAGGATGAAATTAATAAAGACTTTGAAACCCTCATATATTGCAGGAATGTAAAACAGTTCAGCCACTTTGGAGAAGTTTGGCCATTTCTTACAAAGTTACTCACTCATATACTTCACATATGTCACAGCAATTCCACTCCTACGTATTTATCCAAGGGAAATGCAAACATATATCTACAAAAAGACTTTTACTTACCTACTTAATTAATTCAATTTTTAGAGAGAGAAAAAGAAAGAGCATGAGCAGGGTAGAGGGCAGAGGAAGAGACAGCATCTTAAGCAGGTTCCTCACCCAGCACAGAGCCCAACATGGGGCTCTGTCTCACGACCCTGGGATCATGACCTGACCCCAAATCAAGAGTCAGATGCTCAACCGACTCAGTCACCCAGGTGATCCCCATAAACAGACTTTTATACAGAAATGTTCTTAGCAGCTTTATTCATAATGGCCCAAAACTAGAAACAACCCACATGTCCATCAACAGGTGAATGGGAAAACAAATTGTGATATGCTCATACAAAGGAATACAACTCAACACCAAGGAGGGGAAAAGCTAGTGATACAAACAATAGCACGGGTGCATCTCAAAACATGCTAAGTGGAAGAAGCCAGATAGGAAAATATGGTATCATATACATTATATGAGCCCATTTATATTAAATTCTAGAAAAGGCAATACTGGTCCAGAGTGACAGAAGGCAGATCAGTATTTGTCTGGGGTTGCGAGTGGGGGTCAAGGGATTGACTGCCAAGTGGAAATTTTAGAGTGTCTGGAATGTTCTGTACGTTCTGTATGTTGACTGTGATGGTTTCTGTCACACAGTTAAATATGGGATAAAAATATGTGAATAAAATAAGTGATTTCTTATTATTCTCTCAATTATTCAATATATTCCTGAAAGACTAAAGCAGCAAATATGTTCAATTAGAAAAACTAGGACAACATTCTCTTTGATAAGAGAATACTTATCAAAATACAGAACTTTCTAAGTTGAAAAATTAACTTGCCTTACTGAGTAGCCAACTAAAAATTACGAAAAGTTAATATTTTAATTATAGGAAGAACTCACTCCAACTCGCCAGGGAAAAAGCAAAAATGATACGTGGGAAATGGAAATGTTGTTAACTCTATAAGTTAACAACTATCCCAAACCTTTTGGAAAACATTTTGTCCCCATATGTTTTTCAAGCATTGAAATGTACTTTTGATCTAGTAAACCCATTTCTAAGACTCTACCCTAAGAAAAGTAATCATTTTTGAAAAGTAGCTTTAGGGGCGCCTGGGTGGCTCAGTCGGTTAAGCGTCCGACTTCGGCTCAGGTCACGATCTCGCGGTCCGTGGGTTCGAGCCCCGCATCGGGCTCTGTGCTGACAGCTCAGAGCCTGGAGCCTGTTTCAGATTCTGTGTCTCCCTCTTTCTCTGACCCTCCCCTGTTCATGCTCTCTCTCTGTCTCAAAAATAAATAAATGTTAAAAAAAAAAAAAAGAAAAGAAAAGTAGCTTTATGCAAAAAAGATGCTTGTTGCAGTGATATTTATAGGAGTAAGATACTAGAACGGTTAAGTAAATTATGGTTTATTCACCTGATAGAATGTTATATTACCATAAAAGCAGATTCCTATAAAGCCTCTACAAACACAAAGAAAACCTCTTAAAAGCTAGACATAAAAGTTGTAAGTGTGCTGCTTATTATTTTTGAGGTCTTTAAAAATAATCGTTAAAAATATGTGTACCAAACTAAAAGGGACCCTTCCGACATTTGCACTGGGAAGTTGGGATCATGGGTGACTTTGTCTTTCTCTGTAGAGCTGAACTCTGATCTAATCACAGGTCGTTTAGGCGTATTTGTTCCAAACCTTAGGTTGGATGAGCGCAGGACAAACACTTACTCGGCGTTGTCGGTATATATGTTGCTGTTGTCCTTCCCACAGGCAGTGGCCATGAACACGCAGTTGATGATGACGGTGCAGATGATGAACATGCTGAACAATGTAACTGCTGTCTGTTAAGGCAGGTACACTTCAGGGTGGCCCGGGTCATCCGTCACAGTGGAGGCTGCGGCCTACCTCCAGGCCCCATTGGCCGCAGGTGCAACCTGTCTGCGGACGGCGCGTGTTGGCGGGCGACTGCCCACACCTGTCCCCTCCCCTGAAGAACTGTCCTCAGCCAAAAGGCAGCCCCTTCACCTGGAGGGCTACAACTCCCTCCCTCATGTCTGACTGACTGAGACGTAGAGAAAAGCTGGCCCTCGCTTCCAGGTGGGCTTCCTCTGCGACGTAATCGGTGCTCTAGAGCTCCTGGTGGACTCCAGCTGATGTGGGCTCAGCTGAGAACCCATCCTTGTTTGCTCCTCTTTCTCTCCATCATTTAGTATTAAATAATTAAATAATAAAGATGGGGGCGGGGGGGCGCCTGGGTGGCTCAGTCGGTTCGGCGTCCGACTTCGGCTCCGGTCATGATCTCGCGGCTCGTGGGTTCGAGCCCCACGTCGGGCTCTGTGCTGACAGCTCGGGGCCTGGAGCCTGCTTCGGATTCTGGGTCTCCCCTTCTCTCTGCCCCTCCCCTGCTCATGCTCTGTCTCTCTCTGTCTCTCAATAATAAATAAACGTTAAAAAATTTTTAAAATAATAATAATATTAAAGATGGGGATTAAATAAGAACCCCCATCTCAGATTCTGCTTCTAGGGAAGCCAACCTGATCAGTTATTCCTTCCCATCCCCCCAGTACTTCAATACATGTACCAGTCCATGTCTTTCTGACCTCCCCCAGTCTAAAACTGCCTGGCATCTTCCACCACCCCCTGCACACAGCAGGAATGCTCAATAATCCCCTCCTATCTTTATCCTTAAGACTGAGGTTGCAAACTCAAAGCCTTAAGAGTCTCGGGAGTCCTTTAAATGGGTAAAATGGGCCACAAATAGGGGTGGACAGGTGGTGAAGCAGAGCTTGCATGGCCCCTCTAAAACAGGCAGTGGTTCCTCACTACACAGATTTTTGCCAGCTAGGACTATAGGCTGAGCCTTGAGAGAGGTTCCGTTTTTCGAAAGAAGCCAGAAATCTGGACTTTCCACATTACAGAGTGTTTCCATAAAGCTTTAAATTCTGTCTAGGTCCGGGGCGCCTGGGTGGCTCAGTCGGTTAAGCGTCCGACTTCAGCTCAGGTCACGATCTCGCGGTCCGTGAGTTCGAGCCCCGCGTCGGGCTCTGGGCTGATGGCTCTGTGTCTCCCTCTCTCTCTGCCCCTCCCCCGTTCATGCTCTCTGTCTGTCTCAAAAATTAGATAAAACGTTAAAAAAAAATTAAAATAAAAATAAATTCTGTCTAGGTCCAACACAACACCGTTAGCAGGTAAATACAGAGCACGGGTAGATGGTTTGCCACCTTTGTCTGGGCCCCAACTTAGATGTTCCTTTCTCCGGGAAGTCCCCCTGGATGCCTCCAAAGCACAGCGGTGCCTCTCCACACTACCGCTCCCAAACTGCCCACCCCACTGAAGAAATTGCCTGCCTTTTGGCCCGTCTCCTTCTGAGGCCACAGGATCCCAGGGCAGGGCCAAGCCTTGTTCACACGCAGTAAAAGCACAGCCCCCGCCATGCAGCCGCAGGCACTCTGCCATTATTGGTTCCAAGAATCAGCTACTTCCCCTCAGTCTGGGGCTCTGGCACCTTTCACATGACTTGGACTTGGCGGAAGATGCAACGAAAGGATATGAATGGACTGAGATCCTAATGGCTAAACTTCGGATTGGATTGAAAGGCCCAAATATGAACAAGGCACGATTGGCACTGAAGCGATAGATGGTCCTCTTTTTGTTCAACACCATAAACGTCTGCGAAGACAAGCAAACAAATGCCACAAGAATTACATGCAGTGACGGAACAATATTTATCGCGAGTTAGTTCATTCAGAGGAAATTCAGTGGGACCGCGGACTGAGGCGTGGCTTGGCTTATTATGATCATGACAGTTTCTGATTGGGCTACTGTCACCTTGTAGCCTGAGGCACTTTCCAACCAGCCCACGCTGTGACTCTGGACACCAGCAAAACCCTTCGTCTTGTATCTCCGTCTAGAGAGGTAAGAACTAGGAGGGAACTTGAAGAGATGGGGAGTAGTATTGAACATTCACATTCAGCAGATTATTTTAAATTATTTTGATTATGAATAAGAGCTTCGTAACAAAGGTTAGAACAGTCAGGGATCCGGGGAGTCTGTGTTGCTGTACCTGAGCAGTTCTACGCGAGATAGTCTGCCGATCAATTCCAACCTTGAGGATCTTCAACAGAAAAAGTCATCAAGCTTCCCAGACTTGCTCTCCCATTCTCCCCACTGATGTATGAGCAAATCTTCCTCCGGTTCCCAACTAGGGGGGTAGGCCCTACGGAAGGCGTCTGGAAATACATGTGGGTGTTTTTGGCTGTTTGTCACAACGACTGGAGGCTCTACTGGTCTTTAGTGGGTAGGTCTAGGGATGCCGAACCCCGGACAGATCTGCTAAGTGGTACACTGTCCCATCCAAAATGCCCACTGGCTCCACTGAAGACAACACCAGACGTGTGCCCAATTCTTCCTGGGACCTAGGAATGAGGCAGTGCCTGCAGAAGAACCCATCACTCACAGGGTCTCACATCAACCCCCCGAAACCTCCTTCTTTCCATTTAGCTATAATCTGGCTGTCCCCTTACATGTCCCCAAGGCTGTTGGTTACAAAAGCCTTCACAGAATGAGGGTCATTCCTGTTTCCCCATGTCTCTGCTCCTTTCAGATCTGCAAAAGTACTACTTGGCATGTAATCCAGTATGTTCTTATACAGGAAAGACAGGCCTTGTCGCCAAGGCCTAATATAGCAGGGTGGGTGCTGCCTTGGCTGAGGTACCAGAACTTCAGCCACTGCCAACCATCAACCTCCCTTTGCTGAGTTGCTGGAACTTACTTGTCTGCTGGCCATCTGGCGGCAGGAAAAAATGGGGCAGGATATTTTCTGTTGCCTCCATAACAAAAGGAAATGGGCCACAGGCTTCTTTGAAAGCTATGAGCTCAGGAGCCCAAGACCCACTTTAGGGATTCTGGGCCCTTCCTTCGGCTAGAAAGACAATTTTAGGGCAGAGAGCAAACCCCTCCTTGAGGCAGGTCACCCCAGATTAATAGGTGGCATGATATGGCTCTGTCTCTGTGCCCCTTGATATTTTATTAATGCCATCTCTCACTGCTTTAAATATTTCAGCTAATGGTGTATTTAACTATACTCACCAGGGTTTAAATTATTAAAATGATAGGTACCCGCTCCTTCTGTCTTCTTGCTGACATATCTCCACCCCTTTCTCTGTAGCTCTTCAAAATGGAAGTTTCAAAAGACAGGAAGTGGCCTTAGACTATCGAAAGAGCCCTTGGGTTTAGGGCCCAGCTTCATCCCTTACTGGTTGCTTGGCCTGTCATAATCCACTTCCCCATCCAGTCTTTGGATTCTCATTTATGAGGTGGAGGGCTAACTATTACATATACCTCACATGACTGCTGAGAATACCAGCCATGCGGGGTCATGGGTGTGCAGAGCTCTAAAAAAGTATCGTGTCTTCTAATTTAAAGGGAGAGCCCAAGCTGAGAAGAGATAGATAGTCCTAGAACATTCAGCCAGGCTGGAACAGAACCTGTCCTCCCAGGACTGTCTGCAGCATACCAAGCTGCCA
Source organism: Prionailurus bengalensis (assembly GCF_016509475.1). Taxonomy (NCBI): domain Eukaryota; kingdom Metazoa; phylum Chordata; class Mammalia; order Carnivora; family Felidae; genus Prionailurus; species Prionailurus bengalensis. Next base: position 152,909,841 of record NC_057350.1, on the reverse strand, counting down.
CATGCTCCAGCCTTGAAGCAGAAGACCTCCAGAAATCAATTCGCATTTAACAACTCTGCCTCCAAGAAGCCCCTGGGATTCTGGGCATAAGAAGAAGGAGAAATATTGGGGTGTTTTCGTTCCTTCATCTCTCTTCTTCTTTCTTGTCTTTCCCACTCACACCCCACTTTCCTCTATACACACAGTTCCCATTTGGTCTGGTAACCCTAAGTCTGTCCCAATGCAAGGTAACATACCAGGCAATATTTCTCTGGAGAGATCGATTTCTCATGGTTGCCAGCAGAGAATGGTCTCAGCATCCCATATTTCTAGGACTTCTACCCAAACTTCCTTCCTCTCTGCCCTCAGTCTGGTGAGGTGGGTTTTCCATTCGCTGCTGGATCACACAATGGGATTATTATGGCAAGGTCTTCTGAGCTTTTCCGGATGGTCTGCAGAGGACCGTCCTCACTGTCCCAGGCTTCCAAGCAGCCATCAGAGGAGCCCAGAGCTCACATTTCCTCACTTAAGAGCCCCTTTAAAGAACTTTTACTAGAATTTCCCTGCAACAACTATATTCAGGTAGGTTAAATAGCAAGCCTATCACATATCGGCATGGGATTTATGCAAAATCTCCACCTGCCCACTTGATTACCATATTCTTGAACATCACTTATTGAACTTCTATTATGCATCACGTTGGTGTACGGTTCCAACCTCCAGAATTCTCATTTAATAGCCTAAAAAGCCTATAGCTGGGGAGTTTTTCAAGGAAAACTTATTACTGAATTGGACGTTCCTGGACAGTGATATTCATCTCTCATATCAGTATAATGCTTTACAGTTTATAAGTGCTTCCATGGCCTGTCCATGTTGTAGGAAGCATGCTTTATTCCCATTTTACAGATTAGAAGAGTGAGGATTAGGGATTTATCCAAAGTCAAAAAGCCAGTCACTTAAATGGCCTCCACCTAATTTTTGTGACTGCTAGTCCAGTCCTCTTTCCTGACACCATTTATGTTTTCTCCGTTTTCCTTTTAACCTTCCTGCTGCCCCCCTGGACCTTCTCTTCTTCGCCAAGACATGCATTACAGAGAGAAGATGAAGACTGAAAGAGGGTCTCAGGACTATGGAGGCAATGACAAGTGGTGATAGCAAAGGAGGACAGACACCCCTGCAAACCCCAAGATCAATGTTTGGAGGTTCTTGTGACACCGGTTATAACTGGATGGCTAGAACACCCCAGAACCCCATCCAACTACCTTATGATTTCTGTAGAACGGGTCCAAGTCTTCCAGGGGCCTTGCTATCAGCTCATGGGGAATGTTGCCATAGAGTTTGGGCAACTTCCTGGAGACCTTTAGGTCAAGCTGAGGCCGAGGCTGGGGTTCTGCTGGTGTCTGGTCTTTGCACTTCTTTTTCTCCTTTTGGATGGCAATCCGCTTCTCAATTGTAGCCAGGGTGTCCGAAGTGAAGGGACGGAAATTTCGTTCATCTGGAAAGATCACCGGGTAGCACCTGTCATCCATTTTCATCCTCGGGACAGAGATAAGCAGCAGATCCTCAGAGAGCTCTGGAAGATAGAAATCACACAGCCTGCCCTGGAATTCTGCTCCTTAGGGGGGTGATGTCATGGGGAGCTATAGGATTGGGTGAGGTAAGGGGGCTTGGGAGCTCACTGATTGTGGGGCAGGCCAGCAGAGGTGACCACCATTGTGGATACAGCAGGAATTCTGGGCGCAGGGAAGACCAAAGCAGGCCATCATTCCTGGAGGACCTAGATATAAGTGGAAAGTTAAGTTCAGGAACAGTGGGCAGAAGAAGCCCAGTCTCTAAAATTGAGACCCAAGCATTGAGCAACACAGTAAGACTGAACCAGCTAAACTACTGAAATGGGGCCTGCAGATGGTGACTAAGTGGCCATAGTGTGAACAGGAGAGGAAAAAATAGGGAATCAAGTGGGACACAAGTATGAGCTGCAAAATCAAAACTATTAAGTGCACACATCTTCTCACATTTGGTCAGCAAAGTTCTTAAAATATGATGAAATGGAAACAAAAAGGCCATAAACACAGGCAAGAACGTTTACACTAACACCTCTGATTCCATGCCAACTCTCTTACTTCTGAAACCCAGACCTGACAGAAGTAAGGATCCAAGAAAGCAGAAATGATTTGCCAACACTAACGGGGTCGCTCTACCACGGGATAATAGCTGTACTGGCCCCTATCCCTGACAACCCTTCTACAAGGACTTTCTCTATAGCTTCAAGTTTAAAAGTAGGCTCTGAAAGGGGCACCTGGGCGGCTCAGTTGGTTAAGCGTCCAACTTCAGCTCAGGTCATGATCTCACAGTTGGTGAGTTTGAGCCCCGCATCGGGCTCTGTGCTGACAGCTCAGAGCCTGGAGCCTGCTTGGGATTATGTGTCTCCCTCTCTCTCTGCCCCTCCCCTGATCACTTGTGCTCTTGCTCTCTCGCTCTCTCTCAAAAATAAGTAAACATTTAAAGAAACAAAAAAGTAGGCTATGAGAAAAGGCAGTAGGGCTCATGTTAAATGCCTTTACTTCCCATGCCATGCATCGTCTTCCTTTCTTATTTACCTGAATACCAATCTACGATTGACTTCCAAGGCACTCCAGAGAATTACGAGTAATCCAACATAGCCCTGGTTTGTTCATTCAGCAACCACATGCGTGGTGTCTGCTCTAAGAACAGTGGTAGGCACTAATGGAAAAACACAACAGTCCCTCCTCCTGGTCCTACAAGTTATGCTCTCCTGTTGTAAGTGGAGAAGACAGATAAAAGGCAGGAAATTATAAGAGTAAGACAGATGCTGTTATAGGGAGAAAGAGAGGGTACTATGTCTGTGCATGGGCTAGGCGTCTAACCAGTCTTGGGGAATCAGGGATGGTCTCCCAAAGCTTTAATGCCTCAGCTGAAACCTGAAGGAGATATAGGACATAGATAAGCAAAAAGGGGGACATTAGAGTATGGTAGGGGAAACAAGCAACATATGCAGTGACCCGTGGGTGAAAAAGAACATGACGTCCATCAACAAGTTCTATCTGCCATTGTAAAATGGCCAGATAAGGCCCCAGTCAGCATTGAGAGAGCATGTGGGACCCTAGAATCCTAGTGAAAACCATGGACCTCACCCTGACGGTAATGGGGGGTTGCTAAAGAGTGAGTTGCTACTGTTGTTGTTGTTGTTGTTGTTGTTGTTGTTGTTGTTACAGAGGAGTAACACTATCAGGGTTTCAAAAAAAAAATCCCTCTTACTGATGAGAATAGATAGGACTTGGGACAGGGGCTGAAAGAGGTGAGGAGGTAGAGCTGAAGAAATTGTTGCAATGATCGCAACCACTGAGGATGACCTAATGGAGTGGGTAGATTGGAGAGTCGCTTTCGAAATAGCCATGGTGAGGGAAAGATTCGAGGGACAGGAAGGAGCTGAGGTTCCCGGCTCGGGCACCAATGGCTTGGTCAGAGGTGCCACTCACTCAGACAGAGAGCACTAGGGAAGGAAGAAGCTTTGGGGGAATAAATTGAGTTTAAAACAGATAAAGCTGAAGCTGTTTATGAACGTGCAAGTCGAGAGAGCCAGGAGGCATTTGAATACAGGGCAATCATAGCTTACACGTTAGCCTCTGAATATAGCATATGAGAAAAAAAAAAGCATCGTCAAGTTTCTCTTGGAAATCCCTCAGGAAGGCACCATACTGAAGAGACATCCCAACTCACTGGCCAACGAGGTCAACACGGCCAGTTTTGCTTCTAGTGCCGGAACCAGTCACCCTTCAGTTATCCACAAACAGAGTGGTCAGGTTGTGTTTAAGGGCCATGATAAAGGCAACATATGTGTCTTTAAACACACTAAGGGTAATGCAATGCCCACAGTGTGAGTCATATGTCAACTGAAATGACACATGGAACCTAGATTCACAGCATTCTGTCCCATCCATTCAGCATTAAACTCTTTATGGATATGCCTGGATGATGGAATTGGCCACACAGTTTAAATTACTCTCTCTCCCTTCCCACCCCTCCAATCCTCTTCTCTTCCATTCCACTTCCTTCTCTCTCACAAACATATATTATTGAATTTGTATAAATAAAGTGGGACTATGTGAGACTCTACTGTATTTGGTTCTGGAGCTCATGAAAGACATTTGAGACAGGGATGAAGTCCTCTGCAGTCAACAGCCTATGGATGCTAGTTGATCCTGGAAAATAGATGAGCCTAGAAAGACCCTGGATGGCAAAAGCTTACGCTAAGTTACCGCAAGGAATCCAATACAGGACTGCTACCATAATAAGGAGACTATTAAAGAAGAAACTGTATACTCTGACCCTGTTGTTCTGACCCTAAGCATATTTCACCCAGGTTCTAGCAGAAAAGAGACTTAATGGAAATAAGTAACACAAAATAAAAACTGCACACATTAAAACTGTTGATAGATATATGCATGAAAAGATGCCCAACATCACTCATCATCAGGGAAATGCAAATCAAAACCACAATGAGATAGCACCTCACACTTGTCAGAATGGCTAAAATGAACTCAGGAAACAACAGATGTTGGCGAGGATGCTGAGAAAGGGGAAACCTTTTGCACTGCTGTTGGGAATGCAAGCTGCTGCAGCCACTCTGGAAAACAGTATGGAGGTTCCTCAAAAAATTAAAAATAGAGCTACCCTACGAACCAGCAATTGCAATACTAGGAATTTACCCAAAGGATACAAAAATGCTGATTCAAAGGGGCACATGCACCCCAATGTTTATAGCAGCACTATTGACAATAGCCAAAGTATGGAAACAGTCCAAACATCCATCGACTGATGAATGGATAAAGAAGATGTGGTATATATATAATATACAATGGAATACCACTTGGCGATGAAAAAGAATGAATTCTTGACATTTGCAGCAACATGGACGGAACTAGAGTGTATTATGCTAACCAAAATAAGCCAGTCAGAGAAAGACAGATATCATACGATTTCATTCATATGTGGAATTTGAGAAAACAACAGATGAACATAAAGGGAAAAAAATAAGATGAAAACAGGGAGGGGTGCAAACCATAAGAGACTCTTAAATACAGAGAACAAACTGAGGGTTGTTGTAGGGGACGCGGGTGGGGGGATGGGTTAAATGGGTGATGGGCATTAAGAAGGGCACTTTTTGGGATGAGCACTAGGTGTCACACATAAGAGATGAATCACTGGGTTCTACTCCTGACGCCAAGACTACACTGTATGCTAACTAACTTGAATTTGAATTAAAAATGAATAAATAAATAAAATTTGTTATAGACATGGAAATAACTAAAGAGCCACATGTTAAAGGTAACATTGAAAACTACAAAAATTGACCTAGGAACAAGAGGACTTTAGGGGACCCTGGGTGGCTCAGTCGGTTAAGTGTCTGACTCTTGATTTCAGCTCAGGTCATGTTCTCATGGTCATTAGATGAAGCCCAACATTGGGTTCTGTGTTGAGGGCGGATACCGCTTAAGATTCTCTTTCCCTCTCCCTCTGCCCCCCTTCCCCGCTCATGTTCTCTCTCTCTCTCAAATAAAAAATAAAAATAAAAATAAATAAAAAAGAGGACTTTATAAAAATTATCAACACAAATAAATCTGAAAAAATAAATCACACACAGTAAAACTGTCTTATAATTGAAAAACATTGATGAATCAAATATTTTTAATAAAAGTAGACTCAGGAAAATTGGACTGTGGAAATAAAGCCTGTGTATGCAAAATTAACTCAATTAATAAATTAATAAAATCAGTATGCATAATTGGTAACATTTGGAACAATTCAAACCTTCATTGTGAAATTTATACCCCAGATACTTGACGCTGAGAATTTTTCTATATAGCGAGTAGACTGCGTTGCACGGAAAAATTGGTTGAAAAATTGCCTACAGTGCAATCTTTCTCAAGCTTTACTAATAATCAAATATGACGGCAAGGTTTGCAGACACTGAGTGATTCTTTACAAAAAAAAAAATTATTTGGGTATATGCTTCCAAATAATGAAAACAGAATCTCAAAAATGGTGGGCACGTGAATTCCAAAACATAGTGTACCAAACCCAAGAGTGCAGTAAAAAAAATTCCAGGATAACTGCACTACGATCAGCTTAGAAAGCAATTGATCTAAGAAGAACTAGAAGTCAGAGAGCCCTAAGAAAAACCTTTCAAGTGTAAGTTAAGTTCTCTGTCACAAGGAATATGATTAAGCAAGTGGTTTCTTAATAGGTAAAAAAGAAAGGTAACTAGAAATTCCATCGAAACAACAGCTCTTCAGAAAGCCAGATTTTACGTATGAAGCTGACTAAATGGCTTGAGCAGCTGACAGGAGAGGGGAAAAAGTCCACTTGACCTTGACACTTAGGACATTCTGCTTCATGAAACAGAAGGTCAGTGACATCAGTGACATCAGAGTCCATTCGCATCTCTATGGGTCCAAATAAGATACCAAATATTGGTTTTAGAGACTAGAAGCTACAAATTCATTATATCATAAAAGTTATACACCAGTTTTTTATTTTAACAATTATCCTATAGATAAAGCAGAATTGATTACAATTACAGAATAGAATTCAAATGACATAAATGTTATAAAATTGTATTGCAAGCTGGAGTTGGAGAGCAAAGATGAAGGGATGCTCAGAGCTACAGTTTCCTCATCCTAAGCACCTGAAGAATCAAGACATTCTACAGAAGGCCTGTGGATCAAGCAATACAAGTATAAGTCTATCCCTGAAAATTACGCAGGTAATCCAGCGCAAGACCAAATTAAAAATATGCTAAGTAGCAGAAACTGAAGGAATCCTGGGTACGGAAGAAGGATTACCGTCAGTACACTAAATTCCTCATCTTGCACAGGGGCAATTCAATAACTGTTACTTAAACTTGATAACTCGGGGCGCCTGGGTGGCACAGTCGGTTAAGCGTCCGACTTCAGCCAGGTCACGATCTCGCGGTCCGTGAGTTCGAGCCCCGCGTCGGGCTCTGGGCTGATGGCTCAGAGCCCGGAGCCTGTTTCCGATTCTGTGTCTCCCTCTCTCTCTGCCCCTCCCCCGTTCATGCTCTGTCTCTCTCTGTCCCCAAAATAAATAAACGTTGAAAAAAAAATTTTTTTTAACTTGATAACTCAAGAAATAAAAGCATTAACAGGATCAGTTCGAGTTAGCTGGACAACAACCGGAACACTGAAACACTGAAGGGATTCAAAGTGGGACGGAGGAGATAGGCAAGGGGGAGCGGGGCGGGGGGGGGGGGGCGGGGGCATTTTATTTTTCATGTGATACCTTTCCCAGCATTTCTTCCTTCTGAGTTATTGGAATTACGTACACCTAAGTGTCACTTTTACAGATTTGCTAAAAGACTAAAAATCCTTCCAGGCCTCCAAGCATCCTCGGATTTAAAACAGAGAGTCAAAATATCAGGTACAATGACAGGCTCCAAACTAACTCGAGTCCTAAAGGAAGCAAGCAGAATCTCAAGTTGAAGTCCAAAGCAGGAGGCCAGCGCCGTGTGAATTATGATGTGATAGGGAAACCACAGAGACCAGGAGCACCCCCCCCCCAGAAGGCTCTGCCAGACCTCCCTGAGGGGATGCCCTAGACTGGCTGGAGGGCTCCCCGTCAGAGGGGGCTCTGTCCCTGCTCCTCTAAGGACTGGCCCTCAGCAGGCTCACAGGCCCACAGGCCCACGCTTGCCAGATAAAAAACAAGCTCCCATCCAGGGAAACAGGGCTGAAGCTTCATTCCCTAAGCAGAGAGCTTAAATTACTCAGGGAATTCACTTGCAGTTAAGATCAGGTCGCTCCGGGCTTTGTGTCCAATCTACAAGCCTTACAGAGGCATTAGATCTGCACTCCGATTGCTCGCTCATTCATGCTCTGGGCACGGGCAATGCAAAATGATTTAAAACACCATCCCAGGCCCCAAGGGTCTTACAGTGGGGTGGGCACCTGGGTGAGTCAGGGACCGAAGCTGAAACCACACAGTGAATACGGCTGCACTAGCGGGGAACCCGAGGTGCTGTGGGAGCCCGGAGGACAACGTGGTTATGAAGAATCGGAGATCACTGAGCTGGGAGGATGGAGGGAGGTGTGAGCATGTGTGAAAACACTGAGGGTAGCAAACGGCTTTTTTCCCCTATTTATGACTCTACCAGTCATTATAAAAGTTGAGTAACCTCACTGTGCTGCACATCTGCAGTTTGCGCTCCAAGCCTCTCCCTGTCCTCCTCCTCCTTGCTCAGTGCCTGTGCAGCTGATCCACGTGGACCCCTCCGTGGGAGCCCCTGAATTCTGGCTTCTGGTTCCGTTTGGCCAGTGGGAGGCACCAGCAAGAGACCCAGAGAATGGTGGAGAGTGAGGTCAGGGTTTTCCTTCCCAGCTCTCTCCCCAGTGGCGGCCATGCGCCACGGCTCCTGCCCGGTGGCCCATCCACACGGCTCTCTCTGGTTCTGTAACACCTCCCTCCCCCGGCCCCTTCAGATGTGGGTGTAATGGCACCCCATTCTCACCACACCTGAGAACTGCACCCTCACCGGTTGCTGCTACTGAGCTCTGCCTGTACCTTTTAAAAAAAAAAATGTCCCTTTAATAAAATATCCTCGAAATGCCCAGTTTGAATGTGCCATCTGCTTCCTGCCAGGGCTCTGGCTGATGGAATCATCCATTAAATAAAATTTAGAAAACAAGAAAAGGAAATGATCGCCCACAAACCAAAGCCACCTAGCACATGCAAGTTTTAACATTTTGGTATATTTCTGTTCCGCGGTCTTTTTTCCATATACTTACACTGCTGGCATTGTCATGCATAGGCAATTTTATCTCGTGAACTTTTCAATTAATGTGATATTGCAAACATTTTTGCAAAGATAGGTATCACTTAATGGCATCTACCCTGTTCCGGGTAAAATTTTAAGTGTGCTAACACACATTATCTCCGTTAAGCCTCAGAACAATCTCATGAGATAAATATTAACCTTGAGGGGTTTCTGAAAGGAAATGTTCATCTGGACTGAAGGTGAATTATTTGTGGCCTTCTCTTAAGAGGCAGGGGTTTTAACCTTATACCTTCCTTGGCTAGAGTTTCTCTCCAGCTCTCTCTGTTAGTAGGAGAAAGGACAAACCGACCCTCACACTTGACCCTAACCAGTAGGGGAGGCCATTGGGCAAGTCACCAAAGGTTTGCAACCCAAAGCCTTTCGATGTGGATCTGGTCCACACCACCTGAGATGCAACACTGCGGTTAATAAAAGCTATACACTATGGGCCAAGCACTGGGTCAAATGCTTTAGATGGATCATCTCTCATAATCTCTCCTAACTTCCCAGGAAATCTACAAGGTAGATATTGTTATATCGCCCCCATCCTACAGAAGAAAGCATGAGGACGTAAAGGAATTGGGAGGCTTGCCTAAGATCACATACGGAAGTGCCAGAGAATCTCAATCCCAAGTAATCACCACTGTGCAATCCACCTACCTGCCTAGTTCTTCATAGTCCAAGCTAAGACAACCCAAGAAGGTGAGAGAAGGGAGTCCGGAGGAGAAAGCCACACAGCTTCCAGCTGGGCTGGGTGGGGTCTATGACATCCTCACTGTGTGACATGCTTCCCAGGACATCAGCCTTACTGCCACAGCCTCACACGTCACTCCCTCGGGCATCCCACCACCCCCACCGTGACACTGTCTCATCCACCCAAGCCAGACAGCCCGATGGTAACGTACCCTATAAGACGCCCCTTTGTCCATTTTGGGTGGTGGTCTGAACAACAAGATCTCAACTCTGGTGACACACAAGCCATGTCCATTAACACAGGTTACAAATAAATAATGGCCCCTTCGTCCTTCCTAGATCCCACAAGAAGATCAGAAAACAAACGAACATGAACAGACTTTCATTGATCTCAATCCAAAACCAATCCCAGGTTGATGAGCTTACTACCTCTTCAGAAAAAAAAAAAATTTTTTTTAAGTACACATTAATTTCTGATTAAGTTAATTGGCCACAGGGAACTCAGAAACTATTTGGAGGGTCTGCACTGCAGTCTCGGGATAGAAGACTTGAGCACATCTTTTCTAGAAAAACCCAATTCCTGACATGAAGTCCGGTGTTGTGAGCACCTATCAGGCCAGGCAGCCATCTCCCGTCCCCCTGGCCCCATGTCTTCTCAGAGCACTTGAATGGAGGAGAAACACCCGATGGACCCCATCACCCGAGCCGTGTATCTTGTACCTGGTCCCTGACTCTGATCTGAGTAGGACGTGGTTACAAGAGGCCTGTACTCCATCCTGATGGAAAACACAGAGCAAGTTCCGTAGTGACAGGTCTAGCCTCGAAAGCCCAGAAGAACAGGGATGCCACCGGCCCAGAGGACTTACCTGCCTTGGGAAGGCGGCTCCGGACAGCAGCCCCTCTCAAAGCTCTCCACGGAGCAAGTCTCACAGAGCCTGAGCCTCTGCTCCTGGCAGTTGGAGGCCTTCTGGGAGGGGCAGCTCGGAAGCTGGGTGGAGAGTGTTGAGGAAGGCAAATGGGAACACAGCCAAAGTGATTTTAAAGAATCGTGTAGGAAACCCTGTAACCGGAGAAGTGACTGAGATGGTACTTACATTTATACTTTGGAAGCATCTGCCTTTAATCAGCGCTTAATCTAACCCTGCAGAGAGCATCATTAATAAAGAAACAGGTTGTTTTTTTTCTTTGGCCTCGTCCAAGTGGGTGAGAGAACAGCGAAGAGTCTAGCTGAAAAGCCACGCCGCTCAGCCTGGAGGCCACCTGACCCAGGCGCTCCGGCTTCTTGCCCCCCGGAACCTGCCAAGGCCCACGATGTGAAATGGTTCATAAGGCGCCCGGTCGGCTGCTCCTCCCTTCTTTTCTCTCGGGCCATCAACACCGAGGGTTCAGACCTGTGAAAAGACATGCTTACCTAGGTGGTTGTCACCAGGGACGCCAAGCACATCCCTTGGCCACCAAAGCGATGCGAAAATGATCTGTCACCAAACCCCAAACTCCCCCAACTTAGCTTTTGTTTTATTAATTCTTGGGGAAAACTTAGATCTCTTTGGGAAGTGTTGCACCATAAGCTATTTTCAGCCGCTGTCCCCTTCCAGAGGCTAGCTGACAACCAGCTGAGATAAACGATACAAGATGTTTATACGGGGGCAGGAGGCAGGAAGTAGGTGTTTAAAGGAGTGTTGGATTGCATTTACAGGCAGATTTCGGTCCTGTCAGAAGTGGCACTGAACACTCGTCAGAAGAACTGGGCATAAATCCCAGCTCTACCGCTAAAGCTGCATGATATTGGATGAAGCACTCAATTTCCCTGAGCCTTAATTTTCTTCGCATAAAATGGGATCATTCTTTCAAACCTCCTTAGCCTTAAGAAGCAAATATGATAATAGCTACGAAAACACTATGCAAACACCGGATATGAGTATCTTCATTTTTAAGAGGGAAAAGGCCTCGTTGCTTTTCTGCCCCTACTGACTCAACACCTAAATCCCACGCAGCCACACTGAAGTCACAGACATGGGATTAGTGCTGGGCTTGGCACAATGTATATGCCCTGACTTTTTAAAGCAGTGATCGGAAATTCTAAACCTCTGTCTGATTTCAGGGCGATTCTCAGAATAAGAGAAGGCCAGTGAAGAGGAAAAGGCCGTAGAGCTAATAAATAAGCATTTTTTTTTACATGGTTAAAAATGTGTGTGTCTGAAGAGGTTAGAGGAGGCCTCTAAATCCATTACCTTAAAAGGCCCTGGCTTTTTTTTAAATATAAACTCTTGGCAAATATTATTTTCCTAAGCTATTACGTCATTTTCTGACTTCCCACTCTGAAGTCTCAGAGAACATCCTAGCTTCTGTCTTCAAGGTAAATGCAAATGATTCCAAATGTAAGGACTTCCAAGGAGTAATACACCAACGCAGGCCACAGAAGCAGCATGGGGTTTGCATGCAGGACGTTCCCCAGACTCGCCTCTCCTGCGGAGCACTTGGGGAAAGCGAATGTGCACCTGAAGGCTGGAGCAGAGCCCCTGTGTTGGGTCTGCATTGTAAGGGGATGCTAACAGCAGCACATGGGCAGGATGCCCCCACATCTGCTGTATCCCTGGAGCACTGTCACCTCCCTTGGGTGCTAGCAGGGAGCAAGATCCTGACAGTCTCAGTCTCTCCATCTGATAGGCTGACCAGCTTTGACATCAGTGGCCAAGTAGGGATCATCGGCTTTAGCAGCAGCCGCACACCCATCTGTTTATTCAGCAAAGATGACATTGAACCTCTATTACTGCAGAACGCCTGGAAATACCAAAACAGGACCTGAGTCCTTGAGGAGCATGCAGCCTCCTGCATGGGAAAGAAAGATGTACGAAGAACTAAAAACAAGACAGAGGGCTTCAAGAAGCTGCAAGCAAGACGCAAACAGAGGCCTTCACAGAAGGGAGCAGAGAGCCTTGGGAAGGCTTCCAAGAGGAGGTGGGAATTTGAGCTGAGGCTGAGAAGATGAATGAGAACTCGGTATGCAGAGCAGGTAGGGATGGACCTTCCAGGAAAAGCCTGAGCAAGGACACACAGGCCGGCAAGGACAGGACATGTGTAGAGAACCTCGGGTTGTTCCACGAGGATGAAGGGGTGACAAAGAAGAGGATGCAGAAGAGGAGGAGGCTTTGCGTGGCCTTGAACACCACTTGACTACCACTCGGGAGTTTGAACTTGAGCTTGTATGGAGTCACAGGCATGGCGCCGGCACAGCCTTAAGCTTCTGATGATGTATACCCACCAAGTCTTCCGTTTCCCTAATGTGCACCACCACCGATATCTCACCGACAGTAAGACATCCGCGCAAATAAACAATGTTCACGGATAATGCCGAGGGTTCGACGTATGCCACAGCGGGTGTGGGCAGCCGAAGTGAGCGGCACGTGTGCGGGAAAACTTGGGAGGGAGCAAGCCAACCCGGGGGAACTGGCTGTGACCTATTTAGCTGAAATCGGAGGTAGTCCGAGGAAATGTAGCAGTGGGTACCAAAAGCAGCCGCTCTAGTCAGAGACCTCCTAAAAGCTGGTTCCTATATATTCTTCCCTTCCCCGATGCCACACGGTCAGCCAAAGGCTCGTACAAGCATGTAGGGACTGAGCGAAGGCTTCAATGTCCAGCTCTTGAGGCCTCGTGCAACACAGGAGTGAAGACAGCCCCATCACCTAACCCCTACCGTTCATTGCTGGAGCCTGCATTTAGCATTTAGTCCACAGAGCTTCCACTGTCTGATATGCATGCTGACATGATGCGTATTTCTGATATGTAACCGTGAAGACTCTTTGGGTTGCAGCTAACAAAATCCTAACCCTGGCGTTTAGTATAAGCAGAAAAGAGATTTTATTGGCAGGGGTCAGGGGTGTCACACAGAATCCAAGGGACGAATGGCTGTGGCCCCTGACGGAAAAGCCGAAGTCCAGCAGGAAACTCAGGAAGCTCTGTCTCTCCTCATCTCCTGTTCCTGTTGCTGTTCCCCAGCCCCTGTGCTCCCTTTTCTGCTGTACATGAGTTTTCTGTGATCCTAGTTGACCCAGCAGAAAATGGCATCTCAACCTCTGCGTTGAAATGTGGAGCCTTTCCATTCTGGGATGCAAAATCCCTGGGGAAGGATCTGCATGACCCCACTCGGCTCCGAGGCCTGACTCTGAACCGATCAACAGAGGTCAGGGCGCTGGAGGTTGGCCACTCCCACTGCCAACCCGAACGGATCCAGGGGGAGCAGCTCCTGGAGAACCCCAAATGCGGACAGCACCAACATCACCATGTTCTAAGGATCAAATGAGGCAACATGTGTGAACTTCTCTCTGTACAGTCCTACGCGGTATACAAAGAAACAACTTTATCCTTCTTGGGGAACCACAAGACCTGGCCTGGAATCCTGCCTTGTCGTGCCACCTAAAAGCCACGTGATCTCTTTTTCAACGTTCTCTAAATCTTGGTTTCTTCGTCCAGAAGCGGCACTGACAACGCCTGCTGTATGCAGCATTTGTGAGACTTAACTGATCAGGGGCTACCGCTTTTGTGAGCTGTAAAGTACAAGCTGAAATGAACGCAGGCTCGTTGCGGTGAGAGTCAGCGTTCCCCTGTGTGGTCGCCCACTGGCTACCGCGTCTTTACCCCCCACCCCCATAGATACAAATACACACAAGCTCCAACGTCTTTATGCCTTTATGCCCACCGCAGCCCCTACCCTTTTTAATCCCCAGCAAGTAGTAGCTACAGTGTATTGCTAACTTATTTGTGTAGGAGGGAGAGGGGAAGAGGTAGAGGGAGGGAGCGAAGGACGGAGGGAGGGGGGAAACAAGGCAGGCAGACAGGCATGCCGCCAGCCCGAGGCTGGGATAGGTGGCCAAGTCTATAAGGAAGCCCAGGGAAGGGACTGGCTGGAAGTCAAAAAGGATATAATTAACTTAAGAATCACAATAAACTTGTAGCCACACTTAATAGGTTTCAAATATTTTCTCAATTTACCCTGGCTTCATTCTTCTCGGTGGTTTGCCCGTGTGGAGGAGGAAGGGAAGGAAAGGAATACAGGCAAGGAAAAGTCTTAAAGGGACAGCACCCCCAAGCGTGTAAAGGAGAGGGACCCGTCTAGGCTTTGAACAAACACGCAGCGGCCTGCCTGACATCAGACCTCTGCACAGCTCTCCTTCAGAGAATAGACAGAGGAGGGGGGTTGAGCTGTAGTGACAGGAAGAAACACATCTACCTATGAAGCTGTCTTGCCCCAACTGCCTCCCTACCCCGCTCCCGCCCGCCTCCCCCACCCCCTCCCCAGCAGCCCTTAATCCCCTAGGGGTTGAAGGTGGTCTCAGGACTGCAGTTCAGCAGGTTTGCCTCAGGATGTCCCCCCCTCCCCCCCGTTGTTTTGTCATTTCAGCGTCTTCTCTGCTTTTCCCTGACTGGGCAGAAAGTGGATGTTGGTATTTCTGGAGCAAATGTAAAGCCATCTGGAAATGAATTCACCGTGTGCAACAGAAGAGAAACAAGGTCTTCTGAGGTTCAAGTTCAGAAACAGAAGGCGGGTCCCAGGAGAAGCCCGAAGACGTGCCTCCTCTGCCTCCCCTGGCCTCAGGTTAAGTGCTTCACGCCAAAGCCTAAACTTGATGCTATTCCGGTCTCTTTAAAACCCTCAGCACAGTAGCTCCTCTGGCCACCGCTGAAAAACGTGGCCCGACCCAAACCTCTAGGAGGGCTGGAGCCTGTGGCCGTCGGTGGCCATCGGGCGGCCATCTAGAGAACGTAGCCTTTTAACTGTAGCACCGATGTCAGCGGTCTGTCCCTCCAACGTCTCCTGGACCCACCCCGGCTGTCCCTTGCTTCTGGCTCTGGGGAAATCTCTCTCGGCCTTCCCCAGCCCCCCTGGGCCCTCAAGTCTTTGTATTCACTTCAACATCCTGCCATCTCTCCCCTCAAGAATGAGGCACATTTCTTTCCAAGCCTTGAGCATCGCGGTTTCAAAGATGCCCCCTCAATTTTTTTACCCGCAGGCCCTCAGGTCTCACCTGCCATCTCAAGCGATTTACCTGAGCATTTCTTTCGAGCAAATAGTACGCTCTCTGCAAAAGAAATGTGGTAAAGAAACATACTTGGGAATTAAAGGTAATACTGTCTTATTTTGTTTGCCATCGGTTTTACGTTTAACTTTAGAATTCAAAGTGGATGCCGCAAATCCTCATGTTTTTGAGGCCTCGTTTTTAAGACAGTTTAGTCTTAAATGACACCATGAAGCGAGTACGTGTGTAGACATTCCTAGATGCCTGGGGAGTCAGACCACTGGGGTGCAGCTTCTCCCCCTCTGCTCCTCTCCACTCTCTGGAATTATCTGTGCCCTGACCAGTCCAACCTGTCAGCACCTCAGCCCCTCGAGGCCAGTGAGAGCACTCTCCCACAGCACCCAGCATGAATTTCCTTCTGAGAGGGGGTCGGCTCAGTGGGTCGGTGGGCCCTGACCATGGGACCTTCCGTGTGTCCCCAGAGGCCTAGGACCTTGCTCAAGAGGAAGGGCCTTCCTGGGTGCTCCCTCAGCCCCTCTGAAGGCCCGGGATTCCCTACCTCCCCATCCTTGGGCCCATCCTCCACTATCAAGGAGCCTGGCAGACCTCAAGGTGAGGACAGAGCTGCTACCAGAGTCCCCGTAGTGGGGCTGAGGGTCTCACAGCGTCAGTGACTCAAAGCTATCGCCCCTGTTGCACCAATTCTGTTATTATCGCCCCAGGCTCAAGTCCAGAACACAAGTGTCTGATGAGGCTCCCTGAGAGCCCAGGTATGCATTCACACACACACACACACACACACGCGCGCGCGCGCGCACACACACACACACACACACACACACACACAAACAACACAGACACTCATCCACACAACCCAGCAAACAGAGACGTGACAGTAAATAACACCAAGAAAACCTAAAACTTCCTTGGGGCCATTACCTAATTTCTTCTATAAGGGTGTGCTCCCCACACCCCCAAACACCAGGAGGCTAAGAAAGGGAGGCTCACAGGCCAGGTGATCCCGAAGAGGAGACAAACTAGCAAGCAGGCAAACAAAGGGCCGCCCTGAGCAGCCCTGGCTTGGTTAAGGCTCACCTCCCTGACCTTTACTTACCTCCCTTGTGCCAGCTGGAGGCTCACATTCAAAGCCACACCTGTGCTCCTGCCAGTCCCCTGCCCACGCTGCCCTCCCCGCTACCTCCTCCTGGAATCCACACCAACATTCAGAACTTAGGTGACGCCCTCTCCTCTAGGGAGCTTTTCTCATAGCAAGGTCGCACTTTGCCGACACTGACTGGCCCCCCCTTCCTCCTCTGACCATTCCCTGTTGGATGAGCCTCGTCACCCTATTTGAAGGCTGGTCCAAGGCAAAGGCTGCGTCCTCTTCCCTTGCATCTCTCAGCACCCCGCTCTCTGGGTGCCCATGAATTAGCATTCAAGCTCCCTATTAAATGGGATGAAGGAAGCTAGATGAGGGATGGCTCAGCTGCTTCCAGAAAGACCCTTGTGCTTCAGAGCTCGAGGAAAGCAGGAGGAGGGCGGGAGAGAGGGAGAGGGAGGGAAGGAAAGGCTCACTAAAAGCTTCTCGAATACACAGAAGAGCTGAGCATCAGAACAAAGACTCATTTAAAAGGGCAAAGGAAACACTAGATGGCTGTTAATGGTGAACTGAATATGATAAATTATTGCTTAAATCACTTGGTTTCACTCCTTGTTGTTATGCACAGTTAATTGGAGGGAACGCTGAGCCTGCCGAACGGGGTGGGAGACGGCAGCAATCTCAGGCTTGCAGCTTCTCTAGGACCACAAAGCCATCACGCAGGGGTGACAAGCATGGGGCCAACCTCACTCCCTAGCCCCCTGCGGTGGCCAGGTCCCCTTACCCACACTCTGGTCCCCAGTGGCTATAGCTGTTTGCAGCCAAGTCTCCTAAGGGAGAGAGAATCAGAGGGGTGAGCTGAGTGGCAGGAGGTCACCTTATGATCCCCCAGGCTCTGAACACCAACCTTGCCCCACGGGGCCCTACTCAGATGTCTCTCACCCTAAAGAAAGCCAGGTGGCTTCAACAGCAGATTCAATCTCTGTTCAAAAACTTGGATTTTGACTGTTATTTCTTATGTTTCTATTCTATTTCCTATATATATCCTGAGTTCCTACCAAATTATAAAGCGCTTAGTGGGAGAGAGGGTTAAGGAGACCCAGAAATAAGTAAGACGCAGCTTCTGCCTTCACTCAGCTGAGAGAACAGACATGGAACTCACTGGCTGCATAGAAAAAAAAAATCTCTCTAACATTTAATTTAAGACAAAGGATCTGTTAGAGTCTGGGATTTTATTGACAATCCTGTGGCCGAGGGAAGAAGAAGCAGGCAAAACTAGCCTGATAACAACATCGGCAAAGAAAGAAGTTTCGAGACATTTAGAACTGTTACAGACTAGATTTTCACAAGTAATGTTTACATGACAATTAGTTAGCAAGGCTTGGAGAGTTACAGTCACCTGATATGGGAGACGACATTCAAATGTTGAAGTCTACCCATCTACAAGATAGTTTAACAAATACTATCAAGAGACATTTTTATGGTTACAGAAATAAAAAACAAGGGTTATATAAGACATAGCACAAGTGGAAGTTTGAAGACCCTGCCCCTTTTCCTAAACGTGGATTTAAATTTATGTTTAATCTTATGTTTAAAGACTGTTCTCAACCTTCAGTTTTATCACAGGAAAAACTTTTTAATTGCTGTACTCCTTTCATGAAGCTTTTGTGTAAATACATGTTATCTCAGGAGAAAAAGCTTTTTCACGGGACTATTAATTAGAGGTTCACAGACTCTCCTTACAGTCAGGAGTCAGTACTGGGAGAAAAAAAATAATTAATATATATATATATATACACACACATATATATTAATTATTTTTTATAATGATAAAATTACATGTATACATAAAATTTTATAATTATAAAATTATATAAAATACATGTATATATAAAATATATATGTATATATATACACTATATATATACACGTATATATATACATGTATATATATACGTGTATATACATATAATACACATATATATATAATACATGTGTGTGTATATATATATATAGAGAGAGAGAGAGAGAGAGTTAGATACCTTGAAAATTTCTTGTATTTGAAACAACTAGGGGCGCCTGGGTGGCGCAGTCGGTTAAGCGTCCGACTTCAGTCAGGTCACGATCTCGCGGTCCGGGAGTTCGAGCCCCGCGTCGGGCTCTGGGCTGATGGCTCAGAGCCTGGAGCCTGTTTTCGATCCTGTGTCTCCCTCTCTCTCTGCCCCTCCCCCGTTCATGCTCTGTCTCTCTCTGTCCCCAAAAAATAAATAAACGTTGGAAAAAAAATTAAAAAAAAAAAAAGAAACAACTAATATACTGGATAAAACATTAAAAGATGAAAAATTAAAATATTTAAAAAGCTCGAAGGACTCTACAGATAAAGACAAAACAGAAACCCTTGGATGCAAAAGAGTGTTGGAACCAGCTTTTACCTAAAGGATCTCTGCCAAGCCTTAGAGACCTTATGTGTTCAATAGACGGCTGCACAGTGTGGGGGGCAGGACAGAAAGCCTAGGGTTTATCTAAAGTGGGATGTATCAGAACAGTCCACTGTATAAGGTGGAAGCCTCAAAGCACTTACACCCACAATGCACAGTAAACAAGAAATAAAATCTGCCTCTAGAAGGAGTCTGGCAGAAGCAAACACAAATCCTTTCAGGAGAAATTCCACTGTGATCCAGGGCCTCAAGCAATTCCCACAATAATGTTTTAATAAAACTCAGCAGTGCACAATCAAAATCACAAAACATGGAAGGAAATAAGTCACCAAGAGCGAGAACCAGTCAAAGCAACAGACAACACAAAGATTTCAGGTGGTAGAATTATCTGACAGGAAATTTAGGAACTGATTTTAAAAAGCTTAAAAATATGAGGGAGCAAGAGACTGTAAATAATGATCTTTGCAAATTTTAAGATGAAACAAAAAATGTCTAGAAAGTAAAACATTTAGTAACTGCAATTAGAAATGCAATATACAAGTAAAGCAGCAGATTAGACACATACAAAGAGAAAAATTTTAAACTGGAAGATAAATATAAGGAAATTAGAACAAAGAGCAGCACAGGATGTAAAATTAGTAAGAGGGGTTAGGAGATATGGAAGATAAATTAAGCCTAACATAAGTTCATATTGAAGTTCCAAAAGGAAAAAATAGAATAAAGAAAAGAACGTTCAAAGTACAGTTGGCAGAAATTCCCAGAACTGTTAGAAAACATCAATCTTTAAGTCCAAGGAGCTCAATAAATCCAAAGAAGGGAAAAAATTTTTTAATAAAAAAAAAAATTTCAGAACCTCCAAAGTAACTAGAAGCTTCCATGGAGAAAAGACAGATCATGTACCAACAGATGGTGATGTAATTGATGGTTAACAACTCAACAGCAAAAAAATAATCCGGGAAGGAACCGAATAAAACATCCAATGGAATGGGAGAGAGAAAAAAAAAGTAAACCTGAAATACCATGTTGACAAAACTATCTTTTGAGAACAACAGTGAGCTTTAGACAATTTTGGACAAAAACTAGGAAAGGTTTTTCAACAAAAGATCCTCACTAAAAATATACTGTGTAGGATTCTCACACAGTCGTGACACCAAGACTTTTCTGTCCAGGAAGCAACTTTATTCCTGCCGGCCCCGCTCAGGCTCAGTTGGGTTCCTACCTGAAGAACTGAGCCCCACAGGCCACGTAGCCTCTTTTATATACATTTTCTATTTCTTTGTCTCGCATATATGGTAACACACAAACATGCAGTCTGATCAAGTGGTCTCATGTTACAAGGTCCTGTAGCCAGGTTACCTTGAGTTGTTTGTTTGTTTCTTTGTTTGTTTCCTCTCCTTAGGGAGGGAACTCTGCCACAATCCCTCAAGCCAAAGAAAAATTTTCCCAGATGGAAAGTCTGAGACACATGAAACGATATTGAGTAAAAATATGTTTTTAAAACATTTTTTTAATGTGTATTTCTGAGACAGAGAGAGACAGAACATGAGCAGGGGAGGGGCAGAGAGAGAGAGAGACACACACAGAAACCGAAGCAGGCTCCAGGCTCCGAGCTGTCAGCACAGAGCCCGACGCGGGGCTTGACCTCACAGACCGTGAGACCATGACCCGAGCCAAAGTCGGTCGCTCAAGCCACTGAGCCACCCAGGCGCCCCAAGTAAAAATATGTTAATATGTGGGTAAAGCTAAACAAACACTGACTTTAAAAATTAATAATAATAACAGCAACATTAATAATAATGCTTAATTTGAGGGGTGAAAGGTAGGCTAGAAATAAAATACTGGATCACAGGGAGAAGGATCAAAGCATGCTCAGACCCTTGGATTGTCTAACTCAGTAGGATTAAAATGTTGATTAGGGGCGCCTGGGTGGTGCAGTCGGTTAAGCGTCCGACTTCAGCCAGGTCACAATCTCGCGGTCCGTGAGTTCGAGCCCCGCGTCAGGCTCTGGGCTGATGGCTCAGAGCCTGGAGCCCGTTTCCGATTCTGTGTCTCCCTCTCTCTCTGCCCCTCCCCCGTTCATGCTCTGTCTCTCTCTGTCCCCAAAATAAATAAACGTTGAAAAAAAAAAAACAAATTAGAAAACAGTGCAGTATAAGAAGAAAACAATAATGTAGTAGAAATGTATCTTGGTATATCAGAAATTACTGTAAAAGTGAACAGGGCTCTCCAGTTTCAAACAATGTTGTAATATTAGATTTAAAATTAAAACTCCAGGTGTAGGCTCGTTTTGAGACATGATTAAAACATAAGGAAACAGAAATACTGAAAGTCAACCAACAAAACACACATACCGTGACAAGCCAAGTTTCCATAGTTATGAGTATTGTTTCTCGCTTTTTACACACTCGAAGCGTCCACTCACACCCCACATTAGACGTTTCTGCGTGCAGGGGACATTACTGAAGCTCTTGGGAGATGGTGACAGGGTCTGCACATTGCAGATATACAAACCTTTTCAAACCAAAGTTTGAACAGTTCTTTGGTCACCCCTCAAAGTCCCATGCCTCAAGTGACCTCAGTGGCTTAGTCCTTCTCCCTCCACCCGCCCCTCTGTTTGGCAACCAGGGTCTCCAATCCTCCCTGGTCTTTGTTCTGAGCAACTCAGTTTTCTCCCGTCCCTCTGTCCAAACTCAGAGGAGCCTTCCTTCTCAGAAGGCAGTGACTTATCACTACATGTAGAACTAGAAGTGGTCGGAGAAATAATTTAATATCCAATACGGCTCACAGAGTGTAGATCATTCGAGAGCAGTGGTTCCTAACTAGGGTTGAGAAGCAAACCCTCTGAAAGCCTCCCTTCAAACCCTCTCAGTCAGATGTCTTATGGTGAATTTGGATCCGCGTGCATTTCTGCTAAAAAAAAAAAAAAAAAAAGGAAAAAAAGAAAATGACATGAACAAAATTATTGTTGCTGAGTACACAGTGATTACTCCAAACAAAACGAAACGAAACAGTAGGTTTCTGCTTCACAACGAATTTCCACCAGGCTAGTCCAGCGCTCATAGTTTGTCCGAAATGTTATGGTTTCTTCCCTGGCCATCGCTTCTCGGCTTCTGTTCCTCTTCCCCTCCATCCGCCCCGCACACAAGCACTCCTGAGACCACAGCTGCTCAGAAGGCTTGGAGGACCCCCGCATTAGCTACTGAGTTAGAGTTGCACAACCTTGAACACGTCACTTAAGCCCTCTGTGCCTCAGTTTCCTCCTCTGTGAACTATAGAAAACAAAACTCACATGAGGCATGAGGCTGATAGGAGAAGGAACACTTAGTGTTTGAAAAGCCTTTCAAACATTGCCTGACACATCATAAGCACTCGACAAATGTCAGCTGTTACCACTGTTGGTTATTTTCTTTTATTTTTTGCTCTGTCTTGCTTTGCTCACAACTGTCCACCCCCCTGCAGACAAAGCTGTGCACTGTGGCCCTACCCTCACTGATGCTTCTTGACTCATTGCATGCTGTGACTCAAACTGGACCATCTCCATTGCCCCCAAACATGCCCATGAGTTCCTATCCCTGCACTTTAGATCACTCTGTAATTTCCGCTTGGAATGCATGCTTTTTCTCTCTACATATCGGTTAATAGGCAGATGGGCCATTTTCTTAAAGGTGTAACTCAAATATTACTTTCTCTCTTGTTGCTTACCAGAATTTCGAACCAGGTCTGTTTCCTCAATTCCGCAAGTATGGTCTCTGAGCTGCGTTTGCAATGTTTGCCATTTCTGTTTACCACCTAACTATTAACTTACCATTTTTATTTAAATCAAGCCAAATTTTAGTCTTAAGTATGTTCTTCTGAGAAAATCTGAATGTTACTACTAGCCATTAAAAACTAACAACACTTGCCATAGATAGAAAGTAATCCTGAATAACAATACCGGGAAGGTGCCATTAGGCCTCGCCTGCCCCTCCAGCCTTGAATCCCTTCATTCTTCCCCTGCCCTTTCCACTCTGGTCACAACAGTTTGCTTTCTGTTCTCAGTGCTTGCCATGCCTCCTGAAGCCACAGGGTATTTGCACATGCTGTTCCCCCACTCAGAACACTCTTCCCCACTCTCTTAGCTTACTCTTAAACTCCTTCAGGCCTTGGGGCACCTGGGTGGTGCAATCAGCTAAGCGTCCGACTCTTGATGTCGGCTCAGGCCGTGATCTCAGGGTTGGTGAGATCGAGCCCTGCGTCAGGCTCTGTGCTGACAGGGCTGAACCTGCTTGGGATTCTCTCTCCCACTCTCTCTGCCCCTCCCCCACTTTGCACAAGCTCTCTCTCTCTCTCTGTCTCTCAATAAACTTAAAAGAAACTATGAAAAAAATTCCTTCCGGCCTTCCAGATACCAGTGTAAAATATTTCCCTGGGAAAACCTTCACAGACCTCCCTGAGTGAACTCAATCCCCCTACTCTCCGGTCTCAGAGCACTGCTGGTCTCTCCTCGGCACTTCTGCCGGGAACACTTTTCTTTTCTTTTCTCTTTTTAAATTTTTTTTTAATGTTTGTTTATTTCTGAGAGACAGAGAGTGACAGAGCATGAGCAGGAGAGGGGCAGAGAGACAGGGAGACACGGAATCCCAAACAGGCTCCAGGCTCTGAGCTGTGAGCACAGGGCCCGACCTCACTACCCGTGAGATCACGACCTGAGCCCGAGTCGGACACTCAAACCGACTGAGCCACCGAGGCGCCCCATCCACCACACTTTTCCGTTTGTCCACTAACATCGGTCTTTCCCGCCGGCTCATGTAAATTCCACCAGGGGTATGCACGCTGTTGGTTTTGCTCACCGCTGCATTTCCAGAGTCAAGCATAGGCACTTAACGGTATTTGCTGAACGAATGACTCGCTGAACGAATGAACGATTCCTGGATTTTGGAGATAGCAAGTAGTGAAGTCCTACAATTCCTTGTGGGTGTAGCAGGGAAGTCTTCTGTTCCCTGCTCAGCTTCTGTGTCTCTGATGGGACGGTGAGGCATGGATTTGCCTGACAAGCCTGCAGGGTGGTCCTCTGAAGCTTCTGGGTCTCCCCGTCTCCACTGCCAACCTCTAATGCGTGCCCTCATCCTCTGGCACCTGGACCATCATAACACGCCCCTCTGGTCCCTGTCTTCTTCAACCGATTCGCCACACAGTCAAAAATTCATAGACGAGCAGACTGTCTCTTAGCTGAAAAACCCTCGGTCCCCAAGATGTCCTCAAACCCCCCCGGCAAACATTTAAGGCCCTCTTCAGCGCGGCCCCAACCTCACATCCAGCCTCTGTGAAGCATGGGAGAAAGAAAGGGCTCCTTTCCAGGGGCAAAGTGGTTTTTAAAACATCTTTCCGGGGAGGGAAGTTAATGGGCGAGCAGCACAACAAAAGACCCAGAACCACCGCAGGCAGCCGTGGCACGGCGATCTCAGTCATTAGTGGGAGTCAGGGGTCACCGCTACCACGCGCCCTCCCTGCAGGGACTCAGGCACGTCCCTACCCGTGGACTCTCCAAGTCCGTACCAGGATCCGCAACAGATCGTAAACTGAATGCCACTGGAAAGACAGGATGACGAGGAGAAATGCGTGAGAGGCTGCTCTAACTGTAACCGGGCTGCGAGGGCATCCGAGCCCAGGAGAGATCTGGGGGCTTTTCGAGTTTCCAGTAGGTGCTGGTGTCCAGCGGGGAGGAGCTCACGGTACAGTCAGGTCAGACGCGGATTTTGGTCCTGAGCTTTGCTGCATCAGGAGCATTTCATTTATTAATAAAACAGTTGTGACTGCTATCCTGGGCAGCCTCTTCACAGCATCAGGATTCCGGGGAAGCCAAATTAGTACCCAGAAGTTCACTCACTGGGTGGAAGTGAGCCGGAGGGGACCAGACAGTTGTAGACATATTTTTGTTTGTTTGTTTCATAACCAAGACTACACAGGGCCTGGGATGTTCGATGTAGTGGGGAACTGGCCTGCCTAAAACTCAGAGTGAGGTACTCAAGAATGCCAGACGCCGTGCCTCCTCCCTAGGCTGCAGCTGAATAAACCTTGACATTGGTTTTCTCCCATCTACCTTCGTCTACCCTCTCTGTGGGTACATGTCTGTCATTACCATGTCACCGTTTCTAAGGCTACAGTTTATTTGATGTGGCTCCTTATCTTCGTCATTCGGAAAAACCGGAATCTCAAATCACCCATGGGTTTACAAGCCTTCTCTGGCATTGGGCTGCCCATCTATTAGCCAAATTCCTAGTACCCAGGGATGTCGCTTCCTGACCTGAGGGACAAATGCAAGGGTGCAACTGTCTCGCCTTGCCCCTTAATTATATTTCCAAGAAGTGGTTCAGAAAAAAAGAGACCTGGAAAATGGCTTCAAGTCGGCTCCAGTAGGAATCAGAGCTCTGTCTGCTGAGGAGAACTGAAAACCAAGGGCAGCCAGTGCCCCCCCAGCCCCAGCCCTATGGGGCTGTCTTCAGGGATCAGTCTCGAGTCTCTCTTTCTGCACCCTTATCCACGGTCTTGGGAAAGGGCAGCAGACCATCCGACTTACGGCAGGCTTTTGAGGTTCAAGTGCCATAGTGGCCATCCTAGGGCAAAGACGAGGCTAGCTACAGGTCAAACAACAGGAACATGCCAGTTCAAAACATGCGAGGGATGGGGAGTGACCTCACTCAACCTCAGACTTTCCAATGAGTGGGATGAATCTGACACAGAGTGCAAAGTGAGACACGACTGACTCAGAACTATGAGAACGAGTATAAGACAAACGTAGGGACTGGGGCCAACACCAGGCCCTATTTAGAGCTGTGATGAAGGACCAAAAAACTGAGGAGGAAACAGTAGCCCTGACACCTGGTCTGTGGGGATCACACCTGGAGCAGCCCAGGATGCAGAATTCCTGGAACCTTTGATGAGTATAAAGGGCATTTTCCACAGAGCAAGAGGAAATGAGCTTTACTCCCAGCAAAGTGCACAGATCGTCCTGGCCCGCTAAGCATCGCTGTTCCTAATGGTTTAATGGGCCCTGGTGAAACAGTAGGTGAGCCCCTGACTTAAATGGAAAAGGGTGAGTTTATAGAATACAGCCCCACAGAGCTAATAAAGCAGGGTGGGGAGCTACTTTAAAGTTGCTACTCCTGCGTGAACCTAAAGGGACATAAAAGAACCCTATGGACTGTTCTACTGGAATAAGCCGAAAGAACGGTTTCGTTCACTAAGGGAAGGAGATTCCTGTGAAAGTAGGCAATCAGCAGAAATACTGCATGAGAGCTACAACAGCAAAGCATTATGTGGTTACCTGAAATGTGTCGTGCTACATCATAAAGATGGTTGATGGCTTAGGAAAGGGGTGACGGCAGGAGGGGGAAGCCGGGAAGGAGGGCCCTGGCCCGGGGTCGGGAGCCTGGGCTGTCATGTAACATCTACCTATTCATTGTAAGCTTGGGGGGCCCCATTCTGGGCCTTGGCTTCTACATCTGTGAAGTGCTGTAATAATAATAGCAACCAACACTTGGTTCCCTCCGGATGGCAGATGCACGTTCCAAGCACCTTGTATGCAGTTATTTCGTGTAATTGTCACAACGATCTCATGAGGTAGGAGAAGAAAATTTCTGATTTCTCTGAAAAACAAATCAGGAAGCCTGACAATGTTGGGCGCCAGTCCAACATAGCAGAAAAAAGCCAGAGCTGAGTAGAAGCTGGGCTTTTTTAAGTGAGACCATCAGCCACACCATCACACTCCTATCATACTGTTTATTTTCTTTATGGTGCCTGGATGGTTCTTGCAGCAGGTGGGCTTGTGGCTCCTGGGTTCAAGGTCTCCATGATCCCGCCGTCTACTCCTGAGAGTTGGTGTTCTTTGCTCCGCATCACCCCGCCCAGAGTGATCAGGCCGCTCATTTCTCAACACTCAGGCCTCAGACAGAGGGTGCTGGGTGTTGGGCCCCCCCATTCAAGGACTCCAAGGTAGCAGGCACTGGGGACAGAGGGCGGGCACTACGCTGCCCTGTAAAGTGGTGTTTCAATGGACAGTGGGTCCTCTGCAGCCTGCCTACCCCTGAGCCAGAAGCTTGAGTCTCATTTGAATGGGGAAAGAAAGTAGTAAAGAACAAGGACATTCTGAAACCCCCAGGCACTGTGCCAGGATGAATGAGGACCCTCCTATCCTAGAGGCAAGACAAGATGTGACACTAAGGCAAGTTATTCAACCTATGCGTCGGCTTTCCTCAACTATGAATTAATAATAGTCCCTACCTCATAAAGAGGCTGCAAGAAGCACAGTAAGAACCCCTATAGGTTGCCAAAAACTCTGGTCCCAGTCCTTTGGCCATCATAAGAGAACTGCGGGTTCATAAAACAATGATCTATCTCTATTAAAAAAAAACAAAAGCAAAAACCTTTTTCTGCTTAAGCTAGCTTGTTTTGGGTTTCACCCACCAGGAAGTTAGAAACCGAACCTACTTAGAGATGGGCTTACACATTATAAATCCTTCAAGTCTGTGTGCTTCTTCCATTACTCTCTTTCTAAATGGTCCTCTGGTGCAGGTCAAGGTCAGTTCACTGGTTTGTTTCCAGGACTAGAATGGGGTAAAATGAAATCCTGCTCATCACATTTCTAATTCCTTTTAGTCCAATCGCTTTGGGAAGGTTTCCAGAGCAGTCACCATTCCCCAACCTCAACCACCAGACCAAAGGAGGAATCCTGGAGCAGTCTTGCTCTATGACCTTGGTCATATGGTCCTTTTCACTAGGAGCTCTCTCTAACCACATTTCTCCAGTTGGGTTTACTCATTCTTCATCTGAGGCCCCTGCCCTGGGGCAGGTGCTCTATTCAGAAACTTCAGAGCTGCCCAACGCCTGCTCCTTCCTGGCCCTTCAACACTGCCTTCCATCAAATTCTGCTCCCCCTGGCTTCTCATAATTGCTATTTTAGCTTAAATAGGAAAGAGTTGGTTTCTGTTGCTTGCAGCTCAAGAACCTTGGCTTCAATACGATACCTCACCTGTGAGGGAAAGAGAATAGATGGGGAAAGGGAGCTGTTTATATAGAGTTGTCAAGAAAAGTCTTTCTAAGGAGGCAAAATTTCTGATGATCCTTCAACAAAGTGTGTGAACAAGGCAGGCAAGGGGTTGGGAAGGAGCATTCTAGGAAGGCAACAGTAAATGCAAAGACCTGGAGGTGGGAACATCATCAAGGAGTAGCAAGGAGGTCAGTGTGGCTAGAGCCAAGTGAACAAGCGAGTGGCAGGAGTCGAGGGCAGAGAGCTAGGCAGGAGCTGGATCCCGAA
Organism: Prionailurus bengalensis; assembly: GCF_016509475.1. Lineage (NCBI taxonomy): Eukaryota > Metazoa > Chordata > Mammalia > Carnivora > Felidae > Prionailurus > Prionailurus bengalensis. The sequence continues at coordinate 152,881,472 of NC_057350.1, read as the reverse complement.
GCGTCTCTAGGCTGCAGTGAGGGGGTGTGGTTTTATGATATGGTAAGAGCCCCTAAAGGGCTTGAACAGAGTGACCTATTCTGATTTAAAAACCAAACGTATTTCTGGCTGGTTGTCTTGAGAACTTCCCACGGAAGACAAGTGTAGAAACAGAAAGGCCAGTGAGGACACTATTTCAGGAGTCCACAAACACACACTATTTCAGGAAGTGACTGTGGCTTGGGTGCAAGTCAGGGTAGTGGAGGTGGGGAAGAGTGGACATACTTGTGATAAGGTTTTAAGGAAAAGGTGCCTTAAAAAACGTGTTGATGTGGGGTGGGAGGGGAAGAAAAGAATCCAGTTTTACTCTTGGATTTTGTACTGAGCCACAGAGTAGATGGAGTTGCCATCTGCTGGGATGGTGGAAACCATGGGAGAGAGAGGCCTGTCATTGTATTCGTCATCTAGCTCCATAACGATGACCACAAAATTTAGTGGCTTACAGTAACAATAAACTGTCACTATCTCACTGTTTCTGTGAGTGGCCACAGAATTCAGGAGTGGCCAGCTGGGTGCTTCTGACTCAGGCTCTTTCATGAGGCTGCAAGCAAGCCGTTGACTGGGGCTGCAGCCCCTGTAAGTCCTCTTTAGGGTCGGAGGATGTGCTTTGCAAGTGGCTCACTCACTGGCCGGCGGGCTCTGCTTGCCATCGTTAGGCAACTTCCGTTACTCACTACCTAGACCTCTCTCCAATCTCCTTAGTGTCTTTACAACACGACAGCTGCCTTACTCCAGGCAAGTGATGTAAGACCTCTTATGACTTAGCCTCAGCAGTCATACTCTGTTATTCCCATAGTATCCTGTTAGTTACAAAGGTTGGCCCTATTCAGTGTGAGAGGGGCATGATCCCAGGGGACAAAAATGACTAGGAGCCATCTTGGTGACTGGCTCCCACACCGTCCACACTGATGCTGGAACACAATGCAGACAGAGCAATCAGGGTGTTGAGGGGCCCACCTGGCAACAGGGACCTGGAGAATAGGATTAGAGCAGATTTTAGAGGTACAAATGAGAAAACGGGAGTGATTCCAGACGTGTAAAAGTGGACTTGAGTGGGGCGCGATGTTCCCTGTTAAGAGGCGAGCTGGGCTAGAGAGACACAAAGCCCTATTTGTCGAAAGGCTTGTGGATTCCTGCTTGGGGTTCAGAACACACGGAGGGGCCCACAAGAGTTAATGAATCATCATACAGGGAGGTGACCGTATCTGCTGAAGGAAGAGGAAACCAGGAGCTGAAGATATAAAAGAAATCGACTAAGGCTAGTGGTCAGTGTTGAGATGCAAGCATCCCCACCCTACAAACACACACCCCTCTCTTCTTTTACAGGAGTCACTGTTACCTTACAGGTCTGGCTAAAGGCACAGGTATGCCTGGGACCCATATCCCTAGTTGATGCCTTCTGCCACAGGTGATCCAGGTGACAGGATCTCTCCCAGTGCCCGAAACTTCTCAAAGACTCCACCAAGGAATGTGGGTCGAATACTGAGGAAGGTATTAATCTCCCTGAGACACTCTGAGACCAAGAGTTGGCTCCTAAGAGCAGGCAGCACAAGAAGGAGGAAGCTCTCCACCCCTGTGATCTGAAGGGTTGTGACCTCAGCTCCGAGATGGTCACCTTGTGAACACTATCAAACTCAGCCTGGGCACTGACACGTCCATAAATGCTAACTGATCAGATTTACTGAGTCTTACCTTAAAAATGCAAAGACCGGGCTCTGTGAACACCCAGGTCTGCTCCCTCGGCAAGCCCAGGTCCTGTCTTGCCCCAGGACTGGCCTTAAGGAAGAGCTCTCTTAACAAAGGACCGTGCCTCATACCCATCCGTCTTCGCCAGTGGCAGGACATTTTCCCACCCTGTGCCATCCCCAGCCTCCATCCACAGAAGCACATACGTTCACTTTGCTATCCCATGAGGGATCTAGGCACAAATTCTGCAGCTGAGCCTCTGATTAAGCCTGAAGGCGACAGTCAAGCTGCCCTGCCTACAGGACCAAGTTTACCATTTGCAGCGCCCCGTGCAAATGGAACCGTGAGGTTCCTTGCTCATATATTATTAAGAATTTCAAAATGGTGACAGCAGAGCATTAAACCAAGTGCAAGGCCCTTCAAAGTGCAGGGCTCTGTGTGGCTGCACAAGGCTGCACACACACCAAGCCGGCCCTGCCCACCTGTCCCTTCCCCTGAGTCCATAGCTTTGATGCCTGCCATTGACATTCATCCTGCCAGTCTCCCTGTGTGCCCCCTCCAGCCCTGGGCTGGGCCACACAGGACCCTGAACGAGAAATATTCTTCCTTCCTCTACTTATTATCCATCTTGTGCTCTCTGAGCCTAAGCAATTTCATCTGCCCCCCTCCCGGCCTCCACATATCCTGTGGTCTCCATCATCAAAGTTTCTGGACCATCCCATCCCTCCTCCTTACAATGTTCTTCCTACTTTGGGGCAGCAGTGGCAGCCCCATAGCCCACACTCACCCTCTTGGATCACCTTCCAGTCTCTTTCTGTCTCCGGTGATCCCACACGTGCCTCTCACCTCTGCCCAGCTCTGCTCCATTTTCCCCACCGTTGCTCTCAAGGCCCTCTACCCATTTCTCCATTGCTACCAAGCTTTTGCCTGACAAGAACCATACACAAATTTGGGGACATTCCAATCCTTTCCGAAAACCCTTTTCAGATCTTTTTTAGGACAGCTACCTTTTAAAGATATTTTAGAAGTGACAAAAGATATCCAAAAGTTTGTTGGTTTTATAGTAAATGATTTTGTAAATGAGAAAATGGGAATTTGGATGGGTTAGGTAAATTGCCCAAGGTCACACAACTAGGAAGTGGCAAAGCAAAGGCAGGATTTCAGCACCTGCTGACTCCGGCCACAGTTTCTAAAGGAATTAGGAATTAGAGGGGTCATAAAAAAATAAATAAATAAAGCAACAACGACATAAAGGAATGACAATGGTGGTTTTTAAAAACGATGGCTGTGTGTTCTTTGGCATTATTGAGTGGTGGGGTATCTGTGTTCCTTCCTTTGAGTCTGAGCACCCTTATGACTGCCTCAATCAATAGAATGGGTCAGAAGTGATGCTAGGTCAAAAAAAGGTCTGTCAAGTGCTCCTGGGAGGCTCACTTTGGGGAAAGCCAGCCCCCGTGTAAGGGTACCAAGTACCTTGAGACTGCCATGCTACAGGGGCCACACGTGGGGCTCTACTCAATAGCACCAGCTGAGCCCCATGATGGCCAACATCAACTGCCAGCCATTGATAAGCCACCCTGGACATCCACCCAGGTGGACCCTTAGAAGATTCTAGCCCCAGCTGTCAAGTGACCCTCGTGGGTAAGTCTTCCCAGCAGACGCCCCAGAAAGAAGACACCATCCTCACTGTTGCCCTGTCTGAATCCCTGAGCCACACAATCTGTGAAGATAATGAAATGGTTGTTGCGAGACCATTAGTTCTGGGGTGACCTGTAATGCCGCGGTAACCAGAACAGACGTAGACAGGCCGTACATCTGTCCGCTGAGGTTTAAGTCATAAATTTCACATGACTTCTTCTAACAGTGTTCTCTTAATAGACAACAAGGAGGTGCTTTCGGAAGATGTGCTTGGGAGAAGCAAGGCTTCTTCCCCGCTCCCCATTCACACTCCTCGCTCCAGCCAGGTTTGCTTTCTGGAAAGAAGTGGACAAGCTGGAGTTTCACATCCAGTGCTGTATTAAGGTCTCTGAACTTCAGTTCCTCTTCTATAGGTGACAGATGGGGTGTGATTTTCACTTTGTGGATCTGGTGGGGGGTGAGGGAGGGTCCAGGAAAGTGAAGGCATAAACCTATTCACTCTAAGGGGATCACAGAGGCCACCTACCATCTGTTCCCCGTCCTGCCTACTCCACAGCCCCCCTCGCCTTGAGGCCTGGGAGATACAGCTTGACTTGGTCCAAACAGCGTTCCCAGCCCAAGCCATTAACTCGAGAGCCTCTCGCAGCTGCCATCCTTCCCCTCTAGTTTGCACCTTTCCAATAAAAGCATTGCCTCTTTTGATTACAAGAGAATTCTCCGCTCTAATTGACTTCCAGGCATTAAAGTTTTACTGAGATGATCTCACAAGCTCCCCGGGGACAGGAGAAGTGCCGAGCAGTGCCGCCCTGAGGGCCCTGGTGCGAGGGAAGAGTTTCTAAAACTGTTTGCTCTAAATTTTGGCAGGGCACCTTCTGGGGCATATAAAGAGCAGCTCAAAACAAGAGAAGCCCTCCGTTTTCCTCTCACCCCAAGCCCTGGACAAGAGGGGCAGCTGGGTCCCAGGTCCCTGCTGCAGCTCGCTGATCTCTGTGACAGGGGACAGAGCAGGACAGAGATATGGAGGCACCTGTGTTCCTGCCCCAACTCTGTTCAAGCGGTGCCTTGACAGAGACACAAAGAAGAGGCGTGGCCCCTGCCTTGACAGTCAGCAGGACACATGCACATATGACAGACGGTGGGACAATGCGCGGCAGTATAATTGGGTGCCAAATTAAGTGGCATGATTAGCACTAAAAGAGGTAAACTGGAGGGGAGCAGGGATTAGGGCTAATTGAAGAAGGTTTCCTAGTAAGGAGGAAACAAGTGCTAGGCTTTTGAGAAGAAGAAGAAGAAGAGTAAACATGTATTTATTTTTTTCATGCACCCATTTTAATGTTTTATTTATTTTTGAGAGAGCGAGAGAGACAGGGTATGGGTGGGGGAGGGGCAGAGAGAGAGGGAGACACAGAATGGGAAGCAGGCTCCAGGCTCCGAGCCGTCAGCACAGAGCCCGACGCGGCGCTCGAACACATGAACTGTAAGGTCATGACCTGAGCCCAAGTGGGATACTCAACCGACTGAACCACCCAGGCGCCCACTTATACACCACTTGCTTTGTGCCAAATCCTGCCCCAAGCCCTTTATACACTTTAGCATATTTTACTCCTCGTAACAACCCTTTGAGGTGGATTCTGCTTTTAATCCCCTTTTACAGATGAGAAAATCGTGGCACGAAAATGTTGAGTAACTCAGCTAGAATCAGAGTTAGCAAATGGTAGAACGGATGTGCAGCCAGAAAGTCTGACTCGGGAATCTGTCCTTTACCACTACGTGGTGCCGCCATTCAAGGCATTAATACAAAGAGGTGAGGGGACAGGGAAAGGAGGGGACCCTACAGGTGAAAGGCACAGAGGTGGGGCTGCGCTCTTCATTCAGTGGCCAATCACATCTTTCCTCTGACTCCTGGGAAAAAAAGGAAGCGTGCGTATGGCTTTATATGCTTAGCAAATTTCTGGAACGATACACACAAACACATGTTATCAGTGATTACCTCTTAGGAGTGGAAATGGAAGCGAGTAGGGGGGAAGGAAGAGGAGCTCTTACTTTTTACTTTGTACTTTCCAAATGTGAGAAAGTTTTGTCTGGTGTCACTTTTACAATTCTATATTGTTTAGTTAAAAATGAACAAAGGAAAGACTCTCCTCCACCTGCCCCCACCATTCCCTTAAGGGAATGTCAAGAGGGGGAAAACAGATCAAGCCAGAGCCAGCCCTTGGGCTACGGGAGTAGCCAGGGACCACGAGCCTCTGTAACCTGTCCTCCCCAGAGCGAGCTGGGGACCCGCCCTCCTGCCATGCAGAGGGCCCATCCTTCGGTCCCAGGATGCCAAGCTTACCCCCACCACTCCTTTCTCTAGGATCCCCCCCAGCTTTCCACTCACCACTACATGTTTGCAAAGATCCCAAAGAGGGCTACAGACCCATGTTTTATAATTTTTTTAATTAATTGAGAACCTACAAAAATTCAGAAATTCCATATAAACATCTGGATTTCTTATCTCTTTTGACCAAACCGGAAGACCTGGCAACCATACGCCTTCATTCTCGCTGGGCAACTTGGGAGCTGAGCTGAGGTTCCTGGCCCGTTCAACAGGACCCATGCTGTTTGCCTCTGTCTTTACCCACCCCCCCCCCATATTTTCTTATTAAGTCTAAATGCCATCGATATGGCATCTATGCATTTCTTTCTCTTATAACTGGTGTCCTTCCTCAGCTACGTCACCTGCTGGGCCCTGATAAGCAGTCGAATTTTCAGTTCGTGGTTTAGATTGCAAATAATTCCCAGTTGTCTCACAACTCTATTCTCCCCACCATCCTGGAGCACAGGAACAAAGTCCAACACATCCTTTCCATTCTGTGCGTCCTCTATCAGTGAGACGTTTCATTGAGGGCCTGACGAATTGATCTGTCAAAGTTAATTTCAGGGTAAAGACCCAGATTTCAATCTATCCAGGATGGGTCACGGCCAAATCATCCATACAGCTCCCCCTCATGAATGCTGTGCTTTTATGCCTCAAAACGTTAATAGACAACACACCGCTCACCCCGAGGCCTATAGTTTTGCTAAATATAACTGTTGACTTCTGTTATGTCTTTACAGACAACCTGCATCCCTTCGGCTGATCTCGTTTCCCCATTGACAGTCAATTCCCCATCACCTCTCTCCTGCTCGCGCATATTGTATAAATGACTCATACCCTGACCTTCTACTTATTTTAAATAGTAAAAATGCCCTTACAGTTATTCTGTCAAGCTAATATTCTCTCACACGTTTAATCTCACTTGACTCTTACAGCAACCTCATTAGAGTGGCATGGCACTATTTTAGAGATTAGGAAACCAATGCACAGACAGGTTAAGTGCCTTGCCAAGCATCACACTGCCCAGATGGGGCCCGACTCTAATCCAGTGCATTTTCTTGATTTTCAAAGACAGGTAGAGTTGGCTGATTTTTAGGAGCAGTGGTTAATGCTGCACTTGGCCCACTGAGCCCCAGAGGATGGGTTGCAGTGAGAGGAAGAAAGGAAAATTCGATTTTTCCAAGGCACTTCTCTGTCACAGATCCGCTGTGGCTGGTTGGTTGTTTGGAGTGACTGACTCCCAAGTGTTTGGGTATCCACCTGGACTTCTTTGGGGTGCCCATGAGAGCAGAAGGAGGCTTTCTAAAGGGCCTTGAGAGGGGCAACAGACCCCAGACTGGGGTTACTCCTTGGAGTCCTACTCATTTAAGAATCCAGGATCAAGTCTACGAGAAACCACAAAAATGGAGCCCTACCGAAAATGAATCTCCATTGCCACTTAGAGGCACTGAGCCAAAATCATGTCCCGCCTTTTCTCAGCCAAGTTACATCATATTTAGGTGTCGCAAAGTTATGCTGCTTTTCTTGGTCATCTCAGGCTTCAACAAATACCATAACTAGGTGGCTTGAACAACAAATATTTCTCACAGTCCTGGAGATGGGGAAGTGCAAGATCAAGGCGCTGAGAGATTCAGTGTCTGGTGAGAGCCCACCAGATGGTGGTTTACAGATGGTCACCTTCTTGCTATGTCTTCACGCGGTGAAGAGAGAGAGCATAAAGCACGAGCTCTGGTCTCCTCTTATAAGAGCACTAATCCCATCATGAGGGTCTCACCTCATGACTTCATCTAAACCTAATTACTTCCTAAAGGCCCCACCTCTTAATACTATCATACTGGGGGTCAGGGCTTCAATATACTAATTTGGGGGTACAGGGCGGAATAGGGACATTAACATTCAGTCCATAAAACTGACCTTGGCTCCTTCTCCTCCTTCTAAAATTATTAGTTCCCAATCAAATACTTTTATACTAACCAAGAGAAGGATTAGGTTCACTACAAGAATCAAATTATGCACTGATCATAAAACCAGGCCAATAGAAGCTTCTAGTCACTGAATGACATTTCATAAAATTACAGGGAGACACTGTAAATCCAGAAGAAACAGAGGTCTGAAAAAAATCTATACATTCAAAGAAAGAAAAATCCAAATGGAAACACCTCTCAGAACACTGGTAGTTAAACTGGTAAAGATTCAGGTAAAGGTTGGGATAACATATATTTGAAAAGTCAAAATGGCCCCAGGACCACAACAGCAAGAACAGAAGTCCACCACAGCCTCATTAATAACATATGCAGTAGAGAGTTGGTAGATAAAGGGGCTGGTCCACAGAGAAAATATACTCAAAAAGCAGAGTCCAGAGGCACCCGTATAGCATTATCCAGAGTGGGGGATGCCTAGTAGACAGGATATTTCAATCTGTCCTTTTCAAGGATGGGTGCATCTCGCTGTTAAGTTCCATGACATCAGTCATCAATTACCCAGTTAGTCCCTTTTGTTGGAATCCCAGGCTTCATGGTTGGGTGGCTTCCATGAAACAGTCCCCTAAAGGAGGACTCTAGAAAGGTGCCATAAAGACCTAGTTCTCTAAGCAGTTTTGTTGTTCATTGTAAATGAATAAATCAACATCAGCCTGGTGTGAGCTTCGAACTTGCGACCTTAACTTAAGGAAACTGAAGCACTCAGAAGAGAATTCCCCAGAATCCCACAATTATATCTGTTTACCTACTGGGATCTGCATTCATATTCACTGCCTTCTGTCCTGTCGCCAATTGCAAAAATGGCCACAAACTCTTCCCCTCCCTGAATCCATGTCCCGTTGGAATGTACTTATGCAGCTTCTTCTATCGGGAGATAGAATGTATTTCCCTAACGTTTGAATCACTTTAGCCAGGAGGACATTAGTCAGTGTGATGCAAATAGAGGCTTGAGAAATATTTGCACACTGGGGTCTGCCTTCCCCTGGAAACCTGAGACTACCATGTCAACAAGTTCAAGTGAGCCTCCCAGCAGAGTGGTGGCCACGTGGAAAACCACCGACACACTCCGGTTGACAGCCAACTGCCAGATAGATGAGCGATGCTTGAGTTCCAAATGATGATCTGGATCACCCAACTTCTAGCCAACCCACCAGCTGACCCACAGCAAGCCCAGGAAAGACCATTCAAGCCAGCCCAGACAGGAAGAACCACCCCACTGATCCACTAATCCATTAAGCTTCGGGGTGGTTTGTTTGGCCACAAAAGCTAACCAACACACTCCCTATTACTTTGGATGGACTCTCTGCGACCCATCTAAAGCCAGCCCCTCCACTTGCACACCTGTCTTATCCCCTCTTATAACTTTAGAGCCACAATTTCACCATTTCTCCCCTCTCTTTTCTGTACCCCAAATGTTTCCCACTTTAAGGAATCATCCCTACCAGCTTGCAAACATGCTGATATTTCCCCCACACCAAAAAATAAATCAAAACCTTCTCTTGACTCCACTTCCCCTGCCGGTTTCTGCCCCAATTCTCTACTTCCTTTTGCTCTAAACCTCCCCAAAGCGTTGTCTCTTCTTTCAGTCTCCTGTTCTTTTCCTCCTGCCTTTTCTGAACCCCATTCCAGTCAGGCTTTTGCCTCGATCCCCATGACAAAACCTCTCATGCCAAAGTCACCGCTGCATCCCAAGTTGTTAAACTCAATGACTAGCTTTCAGCCATTTAGTGACATGTGATAAAGTTGGCCATTCTCTCATCTTATATACACTTTCTTCCCTTTGTTTCCAGGTCACCATACTCCCTTGGTTCTCCTCTGGCAGCTCCTTCTCAGTCTTCAGTTCGGGTCCTCCTATTTTTCCCAACACCTTTACATGTTGCTGCCCAGGGACTCCATCCTGGGCCCCTTGTCTTCTTTACTACCCCTGGCAACCTCCTCGGTCAACGTGGCTTTAATTACCATCTATCTGCTGGTGACAGTCAGTTTATATCTCCAGCCTATACCACTCTCCTAATCTCTAAACTCTATTTTCAACTGCTTATTTACTATCTCCACGGGGATGACTAGCAGACATCTCAAATTTCGCATATCCAAAGCTAAACGGCTAAGATTTTCTTACGCTTGAAACAGTCTTCCCTCATCAGCTGATGGAAACTCAGTCCTTCCAGTAGCCAAGAAACTCAGAATCATTCTTTGCTTCTCTTGCATCACACATCCAACGTACCAAAATACATGTTGGATCTACCTTCAAAGCGAATCAGTTCTGAACGCTTTCTTTGCCTCTACCTCGGTTTAAGTGACCATCATTTCCTGCTTTGGGTATTGCAGATAACTGACCTCCCCGCTTTCACCCTGGTCACACAGTTTAAAAAATAAATACATTAAATATCTATAAATTAGGGATAGGGAGGGGAAGAATTCTCAAAACATTTCTCTTCCAAAAAAGGAGGAATTCTTTGCTCCTAGTATAACATGGGGATTCTCTGTTTTTTAAGTATGGACTTCCCCCCTCCCTTAGAATTGATTCACTTGATAAATATTTTATGTACATGTATCACTTTTTAAGAAATGTGGCTGCACCAGGGGTGCCTGGGTGGCTCAGTTGGTTGAGCGTCCGACTTCAGCTCAGGTCATGATATCACGGCTTGTGAGTTCGAGCCCCACATCAGGCTCTGTGCGGACAGCTCGGAGCTTGGAGCCTGATTCTGATTCTGTGTCTCCTTCTCTCTCTGCCCTTCCCCCACTTTTGCTCTGTCTCTGCCTCTCAAAAATAAATAAATGTAAAAAAAAAGAAAAGAAATGTGGCTGCACCATTAAAGGAAGGATGGACAGCCAGTTATATGAGCAGCTGAATTCCTCACAAAGCCCAGAGAGTCTGCAATTTCCACTAACCAAACACAGAGCGCATCTAAAATGCTCTCATGCCTAGTGGGCCCTATAGGCTCGCACAGGGTAGAATTAAGGAGTTCCTTAAGAAAAAAAAAAAGGTTTTTGAGGATAATTGGTCCTGGCAAAAGGTCACTTTAAGTGAATCCACTTAAATGGAAAGCAACATTTTATAGCAAATAGAGGGGGTAAATGGGAATGCGGATTAGAGATTTATCTCAAAAAGAACTAAAAATGATGAAAGTAAATTTATTTTATATTTAACCACATTTTGATTATAACTGCAATGGACTAATTCGTGGAACAGAAAAATGAATCCAGACTTGTTTGGGGCATGCTTTTTTTCTGAAAAAAAAAAAAAGAAATTGTAACATAGCAAAATACAACATTCATCATTTCTCACTGGAACTTCACAGTGAGGTTTTAAAGAAAGTAAATTTTGCAAATAGTCGAGGGCTTCATGACTTTTCCCCAGGGCTGCTCCTAATTTTTGAATTTCTCTTCATCCCCTTCTGAAACCTCCATTATGTCATCATCATTGTTGAGTTTCTTTTTTTCAGTTGTAACCAGATAAACTCTGCCAGACCCTCATTTCTTGGAGGCTTTGTAATAATTACTGAATCAGTCCTCCACCAACACTTCCATTATCTTAGCGAAATCCTACATCTTTGGCGAGACTGGCAATTTCACTTTGCAATTGTTTGACACAGTAGTAATCACAATGAAAACATCTGACATCAAGGTTGGGTGGGAGTAGATTGTCAGCGTTAAGCCACAAGGAGACGTGATGGGGGACTGGCTTTAAGGGATCTGTCTGTCAGTGAACATTTCATGTTGGGAGGTTGCTTCCCAACTGGTAATTATGGGTACTCCGATAACAAACACTCTGATAATGCCGTTCCTTTGCACTCAAAAACAGGAATTAGCACTGCAGTTTCTGGGTGAAAGGACTCCTCTGGGAGAAATGTGAGGAGTCCACCACGGGTGAAGGTGGTCAGCTCTGATGTAAGTGATGCTGGCTGAGAGGCTGACTAGGGTCTCTCCAGGCTCTGGCTTCCAGACCCTGCATGGTGAAGCCCTAAGGCTATGGTCAACACCTACAGCCAAAATCCTGGGGGAAAAGAAGACACAAGTATCTGCTTTGTGAACACTGCCACCTATTGAAAGTAAGTGTCATTTACAATGTTACTGTTGTAGACAATATAAAGGACTCTAGGGAGCAATGCATTGCAGTCTATGATTTGTGTAGATTTGCTTAGGCCTAGTCAGGGCTGAGGAGTCCCACTGAGGAGGTCTGGCAAGGCTTAAAACCCCTTCCTCCTAATGGGAGACTGTTGAGAGATTCTGGTTTTGTGTCTGGTTTGCTCTGGACTGTGTTGGGTGTGGCTCTACAAGCCTTCAAGGCTTGCACAGTAACAGGGAAATCCATTCTTGGAATATGGCTCATTCTTTCATATCTGACTTTGCACACGTTCTTTATACTACTGGTCCAATCAGCAAACTGTTCTTCAAGATCAAGCTCAAATGTCCCCTCTACAAAGACTTTCTCAACTTTCCCAAAGTTGTTCTCCCTTTCCTCTGTGCTTCAAACAAGTTTTAGTCAGTTCTGTTGACAACACTTAACCACATGCAACCTAATTGTTTAATAGTCCATCTCCTCCTCTAGACTCAAGCTTTTTGAGTATAGCTGTCATGATTTAATTTTATTAGCAGGTGTTCCACTACCTAGCACGTGGAAAACACTCACTCAAAATTTATTAAATGAATGAATCCTGTAATTGTGTCAAACAGCCCAAGGTGTCATCAGTCTCCTGAAGTCAGTGTTTTCAAATGGGGTAAAATTCATGTAACATACAATTCACCATTTAAGTCCTCTTAAAGTGGACAATCAGTGGTTTTAGTATATTCGCCATGTTTCACACTAGATATAGCCACCCTAGTGAGTATGAAGTGGTATCTTATTATGATTTTGGTTTGCATTTCTTTAATGACTAGTGATATTGAGCATCTTTTCATGTGCTTGTTGGCTATTTGTATGCAGTGGCTCAGAATATATCACCTCAAGCTTTGCCATTTGGCATACTGATTATTTTGAATTAAACTTGAGAAACACCATGCACAAGAAACACCAACACAAACTTGAGAAACACCATGCACATCTGACCTGTCTTTGTCCTTCTGAAAGCAGGAGATAAATCTCCCCTATGAAAGGAAGCATCCTTATCACTAGAGACAGGGAATTTAAGGCCAAAAAGGATCCTTAAAACTTGTTACTTCTTCTCCATTTTACTACCCTTAGTCCAAACCCCTTTACCAGTCAATTCTTCAGAAATTTGTGGTTTCCTTGTCTAAAAGGTAAAATACTTCCTACTTTGGTCACTTCTTTATCCCATATCTTTGTGGGGCTCCTGTACATACACATGTAATTAAATATGTTTTCTCTTGTTAATCTTTTTATTATAAGGGATCTCAGCCAAGAACCTAGAAGAGTACAGGAAAACTACTTTTCCTCCCCTACATGTATATGTTCTTAGAAGAAATATCTCTATTTCTATTGGGTTGTCTCTTTGTTGCCCAGATGTAAGAATTCTTTCTATGTTCTAGATATGAGGTCCTTATCAGATCCTATAATTTGCAAATATTTCCCCCATTCTGTGAGTTGTCTTTTCACTTTCTCGATAGTATCTTTTGGGGCACAAAAGTTTTAATTTTGATGAAGTCCAATTTGTCTATTTTTTCCTTTTGTTGCTTATGTTTTTGGTGTCATATTTAAGAAACAATTGCCTAACCCAAGGTCATGAAGGTTTATACCTACATTAGCTTCTCAGAGGTTTATAGTTTCAGGCCTCACATCTAGGTCTTTGTTCCATTTTAATTTTTGTATATGGTGTAAGGTAAGGGGTCCAACCTCATTCTTTGGCACGTGGCTATCCAATTGTCCCAACACCATTTGTTGAAAAGGCTCTTCTGTTCCCAATGAATGGTTTTTGCATCCTTATTAAAAATCAATTGACCAGAGACATATGAGTTTATTTGTGAACTTTCAATTCTATTCCATTCATCTACATGGTTATCCTTATGCTGGTACCACAATGTTTAGATCACTGTAGCTTATAGTAAGTTTTGAAATCTCACCAGTGATTCTTAAGCAATAAGGCATAGAGAAGTTTAAGTGAAATACAGAGACTATGAAAGCATGAACTTGTAAGTTTATTTTGCCCATAATATGCCCCATGACCAGTGCTATAATAAATTCTCTTTACTCAAAGATGTTTTGTGTGAATGGAATATGTTTATGAAGTAAAAAGAGAGCTGAGTTTCACCATTTGGAATGATTCATATGAGCAAAAGCACAGAGGCAAAAGGGATCATGAAAACTTGGAAGCAAGTGAGAGGTCCTTTAGTCAGTGAATGCATACATCAATTATGGTACATCCAGAAATGGAATATTATTTAGTACTGAAAAGAAATGAGCTATCATGATATGAAAAGAGAGGAACCTTAAATGCATACTACTGAATGCAAGAAGCCAATGTGAAAAGGCGATATGTGGCATGATTCCAACAATATGATATTCTGGAAAAAGCAAAACTATGAGGACAGTAAAAAGGTCAGTGATGTCAGGGGTTAGGAGTCAGGGAGGGACGGATAGGTCTAGCACAGAATACTTCTAAGGCATTGAAGCTATTTGATATAACACTACAGTGGTGGATACATGACATTATATATTTGTCAAAGCCCACAGAATGTACAATATCAAGACTGAAACCTAACATTAACTATGGACTTTGGTCGATACTGATGTGTCAATGTAGATTCATTGACTGTAACAAGTGTACCACTTTGGTTTGGGGTGTTGATAGTTGGGGAGAGTATGAATGTGTGGCAGTAGAAGGTATTTGGGGAAATATCTGTACCTTCTACTTGATTTTGCTGTGGACATAAAATTGATCTAAACAATAAAGTACAGGGGCACCCTGGTGACTCAGTTAAGCGTCTAACTCTTGATCTCAGCACAGGTCATGGTCTCATGGTTTGTGGGATTGAGCCCCATGTCAGGCTCTGTGTTGACAGTGTGGAGCCTGCTTGGGATTCTCGCTCTCCAACTCTCTGCGCCCCTCCCCCGCTCATGCTCGTGCTCTCTCCCTCTCTCAAAATAAATAGATAAACATTAAGAAAAAAAAAAACTATAGGGGCTCCTGGGTGGCTCAGTCGGTTAAGCGTCCGACTTCGGCTCAGGTCATGAGCTCACCATCCGTGAGTTCAAGCCCCGCATCGGGCTGATAGCCCGGAGCCTGGAGCCTGCTTCGGATTCTGTGTCTCCCTCTCTCTCTCTGCCCCTCCCCTGCTCATGCACTGTCTCTCTCTGTCTCAAAAATAAATAAAAACATTAAAAAAAAAGTTAAAAAAAATAAAAAATAAAGTATATTAAAAACTTTAAAAAGATTTGAGGGGCTCTAGGTGAACTAACAATGTCTGCAACAGGCACCATTTTGAAATTAGGAAGACTGAATGTTTACTTGCTGAGTGCTAAGATGCCCAGTGCTCTTCCCTCCAGAACAGTGGTAGCCAGACCTGTGTATATTCTTATGAGATTGTAATATGTAATAAATATGTACATTTGGTCTTTGTCTCATTCCTGGAACAGAGCTCCTAAAACGTCCTGAAGGATAAAGAGTGATGGGAACATCTTTTGCTATAATATTTGGTCTTTTGTCCTTGGTTCCTAAAACGGCTCCAAAGCGGCAAAGATTTTGTCACTCATAAGAAGCCCCTTTCAACCACACCTGAGTTCATGTTAATGACATAATTTTTGTAAAGTCCCTAGATAGACTCAGGATGGGGGATGGTTGCCAGGGAGCACCAACCATGTGACTACAGGGTTGGATCTAGCAGTCCCACCACCTGACCTGCAGATAGAGAACAGGGACTAGAGGTTAAGTCAGTCACTAATGGCCAATGATTCAACCAGTCATACCTATCACAGGTCATAGGTCTTCAGGTTACCTATCCTTCTGTCTGATTTGGTTACAAAATGGAGGTTCCTACAACTCTCTCCTCAAGTTCAATAATGGCTCACAAACTCAGGGAAACACTTTACTCAATATCACTGATATATTATAAAGCATACAGATAAAAAGCCAGATGAAGAGGTACATTGGGCAAGGTCCAGAAGGGTCCCAAGCACAGGAGCTTCTGTTATCATGGAGTTTGAGGTGCACCACCCTCTCAGCTTCACCAACCAAGAAGCTCTCCAAACCCTTTCTTTTAGGGTTTTTATGAAGGTTTCATTATGTAGGCACGATTAATTAAAAATTGGTCACTGGTGACTAACTCCATTCATAGCCTTCCCCTCCCTTTCCCCAACTCCTGACACCCCAGAAGTCAGGGGGTAAAGCTAAAAGTTCCAACCCTCCAATCACAGGGTTGGTTCCTCCGGCAACCAGCCCCCAACCTTCGAGTCACTTCATTAACATAAACTCAGGTATGCTTGAAATGGATTTGTTATAAATAACAAAAGATGTTCCTCTCACTCCTACCACTCAGGAAACTCCAGTGGGCTCACACCAAGATATATCACTGTGAAATTTCAGAACAGGGGGAACAAAGAGAAAGTACTAAAAATTCCCTGAGGATAAAATACCAGGATCAGGAATCACAATGGCTTTTGACTCATCAGCGACAATGTAGGAAGCTAAAAGAAAAGATGATGGAGTAATGCATTCAAAATAATGATGGAAAGATAATTTCCAATCATTATAAATTCAGCCAAATTCCAATGGAGTATGAAGGTAGAATATTTTTGGACATGCAAGGTCTATGAAAGTGTGTTTCCCATGCATCATTTTAAAGAAAGCTACTGCAGGATATACTCCACCAAAACCAGAAAGAGGAAGCCTTGGGATATATTAAACAAAGGATGTTTCCTTTGGAGACAGGTGAAGGGAGATCCCGGGATAATAGCTAAGCACTTGACATAGAGGGAAACCAGGCCGTATTGGAGAACTCAGAGGATCCAGAAACACCTGTTGCATCTGAACATATTTAAACCAATAATTCTCAAAATGAGGTCCAGTGACTGTAGGAGGTCCTCAAGATCCTGTCAGGGAATTTGCAAGGTCAAACTATTTCCACATGGGCATACAGTGGGGTTTTCCAGAGGCTACTTAACATACAACATACCTACAACAGATTGAATGCAGAAGTAGAAATGAGAAGCCAGATGTCCACTGATACGCCCAACATTAAAGATACTTGAAAATACATAAAATAATACCACTCTTCTTATTAAATGTATTTTGATTTGGAAAATATAGTTATATTTCATTAAAAATATTATTTATGTTTACATGAAATAGATTTACTAATTCTTTTGAATGCATATATAAATATTTTTTTTGGTTTTGATTTCCAATATGGCACATGTCAGTGGATATGACCTACATAAACAAAAACTCTTTGGGATCCTTCATAATATTATGAGACCAAAAAGGTTGAGAACTACTAATTTAGACAGCTAGTGGAGTGTGTGGACTGCATTAGTGTTAAGTAGACCTAAGCAAACGAACAACTGTAAACTCCAGAGAAAAGGGAAAATCAAATAGAAAAGGAAGGTATCCATAGCATACTGCATGGCTCAGCTGAGGAAAGCATTTATTTACATAGACATATTAACGTAAACTGCTATTGTCTAATCAAAAGTATGGCATAACTGGGGCACCTGGGTGGCTCGGTCAGTTAAGCGGCCGGCTGTTGGTTTTGGCTCAGGTCATGATCTCGTGGTTTCGTGAGCTCAAGCCCCATATCGGGCTCTGTGCTAGCAGCACAGAGCTTGCTTGGGATACTCTGTCTCCCTCTCTCTGCCCCTCTCCCACTTGTGCTGTCTCTGTATCTCTCAAACTAAATAAATAAACTTTAAAAAAAAAGTATGGCATAACTATGTTGGGGGACTGGGGGCAGGACCAGGGGGCTAAAAGGACGGTAGGCAAAAGAGTGCTAACTCCACATCTCCCACAGTAGAAAGCCAAGAGATAACATGGTAAATTTGGGATTTTAAATTCTGAATTGAGAGGTGGGAGATTATAACATGCTGGTTTTCAACTGGGGAAGGGAATATAAGAGAATCACAAGAGTCAGAACACTGAGGAGGGTAGGTGTGGTTTGAAGACAAACCACTATTTGAGAGCCGCTAGTGGCTTTGCCACTTACTCGCCTAACCAAGTCACTTGGTCTCAATTTCCTATTCAATTAGAGGGCTGCACTTGATGGTCACTAAGATGACAATTAAGTCTAAAAACCTATTGTAGGCTCCACCAGTAACATTCTGGACAGCAAAGGCAGGTCAGATTGATCTGAACAAGGAAACTCTTTTATCTTTAACACAGAAATGAAAACATTTTGGAGAAGAAAATAGCATTTGATTTGGGCCTCAAGATTTGCCAATTAAATAATCCATAATTCTATTCATCGAATAAAATTGGCGTTGCGGATACAGTGTCATTACATGCAAATGCCATGGTGTTTTTATCTGAGCTCCTTGTCAACAGCTTCTCTGCTTGGTAAATTCTATTTAAGATGCTGTTTTCTCTTCCTGATCTCTGTGGCTAGAAAAAAGGAATTATGCTTAAGTAATAAGTGATGATACTCTTACTTTTTCTTATGTTCATTTCTATGGTTTCTACTGCAATTATGTTTCTTTACTGAGGATAGCTAAAAATGTACCTGTAGCAAGAGCCTGTAAATGCAAGGTAAATGCTTGATTAGCTGCAATTAGACGTGCATGAAAATAAATACCAGGTGACAGTTTGCACTATTCATCAAAGAGTATTAACGGAGGTGAGAGGGGGCATACTGTTTTTTCTTTTTTAAAAATAACCAAATGAAGAAAAGTCATCAATAATGCTACCACTTAGAGAAAACCACCTTTAACAGACTGCATCATTAATAGTGTCTTCCAATCTTTTTCCTTAGCAGCTCTAGCAACCAGAGTGACCCGGCGACACATTTCAAAGGCACATTTTAAAAGCGCGCGCGCGCGCGCACACACACACACACACACACACACTGTCACAGACATAAAAGGGTATACATGTCATAGCTGTTCTATGGAGGAGACGTGGCCCCCCGCCAGAGATGATGCCCAGAACAGAGAAGAAGACAAAGAAATTCCCTGGCTTCCTCCTTTCTCTTCTTGCCGGGTTCCCAGTGGTGCCAAAACGCGGCCAGAAGCCAGCAGACATGAGGGTCTGGAAAGTGTGGCGGGCGGCAGGCAAGCCCCCATCAATCAGGGAAGGGGCCAGGTGAGGCATGACAAGAGCCACATCAGCACAGTCCACCCCTTTTGCTACTCAGCATTCGTTCCCTCTTTCTACCCATGCTTAACCCTCTGAAACAACTTCATGCCCCTACCTAACATAAAACTGCTGTGTATGTGCCTGGCGTTAAGCTTTTGATTGCTGAGGCATCCACTTTCAAAGACATCCATCTTGAATAAACATTTTGCCGGCTGTGTGAAACAGCTACTAGCAAAACAAGCAGATAAGGAATCGAGCCACCACTACCCATGAAGTTTCCGCTTTCAGAGAGCACTGGGTAACCTAGACAACTGACCACTCAATTCTGATTCTCTTGTCAGAACCTTGTCTGACCCTGATTCTCTTGTCCCATGCCCTAATTAATTCCCACTCTTCAGTGTTAAATTAGCCAATGAAACTTATGAAACCCCAGACAACCCACCCTTGGACCCTAATAAAGGCAGAGCCCTAGGTCCTCTCTCTCCCTCTCTTTTTCTCTCTCCCTCTTTCTTTCCTTCCCTCCCTCTTTTCCCTTTACCCTAGACCTCACTATATGGCCCTCCAGTACTTGTGAGTAATAAATCCTGTTCCTCAAAATTCTCTGATCATTTCTTGCTGAAATGCACCCTACAATCATAATAAGAATCACAAGGGGCACCTGGGTGGCTCAGTCGGTTAAGTACCTGACTTCGGCCCAGGTCATGACCTCGAGGTTTGTGAATTTGAACCCTGGGCTGGGCTCTGTGCTGACAGCTCAGAGCCTGGAGCCTGCAGCCTGCTTTGGATTCTGTGTCTCCCCTCTCTCTGCCCCTCCTCTGTTTGCATTCTCTCTCTCTCTCTCTCTCTCTCTCTCTCTCTCTCTCTCTCAAAAATAAATAAACGTTAAAAAATAATAAAAATAATAATTAAAAAATAGGAAGAAGAATCTCAAGGGCTAATCCAGCCACAATGCTGGCCCTGGTGGGGAACTGTCTGTGGGGTCTTGCTAACAATAAAATAGGTCTGGGCAAGTGCTTCAGGCATTCCTAGCCAATAGCATCACTATGAATCGGCTGGAACCAACACAACATAAAGGGTTGTCAGTCTATGGGTTTCTGGAGATCAGGCCAGGCAGAAGATGTATCCTACAAATGAAGATGCTCTCACCTTCTCCCCAACAAGAGGGAACACAGTTCCATCTACCAGGTTGTCCGTATCAAGTCTAGGATCTCCAAGGGATATGCAGCACCATCGGGCCTGAGTGTGCAGAGCTTGAACTCACAGACCGCGAGATCATGACCTGAGCCAAAGTCGGACGCTCAACCGACTGAGCCACCCAGGCGCCCCTCACCTTCATTTTTGAAAGATATTTTATTGAGTATAGAATTCTAGGTTGATGGGGTTTTTTTCTTTTAGCGCTTAAAGCTATTGCTCTATTATCTTCTCACTTGCATTATTTCCAACAAGAAATCTGAATTCATCCTTACCCTTGTTCCTCCATATGTAGAATGCCTTTTTTCTCTAGTTGTTTTCAAGATTCTCTCTTTATCACTGCTTTTAAGCCATTTGATTATTGATGGGGTTTTGGAGTAGTAGGGGTCTGGAGCTGATGACCAAGAAAGAATTCTTGAGATGTCTTTGACGCAAAAAGACATTATTAAAGCACAGGGACCCTACCCATGGGCCGAAAGAGCAGCACTGGGGTTGTGAAGAGCAACTGATTATATACCATGGATTTGAGGTAGATGCAAGCAAAAGGGAGGCCTCCAAAAGGACTTTCATATGCTAATGAGGACTCCTAAGACACCAGAGGCCTTGCTATTGTCAAGCTAAGATTGTTTTCGCTTTAGTAAGGCATTAACCTTAGGACAGTAGGGGGTTCCCAGAGAAATGTTCTCTCTGTATTTGCCTCAAGTATTTGTCAACGGACTGCAGGTTACAGAGAAATTTAATTTTACCTGCCATTTCCTTCTTGTCTTTGTTCCCCATCACTATAGAGGGGAGGGGGCTCCAGGAAACTGAGTCTATGGGTTTCTCGAGATTAGGCTATTGATAAGATTGCCTTTTTCTTATAATTTGCTAAGACATTTGTACATTTGTAAACTGATGGAAACTCATGTCCTGCAGAACCGTGATCTCTCAGTTAACCATTTATTTTCCCCTTTCCTTTATTCTTAGGCAGCCAGGAGTGCCTGAGGAATGTCACACATATCCCTACTGGGAGTGGAGGGGGGGCGGGGTGTGGGGGTGTCAGCTTGCCTTACGCTCCCTCATCAATTATGATGGGCGCCAATGTTGTTTTCTTCAACTTTATTGTGCTTGAATATTTGTGAAGTTTCATATGTATATGTTTATAGTTTCCCTCAAGTTTGGGAAATTTTCAATCATTATTTATTTAAATTTTTTTTTGTCTTCCCCGCCCCCCCGGAGACTCCAACTATATTTATATTAGGGTACTTGAAGTTGTCCCACAGCTCACTGATTAATTTTCATCTCTGAAAGCTCTATTTGAGTGTTTTTTAAAACATCTTCCATGTCTCTACCTAACTTTTTGAACATATGTATATAGTTATAACTTTATATCCTTGTCTACTAATTCTTATATCTGTGTCCATTCTGGGTGGTTTCAACTGAATAATTTGTCCCTTCATCATGGGTCATATTTCCTACTTCTTTGCATTGCCTGGCAGTTATATATTGGATAGCAGATATTATAAAATTCACTTGTTATGTATGGACAATTTATCTTCCAGTAAATATTTCTGAGCTTCGTTCTGGGCCACTACTAAGTAACTTGGAAAGCGTTTGATCCTTTGGTCTTGGTTTGATGATTTGTTGGGTGGGACTTCCACAGTGCTCATTCTAGGGCTGACTGTTTCCCAGTATGGAGGTTAAGACTCTTGTGTGTACCTTACCCAGTGCCCTGTGAGTCTTGAGGTTTCCCAGTCTGGCTGGTGGGAAGAGGCACCATTCCTGGCTCTGTGTGAGCACTGTACATTGCTGCCTCTCACACTTTTGGGTGCTGCTTTCCCTGTCCACAGGTTATTTCTCTACATGCATTCACTGACCAGTATTCTGCTGAAGACGTGAGAACACTCTACATGTCTCTGGGTTTCTCCCAATGTGCAGTTTTCTCCTGTTTCGTAGCCCATCCTGAGAACTCCAGCTTTCTTATTCTCCTCCAGACTCCGAGTTCCTTCCTCCTCAAGGAGTTGCTGGGCTCTGCCTGGGTTCCTCTTCTTCCACCAAGGCCTGGAAACTCTCTCAAGGTGGGGCTTACCTCGTTTCCCATCAGGGATCACTGTCCTTTGTTGCCTGATAGAGCGTCTTGAAAACCTGTTTCATACGTTTCGTCTGCTTTTTGATTATCCAGGCAGGAGGGTACATCTAATTCCCGTTACTCCATCTTGAGCTGAATTGGAAGTCCTCTCTATTGTTATTTTTATTAATTCCTTACTTACATTATCCAATGCTGATTTATTCTTTTCCTAACCTTTTGAGCAGAATGCTTAATTCATATAATGTCACTCTTACTTATAATGATATTCCTTTTCATCACAGCTATAACCAGAACTCATCTATTTGGCCATATAGGGTTTTTCTTATTGGCGTTTTCATTTTCTCTATAGAGAAATTTTTTTAATCCCCAAACGATAGGAGTATTTATTGTTGGATCGTTATAGCATTGTTATTATTAATCTGTAGTTTTCCCACATTATGATTAAAGGCTATGTGGAAGCATACCGCGGAGCGGTTAGCACGGTTTTCTGGAGTCAGGAGGCTGGGATTTAAATCCCTGCTCTGTCTTTCCTGGTTGTATGACCTTGGGCAGAGTATTTAACCTGAGGCTCAATTTCTTCATTTGTAAAACTGAGATAATAATCATACCTGTTTCAGGTGTTGCCCTGAGAATTAAACGAAGATAATCCATGTAAATCCTTTAGCACAGAGTAAGTATCCAACAAATCTTAGTCTGTTTGTGGGAATTTATAGGGAATCCTTTGTGGCCAACTTTTGCCATTCGATTGGCACTTGCCAGAAGTGAAAAGGGGTATTCTCTGTAGGTATAAAGTTCAACACAGTAGCACACGCTCTTGATTCCAGTTCCCTACCCCTCGGACTTTGCCTGCAGCTGCAGGGGACAATGTGCTGATGGTCCCCTCAAAAACCTATATACATTTCTGCTTCTCTGCTTGAAAGTGCCCAGCAAAGTTTGGGACTTAAAACCCTCAGAGACAACGGCT
Source organism: Prionailurus bengalensis (assembly GCF_016509475.1). NCBI lineage: Eukaryota > Metazoa > Chordata > Mammalia > Carnivora > Felidae > Prionailurus > Prionailurus bengalensis. Next base: position 152,858,368 of record NC_057350.1, on the reverse strand, counting down.
CAACCAGTGAAGGACAGGAGAAAGCGGATAAATACTCCAGCTTTGCTGTCCCTGGAGAGGTCAAATCTAACATACATTCTACATGTTCTTCCAAGAGTCCCCCAAAGGAACTAAGTTTCAGTTACCCATAGGTGAAACCTGCTCGTTGTGCATCCTGGATGGGATTCTCCTCCATCCTGCTCTCTCTCTCTTGTGCTTCCTGAGATTACCTCCTAAATAAACCATCTGCACAAGACCTCGCCTCAGAACCTGTTTTCTAGAGGAACACAAACACAGATATATATGTATTAGATTATCCTCATAATTGCATGGTTGACATCTGTTAAGCAGTGGTTCTCAAATCTCATTTCATATTATAATCAATGGGAGATAAATATACCAAAATTTCTGGGAATTGTCAAATAAAAAAACAAATCCAGATTTAGTAAGGAGAGACTCCTGGAAAGGACTAATGAGAAGGAGCTGGGAGGGATTGGTGCTGCAGGGAGAAGCTCTGACCATAAGATCTCGAGTGTTAGGCAAGAAGAATTCTGCCTTTATGGAGAAGAATAAACAAGACTGGAAGGAACTAGATGTGGGGAAGTGGGGTGAAAGGGTGACCTAACGGGACAGTAGATCAGAGAATGTAAACCCTGAGGAGAGGCTATTAAGGAGGAGTTATGTGCTGGCTCAGGCTAGGGGTGGGGCAAAGCTCAGAGACTTGAAGAGACTCTTTACCAAAGTTTGGTTAACAAGGATTTTTGTTCTGATTGGTCAGCGGGAACAAGCGGGTCAGCTAATCATCTATGAGGCCACTGAGAGGGTCTGTGCCTAGTAAACAAGGGAGCATGCATGAGACTTACCTAAGTCATATGGGAAATGATGGTTCTTTGTAGTAAGCCTTTTCCATAACACAAAAGAGATTCTGTGCGTGTGCGTGCCTTGACTGTCACTGTTTTCCAGAGCACTGGGCTCAGGTAAAATTCAACACTGTCAGGATGGAGCCTGGACAACAACAGTTTCTAGAAGCCCCCCAGATAATGTTTAGATTACAATAAAAGACTTGAGAGATGTGTCAACTAATCAAAATGTGTGGACCTTATTCAGGTCCTAATTCAAACAAAACTGGTTTTTTTTAATGACATTCATAAAACAATTAGAGATTTTAACACTGAATCTTTGATGAAGTTAAAGAGTTGCCGTTTATTTTTCAGGTGTGATAAGAATACTGTGCTTGTGATTTTTTTATTTAAAAAAGTGATAATGGCATTGTGGCTGTTTTTTACAAGATTCCTTACATTTTAGAGATACTTGCTAGAGAAAATGTTTGTATATGAAAGCATATGATTCCTGGGATTGCTTCAATATAGTATGCAAAGAGGGAAAGTGGAGGGAGAATTAGCTGGCCATGAATTGGTAAAACTGTGAAAGGTGGGTGCTGGGTCCCCTGGGTTCATTAGGCCGGTCTGTCTGCTTCTGCATAGGTTTGAAATAAAACAGCTTTTCCAAAGAAGCTCCCTAATTGGTCTTAATATGCAATCCGTGCTGAAAGCTGCTTTTCATTGCTTTATCTATTTTTTGTCTGATCAACAATCAAAGCCCGAAAGAGGTTCGTTAAGGACTCCCCTCCCCTATTACATTTCTATGCATTTCTCCGCGTACTTCCTGTGATGCTTGATTTATACATGTTATTGCTTTATTATTTGTCACACGGAGGTTTACAAAAGATTGCCTTGGAAAAATAATACATACTCGTGGCAAATGTAAAGGAAAAAAATCAAGCAATATATAAAGGTGGACGGTGAAAAACAGATTCCTCTTTCGCTTCACATTCCCAACTTTCAATCCCTCTCCTGAGTGTCAGCCACAATCACCGATTTCTTCTGTCTCCGGAGAGGAACAGTCGATGTGTATGTGCATATATACGTGTGCCCGTACTTCAACGTCCTTTTTGGAATATAATTGGGCCTCCAGTGTTTTACACTCTATTAGACTCCTCGCATTTATCACTTAAGTCACTTAAAGCTCGTACAGAAAATAGCTACCGTGGAAACTGCCCCGCAGCACAACCTGCAGCCCAACTGATTCTGTTTCTGAGAGCTATTTTACAACTCTGTAAATCACAGGTAACAATGCAATGTAACTCCTGTCTACCCACATGCAAAGCAATGCTGGCAGGTGCAGGGACAAGCTCCCCCACCTGTGGAACACCCACATTTTGCACATTCATTTCAACACTCCTTTACTCCACATGAATTTGTCCTTTTCTGACTTCTCCTTTGAGCCAGTTATGACATCTGCCTAGTTCCTTCGTTATGAGCAAAATAAAATCTGGAACACGTGTTCATTTTATATCTGCATGAGAGTCATGATTTTACTTTTTTTTTTTTTTTTTTGAGAATTATCCTTTAACAATGTTTAGCCAATAGGCTGAACACACAACTCATGGGGTGTGAGGAAAACCTAACTTTATTTTTGTCTCTGTCTGAGTAACTGTCTGATTTATCAGTAACTCATTTAATCTATTCATCATTTGCTTCAACAAGGCTCCGATAAATATGATTTTACTTGTGTTTTTAAGTCAAATGTAATTACACTTGTAGGATGCCTTTCTAGAAGAAGGACTAAATCATTCTCCAAAGAAATTATACCCATTTATCCACCCACTAAGAGTGTATAAAATGATGGTTTTTCATATTCTCTGAACACAGCACATTATCAAACCTTAAGATCTTTTCCAGGGTGGTAGGTAAAAAATGGAATCTTTATCTAATTAAGTGCATATCTCTTTCATTATGAATTAGATTGGCATATTTTCATATAATGTAAGCCATCAATTTTCTTTCTCTGGGAGCTATTTATGTCCTTTGCCCATTTTTCCCTATTGTTTTGGTATTGTTCACAGTAACTTGTTCGGGTGTTAAGGAAATTGACCTTGTGTCATGGGTGTTGCAAACATCTTTTCCCACAGTGGGGCTGGGGCAACCGTGTAGAGATGGGACCAGGCAAGCATAGTACAACTCAGCGGGTTCACAATGTATCTGCATCTAGAAAGGCTGCATCTAGATGCAGCCTCCTGCCCTCCAGATGTGACCGAGTCCTTACCTTCTCATTCACAGCAGCTCAGCAATGAAGATCTAATTGAAGTGCAAGGAAAAGGGTGCGCTGAAAAGTCACCATGGAAACTGCCCCTCCCACAGCATTTACCATTCAAAGGCTTCTACAGGCATTCATGTACAACAAATTAGCAAAGAAAGATTTCCAGACTCACGGCCCTGATTTTGAATGCAGTTGGAAGGTGCTTAGAGGCATGAAGAATGCCTGTGGTTTCCATTGGGAGATTACTAGGCAAAGAATGGTCTTCAGTTCCAGCTTCTGTGGGGATAATTTGTTAAGACATTAGACTGTATTTTTATTTATTTTTTTTTAAAAAAAATTTTTTTTTCCAACGTTTATTTATTTTTGGGACAGAGAGAGACAGAGCATGAACGGGCAAGGGGCAGAGAGAGAGGGAGACACAGAATCGGAAACAGGCTCCAGGCTCGGAGCCATCAGCCCAGAGCCTGACGCGGGGCTCGAACTCACAGACCTGCGAGATCGTGACCTGGCTGAAGTCGGACGCTTAACCGACAGCGCCACCCAGGCGCCCCGACATTAGACTGTATTTTGGTTTTGCTACAATTTTCCTTCCTTCCCCACCTTCTGCTGATGGTTGCCAGTCCCCAGTGCTTAGTAGGCCTTATGCCTAAAGACTACATCTGGTTTTGCCTTTAGTGAAAGCCGGGGATCACTGAAGAGGTTAAACTATGAATCTAGGTGGGAAAGGGTGAGTAGGGGAAAAAAATCCATTCTCTTTGGAAGGCAGAGAAGTCAATGAAATCAGGAAAGGTTCTGCAAGGGGTGACGACCTGCGACCACTGTTGAAAGCGTCCAGGTTGGTGACTGACTGTAAAGGATGCAAATTTGCCTCCCCAAAATGTTTCTCTTTGGCTTGTGGATTATTTTAGGCTGGTTATTTTTAAGAAACAAAAGGCTGAGGAAGAAACTTTGACCTTCCCACTGACTGCCTAAAAGAATTTAGACAGAGGACCTGCTCCAGGAAGGGAGCAATCACCATAAACAACTACAGTACAAAACTCCTCTTTATGTCCCATTGTTTCTGGATGGCCCAACACACATTTGTTTACCAAACGTTTATCTCTTTTGTCTTCCTGGGAATTATCTTCCTTTTGAAGTCCCAGACCCCTAGCCCTTTCTCCTTAGCTCTGGATAAGCCTCAATTTCCTGACTGCCTGTGGGTTTCATATTCTTATGGAGTCCCCCTATGTATGTAATTAAATTTTTTTTCCTGTGATTCTGCCTCATGTCAACTTAATTCTTAGGCCAGCCAAGAGAACCGTGAAGGGTAAAGGAAAAATTTTCCTCCTAACAGTGACAGAACCTGATCAATGATGGCTAGTGATCTCAGGGAAACAGGGACCAAGGCACCGGGATTTCCAGCTATAACAAAAAAAATCCCATTTCCTGTGCAGGAAAAAGCCAGAAGCCTGGCTACTTTCAAAGGGCACTGGGCATCGCAGACCTAACCACTGTGGCCTGGGACTACTGTGCCTCCCTATATATAACTCCTGAAATCTATGAGTGATTTACTTGGATCAGGGTGACTAGGGGAGTCTAAGAAATGACTTAAGTAGACTTCGCCATCATTTTGGCTGGCTGGGTGCTCAAAATTACGGTTGATATAATTTTAATAATCTAATGTGCTATAGCAGAGTTTGTGGAGCAAGATTCACATCCAATGTACTTTTTAGGACTAGCATTTTGGGAAGTTTCAGCCAGTCAGCTACAAAAATCCCACCGCAAACAAAGCACATTTGTGATGTAGTTTTAATTTTTTCCACTTAGTATATGCTTATAAATGCAAAACTTTTGCTCTATTTTTTTATTTGTACAATAAATTATGGCTTTTTTATGGAAGCATATTGATTTCCTGAAAAGATACTTTGATTATGACATTTTAGCAGAAGGAAATAAGTATTAGGCATTTTAAGATTTAATTTGTCACATTACAGCCAGGGAGGTCCAAAATCAGTGATGGTCTGGATGGTTCTCTACTGCCCTCCAGTGGGAGGTTGGAAGGAGGTGGAAACATTTTTGGAGTGCAAGAGACTGGTGTATATTTCTAATATTGGCATGTAGAAAATATAGACAAAAAGTAACAAAAAGAACCAAAGGCTATTTTTTCCCAGTGTGTTCAGAAATAAGTGAACTGTTGAATGATGAGTCACTTAGTATCATACCTTCTAAGACTGCATTTAAACCTGAGGAGTTACTGACAAGGCATAAAATAGCACAGTTTTTGATATAAACATCTTACGCATTCTGAGTCTCTGTATTTACTTATATAAAATTGACTTACTTATGCATACTTACATAGTTATGATGTTATAATGTTATGATATTATAATGTAGTTATGATGTTATGATGTCTGTTATATATCAAACTCTTCTTAGTAGAGAATCATTAAAGAGTTACAGGAAAATTTATGCAGTTTCTCAATTTCCCCACATTTCTGACTGATGTCATGACAGGCTTACATTAAAAAGCTTATTTCACACTTCCATGTGAGGCTGAAAATTTTATACTTTTTAAAATTCATCTTTCAAATATCCAAATTAATGCATTAGGACAGTAGTAGTTGCAAACCAAGGCTCTATATGGTTCCGTGTTTGTAAACAAATTTTCAAAAACATATTAATTCTTCGGGGCACCTGGGGGGCTTCAGTCAGTTGACCATCTGATTCTTGATTTCAGCTCAGGTCATGATCACACAGTTCATGGGTTCAAGCCCCACGTCTGTCTCTGCTGACAGTGCAGAGCCTGCTTGGGATTCTTTCTCTCCCTCTCTCTCTGCCCCTCCCTGGCTCCTTTTCTCTGTCTCTCTTTCTCTCTCTCAAAAATAAATAAATTGGGGCACCTGGGTGGCTCAGTCGGTTGAGCATCTGACTTCAGCTCAGGTCATGATCTTACGGTTCATGGGTTCGAGCCCCGTGTCAGGTTCTGTGCTGACAGCTCAGAGCCTGGACCCTGCTTTGGATTCTGTGTCTCCCTCTCCCTCTGCCCTCCCCTGCTCGCACTCTGTCTTTCTATCTCTCTCAAAAATAAATAAGCATTAAAAAATTAAAAATAAATAAACATTAAAAAAACATAGTAATTCCTCTTAAATAATTAAAACAAAAAACAAGACAACATTCATGTCTCCCCCTAGTGATGGCAAGATGGCAAGTCGGAGGTATGGTACAAAGACATATCTGTTTACCTTCACTTTGTTCAATAAATGGATTGATCATGGAACCAAAAAAAACAGGGATTTAAGCATGAGGGTGCTCACGCTTTAAAAACGCCTTATCATCTCACAAATCTTTTTCCAGTCTGTTGAGAACAAGAGAGGAGGCAAGAATGAAAGATATGAAATTTTGAGTTGGTTTGAAAACTTTAAAAAGTGATAGAGCCTACATTACATAAAACTTCTGAGACAATCTACCCTCGGAAAATACGGCACTTTGGCAATGCTTCCTGAGCAAGGTGATGATTAAAAATGATACCTAAAATGTGCTGAATATTCCCTACATACCAGGTAATATGTTAGCATAGATTATTTCACTTACCTTCATAAGAACCATATGAGATAGATACCCTTGTCATTCTATTTTACAGATACGGAAACTGAAGAGAGAAGTTAGTTAACTTGCTCAAGTAACTGGCAGCATCAACCACCAGAGAGATTTAGAAAGAACATATCTGGTCTATTTGGATGTAGAAGCCTTCTAGAACTCTAATTTACTTTCTACATTTACTGCATTTTTACTTAATATGTGTGAGGATTTTTCTTGCAGGATAGCAAAGTTTTCATGTTGCCTAGGACCTTAGGCAGAGATCTCAAAATCTGAGAACAATATAATAGTTGTCAAGCCTTCTTACATTTTGAATAAAGTTGCTAATCTGCCCATGCCAGAAATGCTAAGAGATTGATGAAGGAATTCTTCCAGGGTAAGCCTCCTGGCAGTTACACAAGACAAGACAAAGAATGAAATAGCGATTGCGGAGACCGATGATGAGAATATCTTTGCACAGCTGTGTAGGTACTGTGACGTGTCCCCTCCTTATGGAGAAGGGAGGATGTATCAGCTATCTATTGCTGCATAACAAATTCTCCCACAAGGAAGGTACCTAAAACAAGAAACATTATCTCACACAGTTTCTACAAATCAGGAATTTGGGAGCATTTTTGTGAATGTGTTGGCTCAGAGTTTCTCATAAAGTTGAAGTCAAGGTGTCATCTGATTGATCAAGCCGAGGTCACATGCATACACTCTCACTGTTAAGAAGGCTAGAAAAAGCGAGTAACCGTCTTTCTCACTTTCTGTAAGCAATGCTCATCACCACCAAGAAACACAGCGGGGATTCCCCAAACACAGAAAAAGAACTCAAATGGCAAACGGCGGAAAATAACACCACACAAATGTCTAACTCAAAGTCATCTCTTTGGCTGCCCAACACTGATACAACCGCTGCTTTCAATGCTTATACTTCAAAAAAGGTGCTACTTAAAATGTTGCAAATATCCTTCATACAATCAGAGGCGCACTTCACTCTACAACTCTCCGAGAAAGTCAGCCGATGTTTCATCAGTTACCACATCCATCTGTCCATGTCTAAGTCCAGAACCTCTGGTTGATATCCATTCCTTTGTAACGTGTAGGCGAAATAAATAATGAAGTTTACCAACAACAGCACACCCTACACAGAACAGTAGAGTAGAGGGCAAAGAAATAAAATAAAAATTAAAACACATAAAAGTGTACATGATACTCTTCAAGAAAGGAGATACAAGTATAGATGCCAGCTCTCACTGCTTCCGCTGATCACGAGGACTTCACCACCTTAGTGACTCCCTTTCTCCACAAGCCATTCTGAGTTCCCTTTACTTTCAGCCAGTACCTTCATTGCTAAGGGATCTGTGTGTCTGATAGAACTATCTGCTGGACGATCAGGGTGACTCACTCCAGCTAATACCATAACCTTGTTCTTCTCCTTTTCCTTCTCTTGCCTCTCCAGTGACACAAGGCACGCAACATGGTTAGATGGCAGTCTTACCCCCAAATCAGTGGAACCATTGCTCAGCCTTTGTCGGAAGAATTCCTTTCTTTGGTAACAAACCCTTCAAACCAGCAAAACCTCCAAACCAGAATCTCAGAGAATGGAAGTTCAAAAAAATTGAAGTTCCATAACATCCCTTTGTTCCTAAATCCATTAATTTGGCCTATGGAAGCCTGATAGTTTTAAAACATATCCACAGGGCACCTGGGTGGCTCCGAGGGTTAAGCGTCCGACTCTTGGTTTCAGCTCAGGTCACGGTCCCACAGTTCATGAGATGGAGCCCCATATGGGGCTCTGTGCTAGCAGTGCAGAGCCTGCTTGGGATTCTCTCTCTCTCCCTCTCTCTCTGCCCTTCCCTCATTCTTGCTGTTTCAAAATAAACTTTAAAAAGTTATTGGACTTCCACTGTTAGTTTAGAAAAGACATTACAGTTTCCACCCACATTTCTCTCTCTGGGGATGCTTGCCCTTGGAACCCAGATACTATGTTGTGAGGAGCCAAACAGCACTGTGGAAAGGCCATGAGTAGATGTTCTGGCCACAGATTCAGCATCAGTCGCCAGACATGTGAAAGGGGGAGGCTTTAGATGATTTCAGCCCCCAACTTTTTGGCTGCCCCAGCTGGCATTAGGTGGAAAGTGAAACAGAGGTAAGCTGTCCTCACGAGCCCTGCATAAATTATGGATTGGTAAGCAAAGTAAATGTTGTAGTTGTTTTAAACCACTACGTTTTGGGACAGTTATACAGCAATAGACAGCAAGAACATGAAGGAAAAGTACCAAATGTTGGACACTAAGTTCAAAGCATATGCTGCAAAAAGGGCTATCTCCAAGAAAGCACCATAACTAACATCTTCAGTAAGACATGTGCTTCCTGGGGACAGACAGTGCAATTAGACCAGAGAATTCTATGGGCAATAGCCCAGTGTGCTCTTTCTTTCATTACAGAGTGAGTTTCCTGGTCAGAAGCTCTATGGCATCAGACACAATGATTGTATGCAAAGCATTCATTCAATCCCCAGATGGTGGTGTTTACACCAGCACAGCAAGCAGGGAAACAAATAGAAATGTAGGGTAAGTATATTGCAGAGAGGACATAACTCCTCTCTTTCTCAATGACTAGGTAGGGCCAAAGGAAATGACTTGCCTCCGAGTGGTTGGTTGATCCTCCCGGAGCAGGCGCTATCTCACCAACTCAGAACTGGTCATTGTTGCCGGCAACCTGAACGCCCGACAGTGCTTGGTGGTCCTAGGCAGAGCTCCAGTCCTGTTATCCTTTCTGTTTCATTCATGCTTCCACTGAGCCAGTGCTGAGCCTGGAAAAGGAGGCTGAGCTTCCTCCACAGAGCAGAAGTTTCATTTTGCTAGGTCCATCGGCATATCCCATCCCAAATCTTCCTTGTCACCAGTTCTCCAGTCTTGCTCTTTCCAATGTCCTTGACCAACTGGCCAAATAATTAGCCTTGTGCCATCAATTATTATTACCCAAGGCCATCTCTCCTTTTAGGCAAAGTGAACTTCAAGACATCTTGCTGGATATTCTTTTCTTCTTCTTCTTCTTCTTCTTCTTCTTTTTTTTTTTAACTTTTCTTCCTGTTTGTTCTATTTATTTTTGAGGGAGAGAAAGAGTGCACGCAGGGAGGGACAGAGAGGGAGACAGAGAGACAGAATCCAAGGCAGACTCCATCCACTGTATCAGCACAGAGCCCAATGCAGGGCTTGAATCTACAAACTGTGAGATCACGACCTGAGCTGGAATCAAGAGTCAGCTGCCTATCCAACTGAGCCACCCAGGTGCCCCAATACTGTTGGATATTCCGCACACTAAAAGGACATCATGACTTCACTGTCCTTCAGGACCAAAGTAGGACCGCTGCAATCTAACAAACCATTTCTGGCAGCTACCACCATATTGTGCAGAGCAACAAGCCTGCACAATGCCTGGCACTTCATGGGTACACAACTGGCATTTTCTGGGTATGGCCTCTGCCTGTCTTTCCCTGCACGCTGAGCACTGGTCACTTATCTACAAGTTATCACTGCTAGGGGTGCCTGGGTGGTTCAGTTCGTTGAGGGTCTGACTCTTGGTTTTGGCTAAGGTCATGATCTCGTGGTTCATGAGTTGGAGCCTCGTGCCAGGCTCTGCACTGAAAGTGTGGAGCCTGCCTGGGATTCTCTCTCTCCCTTTGTCTACTCCTCCCCTGTTCATACTCTCTCTCTCAAAATAAATAAACTTAAAAAAACCCACACGTTACCACTGCAAGTTTTAAGAAGCTTTCTGATATCAGTTTCTACTCTTCTAATCCACATTTATTAACTTAAAAAGGTATTGTCTAGACAAGAGCTTTCTAAAGCATCATTCTATACTGGCACTATGCAATAGAAATACGTGAGATGTATGTAACTTCAAATATACTAATAGCCACATTATACAAAGTAAAAAGAAATAACCTATGGGCGCCTGGTGGCTCAGTCGGTTAAGCATCTGACTTCGGCTCAGGTTATGATCTAGTGGTTCATGATCTCGCGGTTCGCGAGTTTGAGCCCCGCATAGGGCTCTGTGCTGACAACTCAGAGCCTGGAGCCTGCTTTGCGTTCTGTCTCTCCCTCTCTCTGCCCCTCCCCTGCTTGCGCTTTCTCTCTCTCTCTCTTCCAAAAATAAACAAACATTAAAAACATTAAAAAAAAAGAAATAATCTATTTTATTTTACCAGTATTTCCAAGACATCATTTCAACGTGAGACCTATATTAAAATTATTAATGAAATATTTTATTCTTTTCTTTACCCCTTCTTTGAAATCTGGCAGGTAGTTTAGTTTCAGCCTACCTGTTTGAAGTTGCTAATTTCAAGTACTCAGTAGCCACATGTGGCTAGCGGATGCTGTATGGGACAGTGCCGTTCTAAAGAATTCACTTTCACAAGGAAGAGCCTGGCGCTCTTCAACACCTATAATTAGTGTCAGGAAAGCGTCCTCAAGGCAAACTTTCATCCAGATCTAACCGTCCCAGTGTAAGATGCCTTGAAGCAGATACAAGAGTGAGCCTCAACTCCTTCAGGATTTGTTAACTTAGAAAAGTTATCTCCAGGACCAATTTTAATGTTCGCCTTCTTATAACACCCTTTTATCTCTTATTTAAATAGAAATTTTGCTCCTCCTGAAGATACGGGCCACTTCTTTCCGAACCTTCTATTTCTCCCCTCCCTCGAAACCAATTTAATAATTCTACAATTTCAGGTACTTCGTGGCAAATCGGTAGGTTCCTTTGGCGGCCTAGGAAAGCTGGGGCAGAGAGGGGAGAGGTCTGTCCAAGCCTCCCATGTCCAGCATTAATTCTTTCAGCGTTTTCGTTTTGCCTGCTTGGACCTCTGGAGGAGGCATCCCGAACGGAGGGCAGCGCAAGCCATGGTTTAAGGCCACGGAGCTGGAGTCGAACTGCTCCTTCGGCTCAGAAAGCAGCGCTCTTTCCGCCACCACGACACCACACAACGGTTTTTTAGGTGCTTCTACCTCACCAGAGAGCCGCCGGCCACACGGACAAACAGCATCAGGTGAGCACAAGGCCAGGCCAACTTTGGCTCCACCACCTGCCCTTGGCTAAAGGGGAGGAGGCGGGACATCCGCCCGGTCCCAGACACTTCCGGAAGTGACGTAGGAGTGTCAACATGCAAGATGGCGGCCCATCACCGGCAGAACACGGCAGGGCGGAGGAAAGTGCAGGTATGGGAGCCCCGCTCCTCGACCTCCCGGACGCGGCCTGCGGCCCCGGGCCCACCTCCAACGAGCAGCTGCCTCGGGCCGCGGTCGGCCAGGGTAGCGTCTTGGGGCGAGCGGGACGGGGCGCAGCCAGCGGCGAGGGGTGGGGCCGCGGCGTTAACGGCTTGAGGAAGGGGCAGGGGGCGGCTGGCTGGGCCCGCCTGGCCCGGTCCCAGGACCCTCGGGTGCGCGGTTCGGAGCCCAGGGTTGCGGGTCTGCAGCTCTCTTGTGGGCTTGCGGGATCTGGATGGGCTCGATCCCCGCCCACCTGCCTCCCCCTTCCCTTGCTTTTCTTCAAAGCGCTCTGCCCTAGCCGCGCCTGAGCAGAGGCCTCCGGGCAATTCCCCGGCGGGCGGCCACGGAGTGGGCTTGTGCGGGGGCGTGGCGGGGCAGCGGGGCGCCCACGGTCCTGCGGGGTTTCTGCGGAGGATTCTGCTCGGAAGCCCCCTGCCTTCCCGACCCTCCCCCCCCCCCCCGGAAGCTTTGTCCCTTGTGAGGTGGAAACGACGTGGGAGTGTGCCAGTGTTAGTGGGGAAACGATCATTTTTATTAATTTTTTTCATCTTGTGCATCCTCGAGTCTTTCTTTCCTGTTTCTGTAATTTATTCTCCAAGCGTAGAGTTATCCAACCCTTCGGTGTGTGCTTTATGCCTTCGTGAATCCACTTTTATTTTGGGTACGTTTAAGAGTTATTGCTACCTATTATTTTAAACGGTGCGAGGAGTAAAAGCCCTATTACAGGTGTTTGCCTGCAGGTGGATTGTATGTAGGAGTGAAGGTTTGTGTACTTACGCATTAAACATTTCCTGAGCACTTAGTTTAGTCCCAAAGATGTGCAAAGAATTGAGACAGTATAGGAATAAGTAATATGGAACACTGCGTATGTAGATCTACAGGTTGAAATCGAGTATGTAATAGGTAAAAACAAACAAACAAACAAACAAACAAAAACCCTTATCTTCAGTAAGGTAACCCTTACTGGCTGTAGGCCATAGTCTTCTGGGCAGTTTACTTGTTTTATTGATCTCATTGATCAATGCAGTGTCCTGAGTTAGAATCTACAATTGCTTACCCTGTTAGGTGATTTTTAAGTGCACCAGTAATGGGATTATATAACCCCAGCATCCAAGCCAGGTGGGTGAGAATGACTGCTCCTGACTAAAATGCAACTCAAACTTGTCTTAATTGTATTCTAGACACTGGAGTGGTACACCGTAAGGTAGTAAATAAAGGAGAGTTAATCAGCCACCTCAGTTTCTTGTATGTAAATTTAAAAAGCAATATAAGGGTGCCTGGGTGGCTCAGTCAGTTAAGTGTCTGACTTCAGCTCAGGCCATGATCTCACAGTTCATGGATTTGAGCCCTCCATCAGGCTCTCTGCTGTTAGCACAGAGCCTGTTTTGGATTTTCGGCCCCCCACCCCCACCCCCGCTTGCTCACTCACTCTCTCTTTCTGTCTTTCTCTCAAAAATAAGCATTTAAAAAATTAAAAAGCAATATAAAAGTGCAAGATGAGGAAATGTAAATTCACCACAGTGTGTATGAAAAAATTGAATGTTTTAATAAGCTGAATATGAGCCATCACATGTTTAACGAGGGAGATAATTCCATTCTTTGCTGATCAGAGTACAAAACTACAATTTGGGGGCCAGCACTTAGTACCTTGTTCTTGATAGGTCTAGCCATCAGATCGGTGAAGTAACCTAAAACTATTTCCTATGAAAAGCATTCAGCAGAGCTAAGATTAGTCTGATGAAGAGAATCTTCCGTGAATCTTATTAGCTGCTTTCAGAATTTGTCCCCAAGAGACAGAACCAATGTGAGAAGCTACAGAGATTGATTTTATCTCAACGTGAGAGAGAACTTTTATTTATGGAAGTGTTTTTTTTTTTTTAACTAGTGCATGTTTATTGCCAAAGAACCCCACAAAACAATATAAAGGTAAAGATGATAATTGTCCTCTACTCTTCAAAGAATGCTACTTTGGACCATGTGATATATAATCCTAGACCAGTTTTGGTTTTTTTTTGTTTTTTTGTTTTTGTTTTTTTTTTTTTTACTCTGTGTGCTGTTGGCACGTTGGGCTGCATGATTCTTTATTGGGGGGGTGGGTTTATCCTATGCATTGTAAGTTGTTTTGCATTATCCTGGCTTCTGTCTACTAGATGTTACCATCTTCCCGGTTTCAACAACCAAAAATGACTAGATCCTTTCAAATGTCCCCTGGAGGGCAAAATTGCCCCTGGTTGAAGACCAGTGTTCTGGGGCGCCTGGATGGCTCAGTCGGTTGAGCGTCCGACTTCAGCTCAGGTCATGATCTCACAGTCCGTGAGTTTGAGCCCCGCGTCGGGCTCTGTGCTGACAGCTCGGAGCCCGGAGCCTGCTTCAGATTCTGTGTCTCCCTCTCTCTCTGACCCTCCCCTGCTCATGCTCTGTCTCTCTGTGTCTCAAAAATAAATAAACATTAAAAAAATTAAAAAAAAAAGAAAACCAGTGTTCTATACCTCCTTGTGCGTGTGTACCCAACTTTTGTGATTTTTTTTATTCTAAATGTCATAATATTTGTTTAGTGTCTTGCTGTTTGTCAAAATTTTAAATACACATTCCCATTGACCCAGCAATTCCTCGTCTGTTTACAAAAGTACAGGAGTGCCGGGGTGGTTCAGTCAGTTAAGTGTCTGACTTCAGCTCAGGTCATGATCTCGTGGTTTGTGAGTTTGAGCACCACATCGGGCTCTGTGCTGACAACTGTGAGCCTGGAGCCTGCTTTGGATTCTGTGTCTCCCTCTTTCTGTGCCCCTCCCTTGCTCACATTGTCTGTCTGTCTCTCTCTCTCAAAAATAAACATTAAAAATATTTTTAAAAAACAGAAGCACATATGCATATATCTTTCTCTGGTTGTGCTAGCGGGTTTATTTTTGGAATGCTGTCATTGTGAAAAAAATCTAAATGTCTATCGGTAGTCACTTGGCAGGTAACTTAGGTACAGTATGTAGTGGATTAATCTATAGTTGTTAAAAAGATAAGTTCAGTCTGTATTACTAAAAAGGAAAAGTGTCCAGAAGTAAAAAAAAAATGTCAACATTACATAGTCCCATTTCCACAAGGAAATAATGTATTTCAAAAGTCTGAAAAGCTATTAACAGTGATTATCTCTGTTTTAGATTATGTGATTATGGGTAAGGCAGGAAATGGGATATCTTTTATTTTAAAATATGCATTAACTTTTATATTTTTGAGCTTTTTAAAACATTCTTTGTTCTCATAAAATCTTTCCATTTTGGAAAACATATATATGGCTACATAAATATGTTGTGCCTCTTGGCTGTCTGTGTCTTGTACCAAGAGGCAGTAGCCCTGAGCTTCGTGATTAAATTGTAGGCCAAAAAGAACCTTGAGACTTATAATATTGATAAATAGACAGTGGAGAGGGGTCCAAGCATACTGCTTATTAATTATAGACATAATGAAGAATGAACACATGTCTTACCATTTTCAACTTCTAAAAAGCCTGAAAGTGAGTATGAGGGGCAGGGGTGGATTTGTGATTGGCAAAAACATTATCAGACTATCAAATTGGTGAATTCAGATATATGATGCAGGTTTTTTTTCCTGGTAAAGTATCAAAGCAAGTCATTTCACTCCCTGGTGGTCCCTTGGTGTTACGATTTTCCAAAACCTGAGTCTTTTGGTTGTCACGCATATGCGTGCACGCTCTCTCTCTCTACCCCCCCCCCCCTTTTCTCCATCTTCCCTTCAACAATGACCTTTTTCCTCACTTGCTTCAGAATTCTTGGGGTGAGGTTGTCACTACTATTACTGGTTTAGGAGAAACAACTATGCTGACTATGCCATAGTACTCAGTGATGGTTCAAACATATAAATACTTGGCCTTCCATTAACAGGAGGACTCTTTTCCTTGGAAATGACCCCAAATCCAAGTTAATCCGGCTCCCATAATAAAAGATATGTATTGGCTCATGTAAATGAAAACTCAAGAGGTAGTTCTAGTTTCATGCAAATCTTGAACCAGCAGGCTCACTGTGACTCTCTAACCTAAGAAACTTTACCATCTGGCTGCTTAGGAGTTCTCTTCGATTCCCAAACTCCCAGCTTTGGCCTTTCCACTTGGCCGTCCCATCCCAAGCCTCATGTCCTTTCACACGGTATCCAAGATTACAGAGTCTTAAGTAGCTCCTGTACATTTTCTTCTAGGATTTGCTTGCCTGAAGGAAAATATTAGGAGCAGAAATGGGGAATGGAGAGGCCACCAACCACGTTCTCTTCTGTCAGTACTTACCTTCTTTCTCTGCTAAATATTTAGTTATTCCAGACCTATTCAAAGGTAGTGTGGGTCCTTACTTCTGAGTCTGAGTCCCAGTTTTGGGTTGGTTGTTTAATCTTTGAGACTTTTTAAAAGAAGTACAGTGAATCCAAATCCTGGCTTCTCAAGGAAAGACCCTTACAAATTAGCCAGATGTCCAAGATGAGTTACTTTTTATACAGGATGGATAGTAAAAAAAAAAAAAAAAAATTGTACCACTGTGGCATCCATTGGAACAGAGGTCAATAAACTTTTTCTCTAAGGGATCAGATGGTAAGTATTTTAGGCTTTTCAGGCCACATTACTGTGTCATAGCCACTCAACTCAGCCATCGTATATGTGGCTGTGAAAGCAGCCACAGGATTGAACAGGGAAAACAGATGTGAGAATTACTGAAACTTGGCCAGTTTTTCTTGGCCAAATTTGACCTGATTTAACCTGGATAGCTGGAAGTATCCTTCCACAAAAGAGCTGTGTGATTCCACTTACGGATTGTTTTAGAACAGACAAAACTAATCTATGGTGAAAAAAGGTGAGCTCTAGATTGCCTAGAAATGGCATGTAGAGGTTGGGAAGCAGAGGAGGGAGCTTCCTAGGGTGGTAATGATGTTCTGTATGTCTTCGTAGGGGTTTGTATTATACAGATACATGCGTTTGTCAGAAGTATCTGTGTACCCTTAAGATTTCTACATTTCGTTGTATGTAAATTCTACCTTAAAAAAGGAACCACTAAAAAAAAGCCATAAATAAATAATGGAGTCTAGACAGTGATATACACGTTGAAGTACTCAGGGGGAAGTGATGTTGATGATGTGCAACTTATTTTGAAACGCATTGAAAATAGCAGATCATATGGTTGGATGGGTATGAGATAAAGCAAACATAAACAGTGTTCATTGTAGAACAGATGTGGGTATACAGACACTGGCTGTGTAATTCTTTCGATTTTTATATGTGTTTGAAATTTCCGTAAGATAATGTGGGGGAAAATAAGTTTCAGATGTAAAAAATGGTTAGTGGTGAGCAGCGGAGGGGGAAGTGAAATTTTAGTGGTGGTGGCCAGAGAAGGCCTTGCTGAGAGGCTGCCTTTTGAGTAAGGAGCTGAAGGAAATGAGATTGCCATCTGGGAGAGCATTCCAGTGAGAACATCAAATGCAGAAGTCCCGAGTGGGAATGTGCCTGGCCTGCTTGTGGAGTGCTCGAGATGCCTTTGTGGCTGGCATGGAATGAGTGAGGGAAGAGGAGCAGGCGATGAGATCAGAGAGGTCGTTGCAGGCCAGATCTTTTAGGAGCGCTGCGGGTCGTAGGGAGGGCTTTGGCTTTTACACTGAGCGAGCTGGGAAGCCCTGGCGAATTTGGAGTAGAGGAATATACATGATATATCTGTGTTTTAACAGGACCAGCCTGGCGGCTATACTTAGAGCAGGGGCAGAGCAGGGGGACCAAGAGCTGTTCAAGAAACCCGGGTGGGGGTGGGTAGGGACTGGGTGGCTCAGTCGGTTAAACTTGAACGTCCAGCTCTTGATTTGGGCTCCAGTTGTGGTCTCACGGGTTCGCTGGGTCGAGCCCCGCATCGGGAAGGGGGGAGCACTGGCACACAGCGCAGAGCCTGCTTGGGATTCTCTCTCCCTCAGAATGAATAAATGAACAGGAAAACAAAAAGAAATCCAGATGCTATGTGATAGTGGCTCCACACGGGGTGGTGAGAAGTAGTTAAATTTTGCAAGACTAGACTTGCTGACAGGATGTGAGATGAGACAAATTGAATTAACCATGGCACCAAGGTTTTTGGCCCGAGTGACTGGAAGAATGGAGTTGCCGTTAACGCCTCTCAGTGAGGAAGACTGGGAAAAACTAGTTTGGAGAGGACTGTTAGGAGCGTGGTTTGGGCAATGGCAAGATTAAGATGCCTGTTAGACATCCAGCTGGAGGTGAGTCAATGCACACTGTGGGGGGGGGGGGTGCAGGGTAATAGCTCAGAGTGCCTCCATTGTGAGCCTGAAATGCCGGCAAGTACCCCTTCTTTTCTTAAAAAGATTGTGAATTTTGTACTTATTACATGATACATCTATATTTGTTTTCATATAAAAAATTGTTACTGTGATAGGCAGAATCCCCCCTCCCCCAGCAAATGCCCATGCCCTAATCCCTGGAATTTGTGAATATGTTATGTTGCATGATAAAAAGGACTTTGCAGATGTAATTAAGGTTACAGACCTTAAAGGGGGGATTATCCTGGATTATCCCAGCAGGCCCAATTTAATTATATGATCCCTTAAAAACAGAATGTTCTCCCACTGGACGCAGAAGTCAGATTTGAGGCACGAGAGAGTCCCTCTTTTGCAGGAGAGGGCACGTAGAAAGTTTGAGAAGGATTGCAGGCAGCCTCTAGGAGCAAGGATGGACCCCTGGCTGACCGCCAGCAAGGAAACGGCCTGCAGGCCTGCAACTTGAATTAGCTTAGAAGCCAACTGTCCTAGAGCCTCGGAGAAGGAACGGACCAATCAAATTTTGACCAATCAGTTTAGACCTTGTGAGAGACCCTAAGCGGAGGACCTACCCAAGCTCACCCTGGACTTCTGACCTTCAGAACTGTGAAATAATAAATGGGAATTGTTTGAAACCACTAAATGTGTAGTAATGTATATCTCAGCGATAGAAAACTAATCTGATTATCTTGAAATAAAATAATCAAGGATAGTGTTTCCTCTGCCCTCTGGCACATTACCAAATACTCTAGGGGTATTACCACATGAACTTTAGTGGATCGTCCCCACTCTGATTTCTTTGTTTTGGGTCCCACGTAATTGCTAGACAAGTTAATCAAACAGTGCTTACTTATTGAGCCAGCTACAAATACTTACAGGGTAGTCTGGCTGGGTACTTCCTGCTAGGGCACTGCCCTAGTCTTCTTCCTGTCAGTCCCTTTACATGTCTCTTCCAAAATGCGTAGTTCCTACCGAAGGTCTGTCTTCCCATTCCTTGCAGAATTCTTACAGTGCCCTCTGCTCCTTGCCTTGCCCCCCCCCTTTTTTTTTTTTTAAGATATGAGTCTTCCTCTTCTCTGCCTTTGCGTGTACTCTTGACTCTGTCTAAATGAGTTTTTCCAGGACGTTGTTCACTCATTCATTGCTTCTGTCTCCAGTACCTTCTGCTTTTCTCTTTCTTTTACTTCCATCTCATCTGCCTACACAGCTTGCCTGTATCCTGCAGGGGGAGGGCAGCCAATGTCACTTAACTTGCTGTGACTTATATTCTCTAGCCCCAGCCCCCACTAGAACGAAAGCTCCAAGCGGACTTCTGTGCTTGCTCACAAGATCCTCAGCATTTAGAATCGAGCCTGGCCACCGGTGGATGCTTCATCCGTGTTTGTTAAAAGACCTGAATCCTGTTTTCCTGATCTCTACAGCCAATATTTTTTTTCTTTAACAACAAGGTTTTACTGTAATAGGTCTTGGAGCATTTCAGTGTGTATAGTTCATGTTGATTCTTTAATGACCACCTAGGACGGATGTGCCATAATTTACCAAGTCATTTCCTTTTCGAAGATACCACCTCTGTTTTGTCCATCATACTGAAATTTACTAAAAAAAATAATAGCAGTTAAAAAATAGTAAAGGAGGTATTACAAAAGGAAACAAAAGGGCAAAGATCGATGATATAGAATAAAAGATGAAGGATCAGTTTGAAAGTTCCAACATCTGCGGAGCCTGGGTGGCTCGGTAGGTTAAGCGTCCAACTTCAGTTCAGGGCATGATCTCGCAGTTTGTGGGTTCGAGCCCCGCGTCGGGCTCTGTGCCGACAGCTCAGAGCCTGGAGCCTGCTTCGGATTCTGTGTCTCTGTCTCTGCCCCTCCTCCACTCCTGTGCTTGCGCGCTCTCTCTCTCTCTCTCTCTCTCTCTCTCAAAAACAGACATTGTTTAAAAATTAAAAAAAAGAAAGTTCCAACATCTGATTGATGGGAATTTAAGAAGGAGCAAAGGAAGCAAAGATCATTATTAATGATTTGATACAAGAAAGTTTCTCAGAGCTGAAGTGCCACAAGTTTCTAGATTGAAAGGGCTTTCTCGGGGCGCCTGGGTGGCGCAGTCGGTTGAGCGTCCGACTTCAGCCAGGTCACGATCTCGCGGTCCGTGAGTTCGAGCCCCGCGTCGGGCTCTGGGCTGATGGCTCAGAGCCTGGAGCCTGCTTCCGATTCTGTCTCCTTCTCTCTCTGCCCCTCCCCCGTTCATGCTCTGTCTCTCTCTGTTCCAAAAATAAATAAACTTTGAAAGGGCTTTCTCAAAGCATAGGAAACTTAATGATAAAAGGAAAAAAAGGGAAATATAGAGTGTGGTAAGAACCACAGGAGAAATAAGTAGGGTAAGTGACAAAGGAGATCAGGGGATGCCTTTCGGAAGAGGTGACCTTTCTGCTAAGACACGAAGGGCCAGGGTGAGCCAGACAAGATAAAAGCAGATAAAAGCCAGGGGGAGGGTATTCCTGTGGGTGTTGTAGACTCAGGGGATCTTCTTGGCACAGTCAACAGTAAAAGAGTTTGTTGTATCGGAGGAACAGAAAGGAGTTTGGGGTGACTCTCATGAAACACGCTGGGGGGAGTTAGTTAGAGGTGAGTGTGAAGGCACAGGATAGATCCAAAGCACGTGAGGAATTTGGACTTTCAGTGCAGTGAAAAATCTTCGGAAGGCTTCAACAGAGAAGTGCCATGATTTTATTTTAAAATGTCTCTTATGAGTCACGACTATATATATTTCTTGCCCTTGGGCTCTGATAGATATCCTTGTATCTCTATGTTAAATTCTCTCTCTCTCTCTCTCTCTTTCTTTTTTTTTCAATTTAAGCTCATTTGCAAATTTCTATTACAATTACTTGTACCCAAAAGACTAGGCCAAAAACAACAGTCTTGTTGTCTTTGTGCATACAACCCTGGCCTGTTTTGTGACTTTATTTATGCGTCTGCTGGCCATTTTCTTTTCTTTTTTAAAAATTTCCCCTTTGTGATCTTTGTTCCTCTTTCTGTTAAGGAGTTTGACTTTTTCTTACTGTTTTGTAAGGATGCTTAGTATGTTCTCAAGAGTGAACTTTTGTCTTTCATATCTGTTTCGTTATTCTCCCAGTTAGATGTTTGCCTTTTAACCTTACTCATATTATTTTTTGACATTCAGGTTTTTTTTTTCCTAAATAACAGCTGTATTGAGATAAAATTGACAAGTTCACCCTGCTAAAGTATACAATTTAGTGCTTTTTAGTAAACTCCCAACATTGTGCATTGATCACCTAGTTCAGAACATTTTATCACCCCGGAAAGAAACATCATACCTGTTAGTAGTCACCCCCATTTTCCTCTCCTCTAAGCCCCTGGCAACCCTCATCTGCTTTCTTTCTCTGTAGATTGATTTACCTGTCTGGATGTTTCATATAAATAGAATAAAATAGGTGGCCTTTTGTAACTGGTCTCTTTAACTTAGCCTAATAATGTTTTTAAGATTCTGGCTGTGTCATAAGCTATGTCAATACTTCCCTGCTTTTTATGGCTGAATAATATTCCGTTGCACAGATATACCACATTTTGTCTATCCATCCGTCAGTTGGTGGACATTTGAGTTGTTTCCACTTTTTGGCTGTTGTGAATAATGCTGTTGCGAACAGTTGTGTACATGCGCAAGGTATAGACGTGTTTGGTCATAGCCGCGTTGGCCTTTTTCTTTGAAAAGATTACCCTGTTGCTTTTTATGTTAGCAGAACCTTCTCTGTCTAGAGATTATAAATATTTGCCTGTCTTTTTAAAAAGTATTTTTATGATTAAATTGTTAAATTTCAATCTTTAGTTCATATAAAAATTCATTTTGGTTTCAGATTTGGAGAAAGGATATAATTATTCCCGGTGGAATCATTAGATGCTCCTAGATAATTTATGAAATGACTTATCATGCCCTCATTCATTTGACATACTATGTTTATATCAAAAATTAAAAATTTATAACAGGAAAATATGTTTCCAAATGTTGTTTCATTCTAGTGATCCTTTTTTCTATATTCCTGTGGTGGTACTCCATTGTAATTCTAGTAGCTTTACAATAATACCTCTTAAGATCTCTAAAGAATATCTTTTCATTCTTAAAAATGACTGGGTATTCCCTCAGAGACAGTATACTATATGTACTTTGTCTTCTAGGAAGAAATCTGGCAGGATTCTGACCAAAGTTGGGCCAAATTCACAAATTTAGGCAAGAATTATTAATCTTGAATCTTCCCGTACGGCATGTCTCCTTTATTCAAGTCGTTCTTTTACATACCTTGTCCTGCCGATTATGTGTCTCCCTCGCAAAATATATTTCTGGGTATTCATTCTTGTTCCTATTGTAAGTACCTCCCCCCCAATTTTGTCTTCACTGGTTATTTCATTAGATTAGAAACAGTTCGCTTTTGGCTGCCTTTTTCTTAGTTGTAATTGCTTTTGGTTGATTCTCCTGGGTTTTCACAGTGATCAGACAGGTTACCGACGGCGGCGAAGTAAGGCCAGGTACTCTGAAGGAAGGGGTTAGTGTATTACAGGAACACAAAACCTCACTTTGTTTGGCAGGTCAGACGAGGCCTTTTGAGGAAGCGTCATCTAAACACGTGTAAAGACTGCGGCAGAGTAGGAAGGAGAGCTTCCACACAGAGGGGCCGGGGCACCGATGGTCTGGAGGCACGGTGTGTAAGAACCGCGAGCAGAGTGTGCAAAGATGGGTGGCAGGAGAGATGAACAAGGCACTGGAGACCAGTAGAGGAGTTCGGGTCAAATGACGGGTCTAGGAGGGTGAGCAACTGAAGAGGTTTTTGAGCAGCGGTGAGACACGTTCCAGTTTACAACTGCTTTGTAGAAAGTGGATTCGAGAGACAACACTGGGGAAGAGTCTGGTTAGGAAGTTGCGGGAAGTTAGCTTCATTCGTGCTCATCCTGGACTCGGCTGTTATTGGTGTCATTCTTCTCCACTCCTCAGCATCTCAGCGGGTTGAAAAATAAGTTTTATATTGGGAAACAAGGGATTTTGAATTTCAGATTGGCCACTAGTAGGCTACATATTGTTATCGCATGTCTTACAACTTTATAAAAAGCAAATTTGGACGTATTTCTCAGGTTTCCTATGTTATTCGAGATGAAGTAGAGAAGTACAATCGAAATGGAGTCAACGCCCTGCAGCTGGATCCAGCACTGAACAGACTTTTCACGGCCGGTCGAGACTCCATCATAAGAATATGGAGTGTCAATCAGCACAAGGTAAGGCAGGGATTGAGTTTCACATTTCACATTTACTCAGTAAATTGTAGTCTGTCCAAGTGGCACCTTCCACAGTTTCAGACTTAATCTCTGAGCAGTGAGGTATTTGGTACACCGCAACCAGAATTCTGTAAGCCTCTGAGAAAACACCCGTAGGAGAGTATTCAAAAGCGTTTTAGCTAAGGTAGGGACTCCATAAACTAGGTGTGTGAGAAGAGCTCTCTCCTACAAAAGAACAGAGAGATTTGTCTGGTAGGAGGATTACTCTCAACAATTTATTTTTCTGTTTTAAGTATGTTTCCCAAAAGCTTCTTGGCAACCCTTGTCAGTGCTTTAAAAGAAAAAAAAAAGGTCGAATATGCTTTTACATTTATAATTAATCTTGAACAAACATTTGGTTTCTTTATTTAAAAGTGAGTAGGGTACCCAAAAAAAAAAATCAATAGGCCTCATTCGTTAATAGAAAGTTGATATAAAAGTATAAAGACAACATGTTCCACTTCTTCGGGAGATTGAAGGTCTGTTTTCTTAAACAGGGAACAGGACTTAAATCTATGTAAAGACAAATCCCCAGTCAGATGGAAAGGAACTGTTCCTGTATTTTGTTTGAATGCATGTATTGTCAATGACATAGAAAGGAAGATTCAGGAAAGGAGAAGGAGCATTTAGAGCCCCTAGCCATGTACCAGACAGTCTTAGCACTTTCCTATCCAGTGTGGTTTTAACTCTCACATCAACCTTCAGGGCAGCTGTTATGATTCATTTTCATCGCTGGGAAGATAGGCTCAGAGAAGCCCATGCTTAAATAGCTAGTAGGTGACAGAGAATTAGAGCACAGTTTAACTTCAGAACCCTGGTGCTTGACCTTGTGGTTTTAAAAGTCCGTGTCTCTCTAGCAAGCTTTGCAAGTCTGATGTGCAGTCTGAAAAAGAGCCACTGCTTTGCACGGTTGCTGGATAATGTTTCTTTAAGTGGACTTTGGTCCTGTGGGTTTTGAATTTCGTGACCAACGGAAACAGTGGTGGCCCGGTGTCAGAAACATAGAAACTAAGAAAATAGGACTTTGAAATGCTTTTTGGAGCTCACATTTGAATTGGAAAGTCACCATTCTGGGAACTTACAGTATTTCAGGCAAATTACGGAAAACACTCACAAGAGTTTAAGCCTGGAAGAATAAATATTGTTAAAATGTCAATACTACCCAAAGCTATCTACACGTTCAATGCAATCCCAATCAAAATTGCACCAGCATTCTTCTCGAAGCTAGAACAAGCAATCCTAAAATTTGTATGGAACCACAAAAGACCCCGAATAGCCAAAGTAATTTTGAAGAAGAAGACCAAAGCAGGAGGCATCACAATCCCAGACTTTAGCCTCTACTACAAAGCTGTAATCATCAAGACAGCATGGTATTGGCACGAAAACAGACACATAGACCAATGGAATAGAATAGAAACCCCAGAACTAGACCCACAAACGTCTGGCCAACTAATCTTTGACAAAGCAAGAAAGAATATCCAGTGGAAAAAAGACAGTCTCTTTAACAAATGGTGCTGGGAGAACTGGACAGCAACATGCAGAAGGATGAAACTAGACCACTTTCTTACAACACAAAATAAACTCAAAATGGATAAAGGACCACTTTCTTACATCACAAAAATAAACTCAAAATGGATAAAGGACTTGAATGTGAGACAGGAAACCATCAAAATCCTAGAGGAGAAAGCAGGAAAAAACCTCTCTGACCTCAGCCGCAGCAATTTCTTACTTGACACATCCCCAAAGGCAAGGGAATTAAAAGCAAAAATGAACTATTGGGACCTCATGAAGATAAAAAGCTTCTGCACTGCCAAGGAAACAATCAACAAAACTAAAAGGCAACCAACGGATTGGGAAAAGATATTTGCAAATGACATATAGGACAAAGGGCTAGTATCCAAAAATCTATAAAGAGCTCACCAAACTCCACACCTGAAAAACAAATAATCCAGTGAAGAAATGGGCAGAAAACATGAATAGACACTTCTCTAAAGAAGACATCCAGATGGCCAACAGGCACATGAAAAGATGCTCAACGTCGCTCCTCATCAGGGAAATATAAATCAGAACCACACTCAGATACCGCCTCACGCCAGAGAGGCTAAAATGAACAAATCAGGAGACTATAGATGCTGGCGAGGATGTGGAGAAACCAGAACCCTCTTGCATCATTAGTGGGAATGCAAACTGGTGCAGCTGCTCTGGAAAACAGTGTGGAGGTTCCTCAAAAAATTAAAAATAGATCTACCCTATGACCCAGCAATAGCACTGCTAGGAATTTACACAAGAGATACAGGAGTGCTGAGGCATGGGGGCACTTGTACCCCAATGTTTATAGCAGCACTTTCAACAATAGCCAAATGATGGAAAGAGCCTAAATGTCCATCAACTGACGAATGGATAAAGAAGATGTGGTTTATATACACAATGGAATACTACTTGGCAATGAGAAAGAATGAAATATGGCCTTTTGTAGCAACGTGGATGGAACTGGAGAGTGTTATGCTAAGCGAATTAAGTCAGAGAGAGAAAGACAGATACCATATCTTTTCACTCTTATGTGGATCCTGAGAAACTTAACAGAAGACCATGGGGGGAGGGGAAGGAAAAAAGAGAGGCGGGGAGCCAAAACATAAGAGACTCTTAAAAACTGAGAACTGAGGGGGGCGCCTGGGTGGCGCAGTCGGTTAAGCGTCCGACTTCAGCCAGGTCACGATCTCGCGGTCTGTGAGTTCGAGCCCCGCATCGGGCTCTGGGCTGATGGCTCAGAGCCTGGAGCCTGTTTCCAATTCTGTGTCTCCCTCTCTCTCTGCCCCTCCCCCATTCATGCTCTGTCTCTCTCTGTCCCAAAAAAATAAATAAAAAACGTTGAAAAAAAAATTTTTTTTAAAAAACTGAGAACTGAGGGTTGATGGGGGGTGGGAGGGAGGGGAGGGGAGGGGAGGGGAGGGGAGGGGAGGGTGGGTGATGGGTACTGAGGAGGGCACCTGTTGGGATGAGCCCTGGGTGTTGTATGGAAGCCAATTTGACAATAAATTTCATATTTAAAAAAAAAAAAAAGTTTAAGCCTGAAAGAATCTAGGAAACCTACCCATCCTGCCCTTAGACATCTTTTTTCCGGTCTTCATTTTACCACGAGACTGAGTAGCATCGCTTGTCAGATAGACTTGTAGAGAACTGTTCTCTTCCCCCTTGAAGTGTTGGGTGTAGCATGTAATGAAATACTGTTCTTTAACTCCCGGTAATTAAGCCAAGAGAGAGGAGTGGAAGAATCTCAAGTTACTGAATTGATACGGTAGCATGGGGAGTACTCTTATAGCCTTCTGAAGGACTGTAGATACCATGAGGAAGACATTAATTCAGAAAGTCAAAATAGCAGTAGGATGTTAGGCTGGGCTCCTCTCCGCTTTCATCAGCCTCATTTTCATATCTGTGTCTGTGGTGAGCCTTCACCACCACTGATTCAGACGCCGCCAGCCTGCAGATCTGCTCACATCCTGTCCTAGGAAACCCCTGCCTGCAGCGCCCTGTGTCACGTGCGGTGCCTAGGTCAGATGTTGTTGCCTTCACTCACTCGAGGCGTAAAAAGTAAGCATTTGCCCTAGGAACCCAGGCTTTCGTCAGTAATAAAACTCCTGAAACAAAACTTCTATTCACATCTGTAATACAGAAGCATCAACTGTTTGATAAAATTGTACTCCGAATTCAGTTGTCAATTTTACGACCCGAGAGTAACGGGTCACATTAATTGAAGAATGCAAACATATCTATAATTTATAATATATATTTTGTCCTCTAATGTAAACTAGTGACATTCTCACAATTTTTCTTTTTATTTTAGCAAGATCCATATATAGCATCTATGGAACACCATACCGATTGGGTAAACGACATTGTGCTTTGTTGTAATGGGAAAACATGTAAGTACTTCTTTAGATTATTGGGTTTCTGGGAGTTTTTCACTCAACTTGGTATGTTTTTTTATTTTTCATGTGCCTTTTTAATTGAAGTCTGACATACATGCAGAAAAGCACACACCTTGAGAATACAGCTCAGTGAAATTTCCTAAGGTGAATACCCGTGTCTAGGTACAGATTCCCAAAATCCCCCTTGGACCACCCTTTCAGCCACTCCCTCATGCCCCAAGATAACTGCTCTCCTGTCTGCTAAACACTATAAATTAGTCTTGCCTACATTCAAGCTATATATATGTAAACAGATTCATACAATATGTAGTCTTCTGTTAGCCTTATTAATGTCTCTTTTTGTTCTTATTATGGTAAGATCCATTTCTTAGTTTTGCAGTCTGTGTTAGAAAAATTTTTTTCAATCAAATTAGTTGTGTCTTCAACTGGAACATTAAAAAGCTTTGCCCTGCATATTTAAAAACATGTTTCAAAAATAGGTTCTAGGAAGAGCTTTTAGACGTGTGTGTGTGTGAACATTAACAGATACTGGAATTAATGTTACAAATACCGTAAATATTCAAGTATATGCGTGTGTCTATGAATGTCAGTTTGAAAGCATGTTACGTTGTTATGAGTCCTTAAAATGACGGAAAGTCTTACTAAGGGGTTCGTTTATTCTTTGCCTCTTCTAGTAATATCTGCGTCTTCTGACACAACAGTGAAAGTGTGGAATGCACACAAGGGATTTTGCATGTCAACACTAAGGACACATAAGGTAAAACGGCAAACATAATTTTCAGCGTCTTTAGTGTAACGTTGAGATCTCAGTACTTTCTGTGACTCCTGTTCTTACCGATCTAGTAGATCATCGTGTGTGTGTTCTGTTACAGGATTATGTAAAGGCCTTAGCCTATGCCAAGGATAAAGAACTGGTAGCTTCAGCTGGGTTGGACAGACAGATATTCCTTTGGGATGTGAATACTTTAACAGCATTGACTGCCTCAAACAACACTGTCACAAGTAAGGTGTTTGAAAAAAATTTCTTTGGAAGTGATTCAAGTTGACATACATAAAGAATGGTTGATGAAACATCTTGGATAGGTTTGCATCGAGACAGTGGTTCATATTTTGAGAGTGCTTCTACCTACAGCGTTCTAGCCCCCAAGAGTATGATTGAACAACAAGGAGCTAGTTCCTCACTGCAGTCTAAAAATGGTAACTTCTCCAGGTGTAACCTGGCTATTTTTGTACATGTGCATGTCTTAGCTCCCTAGCTAAAGTGTAAGTTCCTGCAGGGCAAAAGAGTCTGTCTTATTACCACTTTGTACCTCCCGTAGCATTGCCTGGTCCAGGGTCACAATCTCAGCAGACACTGTTGATGGAGGTGGTGATTACTTGACAACGCAGGCAGTTTCTGACTCTTAAAAGTGTTACTATGAGCCCTTGAGTTAATGGCCAACATGGAAAATACACGAAGAAAGAAAAGGCTCCCTGCACTGATTTTGCAGGACCCTTTCAGAGCCACCCTAAAGAATCCAGCCAATTTCAGAAGAGATCAGGAGAGGCTAGGGTGCCTCCAGAGGCAATTCAGAAACATTCACAACACGTTAATTGCACAGATGCCTCATCAGCTAAGAGATCGGAGATTACCAGGTCAGACCCACAGGAGTCTAAATTTGACACTGAGCCTCACACTTGAGCCAGCCCACTAGTGTCCTCTAGGCCAGGTGTCAGAGGGCTTTTAGGAGCACATTTGTGGCTAAGGCTGGCCTGGCAGGTCTGTGTTCAGGACATAGGCCTGAACTGTCTAGATCTCTACATACAGGTCCAGCTTTTCATGACTGTGGAATACTCACATTGACATAGCTAAAACAGGCCTAATATAATCTAGGATGTGCCAGGAAGGGCAGGTTGGGAGACTGATGTTTATAATTTCTTGAATATTGTTCCCACCCTTTTCCCTAGGAAGTATGCAGAGCTCTAAACACTACTCGCCCCTTGATCTCCTTGATTTTTCACCAGGGCATTACTGTAGTGATCCAGCAGCTGATCTCTGCTGGGGGCTGTCATGACACATTATTTAGCTCTCTAGATGTAGGGCCTGCCCCAAAGAAACACTAACAAGAGGGAACAAAGCAGAAGAAGGCAGGATTGTCCCCAGGTCAGACACCGGGCTTAGGGTTACAGATTCTGCAACAGATACATCTTGCTTAGAATCGTTTAGCGAGGATATCACACAAGCTGATTTATGATTATAGAAGTACTAATAGCTAACAGTTTTTGAGCACTTACTACATAACCTGTTACTTTTCTAAATACGTATATTAACTCCTTTACTCGTAACTTCTCAGCGTTTTTGCTTATATTTATTCTTTATTGAAAATTAGGATGATACTGTATAGACAGTTTATATGTAGCTTCCTTCAATTCAGTGAAACCGAGTTCTGAATTGTAGAGCATGAACATGATTCTCACTAAACATTGCCTAATATCCTTCCAAGAGTTGTACCAAACAAGTTGTACTTATCCGACAAGTAATGTATGAGAGTACCATTGTACTGTTTTTTGAGAATTAATTATTGCCTCATTGAAAATCTGATTTGATAGGTGAAAATAATATTTTTTGTTTTGGTTTGTGTGTCCTTGAAAACGGTGAGTTTGGATATGTTGTTCATATTTATTGGCACGAGTATATCTTTGAAAATACATTACTTATGTGGATAGTTTTTAAATGGCAGTGCAGTTCAATTTAGCAAATATTTATTGAGCACTTTTGTGTCTCAAATCTAGACAAGATGTAAATTTTGAAAACAGTATTGTTGTTTAGAATGATCTCCCTCATAGCAAGACTTCTTTTCCTTAGAACACTCACAAAGATTTTCTAAGCCAAATAATTAAACTTAAATTTTTGCTGGCTAACTGCTGAACAGATGATGATTTTGTTAACATTTAGCTTTGTTTATCCTTAATAGCCTCTTCTTTAAGCGGGAACAAAGATTCCATTTATAGCCTGGCAATGAATCAACTGGGAACAATCATTGTATCAGGGTCCACTGAGAAGGTAAGGGGGAGCTAACGGGTATATTTTAACACCGGAAAACAGAGACACCAAAATAATTCGATCCGTATAATTACTAAATACACAGACAGAGATTTTGTTAAGGGAAAGGTTTTATTTGAACAAATAAGACTATAACTATATAATTACTGTCGTTTGTGGTGACGGGGGTGGGCTGAATGGGTGGGGGAGGCCTATTCACGTTTTGACATCAGAAGGGGTTCCTCCTACTTGAAAAGATCGGGAGCCTCAGTCGGTGCCCATTGGCAAAACAGTATTTCCTTCACGGTGTAATGGTTGTCATTTGACCTCTCGGTCATTTATTATTGAAATTTGTTCAGGTGTGTGTCCAGTTGATGTAACATTTTGTTAAAATACGCAGGTTTTAAGGGTGTGGGATCCAAGAACATGTGCGAAACTAATGAAGCTGAAAGGGCACACAGACAATGTCAAAGCACTGCTGTTGAACAGGGATGGTACACAGGTACGTACGTGCACGTGGATGTTTACCTAGTGACCTTGTCTCAAATTTCATGCACCAGAAACTTCTGAAGAGTGGTCTACTTTCCAATCCTTAAAATACCCCAGTTGCACCTAATAGTAATCCACATTTTGAAATTAATTCTGTTTGCCTCACTTAAATAGAGACCAAACAAGAGGTTCCCTCAGAATAACTCTAATGCCAATGACTAGATGCAGTTACGATGGGTATAGGATAAAATAATTTATTTTTTATTTATTTTTTAATGTTTATTTTTGCGAGAGAGACACAGAGTGTGAGCGGGCGAGGGGTAGAGAGAGAGGGAGACACAGAATCCGAAGCAGGCTCCAGGCGCCGAGCTGTCAGCACAGAGCCCGATGCGGGGCCCGAACCCACGAACCAGGAGATCATGACCCGAGCCCAAGTCGGACACTTAACCAACTGAGCCACCCAGGCGCCCTTAGGACAAGATAATTTAAAATGTTACTTTGTGTAAAGCAGAAGGAAGTTTTGGCATTGAATGCTTTCTGCTAGTGCAAATTTCCTAACAGTGGGTCTGACTTTGGGCCAAATCCTGTCATTTGACTCTGTAGATACAGTCTGTAAGTTTAGACATCTGACATAATACTTACAAACATTTTGGTAACGTTTGAACACGTCCTGGTACCCTAGTGCTTTGTTGGGCACATAATTTGTGGATTATAAATCACAATTCAGTTCGTTCTGTAGCAGCGGGAAAATGATCTTCCATCAACGTAGGTAATAAAAACAAAAACCGAGCACCATTTGCGGTTCGGGCCTACTTCTGCCCCGTGCCCCCGTCTCCCCAGCCGTGTTTGCTCACGGGCCAGGGAGGAGCCCGGAGCTAGCTGGAATTGATTGCGAGTGGGTTAGGAAATGCAGAGTGGGGAGGTGGCCCAGTGAGAAGCGCCATCGGTCTGTCACTCCTGTGGGAATTTCGTCGTGCAAGTTGCCTCCCATGTGAATTAGAGGAGACTTTGTCTCCGGGGGTGAGAGGAAATCGTCCTTCAGAACCAGGCAAAGAGAAGCTAGACGATGCCCACGGAGGTCTTCGGAGCTGCATCCCAGTGTTCATGTACTTACCGCGTGGCCTCGAGGAGAGGACTTCACTTTCCTAGTGCTTGGTTTGCTCATCTGCAAAGTGGGGATCATAATGTCGGTAAGGTTAGGAGTAGTAAGTATATTCTTCTCTGTGAGCTGTGGCATTTTCTAGAGCTCTTGAGTTCCTTTGCAGCCCCGTTTTCATGGAAGTCTGAGAAGCCCGGTTCAGTCCGCTCCTCACTGTTTTTGCCGTGTAGCTGCTGAGCTCCACGTGGGATGGCTGACCCTGCCTTGTTCTGCTGGCTTTGTTCGGGATTTGACTGGGTCCCGTGGTCTTTGTGCAACTGCCCCGAAACAGGGGATGTGCATAAGACGGTTTTCAGAAGGGGGCTGTGGGCTGGGCAGATTTTCTAAAGCTCCTCTTGCTCCTATACTCCTTGCTTTGTCTCCTGTGTGTACAGATAGGAGTGTGCTTTTACCTAAGGCAATTTAGCACACGTGGTTACAGACGCACTTCACGTGAAGTCACCTCCACGGACTGTACGCAGACCGCTTGAAAGGCTGCCGTCAGCCCTGGGGTGCGTAATCAGGCAGAGACTCCTTCTCCCTTTCCTCCTCCATCCATTGTCCTTACTGGCAGCTGGAGGCTAAATGTACATTTAACCACCAACTGCACAACATGTTAACATTTGGGAATCTGATCAACATAACAGCAATGCTAACTAGTTGTTTGGGTAACAGAGAGGAAGGAAAATGAAACCTTGGCATACTGATTCTCAAACTCTTGTAATATATGAGAGAAATAGTCAACAATTACCGGACCAGGGTATGTACTGTATCCTGCAGAGTTGCCCTGTAAGCTTCTAACACAGGATCTCCGGTGTCATTGTAAGTCAGGACTAGTGATAAGATAACGTATAAGGGTCACCTGCGTGGCTCAGTGGTTCAGCTTGAGTCATGATCTTGTAGTTCGTGGGTTCTAGCCCCACACTGGGCTCAGCCCTGACAGTGCGGTCGGCTTCAGATTCTCTGTCTCCCTCTTTCTGCCTCTCTCTCAAAAATAATAAGCATTAAAAAATAATGTGTGTGCGTGTGTGTGTGTGTAATAGGCCTGTGAATCCTGTGGACATCCTCTTCCTTTGTTGTTGTTATCGTTTAGCAAATCTTACTGTTTGAGGTCTGTCGCCACTGAGCTTGTTTTGATCGGTGCCAACATTACTGGGCCGAGCCACTGGACATCTCATCCCTTGTACTTGCTCAGGCAATTGCTCGAGGAGCTGGGACCATCTGCCATCTTAGTTTGAGTCAGTGACATCCTTATGGGTCCCTCAGAGGGTTTTCCTGGTAACCTAAGTACTGCTTCTTAACCTTATATTATGGGTCCAGGGGTCTTTAAGCATCAGGCTATTCCTTGCCAGCTTAGCATGCCCACGTGGCTGCTATTGGGAGTTGAGTTATGTATGAGCGACCATCCCAGAAACACTCGTGTTGGTCAACAGCAGCCTGGCTTTGGTACACTGGCCCCTCTACTTTCTCGTTCAGGAGCACAGACCCCCCCCCCTGATCAGGGCTGTAGACTCTGTGCCCCTAAGTCTGATGTAGCAGAACCATTCAGGGCCTCCTGTCCTAGTCCCAAGAGCTACCTCCTAATGACAGGGTCTTCACGTGTATCTACCCGAAGGGTGGAGATAGTTTGGTGCACGACTCTAGCTCCTGCAAGCTGTCAGGCACTAGAAGTCCTATAAAATAGGCACATCCTTCAACCACACTACCGACCACTACAAGGAAGTTCACCAACATTAGACTTTAAAAGCAATCGTTGTCTACTTGGGGGCCTGCTTTTTAGCAGTCTCAGAATACAGTTACCATCAGAGATTATTTTGTCTTCCATATCAGGGGTGATACAGCTCTGTGTTCCCTCATCGGCTTTCAGCTCCACACTTTGGGTTTGGGAGTAACTGCAAGTTGCCCAGGCTCTGAGGACTTCCAGCCCATCACCTTAGGGTGGAGTTTCTCCTCCTCAAGTTGTCAGGCTTACTCTCTGTAGGTACACGGCCTAGGATCTGAGGGGTCAGAGCTGTACTGACAGCTTCACCACCTCAGAGTAGCGTCTCTTCGTGGAAGGCGAGCCCTTCCTTGCCCTTCCTCCATTAGATTGTGTCGGTCCTCCCGCGCGCACGTTGGAGGTCTGCTTGTAACTTAGCTGGGGCAGTTTCTTTGTTGGCTGGTCTCTCGGTTGCCTTGTAGACCAGTTGGAACAGGTGATTCAAACACGGATGCTCCCGGCCACTTATGGGGGAGTCTCCCGGTACGTGTTCATTTAGTTAACCTTGTCCAGAGTTCTAAAGGGTCCTTCCAGTCACGGGGCACACCACTAGATCTTTAACATTCCTGAAGGCCTCATCTATTCGGACACTTCCCAAATCTCTAAGCCCACAGCTACCTGCTCTAAGCTTTTTTGCCTACTTGATTTCATACGCCAGCACCAGCACTTGCTTCTCCTCGAGGCCATTTGTTCCCTCAGAGGAGTAAGGTTTATTCTCTTTGGCAAGTCACCATGGGAACTGGTAGCGAACACCAGGCATGTGGCTGATTCAGCCTCCTTCTGTCGGACTCACAGCGTGCTCGGCCCTAATTTGTGTGCCAGCAACTTCTACGCAGTTGATGCTCCGGAACCTTTAGAAAGCGTCAGAATTGCTAATGTTAACTCTGAGTGCTGGAGGTCCCCATTTTATATTAATAGACGTTGAACTTGAGGCTCAGATGGGAAGTACCCAAGGTCACAGAGAGTGAGTGGTAAGCCTGGGACTAGGATTTGCTTCTGACTCCTATTAGTAGAATCTCAGAGACCTGGCAGGCCATCAGGAATCCATTGCCGTGAGCAGGAGGAAGAGACGGAGGGTGACCCCTAGCTCTAATAGGCTTGCTGGCCTAGTGCAAAGCTTGTCAACCTTAGAGTACCAGAATGACCTGGAGAGCCCATCAAAGCATGGATTGTAACTTACCACCACAGAAACCACCACAGTTTCTGCCACATTAAGTCTGGAATCAGACCCAGGAATCTGCATTTTTAACAACTTCCCAGGGGATGCTAATCCTGCATGTGGCCAGGCAAGAGAGGACAAAGGCAGTTTTTTCCCCCTGCTTGAGCAGGTACTGTTGCCTTCGGTCATGTGAGCCTATGGTGTGTGCTTATCAGAAGTCTTTATCAGAGGCAGAAATACAGGTTGTCAGACATGTGCGTTTGACAGTGTAGAGTCAACAAGGACAGACACCGGCTACAGAACACAGGAAAGCAGGAACCTTCTGGCCGGAACTTTTTCTAACGTTAACTTTCTCTGTTTTCAGTGCCTTTCGGGCAGTTCTGATGGGACAATTCGCCTTTGGTCCCTTGGCCAACAGAGATGTATAGCGACGTACCGAGTCCATGATGAAGGCGTTTGGGCTCTGCAGGTCAATGACGCCTTCACACACGTGTATTCTGGTGGAAGGGACAGGAAGATTTACTGTACAGACCTAAGAAACCCTGACATTCGGGTACTAATTTGTGAAGAAAAAGCACCAGTTCTCAAGGTATGTCCTGTGTTTTAGTTTTGTGCCTAAGATGGTTACACGTGCTGGCCAAATCCGGCAAAATCTGTATTAGAACACAACTCACACATCTGTGGGGTGGTGAAAAAAAGATATTTTGAGTTTTATTAGTCATCTGTAGAAGAAATGGTGACTTTTTGGGCACATTCGTGACACGTAGCTCTCCCGCTGGCGAATCCTAGTGCGATTGCCCCACGTTGCTCCTGAGCTCCCCCGGCTTTCCTAACCTGTCCTCAGTGGAGGAATGTGACAAGTTCAGGTATCTGCGAGCAGACAGCAAAGCAGAAAGACCACTGCCTCAGAGGGAGGATGTGGAAGAATGCTTCGGAAGAAGAGAACGAGCCGGTTCATACTCCAAACCTGACGTTTCTACCTCACAGTCGTCCCGATTGCTGACCAGCGTCCGGCGTGTTGGTGAAAGAGTACTTGGGAAGCCGTCCATACTGACACCTGCTAAAAGTGAAGCCTGGACTGCAGAATGGCCTGTCATCACATGACCGCGCGTTCGGCCTCACTGATCATCTCAGCATCGCACGTTAAAACCGTACTGAAGAGAACTCCAGGTTTAAAATGGAGGCATAAAGGCAGCACGACTTCCTTTTCACAACAATCGTCCAAAAACAATCAGGAAAGCAAGAGACAAAACTGCAGATACCCACAAAACTGAGCGACATCTGACACCCAGACCACAGTAGAAGAGGAAGAGCTGAAGCAAAGGAATAGAGGTCAAATGAGACGGTTGAGGGGATGCTTGTGGCCTATGAGCGCACACATACTGGCCGAGTACAGCTCTTCAGAATAGGTGGTGCCCCCCAGGGACACACCCAGCAATCCTAGAGAAGCAAGGGAGTTGCTGCAGTCAGAGCCTGTGTGCAGGAAGCAGGCTCCTGGGGGCAGACGGCAGGGAGGAGAAACACGGCGTTTTGCAGTGCCAGGGGAGAGGAAAGCCTAAAAGGACTTAGTGCCCACATAACTGTGTGTTACAAGAAACGTCACTCTGAACTGAGGGGATTCCTTCTTGCGAGGAGTCCAGCCTGTCCCACAGCTCCCAACCTTCCGTTTCCTGGCACGGGAAGAATAGTGGTTGACTGACTACACAGTGATTTTGTGTGCAGACTATGTACATGGGTGCAGGGATGTGTTTCTATACGTGTGCTATTTTAAAAATACAGAAGACGCAGTAAGGTATTCACAGGTGTACTATTCTTAGGAGGGGGGGACTTACTTGCATATTTTTCACTTTTGCTGTATTCTCAGGATTTTTTTTAGTACAAACATCTTCATAGAGAAAGATCTATTTCTTTATCATTAAGAAAGAATAGGGGCGCCAGGTCGGTTAAGCATCCAACTCTTGATCTTGAGTCAGGTCACGATCTCATGGTTCTTGAGTTTGAGCTGATGGCATGAAACCTGCTTGGGATTCTGTCTCTCCTTTTCTCTGCCCCTCCCCTCCGCCTTGTGTGCACACGCGTGCATGCTCTCTCTCAAAAAATAAAATAAACTTAAAAAAGAACAGAAAAACAAAAGAGCAAAACCAAAAATTATGTAAGTCATCCTTTTGACTGTACCTGTTTGGATCCCCTGATTAATTAATTAATTTAAAATCACACAGACTTTAAGCCACTGTTTTTGATGAGACGTCACCCCTATTATACTTTTATGAGGCCACGCTTCCTTTAGCAAAGAGACTGCCTCGTTCTTCTGTGCATCCCTAGCTTTTCTCCCTCTTTTTAAAAAATTTTTATTTGAGAGCAAGCAGGGGAGAGGGGCAGAGGGAGATAGAGAATACCAAGCAGGCTCCACACTCAGCACAGAGCCTTCTGCGGGGCTCACTCCCATGAGCCTGGGACTACGACCTGAGCTGAAATCAAGTCAGACAGTCAACCAACTGAGCCACCCAGGTGCCCCTGTGCATCCCTAGCTTTTTTTTTTTCTCCTCAATGTTTATTATTTACTTTTGAGAGCGAGAGAGAGCATGAGTGGGGGCAAGGACAGAGAGGGAGGGAGACACAGAATTTGGAGCAGGCTCCAGGCTCCGAGCTGTCAGCACAGAGCCCAACACAAGATTTGAACCCACGAACCATAAGCTCACGACCTGAGCCGAGGTCAGACACTTGACGGACTGAGCCACCCAGGCGCCCCATGCCCCCTAGCTTTTTAACGCATGCCAGGGTACCGTCAGCAGGAGTCGATATTTAATAATACGTAGCTAGTCCCAGCGACTCAGGAGAGTCAGCACTCAAGAAAGCAATGTTTCGGGGCGCCTTGGTGGCGCAGTCGGTTAAGCGACCGACTTCAGCCAGGTCACGATCTCACGGTCCGTGAGTTTGAGCCCCGCATCGGGCTCTGGGCTGATGGCTCAGAGCCTGGAGCCTGTTTCCAATTCTGTGTCTCCCTCTCTCTCTGCCCCTCCCCCGTTCATGCTCTGTCTCTCTCTGTCCCCAAAATAAATAAATGTTGAAAAAAAAAATTAAAAAAAAAAAGAAAGCAATGTTTCTGTGCTTTGTTTTCAGATGGAGCTTGATAGATCAGCTGATCCCCCTCCCGCAATCTGGGTCGCGACGACTAAGTCTACAGTAAATAAATGGGTAAGTGAGCTTCCATACACCTGGCAAAGGTGTGCAGACGTGGTTTGTTATCACAGACCTGCCGGATACCAGTAACAAATGCTCAAGATGAAAAAGCCCAGCATGCTTTTGAACAGTGGCAAAAACATGAAAGCCTGTGTGTATCATCCTAAGGATTGTACTAAAATTAAGGTAAAAGTCAATATGAAGCTTCCGACTTCTTTGTCAGGAACCAAGATGGACATTTGTTGTGCTTAGAATAGGCACCGTTGCCCGGTAAAACCAAAAAATATCAGTATAGCTTCTGACCTCACAGAACTGCATTTGAAGGCAGCCTGGCTACAGGTTTCCCCCACTGTCCAGAAGTTTGCTTTATACTACTTCCCTTCTGCTAATTCCTGTGTTACCCAGTTTCCGTAACCAAAAGAAATCGGAAGAGGGTTGTTGCTTTTATGAAATGGCGATTGCTTCCTTGTCTTTACAGTTTCGGCTTATGGAAGTTTTCATATGAACGCTTCATTTTTGGAAAGCAGGGAATCCCTGTACCAACACGGCAGGGACACTTGGCTAGGATTCTGTCTTTCTAAGCAGAAGAGAATTAGAAAATGGTGCTTTCAAATTCATTTCCTTTTCCCTCGTGGTTTGTAGAACAGGGATAGAATTAGAGGATACGCATAGAGAAGTCATCAAAAATGCTACTAATCCTTAAGTGTTATTTAAAGAACATTTAAGTTTTCTTGCCTATCAGATTATGTGTGGATAACAAAAGAGAGTGTGTTTACATTTATTTGTTGATATGCCAGTCAAGTGGGCTTTCTTGGTATGGTAAAAAATGTCATATATCTTGTCTAAATTTCATTGTCCCAATTTGAAATCAACAATAGCTTTACCTGGAAAATGGCTTATTTTTCTCTCCAAGAAGATAATGTTGACATTCCCTTCTTAATACTTTTTTTTTTTTTTTAAATCGTGGTAGATAATTGTACTTTGTCACTAAATATTTTGTGGTTGATTTTACTGTTTTGTTTTTTCTTGTTCTTTGTTTTTCTTACCACTTGAAACGGATTGGCAAATTATAAAGTGTAAAATGATTAAAAAATGAATTTTGTTCCTTTAGACCTTGAAGGGAATTCATAATTTCAGAGCCTCCGGGGATTATGACAATGACTGTACAAATCCTATAACACCACTTTGTACGCAGCCTGACCAGGTTATTAAAGGTGAGTAGGGAAGGTGGAAGGTACGATACTTTTTACTAAGGTTAATTATAGTTACTAAGAGATAGACAAAAAGGAGATGGCTTTCCTTTAAATGTAATTCTCCTGTCAACAAGAGACACAGTATATAGGTTTATTTTTAATAGAAGAAATATATTTTTTAAATGCTACTTAGTGTTGGGGTGCCTGGGTGGCTCAGTCGGTTAAATGTCTGACTTCGGCTCAGGCCGTGAGTTCAAGCCCCGCATCAGGCTCTCTGTCGTCAGCGCAGAACCCGCTTCAGATATTCTGTCTCCCTCCCCACTCATTTTCTCTCTCTCTCTCTCTCTCTCTCTCACTCTCAAAAATAAGTTGTTGTTTTTTTTTTTAATGCGATTTAGTGACTTTAAAAAGTGAGCTTTCTTGAGGTACAGTCTTTTTGCCTAGCATCAGAATAATGATGGTGTTGGAAAAGCCAAACCACTTTGCAAAATCTAGAGAGTTGAATGTTGTCTCTTGGCACAAGGCAGAAAGAGTCAGGTCTGATCCTTGTATTCTCTGTGCTGCCCCTGGAAGCGGCAACTCTGTCTTGAATGCTGGAGTATGGGGTCAAGGTACTTACTGGTGTCTTCGTCTGCAGTTCGATGTCCGTGCAGGTGGCATCAGAGAGAGAAGGAAGATAGGAAGCAAAAGTTAGCCATGGGACTGATTCAGAGATTTTCTGTCACCGATTGAACTTTTCCCAGTGGGTATTTATAGCAGCCCTTTCAACAGTAGCCAAATGATGGAAAGAGCCTAAATGTCCATCAACTGATGAGTGGATAAAGAAATTGTGGTTTATATACACAATGGAGTACATGCGGCAATGAGAAAGAGTGAAATATGGCCCTTTGTAGCAATGTGGACGGAACTGGAGAGTGTGATGCTAAGTGAAATAAGCCATACAGAGAAAGACAGATACCATATGGTTTCACTCTTGTGTGGATCCTGAGAAACTTAACAGAAACCCATGGGGGAGGGGAAGGAAAAAACAAAAAAGAGGTTAGAGTGGGAGAGAGCCAAAGCATAAGAGACTCTTAAAAACTGAGAACAAACTGAGGGTTGATGGGGGGTGGGAGGGAGGGGACGGTGGGTGATGGGTATCGAGGAGGGCACCTGTGGGGATGAGCACTGGGTGTTGTAGGGAAACCAATTTGACAATAAATTATATTAAAAAATAACAATAATAATAATTGTGAACTTTTCCCACTGGGTAAAACTGTTTGCCCTTAACAATTTTCCACTAGAAGCCCCTCGAAGTAGTGAGTTTTTGAAGCTATAATCTGTTTTTAAGATGAGACAGTTTTTCTTTGGCCTTAAATTGCCTTAGATATAATTATATGTATATATATTAATATCTATGTATCTTTTGACTCGCCTTCTTTCTGATGGATGTTATGATTTATGTTGTTACATGCCAATTAGTGATTATTGCCATACTGTGAATTTAAATAGAGAATTGTTTTGCTAATCGTGTGGGTTTCTTTTTTCCTTTAGGGGGTGCTAGTATTATTCAGTGTCACATTCTTAATGATAAGAGACATATATTAACCAAAGATACCAATAATAATGTGGCATATTGGGATGTATTGAAGGTGAGTATCTTTTTGTATAAAACGTAAGTTATTGGACCATGTATCACCTGTATTGTTTATTGTAAAAAATATACGTAGTCACCAAGATAGTAAGTGTGTAAGTTAAGATTTGATTGCAATAATACCTTATTTGGGGGTACTTTTTAATGCAAATAATAGGTAAGGCCATAGTTCATCTTTTTAAGCACCTAAAATTTGAATGGAACCTTTCTGCTATATGCTGCCTTGCCTTAACAAGAATACATCACAGTTCCTGATCCTTGACACTATTGACATTTTGGGCCAAATAAGTCTTTGTCGAGGGAGGCAGGGTGGAGTGGGATCTGTCCTGTGCACTGTAGGATGTTAGCAGGATCCCCAGCCTCTACCCAGGGAGAGCGGCCACAGAGGTTGCCCGGTGGAATGAGGGAACGGGGTAGAGTATCCTGCAGCCTCAGAGGAATAGGCATCTCTCCGTGGAGGCGAGGGAATAAGTGGTCTCCATGTGCCATCGGGGAGGCACGGGATAGAGGAGAGGCAGCAGAGTCAGCCTTCGAGAAGACAGCGGACCCTCAGGAAAGAGCCACATTGATGTGACGAGGTGGTGGAGGGAGTATTCCGAGACACGGATAGGAATGGAGGTGAGCTGTGATGGGAAACGCCCCAGGGCTCCCCGCCGAGGTCAGGACACGCCTCTGGGGAGCACTCGAGGGCAGTGAAGGAGAGATTGGAAAGGCCAAGAAAGAGAAACCTTTACCCGGCTGCCTGTAGGGTAGCTCTCGTCTTCACAGCAGCTGCCCAGGTCTCCTAGGGTGTTTAGTAACTGTTCTTTGTTCCTGGAAGATTGTCTGTGCCTCATTTAACATTGCTTCCAGGTCAGTGTGATGATGTGTTTTATCAGTATGACCAACATGACAATTCCAAAAAGAGAACGTTTTGGGTTTTGGGTTTTTTTTTTTCTTTTACCTTAAAAGTGTAATAGCAGATATTTTTGTCTTAAAGCATCTACCTGCAACTATTTGGCCATGTCCTTGTTGAAATGTTTCTTTGACTGCATTTTATTGAGACAGATGTGAATATGTGTAAAATTTTGAGTACCTAAGTCGGAATCAAATCAGTTCACCACTTATGTTGATAATTCCCATACTTTCTTTTTGCTGTATAGGCATGTAAAGTTGAAGATCTGGGCAAAGTGGATTTTGAGGATGAAATTAAGAAAAGATTTAAGATGGTGTATGTGCCAAATTGGTTCTCAGTAGACTTAAAAACAGGGGTGAGTTTGCAACCGATATTCGTACAAT
This sequence comes from Prionailurus bengalensis, assembly GCF_016509475.1. Taxonomy (NCBI): domain Eukaryota; kingdom Metazoa; phylum Chordata; class Mammalia; order Carnivora; family Felidae; genus Prionailurus; species Prionailurus bengalensis. The sequence continues at coordinate 152,816,070 of NC_057350.1, read as the reverse complement.
TTGGGATAGTTGAAAGTTTCTTATGTAGCTCAAAATTAAGTATTATTAAGTACGGAGTCCTGTGTTTAAGTATGAACGCAGTAAGTTTTTCATGTTAATACTTGCCAAATGCAGTTAAAAAGTGCCTTTTGGTATCCCAGGGAATTAAACTGTAGCTCCAGTGACTCCCATGAAACACATTTTGGTCCTGAATCTGTGGCTTAGCACTTAGTACAGATACGTAGGGGCATATTAGGAGAATGTGTTGAAATGGAATGCCGCTAACAGTGTTTTTATTTTGACAGATGTTGACTATTACTTTGGATGAGAGTGATTGTTTTGCTGCTTGGGTTTCTGCAAAAGACGCTGGCTTCAGCAGCCCTGACGGGTCAGATCCAAAACGTGCGTTTAAGTGTCCTTCCCTCCCTCCTTTCGAACGAGAAGGTGGATCTGTGCTGGGTTAGGTTTTTTTGTTTGTGTTTGGTTTGCTTTGGTTTTCTTTGCTATGTGCTCCTTTTTTTTTTTTTTTTAACAATATTTGGGCATTTTTAAATCGCTTTTCAAGAAATACATATATTCCCTCATGGAATTTGAAAATACTATACCGTTTTAAATGTTTTGGGGGTCTTGGGGCGCCTGGGTGGCTCAGTCGGTTAAGTGTCCGACTCTTGATTTTGGCTCAGGTCGTGATCTCACGGTGGGTGAGTTTGAGTCCTGTGTTGGGCCCCACGCTGACAGCACGGAGCCTGCTTGGGATTCTCTTCTCCCTCCTTCTCTCCCCCCTCCCCAGCTCGGGCTCTCTTTCTCTCTCAAAATAAATAAATAAGTAACTTTGAATAAATTGGTTTTAAGATAAATAAATGTTTTAGGGGCCTGGGTTTTTCTCGCAGTCTGTGGCTTACCTTTAACAATTAAACACACAGCACACTCTCTACCCCTAATCCTTTCTGGAAATCTGTTAGGGTAGGAAAAGTGAAGCCGGGAAACAGTTCTGGTGTCTTCCTTTGTTTTGTTTGTTTGTTTTTAATTGAGGTATAATTGACATGTGACATTATATTAGTTTCAGATGTCCAACCTGATTCAATATTTGTATATATTGCAAAATGATCATAAATGTAGTTAATATCCATTACCACAGTACATAGTTACACATTTTTGTTGTTGTTGTTGCTTATGATGAGAACGTCTAAGATCTGCCCTGTTAGCAGCTTTCAAATGTGCACAATAGTAGTCGCCATGACTTACTTATGTGATAACTGGAAGTTTGTACCTTTTGATATCCTCTTCACGTCACTGCTCCCTGCCTCTGGCGACCACCAGTCTATTTTGTCTTTTGTTGCTTTTTAAGATTCGACATATATGTGAGATCATCTGGTATTTTCTTTCTCTGTCTTACTTCACATAGCCCTCAAGGTCCAACTGAATTATCACAGATGGCAGGGTTGTGTTCTTTCTTGTGGCTGAATAACATTCCGTTGTACCTACGTACTACATTTTTTCTTTATCTGTTCCTCTATCGATGAACACTTGGTTTCCATATCTTGGCTACTGTAAATACTGCTGCAGTGAACATAAGGGTGTGTATATCTTTTTGAGTTGGTTTTTTCATTTTCTTTGGGTAAATACCCAGAAGTGGAATTGCGAGATAATACGGCATTTACTATTTTTAATTTCTCGAGGAGACTGCATACTGTTTTGCACAGTGACTGCACCAGTTTACGTTCCCACCCAACAGTGTAAGAGGGTTCCCTTTACGCACATTTTCATGAACACTTACCTTGTATCTTTTTGGTACTAGCCATTCTAATGTGTGTGAGGTTGTGCTTTTGATTTGCATTTCCCCGATGATTAGTGATGTTGAGCATTTTTTTCATGTACTTGTTGGCCATCTGTATGTCTTCTTTGGGAAAATGTCTATAAAGATCTTCTGTCCATTTTTTTTTTTTTTAAGATTTTATTCTTAAGTAATCTCTGTACCCAGTGTGGGGCTTGAACTCACAATCCCTGAGATCGGAGTCACATGCTCCACCAACTGAACCAGCCGGGCGCCCCTTTCTGCCCATTTTTTAATTGGATTGCTTGTTTTCCATTTTTGTTTTTGCCGTTGAGTTGTATGAATTCCTTGTATATTTTGGGTATTAACCCCTTATCAGATCTATGATTTATAGAGATTTCTCCTATGCCGTAGGCTGCCTTTTCATTTTGTTGATGGTTTCCTTTGCCGTGAGGAGCTTGTTAGCCTGATGTAGTCCCACTAGCTCACTTTTGCTTTTGTTGTTTTTGCTTTTGGTGTCAGATCCAAAAAATCATCACCAAGCTCCAGGACCTCGCTGCCTATGTTTTCTTCTAGGGGTTTTTTTTTCCTTAGTTTTTAAAATTTTTATTTAATCTTGAGATAGAAAGAGAGCGCGAGCAGGGGAGGAACAGAGAGAGAGGGAGACACAGAATCCGAAGCAGGTTCCAGGCTCTGAGCTCTCAGCACAGAGCCCGACGTGGGGCTCGAGCTCACAACCCACGAGATCATGAGCTGAGCCGAAGTTGGACGCTTGACGGACTGAGCCACCCAGGCACCCCTTCTTCTAGGAGTTTTATGGTTCTGACAGTCAAATCTTTAATCTATTTTGAGTTAATTCTTGTGTATTGTGAGAAGAAACGTATAAAAGTCTATTATATTTTGTTGATTACATCTTTGGTTGCTATTCTCCTGAGAATGTAGTATGTAGACATACCTGATGTACATAAATATAGTTTTAGTGGCTCCGTATGGAAATAGTTCTTTAAAGAATGTAATTCCCGGGGCGCCTGGGTGGCGCAGTCGGTGAAGCGTCCGACTTCAGCCAGGTCACGATCTCGCGGTCTGTGAGTTCGAGCCCCGCGTCGGGCTCTGGGCTGACGGCTCGGAGCCTGGAGCCTGTTTCCGATTCTGTGTCTCCCTCTCTCTCTGCCCCTCCCCCATTCATGCTCTGTCTCTCTCTGTCCCAAAAATAAATAAAAAACGTTGAAAAAAAAAAAAAAAAAGAATGTAATTCCCGTTTTTGTTCATTTTTAATTTTTTTTAAGTTATTTATTTTCAGAGACAGAGACAGTGTGAGCGGGGGATGGGGAGAGAGAGGATCCCAAGCAGGCTCCCCACTGTCAGCAGAGAGAAATCATGTGAAATCATGACCTGAGCCAAAATCAAGAGTCAGACACTTAACCAGCTGAGCTACCCAGGCCTCTGTTTTTGTTCATCTTTTAAAAATGGTCCTATTTGGGGCACCTAGGTGGTTCAGTTGGTTAAGTGTTCGACTTCAGCTCAGGTCATGATCTCACTGTTCATAGGTTCAAGCCCTACGTTGGGCTCTGCTCTGACGACACGGCATCTGCTGGGGATTCTCTCTCTCCCTTCCTCTGCCCCTCCCCTGCTCACCTACTCTTTCTCGCTGTCAAAAATAAACATTAAAAAAAAAAAAAAAGAATGGTTATATCTGAACAACCAGATAGCTTCATATTATCGGAACAACCAGTTAATTGCTCCGTATTATCACTGCTTAAACATTCTAAGATAAATTTTAATAGACTTGGCAAAATCTTTAAAGTCTTTTAAACATCGTTGGCATCGGGTTACGAATGTAACATCCGAATATGTGGAAACAATTTTTATTTCTTTCCCTCTGTTTTTAGGTGAAAACTAATAACACTCTTTTCCATGTCTTTTCATTTTAACTCTTTTGCAGTGAACTTAGGAGGACTTTTACTGCAGGCACTCCTAGAATATTGGCCTAGAACACATGTGAATCCAATGGATGAAGAAGAAAATGAAGTAAACCATGGTTCGTGTTTTTATATCCAAATAATTGACTTAAAATTACTCAGAAGTTTAAGATGCTTGGAGTGTTTGTTATTCTAAGGATGTTTAAGAAATGTTTGGAAGCATTTGCTAAATCGTGACAAAATAAATACTTGTGATGTGCCCAATTTATCACCCTTCCACATATCAAAGAAGGTCCGGTCTTGACTTAAGATTCCAAGAGCACTTTCCGTGAAGCTGCTCAAGATGGATAAAAAAAAACCCTTATGTATCCAAATGACCTTCTCCTAAAAGCAAGCGGCTTAGCAGTCTTCTTCCAAAGAAGACTGTTCCTCAGAGCATCTGTGGTCCTGCTGGACTCACCTCCAGAGCTAGCTACTTAGCTGCGTCAGGAAGCCATTTCTGTCCTTACCTGGTCATGATTCATGCCGGCCTGAAACACAGGGATTACCTAGTCTGATGATCTACCTGATTTTGGCTCCAAACGTTTCAAAGAATCAAATTTCAACCCAGAAGTGTCAGGATAAGCGAACGGGTATTTGTAAAGAATTAATGTCACTGAGGACATTGAAAAGTTATGTGTGCCTCAGACAGTGGCAATAACTTTCTCTGGGCAGTAGAGGAGAACATGTTTCGAGTTTGTAATTTCGATTCAGTTTGATTGAATGAAGAGAAAAAAAAGAAAACAATTTCACAGCTCATATGTCACCTATTAGCCAGTTGAAGAATCCTTGAGTCCTACCTGCCGAGGGCTCACTCTGTTGAATATTCTCTGAATTCTCTGAAGATTCTGCTGAAGAGCGCCCACTTCTGGTGGCCAGTAATGACCAGGACCTCCTGCCAGAGCCTTTGTTCTGGCTGATTCATCCATAATCAGTTTAAATCTCTTGTGCGCAAGGTCTCTTGTCCATGCTTCTCTGCAAGCCAGTCTTCTGATATCCCTGTCGCAGAGGGCGCCGACCCCACCCGTGGTGGCTTTTGTTCTGTGTCATCTGGTGCACGCCCCTCCCCATCAGAATCGTACAGGGGCCTCTGAGCCAGAGAAACTCAACGGAAAGATCTTCAGCAGAGGGTGGAAAAAGCCAGGTCTCAGTGTGGGCTGTGGCATTTATCAGCTGTGTAGCTGTGGGCATGTCATTCCCAGCCATGCCCGTCCCTCTCCACCTGCAGGGTGACAGTTAGAATGCCCTAGAGGCCAAGTAGACGATCAAGATCAAAAACTAGTAGGACAGTCTGCACCACTGGCGTCCAGGCTTTGGCTGTGGGAGTAAGGAAAGAGTCGCAGGAATCCGGGTCATCCTCAAATCAAACTGCCGTAGTAAGGGCGGGGGCGGGGCCCACCCACCGTGCAGCCAGACCACTGCTTGCTCCACCCGTGTGGTGATCGGCACCAGCACCGTGGGCTCTCCAGAGTCGTGTAGATGCCCCTCGGTGAGCAGCTCAGGCGTCCAGAGGCCTGTCGTGAGCTGCTGGCAGGGTTGATAGAGATAAATGGGCACGGACCGCATCCTTTCGGGCCTGACGTTCCGGCAGGGCAGAAAGCTCCTTGGATGGAGCAGATAGAGCATGAGGAGATCGCAGGGAGGTGCCGGGTGCTGTGGGGTCAGAGGGTGACGTGGCTTCTAGATTCACCAGAGGTGTCTCTGTGAACAAGGTGGCACTGGAGTGGGGCTCAACCGCACTTCGTCAAAAGGTTACGAAGAAAGCCGGGAAATGAAATCTGCAGGGAATAACAAGAAGGAGATTCGGGCCGCTTTGGGGGTTTTACTTTTCGCTGATACCTCTGCCATCGGCTATGGCGGCCGTTAAAACATAAATTTGTTTCTGGCCGCAGAAATTTTCCTGATCTTGGTGTTCTACCCACGTGCACAACAGCGGACCACCGTTTGTAAACAGGCTGACCTAGACTTCCCTGTGGCTCAAATAGATGGTTCGCTCTTTATTTCAAATCTCAGATGTTAATGTCTCCGATTAAAATTCCCTAAAAGTATACAGTCATTTCCCATGAGGTACACCCCAAGTTGGCGTCCTTATTCTTTGTGGAAATGTAACTTTGATTGGTTTTGTACCTTTATCTGACTGGCTGACTTCTCAGACTTTGAACTTTAAAAGCTTGGCAGTTTGAAGCCTGTAGAAACAAAATGTTACATTTGAGCACTAGCTCTGGATACTGACACCATGTGCATCTCTTCCTAGTAAATGGGGAGCAGGAGAACCGAGTGCAGAAGGGAAATGGATATTTTCAAGTCCCCCCCCACACTCCTGTGATCTTTGGTGAAGCTGGGGGACGCACACTGTTCAGGTATGGGTAAGGAAGGTCGGAGACCCTGCCGAAGAGAGCATCCCATTTGCTAAGAGATACAGACTCAAACATGATAAACTGGGGTTTGTTTTTTTTTAAGATTTTACTTTTTTTAGCCAATTGATTAATTATTTTTAAAGATTTTATTATTTTTTTTTATTTTTATTTTTATTTTTTTTTTATTTTTGGGACAGAGAGAGACAGAGCATGAACGGGCGAGGGGCAGAGAGAGAGGGAGACACAGAATCGGAAACAGGCTGCAGGCTCCGAGCCATCAGCCCAGAGCCTGACGCGGGGCTCGAACTCCCGGACCGCGAGATCGTGACCTGGCTGAAGTCGGACGCTTAACCGACTGCGCCACCCAGGCGCCCCTAAAGATTTTATTTTTAAAGTGATCACTCCAACATGGGGCTCAGCCTCACAACCCTGAGATCAAGAGTCGCTTGCTTTACTGACGGAGCCAGCCAGGCACGTCCAAACATAAGTTGTTCATTACTAACTTTTATGGGTGTGATTCGGAAGCTTTTCCATCTCCATGCGATAATTCAGTGTCTGATGCCAGTCGGCTCCATTCTAACTGAGAGCTGAGCGTCTCGTGTGAAAGTAAGGTCGGGACCTTGCTTTCAGGCAGCTTCTCTGGTGGTTTCTGCAGGAAGCTCTCCCTCTCTCTCACTTAAGCCAGCGTGACTGGGGGGGTCAGGAATCCCCAGGTGTCCCTGCCCAGAGCATCAGAGCAGGGCACTTCCCTCGGGCTGGGCCCTGCAGGACTGCCTGGGCTGCTCCTGAGAACTGTCGTGTTCTGTGGTGCCCCGGCCTGAGGTGCAAGGCGGTCAGTCCCTCGTGAGGCCCCGCGGGGAAGCTGGAGTAGCTTCCCCTCAGGTTGCCAGCGAGGCCCTGCTGGAGCCACGGGGGAGCTCACTAGAGTCTCCTCTGGGCCAGAAGTGAGAGGAACGCTTCTGTTGCCCTTGAGCTCAGAATCCTCCGAGGATCATTACCAAAACCGCCCCGCCCTCTGTCAGGCGCCGGGGGGGGGGGGGGGGGGGGGGGGGGCCGGCAGGAGAGCTTTCCAGGCTGTTCCACCTCCACCCAGGGTTCCTGTTGTCACCCGACAACTCAGAGGAGCGGCGCTAGTGTGCGCCTGGCCTCAAGGTCTGGGGCCCTGCTCTCCCTCCCGGCGGACTGAGTCAGGCCGCCTGGCTGCCGTCAAGGGGGGGTTGCCCGGACCCTCCCTCTAATGTTTGCTGACCGGGGGTTGTCATGTGTGCTGCTTGTGTCACTTACTACCTGATGGGTTATGTTTAGGCTGCTCTGCCGAGACTCCGGGGGTGAGACTGAGTCGATGCTTCTTAATGAGACAGTGCCACAATGGGTCATTGACATCACTGTGGATGTAAGTGTCCTTCGCTCCTGCCTCGCCCTTTTGTCCTTTCCAGATCACGAAGGCATGAGAACAGCTTTAGACCGTGCCGTCCTAAACTTGAGTCAAAACTAGGCTCCAAGTGGAATCCCCCTCTACTTCCCTGCAGCTCCAGGGCTGCGGAAGAAGTTGGTAATGAGTCGTGTCAGTTTATATCTCTGTTGGATTGAGTTATAAACATGTCATGTGCTTATTAAAATAAACGAATAAGGGAAACGCCCATCTCTTTCCCAGTCATCCCTTTCTTCCATCCACTCCTGTCCTTCTCCCTAGAGCGATAACTTTTCGTAGTTTAATGCACAACCTTCAGGACTTTTTTCTGTGCGTACACAAGCAGGTACTATCCAGGTGTGTGTGTAGGTGCCTCTGTGTGTGTGTCGATACAGACACACACACACACACACAGCGTTCATTATTTTGCACAAAATCTTATACATTCTGTTCTGCAACTTGGTTTGGTTTTATTTTTTGCTTAAAAATAGGTCTTGGATGGTTTTTCATGTCTGTACGTCATGTGGGTCATTCCTTTTTAATGATTACATAGTATGTCTTTGTATAAATGTGCCATAATTAATTATCTGGTCCCCGATTGAGGGACGTTAAGGTTGTTTCCAGTGTTCTCTATCACAAACAATGCTTCTGTCAACATCCTTGTACGTGTATCTTTGTATACTTTTTGGGTAAATTCCTAGAAGTGGAAATCCTGGATCCAAGGGTCTGCATGTTTTAAATTTTACGATACAGCCCATTTGCCCCCACAGAGGCTCCAACAGTGCATGAGTGCCCATTTTTCCACACTGACTGACACTGTCGGTCTTTGCTTTGTCGGTCTTTGCTTTGTCGGTCTTTAATGTGGGTTGGTTTGTTTGTTTCCATCTGTACTGAGGCTAGGCATCTTTTCGTATTGGCTGTTTGTGCTTCTCCTGTGAATTGCCTCTGTATCCTTCACTCCTTTTTCTGTTGGGGAGTTAGTGTGTCTTCCTGATTTGTAGGACTTCTTCATATTGAACAGTCACCCTTTGACTATTATCTGTGCCTCTCAGTTGAAGTATTACTTTTTCGTGGTTGGTGTCTTTTACCAGGCAAAAAGTTTGAATTTTTATGTAATCAGATTGATCTTCATGGCTCTGAGTGTCACATCTTGCTTGGCTATTCTCTAGTACGTCTGTGATCATTGTTTGTGTCTAGCTCTGTAATTTATGAGAATGTGTGCTGTTTAGTGTGAGGTAGGATGCTGACTTCCTCCAGGTAGCCAGTGTGCCAAAACAATTTTTTCGAATAACCTATCCTTTTCTTAGTAATTGGCAATGCTGTCTTTATCAGGTACTAAATTTCTATATGCACATGGATCTGTTTCTAGACTCTCTTATGTGCTGTTGATCTGTTTTATATATTCCTAAAGCCTTATGAAAAGAGATTGAATCTCTAGAACCTCCAGAAAATGTGTTTTCTGTCCAGATATACCTCCAAGAACCTAAAGCCAGTGTGACACCTGATGGGTATTCTGTGCTCTTAGCTCTGAGTCCGAGCTCCCCATAAGCACTACTTTCTTTGAGTATGAAACTCACCTGGGATGCATTGCTGACGTTCAGCCTGTGGCTTATTCCTGAGAGGAGACACCCAGACAGGATATGACATGGAGGCTTGAAGGGGAGTGATACCCAGAGAAAAGATGACCAGTTAATTTTATCCTTCATCTGAGTATGTGGTTCACTTCATGGTAGACACCTAGGCGTTTGGCTGAAGTTTCCACTCTTGATTAAAACCTCAGACCTGATGTGAGAGGGAGAGAAAGTTGGAGGACCTCAGTGACCTTTCCAGCTAGATGATGGGCCTCACCACCCTAGAGTGTGTGGTTTTGCTCAGAAGTGGATGCTGTGGGTTTCTCTCCAGACACTGAATTTTCTGTTTGGGCCCTTAAGTATCAGCCCCAATGTTTTAATGTGGAATTGAGATTTTGCTTTAAATAGCAAGTAATATTTGTTTCCCTTTAATACCTTGAATTGTTATTTGGGAAGAGCCATACTGCAGTTTCACGCTGCCACTGACGTATCATTTATCTCGTATACGTTTTATTACGAAACTGAACGCGAGACTTTTCTGGATACATTTTCACTAGGCTTAGGTGATTGGATAGCTTACTATAAATTTCATAGGAAGTTCATTTGAATTGTAAAATAACTATTAACTGGTAAATCATGTTTTTTATTGACCTCATTTTCACTCATCAGCTAATAGAAATGATTGTGCCTTTTTTACTTTTAATATTTCAGAAAAATATGCCCAAATTCAACAAAATTCCTTTCTACCTCCAACCTCATGCATCTTCGGGAGCAAAAACCTTAAAAAAGTAAGTAAATGTAGTGTCATGTGATGCCGGATCTAATCAATTGCCAGAGATTTTTTTATTCTTTATGATTGCTTTTATGGCAAAGGAGACAGGTCGTAGATCTAAAGCTAGTTTCATAATACTGAAAGTTTACACAATTCACCCTTTACCAAGTACCTATGTGGTAGGCCACAGAAGTTCAAAAAAGTAAGACTTGGGTTTTGTTTCTTGCCACAGCATAGTTTAGGACAGTTTGTATATAAAGACTGCTTTCACAGATACTTGGGGAATGAGGAGAGAGGGAGAAGCGGATTTGGGGCTGGAGCTTTCTGGAAAGGTTCTTGAAGGGCATGGAATTTGAGCTGCACATGGAAGGATGGGTAGAGTTTCAAAAGAGAGGTATTCAACAAGACTTAAAAACCTTTTGTTAGGGAAATTTCCAGACATAACGAAAAGGAGATTAGAATGAACCCCGTTATCCTGTCAAACAGCTTCAGGGTTATTGACACATGTCTGAACATTTTCCTTCTTCTCTGCCTCCCCCCCCTCCCACCCACCTACACACACACACACACACACACACACACACACACACATACACACACACACCCTGGATTATGTTAAAGCGAGTCCTAGATTCCGCTTGTAATGACTGACGTTCAAGATGGCTTTCAGAGTTTGAGCCTGAGCTGCTTGGGTTGGCAACCTGACGTCAGTGATACAGAAATAGGTTTGGGAGTGAGGAAGCTGATGAATGTAGTTTTGGACACGGAGAGTTTGAGGTTCCTACAGGACGTCCATCTGGAGATACCCGGCTGGCTGTTGGGCTTGTGGGTCATCACCGGGGGCTGCCTTCCCTCCCAGGAGCATTCAGTCTGCTGCTGTGCTAGGAAAGTCTTTAAGGGAATAAAACCCGGAAGGCTGTTCTTTATGTATGTGTAAGTCTTAACGTGCATTTAATCTCAGTTACCCGCTATCTGTGTCTCAGGAGGACACTATAGAGAATATGTTGGCAATTCTAAAATAGATGAAGGCAGTGACTGAAAACATTTATTGGTTTATGCTTCTGCGGTTTGCTTTATCTTTACCAAATGGGGACACCAAAGAGCATGTAAGACAACGTCCGGCAATTGGCTGACGTCACACTCTGCCCTTGCTTTTTTTTTTTTTTTTTTGCAGAGACAGACTCTCTGCCAGTGACATGCTCCAAGTCCGGAAAGTAATGGAACACGTTTACGAGAAAATCATCAACTTGGATAATGAGTCGCAAACCACTAGCTCTTCTAACAACGAAAAGCCAGGGGAACAGGAAAAAGAGGAGGATATTGCTGTGCTGGCAGAGGAGAAAATCGAACTTTTGTGCCAGGACCAGGTAAGTGCACTCGAGGACCGCGGCCCCATTCTCTCTAGTGCTGATGCTCAGAAAGCCAGGTGTCGTGTGATTACGCTTCCCACGTCTGTGGCCTTTGGGGGTGCTTCTGCTTTTAAGGAGACTCTGAGGAGGGAGTGCTGGGTCTCTCCCACCTACCGGTGAGGCCCCTTCCGAAGGGGCTCTTCGGCCCACCCTGAAGCTCCCATTTACCCCGGGGAGGTTCTCCGGAAGAGGACACAGAGACGGTAAATGTGAATGTGCCGGTGGCTGTTTCTTTCCCCGACCAGAGAAGGACAGCCGCTGGCCTCGGTGTGCAGAGCAGCACCTGCTGTGCTGGGTGGAGACGTGCAGCGGAGGTGGGTGGCGCCCCGGGGGAGCTGTTTGAAGTAAAGGTGCACTCGAGGCATTTCCTCAGAGGAACGGCTGGAGTTGGGATTTCTGGCCCAGCCGCACGAGCTGCACGTCTCTCGGGGCCCCGGTTTGTGTCCGCGTCACGGCGGCTGTGTCAGCACGAGCAGGCCGGCAGGTGGGGACGAGCTGGGTCGCCTGCTGAGAGTCTGAGTTCACAATAAAGGTCTTAGGTATCACGCAGTAGAGGCTCTGACATTTTTTATGACCTGTTTTTTTGCCGTTCAGGTTTTGGATCCAAACATGGACCTCCGGACGGTGAAGCACTTCATCTGGAAGAGCGGGGGCGACCTCACCCTCCATTACCGCCAGAAGTCCACGTGAAGGGCGGGCAGGCGCTCCTGGGTATGCATTTACCGACCTTCCTCCGTGGCCCCGAGAGTAGTCCTAGGAAGCCCGCCGAGCCCCAATGGGAGCAAGACTTCTAGCGGCCGATTTGGTATGGACCGAGATTCTCTTTCAGTTGAAGCGACTAATCGAGATGTAATATAGAAACCAGTCTCCATGTGTAGATTAAGCTGTCCCCAGGGAGGCAGAGAGCGAGAGCAGGACAACCCCCCCCCCCCCGCCCCCGAAGAGGACTGTGTCTTGCAAGATGTACAGAGAACGGACGACAGGCCAGCACAGACTCGGCTTCCTCCTTTTGTTTCAAAGGACCTTATCTTTGTCTGTTAGCACTTGTTAGAGACACATCGGTAGAGCCACCTCTGTCACTGTGTTTCAACTTCAAACCCACACGCTCTGTAGCTTTTCTAAGAGAGTACATTCCATCCACGCAGCACCTATGAAGGCTTTTTCCGAGTTGGTCATTAAAAACAACCACAACAAATGTTCTCACACTTACGACGGTTATTTTTAATAGGAATTTGCTGTTGTACAATTCAGGAGCCAGCCCACTTCAAAATAAATTCTCCTTCTTGGGCTCGTTTTAACCCTGCATCTCAGATGCGTTCTTTTAGGAAGACCTGTAGAGATTCCGGGTGCCGGACCGCAGCCCTCGGACCGCCAGACTGGAGTGCGCCCCGCGGTGCCCCGCGGTGCCGTGGGCCGCAGGGAGGTGCGGCTCTTTCGCTCCTCCTCACGGTGCCCGGTTTTGTTTATGGGCAAAAGCCAGGCGACGCCACAGGCTCTCGCTCTGGGTGAACAGTGTGATGCCATCAAAGCCCAAGACCGTGACGGAACGGTAGCTTCATTTACACGCGACCCAAAACGCCTGGTGTCCCGGTGAGCTGACTGGATACTCTGTCTGGGAGTACACATACTCGTTTCTCCGGAGTTTCAGGGGCAGGGCGGTGGTGTGGTACCTGCACCCAGAGTTCTCTTCACTGTTCTTTCTAACGATCTAAAGCTTTCCTAGAATCCTTTGAGTCTTGTACAGAATGTAACTTATTGGGGATAAACACTTCAACTTTTGGCAAGAAGAAATACTTTGGATCCTCCCCAAGGTCATTTGTATTCAGCACAGAACAATGGTCCGCCCCATAAAACTACTTAAGACAAGCCTCCTGTATGAAGCCAGAAGCACAAGTGCCTTCGGAGGGCAGTTTATTCGGGTCCGGTCGCCTCCCCCTCTCGTGTGCGGTCAGTCCCCACGGCAGCAGGGGCCGGGGAGGGCGGGGAAGGTCTTTCCTCCTCCCTGTCCTCTCCCCAGGCTCGGCTGGAGGCAGCTGACGGGCCCGGGGCCAGACCTGACCATTTGAGATTCCCTTGCCTGCACGACTGTAGGGACAGGGCTCCCTCACCGCCGGTCAGGCTCCTTTGGAAAGTGGACAGGTCACTGCCTCCAGCACTTTGGAGAAGTCAGCAAAGAGGTGCCACGTTCCCAAGGAGTCTTTCCCCCTCACGCACAGAGCCACCGGCTTCTTTTTTTAAAGTCCTTTCTATCTGTTGGATACAACGGTGCACTTTTGGTGCACATTTTTTAGCAATAGTTGTGAATTGATGACAGAAACACAACAACCAAAAGTCCCCACAGCTCATCTACCAGCCCTCAGCTGTGTCTGCGGGAGGGGGCCTCGGGCCACAGAACGGGTTCTGCTGGGCCCTTTTGCCCTGTGTGCCGAGGCGTGAGGGGCGGCTGCACTCCCTTCCTGTCATCCATCTGACCCTCGGCATGCTTCTACTTCTTTTTTTCCTTCCAGTCAAACCAGTAATAGTTTCCGGAAAATTTGACAGCCTGCAATGCCAAAAGGGTAAAAATCTGTATTTCACGGTTGTATAGAATAAAGGCTTTAGTTAAAATATTTAAAGTGTAGTACACATTTATTTCTTTCACCTGTCACTTTCCTTCATAGCAGATTACAGAGAAACTTCTGGTTCCATGTTTAGTGTTTATCCTGACAATAATCAGCATCAACGCCCATTTTATCACCCAGTTTAAGGAGGGGAGTGCGTAAAAGGGAGGGAAGAGCCACAGCTCTGAAGGGAAGGGCACTTTGGGCCAGACTCCCAGGCTGCAGTTCAGGGAAGCTGCTCTCAGAACGGTCCCGTGGTGATGCTGTTCCGCTGCCCGGATCCCCGCAGGCGGACAGACGCTGGGGTCCCAGACCGTCCAAGAACCAAGCCCCGGCGCTGGTGTCTCCGTTCTGCAGCGTATCGGCTGCTCCGGTAGGTTTGACAAGGGCTTGCTTTCAATGCTGTCACAGCGCCAGGAAGTTGAAGTGTTCGCTAACCGGGGGCCCTCCCTCCGTATACTTGACCTGTGCCGCCCAGAGCAGAGTCCCCGTCCCGTGGGCCTTGGGCCTAACAGAAATCTGGGCCCCGTTAAGTGCAGACGTTACACATCAAGCAGCAAAGGTGGCACCTCCCGCTGGGTGGCAGCTAGAAGACAAGGCCAGAGGCAGCCCAAGTGGCAACCAGCAAGCAGGAAGGGGAGGGACTGAAGCCAAGTCAGGAAGCACTTCCGTGGAGGGGAGGGGGCCCTTCCTGGATGGAGCCCTCCCCTGCCTGCAGGAGCCAAGCAGAGCAGAAAACCTGGCCTCGTGTTAGCCTCTCAGGGCACCTGGAGGTGGAGGGAGCAGCCTCCTCCCGAACTGTGGGGAAGAACGGAGCGGCCCTTACCCACTCTTGTCCAGCCCCCCGCCCCCCCCCCCCCCCCCCCCCCGTTCCTCCGTGGAGCGGGAACAGTGTCTAAAGAGGTCCGGTCAGGACCCGCTTTGAAAGAGTCTGCTTAGGATGGTGACCTTAAATTTGTCATTTTTATTCACCGCTGGGGCTGACAAAGCCTTGTGTATTTAAAAGAGATGGTTGTAGAAGTTTGGGAGCTGACAGGAGGCACCACTGGGTCTGAGGGGCGTCGGCCCTGGGGAAGAAGAAACGTCGTGATCCAAGATCAAGGGAGTCTCTGCTGCAGGGCCTAGAGTCTCCACCCCTCCTCTCCCAGGAGAGGTGGACACGTTCACTGCTTCTCTCCTCCGGCTGGGACTGGCGTATGTCAGCCTGAACCGCCTGTGCCGTGTAGCATGGAGAGGAGGGCACGCGACCCAAGAGACCGTGATTGTGGCTCCAGGGGTCCCCAAGGCACGGGGCTGCCTTCTAGCACACGCAGGGCCAGCTGAGCCGTGCGGGCCGAGTCAAGGCCAGCCCCACGAAGTGCCAGGCAAACACTCCACACCCGTCCCTTCCTCCTTCACTCCCATCTGCACCCCTGACCCCGCCTGGAGGCTGTGGCCTCCCGGACAGCCATAGCGACCAGAGCAGGAGAAGCGCCTCACTTAAGGGTACGTGGCCTAAAGATGCCGAGGCCCGCGGCCTCCCCTTACTACCCACTCGCTTTGTCCCACCCAAGCAGCAGAGTCCTTTGCTCTCCCACCCCAGCTCCTGCAGAACTTAACCTGGGTGCCGCTCCCAGCCTCCCACCGCCCCAAATGGACTCGTTTGAGACTCTCAAGTGCCCGATTCCCCAAAGCCAGGACCGTCGGGCAGAATTAAGGCCGACACGTCATCTCTTCGAGACCGGTAGGGTCCCAGCGGACACAAGAGCCCTTGCCTGCCGAAGTCCCTGCACGTCACTGGGGGCTGCAGCCTAGGGAGCTGGACACACCGGGCCGGAGGCTGGGCCGCGCGGCACGGCCCAAGCTGCTGCCCCACACCGAGGCCTCGTGAAATGCCACCGGGCCTCGTCCCAGCCTAGGGCGTTATTTCTGGGGTAGAGAGCCGGGCCTGGCCGGCCGCCCCCTCAGCCTCGGCCTCCGAATCCGGGCTCTCTGTGCTCGCCGGCTCCTCCTCGGCCTGTGCTTCGAGCAGCTCAGCAGACAGCCCGTCTTCCGGTGAGGCCGTAAAGGTGAGGCTGTCGGGAAGGGTTAGCTGAGGCAGGTGGTCTGGCTGGGCCTGGGGGCCTGGGCTGTCCGGGAAGGAGACCTCAAACTCTGACCCCGACCACGTGGCCTCACCTGAAACACACAGGGTGGAGCTCAGGAGGCCTGCGGGACCCGGGGCCAGCCACTCCTCTGACCCCCAACCCCCAGCCCAGGCGGTGATGGGGAAGGGGGGCTCCGGTGTACACGTGCCTTGACGAGGCTCTATCTCACCCCAAAGCCAGCCTCCCTCCCAGCCGAGAAACTCGGGGCAGCCTTCCCAACAGCCCAGGGTCCTTCCCGGAAAGCTTCCGCGGGCGTCGGCCACTCACCAGCCCGCTCGTGAGAACCGCTGCTGGAGCAGACGTCCTCGGGCCCTGCGGCTGTCACGGCTGTGGGGGTCGGCTCCGTGGGGGTCGGCAGGCTGGGCCACACGCTGGCATTGCTGCTGTCCAACAGGGAGATACCCGACACGTCCAGGAAGCCTAGAGGAAGGGGCGCGAGTCTTTCCCGGCACAAAACCCGACCACCGGAAGGCCAGTACCCTGGGGCACCTGGCCCGGCCTAAACCTGCAATGTCCTCAGCCCGTGGGGGCGCCCCCACCCAACCCCCACACGGTCCCCACTGCCTACCGCCGAGCAAAGAAAAGAGTCCGCGTTTGGGCCTCAGGGGAATAGCACTGTGGCAGGGAGCCCAGACCCTGCCTGCTCTGTCCCCAGAGTGCCGCGTGACCTTGAGCAGGCCACTTCCCTTCTGCCGTCCCCCCATCTGCACGTGGCACTGGCTCACCTGCAACCATCCTCACATATACGACATAGGACATATATGCCACAGGACGACAGGTCCAGGAAAGGTTTTGGCACTTGGACGAAAGCCTCGCCCTAAACCCGACGCCCACTCCAGCACCGAGGGGTGGCAGGCCCCCGAGCCCGCCGTCCGGGGCCCGCTCGCTACCTGGGTCCATGACTCGCTGCACTGGAGGTGGAGGCTGAAGAGGAGTCTCCATGGGACGTGCAAGTCCCCCAAGGTCTGGAGCACCACGGCTGGGACTCCCAGGCTCAGAAAGCTGTTCCTCCAAGGAGGAGCCGGGTGCCTGGAGCAGGGCCTGCGGGGGCCAGGGACGAGGAGGGAACAGGGCAGGGGCATTTCAGGTCGCACAGTCCACCCTAACCCCCGGCCCACGCTTGCCAGGGGACCAGCGCTCCGCTTGAAGGCGCAGACAGCCTCGAGGACCTGCCCCCTCCCCGTCCAGGTGATCTGAAGTTGGGCACGAGGGGCCTGGTGTGGCCTCTCCCACAGCGCTGACAGGAGGAGCCCCTGGTGTCCACCCGGCCGGGTCCTCCCATGACCCGCCAGAAGAGAAGGCCCTCCCTGAACTCCAGCGTGCCTGGGGAGCGATCCTTGCATGCCCCCCCGGTACAGACCCCAGGCACCAGCCCGGTGCCCCAGAGGCACTCAGGTGCCTCTTCCAACAGCCGAGAAGGCAGGTCCGGCGCTCTCCTACGGACTCGGCCAGACACCCGCCCAGCCCGGGTTCCGCGAGCCCGGCCTCTGACCCGACATTACCAGACTCACCGAGGCATGGGACGAGGCTATGCCCACCTCCGAGCCTCAGTTTCAAATGAAAATGACAACTAGTGCCTTGCCGTTACTCTCACCTCCAGACCCAAGTGGCAGGAGAACCCAAGTGGGCTTCACTGTCCCAGGACGGGACCGTCCGCTTCCACTAGGTCCCAGAAGCAAAAGGTCCTCCCCAGAGCTCCACAAACGGGCCCCCGGCAATGCCAGAGTCCTCTTTTCCCAGGTGGCAGGCCCCTCTGCCCACAGGAAGGTCCCCCCACTGGCAGATGCCCCCCACGCACCTCCATGTAGTCACCCTGCCTGGAGCCGGTCTCTGGCAGAGGAGGGGCAGGAGAGTCCTGGGGGGTGGGTCCAGGTGGCGGGGCATCAGGCGGCGGGGCATCAGGCGGCGGGGCACCAGGTGGCTTCTTGTGGTGGCTGGAGGGCTGGGTTGGGATCCGGTGCAGATACCCGTAGCCGATGCCACACCCCAGACTGCCAAAGTCCAGAAACAGTCAATCCGAGGGCTGGTCCCCTAGTGGGTCCTAGATCCGCCAACCCCACCCACGACTGGCAGTGGAAGAGCGAAGAGGGCGCCTCCCGGCCCCGTGTTCATCCTCAGCATCTCTGCACCCAGAGCCCAGCCTCCACACCCGCCCTGTGCGATTCTGGTCCACGGCCAGCGGCCAGGTCCCGCCCCGCAGCCCTCCCACTGAGCAAGTACCTGCCCTCTCCACCCCAGGCTGCGTTGGGAGTTACAGTCACCTCCCGGCAGGAGTCCGACTCGCAGTTGTAAACCATCAGCTTCAAGGGCTTCCCCTCGTGGGACTCGATGAGTGTAAAGAAGTCCTCAGACTACGACAAAGCCAGCGCCTGAGCCCTGCTCCCGGCACAGGAATCGGAGGCCCCAACAAAACGAGGCCCACCCCGCGGCCAGCACCCATCTCCACACCGGCGGCGACAGCCTTCAGGGACCCGGGGAGGGCAAGCCAAATCCTGCTCACCTCCTGGAGGATCTGGTCTGAGCCAACCACATAGTCTGTGTAGGGGCGCAGGCCGGCAAGGGAGGCGGGTGAAGAGGGTTCCACTTCCTGCGGAAAGAAGCACCAACTGCCTGTCTTGCTCCTGGAGCTGGGGGCGGGGAGGATGGAGGGACCTGCCTCTCCAGGTACTCAGTGGGACTTCTGTCCTCTGTCCCCAGGCCCTGCAGGACCTCAAGCCCAGACCCTCCTACTCCACCCCCTAATTTCCGCAGGCTGTCCAGCAGAGGGCAGCACCGAGGCGCCGCTCACGGCCCTGAGCTCTGCGATCTTGACCTGGGTTAACTCCTGACTCCACCAACCCCGAGCCAGCGACTGTGGACAAATACTTAACCCCTTAGCATCAGTTTCCCCACAGTTAAAAGTAAGATACACAGTACTTCCCCACGGGCAACCTCAGGGTTGCCGAGACGATTAAAAATAGAACACACATGAAGAATGAAAACCACACGTCGGCCCCTCGTAAGTGCCAGCCGTGTGGTTCCTGCTGCGGGCCTGCGGCTGGAGACGGAGACAGTGAGCAGGACTGGGTCCGAGGATTGTTTTCTCCCTGGGGGGGTGGGGGGTGGGAACTCTACTATTCCCAATCTCCCAGTCGCCCCCGGGGGGAAGTGCAAAGGGACAAAGGGATTACCGCATCGTCACCCCCACTGCGCTCCTGGACCAACCGAGGGAGGCTGAAAGACGGAGAAGCCTCCCGCGAGAAGCCAGTGAGCGACAGTGGAGGCCACAAATCGGATCAGTCCACTGCCAGCTCAGGAAGCCCTCCGCCCACCAAGCTGCAGGACTCCTTCAAGGACGTGGGCACCACCAGGGAACGCACGTGTGTGTCTGCGAACAGACCTTAACAGCAACACCTGTGACAGCTCAGTCGCTGAGATTCGTCAAGACCCAGCCCCCCAGGCAGCAAGCCAAGGCCCGAGGGGGCCTAAAGCAGGGGACCTGCCAGCAAAGACGAGATCCCGGCAGACCACGGAGTGGACCGGAAGAGACGCTGTGAAGGGCGGCCGCCTTCTGGCAGCACGACCACCCCTCCAGGAGAAGGTACCCCGCCTCTCAGAACAAGAAACCAAGGTTTCGGGGGTCAGAACGTGCCCAGAGTCACCTGGCTCACAAGCGGGGTGACGAGGAGCTGACCTCCGGGACTCCTCTAACAGGGAAGCACTGGCTGCTGGCCTCTCCGGTTGCCCCCCCCCCACCCCCTACCCTTCCCCCCGCCCCCACCTCCCCCGCACGCCCACCCTGGGCCCACTCACCAGCACATGCCACACGTGCTCGCTGGCCCTGCGGAAGCTGCAGAAGCGCACGCTGGCTCCCAGCAGGCCCTGGCCGCCCCACATGTTGCTGGGCACCACCTCCACCTCGCGCACCTTCATGGTCTTCATATTGAACACCTCCAGCTTCACGGGCTTCTCCACGTTGGCCTTCAGCAGGGCCTTGAGCGTGTCATTCTCCGTGTTCTGCAGGGGCAGTGGGGCTGACGCCGGGGCCCCACCCCCCAACCCCCACTCCCGGGTCGGGGCCCCTCGGACCGGTCTGGGTCTGAGACGAGGAAGGGCCTGGGCAGCCAGCGGCCCCGGCAGGACCCGGCGAGGGCATGGGCCACGGGGGGCTCTGGGCCGGCCACCCCTGCAGCCCCCACAGGGTGCGCCCAGGCACCACTAAACCTGCCTCCCTCAGCCCCTGGGGAACACAACAAAGTGGTCCAGAGCGTGGCAGGACTGCCCCTCTACGAGGGGCCCCTCCGCCAGAGCCTTCGCACCTCTCAGGCCCCGAAAGGCAGCTCCAAGAGCCCCCTCGCCTCCTCCCGGAAAGCTTAGGAGCAGAGCCCTGGGAGAGCCCCAGTGAGGCTAAGTAGAGGCCTGGAGAAGGAAAGATGGGTTGGGCCTCCCTCCAGAAGAAAAGGGAGGCAGAGCAGGATGGGGCCTGCCGTGGGACAGGAGACACACACACACACACACACACACACACACATACAAGCAAGGCAGACAGACGTCATGTGGTGGAGCCTCACCAGCCTTGAGTGCCCGATGGTGATGATGAAGTCAAAGTAGGGCTCCAGGCCTGCCTGCTGGGCTGGGGAGTTCTCCTGTACCTGTCCCACAGCAGAGGCCACCGTCACCACCCCAACCCCGTGCCTCTCCCAGAAAGCCCCAGCCCCCAATTTCAGAGGCCACGCATCACGGATCCCTGCGTCCCAGCAGGGACACGTGCACTGCACGAACTGTTCCAGGCAGGCCACACATGGGCACGGTCGAGGTAACTCAATCCTCTCTTGCCGCCTTCCGGGGCACAAATTTTCCTCTATAGGAAATGGCTCTTGTCTGATCATGATCCGCACAGCATGCTTCTGGACAGGCCTCCTAGGAGAGCTCAGGGCAGCCCTGGGGGCTTCTAGAAGGCCACAGAGACACAGGGTGGCACAGGCCTGTGGGGAGGCTTAGGAGACAGGGAAGCCGAAGAGTTTACCAGAAAGGTTTAGATGTGGACAGGAAGGGAGGGTCCCAGGACGGAACCAGGGTTGTGCTCAGAAAGAGGGGGAAGGCAGCCTGTGGCCAGATCCCAGAGGGCCCCGGACCCTGTGGTGGCGGACCCAAGACCAGCTGGGGAGGCGTGGCAGCGGCTGAGGAGTGTGGCTGAGGAAAGCAGACCGGAGGGACTGCCCCAAGGGATGAGCCTGAGCAGGGCGCCCAGTGAGCAGAGCCAGATCCCGGCCTCACAGCCTAGTCCCCACTGCACGGTACACAGGTCCCCCAGGAGCCACTCCTAGCCCAGGGGGGCCCCCTGCCCTGTCCTCCCCTAACTCACTGCTGGCTCCAAACACACAAGAACCAGGCCTCCCAGCTGGGGTAGAAATCCATCTCAAAGGCCCCATTTACAGAGCCTTGCGCAAACAATGCAGGCTTTATACCCCAGGCTGGACCCTGCGGTGCCCCCCCCCACACCCACACCCTCAGGCCTTTGGCTGTGAGCACTTGATGTCCTGCTGGTCAGGCATCAGCCCAGAGGACACTGGGCTCCTGTGGCCTCCACAATGGAAAGGCCCTGTGGCTTCGACTACCCACCCGTGCCTAGAGTCTTGGATCCCCCCAGCTGAAGGAGAGCTCACACTGAGCCTCTGGATCAAAGCTAATTCGGCCCTGGAATTAGGAACCCCTCCTGGCTGTGACACCACCAGCTGGGCCCCTGCTCACCACCTCCCAAAGCTGCCATGGTTTCCCATGACAGTAAGCTCAGGAAGCGACTCCAATCCCGGCTGGCCCCTCTCCCAGCTGCCTCCTGCACCTCTACTCAGCCTCGGCTGTGACCTTGTCCTCTGGCTGTACTCCACTGCCTTCGCCCTGGGCTCCGCCATCACCCACTGTGGCTCTACGGGACTAATAATCTATGCCGCTGCCGCAGCACCCCCACTCCTGCACCCCCACTCCAGCAGCAAGCGCTGCCCTCAGTCCCACTCTCCCTGGGGGGGGGGGGCTCTCATCACCCCCACCCCACAGCCCCACCGGGTGTGCTTTTGTAACACTTTCTACTGTGTCCCCCAGCAGGGGACCTAATGTAATTAACGGTGAGGACAGGCTCCATGCCAGGGGACTGTGACACCTGCTCTACCT
Organism: Prionailurus bengalensis; assembly: GCF_016509475.1. Lineage (NCBI taxonomy): Eukaryota > Metazoa > Chordata > Mammalia > Carnivora > Felidae > Prionailurus > Prionailurus bengalensis. The sequence goes on along the minus strand of NC_057350.1, from coordinate 152,793,966 downwards.
TGCATTTAACCCTTAAACTCATACCGACTTACAGAAGAGGGGAAGCCCCAGGAAATGCAACCCAGAGCCAGCTCTGTTCCACCATCCTGTAACAACCAGTGCCTGGGAACCCTCCGTGGCTCTAAGCTCGCCGAGGGCAGGGTCTTCTCCAACGTGCCTGGCACACGGTGAGGACGCCAATATGGACAGAGGGCGGCACACGCGTCCTCCATTTTTAAAGAAACGTTAGTAAAGGGCGCCTGGGTGGCCCAGTCGGTTAAGCATCTGACTGTGGCTCAGGTCGTGATCTCACGGTTTGCGAGTTCGAGCCCCGCATAGGGATCAGAGCCCACTTCGGATCCTCTGTCTCCCTCTCTCTCTCTCACACACAAATAAATAAACATTAGAAAAAAGAGGTTAGCAGGAAACGTCGCACCTCCACGTAAAACGTCCCGATGGCTCCACAGAGCAGAATAAAATCCTAGACCTTCAGAACATGCCAGGCCCAATATAATCCGGCCTCATCCTTTACCGCTGCCCTCCTTACAGGGGCCGCCCCGTCCATGCACTTCCTCAACACAACAAGCCCAGCCCACCTCAGGGCCTCCCTCTGCCCAGAAGGCTCTTTCTTCCACCAAGTATCCATACTGCCCACTCCTTCCTTCCGAGGTGCTTTGATGAGAGGCCTGTCCTGACCCATCTGTCACTTCCTCGGCTTTATCCTCCACCCCAGCAGCGATCTCCACTTACCGTGGAGATCTATTTCGTCTGTGCCTGCCTCCTCTCAGGGCCAGCAACCAAATGTAAGCTCCATGAGAACAGGGACAACGTCTGTTCTGTCCCCTGCTTTATCTCTGGCACCCCAAACTCCGCCTGCCAGAGCAGGTGCTTACAAATGTCCGTTTGGGGGAATGGAAGACCTCCAGTCCTTTGACCTCTCCACTCTGCCCTCTCCAGCAGGCCCCTCCTGTCTTCACTGCCCCCATCGCCCCACCCCTCCCTCTTGCCAAATCCTCAGTTCCTTCCCTTTCCATCAACCTGTTGCAAAACTCTCCTGGATGCATCCCAACGTCCACCTTTTCTGTCAGGGGCCTCACCGTGATGCCAACCAGAGAAAGCCCATCACCCAGGCAGAATCCCGAAGCCCGCCTGGCTTCCCTTTTAGGAAAACCCTCCACTAGCCCTCCCCTCTTGCGGTTGTTAACAGAGCCTCCCACCACGATACAGACACGCCCTGCCTACACTCAGCCCAGCATCTATCCACGGTGCCCAAGGGAAAACACAGGGTCCTTACCCACTGCGCTCTGGGGTCAGAGACCCTCCTGTCCCAGCCCTCCTTCTCCGGGGTACACATTGTCACCCCAACTCTCCATCTGGCTGCTGGCCCCTCTCCTCCTCTTCAGACTCGAGGAACCCCACTCCGTCTTCACTTTGCCCAGAACTGCCAGTCCAGACCTCCTGGTCGCAGCACCAAGACGACTTTCTCGGTCGCGCCTCTCCGCGGGTTTCACCCGAGGTCCCTCCCCTGCTGCCAGCGCTCTCCCCGTGCCCTCTGCGCCATTCTCCTGGCTCTCCCGCTCCCGCTCTCCCTGGCTGGTTCGCGCTGCCCCTCGAGCCCCCGACCCGAAGCCTGTCGACCCCATGACGGCGGCGCGCGGGCCGGCCGGCTCCCTGGCAGTCGGCGTCCTCTCGGCCACCCCGACTCCCTGGACCCGAGGGCGGCGAGCTAGCGTCTCAGTGTCGCTGGCTCTGTCCCCAGGCCCAGCCCGGAGGCGACCGCAAATAGGACCTAAGTGCACAAGTGCCTCCCGGCTGAACCTGGTGCAATCTTCATCCGGGCGAAGTGCCACTCCCGGACCAGGAAACGCTCCCGCTTCCTGCTTGGCTGGCACTCGGGGCCGGGGCCGGCGCCGGGCCGACCGCGGCCGCAGACAGGCCGGGGGCCGGAGGGCCGCGGCGCCGCCTCCCGGAGGAGGCTCCCACCGGGAAGGAGGCACATCCCGCCCCCGCCCCCGCCCCCGCCCCCACCGACACCACCCGGCGGCCCCTCGGGGGCCGAGACCCCGCCGCTGCCGACCTCGGGCCGCCGATAAGCGTCCCGTCGCTTCCGTGCGGGCGCCCAGCCAAGGTCACCGGCGCCGCGGGGGCGACTCACCCCGTGCAGGTGGAAGCCCTCGGCACCGCCCGCGGGCTGCTCGGCGCTGGCGCCCAGGCCCATGGCGGCGGCGGCCCGGCGGCGGCGCCCACCCAGCGGCCCGGCCCGGCGCCACCAGCGCGCACCGGCCGTCTCGGCGCTCGATTGCCCGCGCCTTGTCACGTGGGCGCCTGCCCCACCCACCCTAGATTCTGACGCCCTAGGCAACCGGCCCGCCCCCTGCGTTTCCAGGGACGCGCTCTTCCAACTTCCGGCCGCGAGAGGCGTGCCCAGGACCCTGACTCCGGAATCCGGCTCAGCGCGACGCCCCCTGAGCCGGGCTCGGAGCCGCGAGCGCCGGAGATGAGCACCAGCGACTCCTCCCTTATGGTGCGTGGCCCGAGCGCTGCCCAGCCTGGCCCTTCGGGACTCTCCGCCTCTGGCCCCGAGACCCTCGCGCCCGGCTGCTCTCCTGCCACCTCTCCGACCCTTCCTGCTGCGCCTTTTACCCGCCTTTCGCCCCCCCGCGCCGGCCGCTAACGAAGGGCCTGGCCCTCTCTGGCCTCACTGTTCCTGGCGAGCGCATCTTTTTTTCTCTGGTGTTCTCTGTGCACCCTAAGCCCCAAATCGGTATCCCCACCCAATCCTGTCCTCGAGTTCCCCCAAACCAAAGTATCCTGAACCCATCTCTGTCATCTTGCCATCATCTCCCTCTCCCCTGCCTCTGCCTCTTCTGCGTCCCCCATCTCAGTTATGGCACCGCTGTTTGATCCTGGAGCCTTAACTGTAACCCATCTCAGGTCCTTTCTAATCAGCAGGAAATGTCAGCTCCTACATGTCTCCTGACATCCCCCACTGCTTTTTATCTCCTAGTCCAGAATCACCACCGTCCCTCCCCAGGCACCTGGAACAGTCCCCCCACCCCCACCCCCACCCCACATAGTTCTCTGCTTCACCTCTCTTCACGAGCAGTCCTTCACCAGAGCCATTGCTCATCCATCCACACGCACACACCCCCCCCACACACACATATGAACACATCCCTCCTCCCGCTTAAACCCGTTCTAGCTGCTTCCTATTACCCTGAGGATGATGTCTGAGCTCTTTCAAATGGCCCACGAGGCTGTTTACAACCCAACCACATCTCTCCCCAACCCCCGTACCCACAACCTTTAGGGGAAGTGAGACTTCACTTTGACATCTCAGCCCGTCTTACTGCATGACCTTTGTGAAGCCACACTGTGCATGGGCTTTAGCTTCTTTAACTGTGAAGGCTATGGAGAGAATAATGCATAGGATAATGGTTGGAAAGCCCTAGATACAGTTCCCAACAGGCGATTGACCCACAATAACTTGCAACTCTCACGAGTGGCGTCACCATTCTTATCATTTGTCCTCTCTCTTTCCCCTTATTCCCTTCCTGAGACAAAGCCTCAGTTGAATTCTCCATCACGTTGACCCATAATCTGTGGATAATTCACAAACACCTCCAGACTCCCTCCTAGGGAATGGCATGGAGTTGCTCTTGGGGCTGGGGAAGAACAGAATGAGGCCCGAATGTCCTTTCTCTCTTCCTTTTCCGGAACAGAGGAGGAGCAGGGAGCGGGGGAGAAAGTGGGTCAGAACCGAGACAGAGAAGGGACTGGGGCTGTTGCAGCCGTGACTTCCTCCCCACAGGCTGGGATCATTTACTACAGCCAGGAACAGTATTTCCACCACGTGCAGCAGGCTGCGGCCTTGGGCCTGGACAAATTCAGCAACGACCCCGTACTGCAGTTCTTCAAAACCTATGGGATCCTCAGAGAAGGTAAGGACTGGGCAGTGTCGGCCCCCCGACCTCAGGCACCAGCCCAGCACTGTCGCTCTGGCTCGGCCTGGATGCCTGCCTCCACCCCAGTCACCTTCCCACGGAAGAGGTCTTACGCTCAGTAGCTAGACTCCCAGGTTAATCCGCAGATGGCTGTGTGATCCCTATCTAGTTTGGGCGCTGGGGGATACATGTAATTTGTGGCTCTTGGGCAGCTGGCTGGGAATGCCCTGAGGCCGTTCTTCAGAAATGGCCCCCAGCCCGAAGTCCCAGCCTGCGATGACTCACAGGTACATCTGAGCTCCAAGCCCTCCAGCCGCCCCTTGCAGCCTGGACCCTGGTACCAACAGCCCCTTCAGGGAACTTGGGCCACTGGGGACGTTTGGGGCCAGTTAGCCCAATGATTCTGGCTGGAGCCAGGTGGTGCCAAGTCTCGGGTCAGCTCCGCGACGGGTTCCCACATGTCTGCCGCAGAGCGTCCTGCCCTCTGGGTCTGGAGCCCCAGAACGTAACCACGTGGGCTCTTCTTTGCAGAGCGCATCCAGGATGCCATCAGCAACCTGGAGAGCATCCGGCACCACCCAGACGTGTCCCTGTGCTCCATCATGGCCCTCATTTATGCTCACAAGTGCTGTGCAGCTGTCGGTGAGTGCGGCCGTGCCCAGCGGGGCAGAGACCGCCCCGCTCCAGGGATGCAGCCCCCAAGGGCCACCGCAGGAGATACGTGCCCCGGTGACAGCACATGCTGTTGGCCAGTGAGGAGGGGCTTCCATTCCCTCCCCCAGGGGCCTCAAGGAAGACCCGTGCCCAGGCCCGACTGAGTGGGAGCCATGCGCAGAGAGGGTGACAGCGGGAGGGGTCCTCCTTCCAGCTCCCAAGAGTTGGGAAGACACCCTCTTTCCTTCGCCAAGATCTTGATGAGGGCGAATCGAGTTGGTGTAAATAGTCCCACCCCTAATGTCCACCTCTCTAGAGGCAGGGAAAGATTCCAAGACGCTACGAACCACGATGTCCCCTCCCAGGATGGACTGTGGGCCTGAGGTAGGCGATTCAGTTTGGTCTGTCTGCTCAGCAAGCTGCCAGGCACAGAGGAGAAAAGATAAATCTCAGCCAGCAAAGCCAAGTGCGGGCGTGGGCGGCTCCTGGGGTTTCCAGCGCCTGGGCTCCTTGGAGTCTCCCGCGTGTTAGAGGAGGCTCACAGTGGCCAGAGAGGTCCCCGAGCCCTCAGTGCCTCCTGCGGGGCCAGGCCGCCCTGCTCACTCTGCCTTGCCCTCTCCCTCCTCCTGGATTCACAGACCGAGAAGCCGTTCAGGAGCTCGAGAACAGCCTGAAGGAAATCCGCAAGACAGCCGGCGGAACTGCCCTGTACTATGCTGGCCTCTTCCTCTGGCTCGTGGGCCACCGTGACAAGGCCAAGGAGTACATCGACCGCACGCTGAAAGTTTCCAGCAGCCCCAGAGAGGTACCTGCCTCGGGCATCATGAGGGCAGCAGCTGCAGAAAGCAGCATCCAAACACATCAGCCTGGGGTGACCGTTACTCCCCCCGGGGCACCCCGGGGACTGGGAGAGGGCCGCACCTGAGCACGGACGAGACCCTGGGTCTCACAGGGGCCCCCGCCCACGTTGTCTCAGGGTTCGGCCGAGTACACGCTGGCATGTGTCCGGAGTCTAATCTGCAGACAGGTGTTCCGTAGCCAGTGCTGTATATTTTTAAAATCTCGGATGAGTTGCTGACATTGAGAAACCAAAAGGTTTTTACCTAAAAGGCCAGATTTCCTGGTTCTTTTGGCAAACTAGATGAGCGGTCTCCACCGTGGGCCTACCTTGCCTTCTTGCAGGGGTCTGCTGGCCGTCAGCAGCGGCCCATACCGTGGATCGCATATTGGATCTCACATGCTGTGGATCTCACACGTGGGGGATCTCACACGTGGGGCATCTGTACTAATGGTAGAGTTTGAAGCCTCAATCTAGGCTCAGTCTAGTCACCACCGCAGCAGGGGTGATGTCACCCCCCCCCACCAAAGGGGTGAAAATTGTTTCCCGGAGGAGGGGGTGAAAAAAAATCTTACTATATAACACACAGAGGGGCGGGGGCAAAAAAAAAAAAAGTATAAAACACAGATTTACACACTACATAAACAGATAGTATATCTGTGATATTAAAATGTCTTGGAGGGAGGGGAAACGATTCGGGAAAATGTCTGGAAAGGCTCCTTAGGAGGAGAGTAACGGTACAGAGTGAGAAACCCTGGTCTAGGGCAGAGGGATGCTTCAGGGCAATGTGGTCCAACGACACCTCGGACCTCACCTCCCAGGCCCGGCTGCCTATCCAGCAGAGACTGGGTGAAGGCTGGAGCAGAACTGTCAAGGCCCCCGAGCTCACAATGGCCCCTGCTCATTCCTGCCTCCATGCAGGCCGGGCCCCGCGCTGGGCTAGGACATGGAGAGGGCTGGAGTGGTGGCCCCCTGATCCCAGTGTTGAGTAGACAGCCAATGACAAGACGGGTGGGAGTGTGTCAGTAGGGGTAGCAGAGCCACAGGGGTCCAGGGAAGGGCCCAAGCCCAGCCTGGAAGGTCACAGAAGGCTTCTGACAGGAGGGCCCTCCCAGGCTGAGCTTTAGAGACCAGTGGTAGTTGATGGGGTGAGGGGGCTTTGGTCAGGAGGGCTGGGCTGGGAAGGAGCAATCAGAGCGAAGTCCTGACAGTGAGAGAGAGCAGGGCCGCCCTGGAGTCTGCAAGTAGGTGTGCCTGGCAGGGCCTGGGGGTGGAGAGTGACAGGGGTCGGACAAGAGGCTCCGCGCGGCCAAGGACTTCATCTTCTGTCTTGTTCTGATCCCAGGGTTATGTGCTCAGAGGCTGGGTGGACCTCACCTCAGACAAGCCCCACATCGTGAAGAAATCCATCAAGTACCTGGAACAAGGAATGCAGGACGCCAAAGATGTGCTGGGGCTGATGGGAAAGGTGGGCAGCGGGGGACGGAGGCGGGGCGGGGGGTTGTCTCTGCCTGGGCCATTGGAGCCAAAGATCCACCGGGGGACTTCGGGCCAGACGCTCTGTCTCCAGGCCCTCTCCCGGCCGATGAGGAGCGGGGGCCCAGAGACAGTCAGGGTCACACGGCAGCCCAGGGCCCACTCGGTTCTCACAGTCCTTCTGGCACGGTGTGGGTTCCCGTCTCGTTCTGCATGGGTGGGGCGGGGGGGGGGGGTGTGGGTCTTCTCAGGGTCTGTCCTTTTGTCTCTGCCTCTCCTTTCTCACCCGTTAAATTCAATGGGCCGTAAGGGGAGGGAGGTGCGTTGCAAGTTTTATGTTTTCTGATCTCCACTTAAGTTCCTTTTTTCTTACGTGACCCTCACGGAATCAGCCTATGAGAGAAAAACTAGCCTCTTATTCCCTTCTCTTTGCGTATATCTTAGAAAAGTGAACGTGTCCTCATTTAAAAACAAAACAAAACAAAACAAAACAAAACAAAACAGAAGGCTACTAAAGTCAAAAGATGAATGATAACGACATCCTCAGCCCCCCTGCTCCAGACAACTCACGTGGCCATTTTAGGGCAGCGTCTCCCAGTCTTGCTTCTAGGCACGTGGTTCCGCATGTGCCCTCGCCGGGCCTTCTGGGAAGCAGGAGCCAAGGGGATCCTGGAGCAGGAGGTTTATCGGGGGGCGCCCTTGGGACCAGCACCTGCGGGGAAAGGGACAGGAGCAGGGCTGGGTGACAGAAGTGGCTTCGTGACACGGCGCAGGCCTCAGCCGAGTCGGGGTTCTAGGGCTGGGGCGGCCCCTCCCTGACTATGTGCTGGATGGGGGCTACCCCCTGGGGACGGGTGTGACCTGGCAGGAGGCCACTTCCTTTAGCCACGGATGACCCCACAGGGGTCAGCTGTCAGCTGCCAGCTCTCCTGGTCCTGAAAGGGTTCCCACTGAGCACCTCCGCAGGGCAGGAGATAGCGTTGTTTGGTATGCTTAATATTGACATCTTTAATATGTTTCATACAGCTGTAATCACAGGGCATCCTGTCATTTGGTTCCCTTTTCTTCACGTAAGATTCCACCATATGTAAATGTCACCTTGAACATCTCCATCAAGCCAGTCCCCTGTTGCCTGGGCCCAATATAATTTGTCACCCCAATCTCCTGTTGTTTGGACCGTGACATCGTCTACAGTTTATACTTAGAGTGCTGCAGTGGGGTCCCTGGGTGGCTCAGTCGGTTAAGCGTCCGACTCAGGATCTCACGGTTCATGGGTTCGAGCCCCGCGTTGGGCTCTGTGCTGACAGCCCAGAACCTGGAGCCTGCTTCGGATTCGGTGTCTCCCTCTCTCTCTGCTCCTCCCCGACTCACACACACACACTCTCTCTCTCTCTCTCAAAAATAAATAAACATTAAAAAGAAAGAAAGAAAGAGGTCTGCAGTGAGCACATGTATGCATAAACCTTCATCTAGAACAGTCCTCCTCTTGTTCTTAATAAGTCGTGGAAGGGCGGGTTGCCGAAGGTCTAACAAAAGCTCCCCTCAGAGCCCAGTTTCAAGTCCTTTGGGAGCAGTGCCCTCTGCCCCTCAGGCACATGTCGTGCCTCCCTCAGGAGAACCTGGTGGCTGACACTGGCCTGCAGAAGCCAAACTCTGGCCCAGGGGGCCCTGACAGAGAAAAACAAGACGCTTTTTAAGGGGGCTACCTGCAAGCACTAGCCGCCCCTGGGCCTGGGTGAGCGGTTTTCAGCGATAAGCTTGAAGAAAGCGAACGGGGTTCAGCATCTGACTTCGGCTCAGGTCATGATCTTGCAGTTCGTGACTCCGAGCCCCGCACGGGGCCCTCCGCTGTCAGTGCAGATCCTCTGTCCCCCTCTCTCTGGCCCTCCCTCACTTCACACCCTCTCTCTCTCTCAAAAATAAACATTAAAAAAAAAAAAAAAAAAAAGAAATTTAGAAAAGAAAGCGAATGGGAAACGAGTGGGCCGTTGGTGGAACTCAGAAGTGCCCGGCACCCCCGGGCCTCCCTCTAGCGGGTCCCCTCGCGTGGCCCTGCTGGATCCCACGCCTGCTCGGGGCTCACCCGTCTCCCTGGAGCCCCTGCCTTGCCTGTCCAGGAGCCCAAGATTGCTGTGGACCCTGATTTGTCGCTCTGAGCGCTGACTGCTTCCCCAGGGGCTTCGAGGGGGCCTACAGTGCCCACGTGTCAGGCTCTGCTCCTGTCCTGGCAGAAACACTGACACCGCCCCCTCCCTCCGTGGGCACCGATGGAGACTCCTCTCTTGGGCTTTCAACAGGCGACATACTTCATGCTGCAGCAGAACTACTCGGAGGCCCTGGAGGTGGTGAACCAGATCACCGGCACCTCGGGGAGCTTCCTGCCCGCCCTCGTCCTAAAGATGCGGCTGTTCTTGGCTCGGCAGGACTGGGAGCAGGCGGTAGAAACAGGACACAGGTGAGGGGCGGGGGTCGCTTCCTTTCTTTGCCAGCCGAGGGCGCTGATAGGGTCCCATCGTACGAGCTGGGGAGATGGAGACGCCATGTATTTGACCGAAGACAAAAAAGTGACTATTGTTGACAGTGGAGCTATGAATGGTGATGCGATCACATGGGGAGGGCAGGGAGGATGCGGTCTGATGGACACACAGAGAAATGGGCATTATCTAGAGGCACGAGCTGATCGTGTAGGAGGGCGCTGGAGGGAACGACCCAAAGAATCCAAAGCAGCCAGGTTATGGGACGACAAGCAGTTGTCTCTAAGGAGAGGAGGGCAGGGGGGAGTAAAGGGACCGGTGCACTATTTAATTGTTTTCAACTACGGGTATGATATACTGTGATAAAAGCTTCAGGGGGAGAGGTCCCCGGTGACTTAGCTGAGGCTGGGCACGTCAGCCAGACGGCCAGCTCTAGGGAGTCCCTGGGCCACGTGGAAGCCAGGCACCTCGTCAGGGTGACCTGGGAGCGCTGTCCTCGTCGATAGAAAACAAGACCACTTCAGGGGAAGGGTTGTCTGATGGAAGGTTTTCTGAGGATGGGATTTTCTAGATAAACCGAAGCCTCTCTCTTTAAACTCTTAGCGCCTCAACTATTTCTATTAAGTAATTCTAAATGTTCTCCCCCAAAGAGAGTCGCAGGCTAATTTTATTTTTTTTTCCCGAGCGATCACAAGTTATCACTGTGAAACGTTACTGAATTGTGGTAATACACCCCACACAGTTCAAGAACAAAACAAATCGCAAGCAGACCCCTTGCCCCGCTGTGGACGGATGGTAATTTCTCTCATGATCTTCACTGATATCTGCGTCTCCGAGAGAGGCGGCCGGTCACAAATGAACGGGAATTTCTGCCAGCTCGGCCCGCGGGGGCCCCCACGTGCAGTGCCTGTGTGGGCCTGGCTGATGCCTGGCCAGTGTCCTTGGCGGGAGCTGGCTCAAGAACTTGCTCTGGAGGCCTGGCCTTCGGCCAGCGGGATACCTGGGGACACCTGGCCGAAAGCCACAACCTCAGTGTGCACCACCTCCCTCGCCCAGCCCCCCTGCCCCGGTGTTTAGTGCCAAAGGGCTGAGGCCCACACCCGATGCCTGCCCTCCTGGAGGTTTTCCCAGGTAGTGGTGCTCCCAGAACTTATCTTTTTAAGTTTGTTTGTTGGTTTAAGTAATCTCTACGCCCAGCGTGGGGCTTGAACTCACCACCCCAAGATCAAGAGTCTCATGCTTTTCACACTGAGCCAGCTGGGCGCCTAGCCCCCATTGCCTTTTTTTTTTTTTTTTTTAAATCTCTGCCCCCCTCTAGGTGTGTTTCTCTTTCCATCCCTAATATTATTTATTTTTCCCTGTCCTCTTGTTTTCCTTCGTCAACATTAGAATAAGTATTTCTTTTATTAGTCTTTTCAAAAACTTTTTTTTTTATGCTTATTTTTAAGAGAGACAGAGCAGGAGCAGGGGAGACAGGGAGAGAGGGAGACACGGAGAAAGAGAGAGAGAGACACGGGGCGGGGGGAGACACAGAATCTGAAGCAGGCCTCAGGCTCCCGATGTGGGGCTCGAACTCAAGAACCATGAGTTCATGACTTGAGCCAAAATCAGACGCGTAACCGACTGAGTCGCCCAGGAGCCCCCTTATTGGTCTTTCTAAAGATGCAGCTTTGAGTTTTGTTAATGGTCTCTACCGCATCTCTGTTTTCTACTTCATTAATGTCTGCTCTTTATGATTTCCAGCGACTTCTTCCTTTGGGGCTGTTCTGCTCTTGTTGGATCAAGGGCTGTTCAACTCTTGAGGTGGATGCCTGGCTGACCCATTCTCAATCTTCTTTTAGAATATCAGTGTGTACGTCTGTGGATGTCCCTCAAGGCACGATTTTTAGTAGTATCTACACATCTGGATGCATATATTTTCAGGATCATTTTGGCTCTAAGAATTTTCTAATAACCACTCTGATTCTTCTTTAGTGCATAAGTTATTTAAAAGTTTTTTGGGGGGAGACATCTGGATGGCTCAGGCGGTTGAGCATCAGACTCTTGATCTCAGCTCAGGTCACGATCTCAGGGTCATGGGATCGAGACCAGCTTTGTGCTGAGCACTGAGCTTGCTTGGGATTCTCTCTCTCTCTCCCTCTCTCCCTCTCTCCCTCTCTCCCTGTCTCCCTCTCCCTCTGCCCTTCCCCTGTTGGTTCTCTCTCTCTCTTTAAAACAAAATTTTTTAGGAGAGCCTGGGTGGCTCAGTCGGTTAGGCAACTGACTTGGGTTCAGGTCATGATCTCACGGCTCGTGGGTTCGAGCCCCGCATCAGGCTCTGTGCTTAGAGGTCAGAGCCTGGAGCCTGCTTCAGGTTCTGTGTCTCCCTTTCTCTCTGTTCCTCCCCTGCTCGTTCTCTGTCTCTCTCTGTCAAAACTAAATAAACATTAAAAAAATTTTTTCTAAATAAATAATTTTTTTTTTAATTTTAAGTTTTATTTAAATATCCAAATGTGTTTGGTGAGTACCTTCAGAATCACCATGAATGGTTAGAACTGTTTGAATGTTAACTGTGCCTATCTAATCATGTTAGAATTTTGTGTGTTCATTAGAGTAACACTCTTTTTTCTAATGTTTATTTGAGAGAGAGAGAGAGAGAGTGTGTGTGTGTGTGTGTGTGTGTGAGAGAGAGAGAGAGAGAGTTGGGGAGGGGCAGAGAGAGAGGGAGACACAGAATCGGAAGCAGGTCCCAGGCTCTGAGCGGTCAGCACAGAGCCCGACGCGGGGCTCGAACTCACAACCTGTGAGATCATAACCTGAGCTGAAGTTGGACACTTAACCACCCAGGCGCCCCTAAAGTAACCCTCTATTAAGCAGAAGGCCATCCCTGACCAGGCTGAAAAATATATGAAGTTTCCTATAAAGAAACAGAACATCGAAAACCCCACAGTACGTATGACCAGAAACCGCATGTTCACAATGAAACGCATGATGGAAAGCGAGGTTCTCTTTCCATCTGACAGCACGGATTGCCCCCTAGGCACCTCTCCACCACCCCAGGACCATGGTACGATAATCACGCCTGTGTTCACTGCAACATGAATGGCCTCTGTCACAAAGACACCCCAGACATATGACTTAAATAACGTGAAAGGTTATTCCTCTGCCAGGTAAAAGTTCGGGTGGTTGCCCAGGACAGGGGCAGCAACTTCACTCTGGAGGGTCCCGCGCCCCTTCTTTCTGCCACTCTACCTAGGATGCGGCTCGCATGGCCCACATGACAGCCAGTAGGAAGGAGGAAAGAGAAGAAATGGAAGGCATATGCTGTGAGGGTACAGCTGGACGTCACATGGGGCACTTGCATTCACATCCTGTTGGCCAGAACTTAGTCACAGGGCCACACCTAAGCTGCAGGGGGAGGCTAGGAGATGTAGTGTTTATTCTGGGTAGCAAGTGCCCAGCCAAGTGGGGAGTTCTATTTTGTTTGTTTGTTTGTTTGTTTGTTTTAAGTAGGCTCCTCACCAAGCACGGAGCCCAACACAGGGCTTGAACTCACAGCCCTGAGCTCAAGACCTGAGCTGAAGGGACACCTGGGTGGCTCATTGGTTAAGCATCTGACTCTTGATCTCAGCTCAGATCTTTTTTTTTTTTTTTTTCAATGTTTATTTATTTTTGCACAGAGAGAGACAGAGCATGAACGGGGGAGGGGCAGAGAGAGAGGGAGACACAGAATCGGAAACAGGCTCCAGGCTCTGAGCCATCAGCCCAGAGCCCGATGCGGGGCTCAAACTCACGGACCGCGAGATCGTGACCTGGCTGAAGTCGGACGCTTAACCAACTGCGCCACCCAGGTGCCCCTCAGATCTTTTTTTTTTATGAATATAATTTATTGTCAAATTGGCTTACAAACAACACCCAGTGCTCATCCCAACAAGTGCCCTCCTCAATGTGCATCACCCACTCTCCCCTCTCCCCCCCCGCCACGCACCCTCAGTTTGTTCTCTGTATTTAAGAGTCTCTTGTGGTTTGCCTCCCTCCCTGTCTGTTTTTTTTTCCCCTTCCCCTCCCCCATGGTGTTCTGTTAAGTTTCTCAAGATCCACATATGAGTGTAAACATGTATCTGTCCTCCTCTGACTGACTTATCAGCATAATACCTTCCAGTTCCATCCATGTTGCTGCAAATGGCATGATTTCATTCTTTCTCATTGCCAAGTAGTATTCCATTGTATATATAAACCACATCTTCTTTATCCATTCGTCAGTTGATGGACATTTAGGCTCTTTCCATCATTTGGCTATTGTTGAGAGTGCTGCTATAAACATTGGGGTACAAGTGCCCCCGTGCCTCAGCACTCCCGTATCCCTTGGGTAAATTCCTACCAGTGCTATTGCTGGGTCATAGGGTAGATCTATTTTTAATTTTTTGAGGAGCCTCCACACTGTTTTCCAGAGCGTTAGCTCAGATCGTGATCTCAGGATCATGAGTTCAAGCCCTGGTCTCCCTCCACGCTGGGGGTGGAGCCTATTAAAAAAAAAAAAAAGATCTGAGATGAAATCAAGAGTCAGACACTTCACCTACTGAGCCTCCCAGGTGCTGCCCTGGGAGTTCTGTTATTAGAAGGAGAAGGGTAGAATGGATAATACAAGACAATCAGAAGTGGCTGCCACATCACCCTGGCCTTGCCTGTGAATACTCTCGATTCATGGGGCTCCTCTTCCTATTTCAGAATCCTAGAAAAAGATGAAAGCAATATTGACGCCTGCCAAATCCTAGCTGTGCATGAACTTGCGAGAGAAGGAAACATAACCATAGTAAGTTCTTTCAAGACTCAGGAGTCAGACCTTGAAACACGCACAGCCTGAGAGAAAGCCCTCTTAGTGCCCTCATCCCCAGGGTCTTGGAGGGTGCTCCCTGGATCTCAGCTCCTCCCTCCCTCCCTCCCTCCCTCCCTCCTACTCCGTCAAGGGGAAGTCCTCTGGTTTGCTCTTTGGGTCGGCAGTGAAGTTGACTGTGGTTCAGGTTCACCTGGATAAGCCTTGGGATCCTCACTCATAAAGTGAAGAAAATCCCCACCACTTTGTGAGGTTGTTATAAGGATTAAACGGGGTGACAAACGGGACAGCTTGGAACAGTGCCTGATGTCATGAAATGCCATTTTTATTTTTAAAAAAAAAATTTTTTTAACATTTATTTATTTTTGAGACAGAGAGAGACAGAGCATGAACGGGGGAGGGGCAGAGAGAGAGGGAGACACAGAATCGGAAGCAGGCTCCAGGCTCTGAGCCATCAGCCCAGAGCCCGACGCGGGGCTCGAACTCACGGACCGCGAGATCGTGACCTGAGCGAAAGTCGGACGCTTAACCGACTGAGCCACCCAGGCGCCCCATGAAATGCCATTTTTAAAAAAAAATTTTTTTAAGTCAATAAATGTTTATGTAAGGATTTTCACATGTGATTCCTTCCACTGCCAATCACCATAGTTCCTCCTAAGTCCAAATCTAATCTTCAAAATAACCCAGAGTTCTTTCTGTTGGGCATCTTTGATCTCCACTTGAATATGGACGTACCTCAAAAATTCCCCACCTGTAATCTTGGGGATCCAATTTTTGTACTTTAGGGGTCAGAGTAGATACATCTGCCTCGTTCTCAATTTCAAACAGCCTCTGAATGTGAATGAGTCCAAATCATATTCACCCCTCAACCAGCACACCCTAGAATTGTACAGATTGTTGGGATACTCCACTACCTAAGATTTTTTAAATTTGTTAGGTCTTTCGCAGAGTTTTAGCAGATAGATGTCTTGTCGAACACATAGTTCTGTGAATAAAGGAAACCCCACATATACTCTATTAGGTGTTTCCAATGATGTAGGTCTGCCGAAAAAGCAGGTATTGGCCAGGTAGAGCCTAGCCCCAAACTTGCTCCTAAGCCCTGTAGTGTTCCACAGAAACCCAAAACAGCCCCCAAACACAGAAACACTTCTTCGT
The DNA here is from genome assembly GCF_016509475.1 of Prionailurus bengalensis. Taxonomy (NCBI): domain Eukaryota; kingdom Metazoa; phylum Chordata; class Mammalia; order Carnivora; family Felidae; genus Prionailurus; species Prionailurus bengalensis. The sequence continues at coordinate 152,778,633 of NC_057350.1, read as the reverse complement.
GAAAACCTCAATACCAGGATAGGTTTTTATCTTTAAGAAGAGTTTGCATTCTCACCCTATAACATTGCCTTTTGAGTAAATACACTGCTTCTGTGAAAAGCGTGACAAATCAGGAGTCGCTAAGGGGTCATGATAGCAAGAAGAAGCTTCCGGTTCCTTCTGCGCAGCTCTGAGATTGTGCGTTTTGTGCGGTGGGGTGAGACAGAGGGTACAGTCCATGTTTAGAAGGAACCCTCAAAAGAGGCCCCAGCACCATCGCTGGGTAGGAACCAGAGAACAGATGGGCCTGTCTTCAACTTCATGCAACCCAGGAGCCTTGGGCAGGCCTTCCAGGGGCCTGAGGGTTAATCCTAGGGGCAGAGTTGTCTGAATGCCCGTCCTTCACCCCCCACCTCTCCCTGGCCCAGGCTGCTCAGTGCTAAGCTTGCTTTGCACTGACTGAGCAGAGTAGACCTGCCCCATCCGGGGTTTCACTCCTGGCACTTCTTTGCAACCGGGAACTAAGAACTCCCCACTCCTCGCTCCTCGGTAGGGAATGGACAGAGGAGTCAACCAGAAAGGACAAAGGCTTTGGAGTCAGTCACCCGGTTGGCTGAGTGACCTCAAGCAAATTACCTAACCTTTCTGACCCTCTGTCTGCTGGACTGGACAATTCAGACAGCTCTATTGACTTCCAGGGCCTTTGAGAGGATTCACTGGCATGACAAGGGGGCACCAGTGTGGTGACTCATGTCACCATGGAGCAGAGGCTCGAGGCCAGGGACTCGCCATGACCATCTGCTCTTGGGCCAGCCCAGGTGATGTGCCGCCGGCCTGGTCAGCCGCTGTGTGGGCACCATGACAGCTGGCTTCTGGCTCTGGCCGGGTGGGTCCGAAAGGGCAACTTTTCTTCGCAAATCCATGAACAAAGGGGCACTGCCAGCTCTTAGGTGCATAAGCTCCTGAAAGTTCCACTACAGGGCTTTGAAATCATACTGGTGCCTGGGCCCACCCCAGTCCAGTTGAACCCAAATCTCTGGGCTGGCCTCTGGGCATGGGTGTTTTAAGATCTCCCAGGGGGTGCTAAGGGACGGCGGGGTTGTGAACCTCTGCCCAGCTTCCACTTTATATATTGCCTCTGACGTTGTCTGTTTTGTCCCCACAGGCTGCCAATCATGTTAGAAACCTGATTAAGGCACTGGAGACAAGAGAGCCCCAAAATCCAAACCTCCATCTTAAAAAAATCCTTGTGGTTAGCAGGCTGGTAAGAAGGCTCCTTTCCAGGTTCCTGAAATCGTGCTTCTGGCCGGGTGTTCCTAAGGGGAGTCCTATGCCCCCCCCCGGGAGCCCCCCGGGGACCCTGCCCTCCCCTCTTTGGCTCCAACTTGGCCTCTCAGGCCGATGGCCCATACCTAGCGGCCCCTACCCGCCTCTGAACAACACCTGTGTCTCATACACTCCGTTTCCTTGGCCCGGATGTCACTCAGGGACGCTGTAAAGATCAGAGCCATTGGGTCTGACAGTGCTTTTAGAGTAGGAGGCTCCTTATTTGGGGGAAGAGAGCAGTGTTGTGGCTGTTACACGGCAGAGCTATGCCTGCCTCTAGCTCGGGGTGCCAGGGCACCCAACTGCCATATTGTCTCTCTGTGGAAGTGACCTGGAAAGTCGGGCCTGCCCGCACCCCCTCTGCCATCAGGCAGGTGCAAACAGACCAGGTCGCCAAACAGTCTGTCTCTGTCAGACCCTTCAGCCCCAAAGCACATTGACTAGAAGGAGTTGCTGCAAAATCTGGGGTGGCTGTGGGGCCTCAGGAACCAGAACCGTGCGGTTGAATGCCACTGGGACGCCATCCCTCCCTCAGGGACACACACCTGTGTCTGCTTCTCTGTGCTCGTTCTCCACACACGGCCGGGAACATGGCTGCCCTCGGGGCCACATCCCCCCAACAGGGCACAAAGGGCTCTGCCCCCCCTTCAGTTTTTGAAAAACTTCTTGGCGACTCAGACAGGAGGTGGGCCCTTTGGAGGGCCCCGTTCCTGGAGGCAAATTCCACAGATGTGGCCAGTGTGAGGCTTTGGAAGCTGGACAAGTGCACAGCCCCGGCTATATGGGTCATGGGCCCCTCTTAGTCTCTCCTAAGCACCCGAAACGGGACTGCCAAAGTGTCCCCCATTTCTGACACGGCCTTGCTCGGACAAGCTGGACTGACGGGTCTCCCTATTCCCACATGTCCGTTCCTTGCAGTGTGGAAGGCACCAGGCGATTCTGCAGCTGGTGTGTGGCTTCATTGAGCGCACATTCGTGGCCACAGCCGCCTACGCCCACGTGGCCACAGAGCTGGGCTATCTCTTCATCCTACAGGACCAAGTGAAGGAGGCATCTCTGTGGTACTCGGAGGCCATGAAATTGGATGAGAGCAGTGTGGCTGCCTTGACAGGTCTATGCGGTCCGGGCAAGGGAGGGGGTGGGGGTGCGGGAAGGCAGGTCGCAAGGTAGCCTCCGTGGGTCCAGAAGAGAGGCGCTGGGAAGCATCTTCCCTAGAGGGTGTGTGAGTTTTGGAGTACATTGTATGATGGGGTGCCATTCCATGAATTGGTGTCTGTTTGAGAGAGAGAGAGAGAGAGAGAGAGAGAGAGAGAGAGAGTGTGTGTGTGTGTGTGTGAGAGAGAGAGAGTGGGGGAGGGGCAGAGGGAGTGAGGGAATCTCAAGCAGGCTCCACATGTGGGGCTCGATCCCACAACCCTGGGGTCATGACCTGGGCCGAAATCAAGAGTTAGGCACTCAACCAACTGAGTCACCCAGGCACCCCGTGAATCAGCAAGCATAGATGTAAGAGACACAGGAACTGTCAGAGTGTGGCCACAGCCACTCGGATCTGCATCAGACCTCCGATGTCCACACTGTGACCCCCTGGAGGACCAGCAGCCTGCCCCTTCCGCTCGGGGACCCTGCCTCTTCTCAGGCCCGGCAAGGCCAGTGGTGGAGAGGGTCCCAGTCCGGGAGCACCCCAACCCAAAGCCCCTAGACTCTCCCTCTGCAGGCCCTGAGCTGAAAGGCCACCAGAGCAATAGTTTTGAGAGTTTTACTTCCCTGTCTGTCCAGAGGCCCGCCCACCCCGCTCTAGAGAAAGGTCAGTAAATTTCCCAGACCCCAATTTTCATTTTACACATTTTGTTTTTAAGCCTTCAAATCTACGGCGTCTGGTGAACTCTGAACCAGCAACTTAATTTTGGTTGAGGAAACTGTATGGTCCCAGGCTCAAGGCAGGCTGGCTCCTTGCCCCAGCTCTCAGGAGCCGTGTCTTTTGGGTCCAGCCACTTCTCTCTATGGTCCAGGCTCTTTGCCAGCACAGCACGGTTATCTGAGAGGTTGTTCACGTCAGCTGACCCGTGAGCCCATGCATCTTCCTCCACTTCCAAACCCATAAAATCCTGGAAGACGTTTTGAAAAGATAACGCAGCCCCAGAAAGAGAGAAAGCTGCCTTTGGTGGACCAGAAACTTTGAGAACGTCACATTTCTAGAGGATACAAAACAGATAGCATCAAAAGTAAGGAAATGACAAGCCATTCTGGAAAGCCGTATGCCAACATGGTACACAGACGGGGCAGCTAAAGAAACGAGCAGACCCGTTTTCTCCCAAAGAGCTCCAAGAAAAACAAAAGTTGACAAATAACAAGGGGCGCCTGGGCGACTCAGTCGGTTGAGTGTCTGACTCTTGGTTTCGGCTCAGGTCATGATCTCACGCTTTGTGAGATTGAGCCCCCTCGGGCTCTGCGCTCCCAGCGCCTGCTGGGCATTCTCTCTCTCCCTCTCTCGCCTCTCTTTCTCACTCTCTCTTTCTCAAAATAAAAAAAATAAACATTAAAAAAAAAAAGCAAGCTCATGGTCGCTGGAGGCTGGGAGCTACACAAGCCACGGGGCAGTCAGCGAGATGACAGGGGGACCAGAGAATGGAATCAAGGAGACCTTTCAAGGCGGTGGGGCAGGAGGGAGCAGAGCAGAGCCCCTGTTTCCCACCACCACCAGGGACATGAAGGACAAAAAGACTTGCTCCACACACAGGCCACACCCCCTAGGACAGCCCCCACCCAGCTCAGTCCTTCCCCACTTCCTCATTCAGGGGAGCCCCCTCGCCAGTCAGCCAGAAGGGAAGTCCAGGGCCCAGAAAAACAGTGACCTTAACAATTTGGGAAATCTGCCTCAGCTGCTAATACTCATCAGTCTAGTCCGTTTGTAAATCTGCTAACAGTTTGAAAGAGGGGCCAAGTGGACCATGCAAAGCCAAGGCCCTCTGAGGAGCCAAGTTTAAAGCCAGATACAGAAAAGACTTCGCCACCCCCCACTAAAACACCAGGGTTTTCAGAGGCTACAATGTCAGTCAATAAGTAAAGAAGAGGCTACTATGGCAAAGATTGTAGAGAACGAAAAAGTTACTGAACATTACAAATAACGATTGCAAAGTAAATTAACTCCATAGATGAGCCAAATAGCAGGATGCATATAAGTGAAAAACCAGGATGTTCATTAGGAAGACAGTCAGGAATAAATACACCAAAATGACCAAGAAATATCTATAAAAGAGATCCCTCTTTTATAGTAGTAGGAATAGAAGGATTTGTCTTCCCAAACTCAAAACACATTACAGAACGCCAGTAGGTAATTAAGTCAGCTCCAGGTCAATGCTGGAGTAAACAAGAACAGAAACAGGTCTTACAAATAAAGTGACATTTCAAACCAATATGGCGGTAGGTTTCAACAATTCATGGTTGGACATCTGGCTATCCAGTATGAAAAATGTAAAGGGAAGTTCCCAGCTCACGCCATATTCAGAGATAAACTTCAGGGGCGCCTGGCTGGCTCAGTTGGTAAAGCATGTGACTATTAATCTTGAGGTCGTGAGTTCAAGCCCCACATCAGGGGTAAAAATTATTTTAAAAAATGTTTTTTTAATTTAAAAGCTCCAGGTGAACTAAACATTTAAACATAAAAGTTCAGCTGGACTTGGGTTCCCTGGAGGAAACTCAGAAGCCCTAAAAGAAAATATTTTACGGATCTATGTAAAACTTTAGAACTAATGGATGGCAAAAGACAGTGAAAAATAGTTAAAAGGTGAATGGCAAACTGGTAGAAAATGTTTGCTATAAAGGGTTAATAATCTTAATATTTATGAAGAGAAAACAAATCGCCCTAAAATAAAATCAGGCTAGGGGCGCCTGGGTGGCTCAGCCGGTTAAGCGTCTGACTTTGGCTCAGGTCATGATCTCACGGTTCGTGGGTTCAAGCCCCGCATCGGGCTCTGTGCTGACAGCTCAGAGCCTGGAGCCTGCTTCAGAACCTGTGTCTCCTTCTCTCTCTCTCCTTCTTCCCTCCCCCGCTCGTGCTCTGTCTCTGTCTCTCAGAAATAAATAAAAATTAAAAAAAAAAAAAAGAATCAGGCTAAAGCTAGGTACAGGAGATTCACAGGAGAAAAGAAAGGGGCATTAAATGTATGGAAAAATGCTCCTTTCCCCTCTTGGTAAAAAAAAAGGAACTAAAATGAGTTGTTTTTCACGTTTTCACTGGCAAAGAGTAAAGCACGTCGTGGAGGTTGTGGGGAAAGGCTACTTTCAAATTCTTGGCAGTAACACTAATTCAAACATCTCCAGAGGACAAGTTGGCCTTATCTATCAACATTTTAGATATACACGCCCTTTGACCAATCAACTCGACTGCAGGAATTAGAACGCGGAAATATGTTTACCGTGGCACTGGAGCATTTAAGCATCGAAAGCAAACTAGATGCGAAATGAGGTGTCCTTCAACGGGGCAGTAGTTAAATAAAATGTCCCAGCCACGGTGCATGGTTAAAGGCAGAGCACGAGCTAGGGATATGCTTCCCTGCCTGCCTCGTGCCTCGAATTCTTTACCAGGAGCGAGCATCGCTCTTTACGTTTGCGGAGATGTTGGGAAAGGCCCCCTGCACAGCCGCCCGTCCTTCCGCTGTCTCATCCCTGCTCTTGGCCCGAGGGCCTGCCGGCTCCGTGTCCGAGCTGGCTCCTCACGCTTGTCCTGCCCCGTTCCCAGGGATCATCTGGTGCCAGATCTTGGACGGCCACCTGGAGGAGGCTGAACAGCAGTTGGAATTTATGAAGGAGGTGCAGCAGTGTCTCGGAAAGTCTGAGGTCAGAGCTCCCTGGGGACGCGGGCCGCTCCAGGCTTGTGTCCCCGGCCCTCCCCTCGCCCCAGTTTCCGGCACCCAGCGGCCAACAGGGCCCGGACTCCTGCTTTGCGCTCGCCTCCCCACGGCCCCGGCTGGCGTTGGTGCTGAGACCTGGGCTTGCCTCCCCCAGGTGCTGGTTTTCCTCCAGGCCCTTCTGGCGTCCAGGAAGCACAAGGGGGAGCAGGAGGCCACCCGGCTCCTGAAGGAGGCTGCGGGGCTGCACTTCGCCGGCATGCAGGGCCTCCCCCTGGGCTCTGAGTACTTTGAAAAGCTGGACCCCCTCTTCCTGGTCTGCATCGCCAGGGAGTACTTGCTCTTCTGCCCCAAGCAGGTTAGAGGAAGTCCCATCTGCACGGCGGGGGTCTGGAGCATAGGCCTGGACGGGGGCAAAGACCTCGTCTGGCCCTGCCAGCAGGCGGCTCTGAGCCCCTGAAGTTCAGGGACCCATTGCTTTTCAATTTTTTTTTTTAATGTTTATTTATTTTCGAGAGACTGAGAGAGACAGAGCGTGTGCCGGGGAGGAGCAGAGAGAGAGAGAGAGAGAGAGAGAGACACACACACACACACACAGAATCTGAAGCAGGCTCCAGGCTCTGAGCTGTCAGCACAGCCCCCAGGGGGTCCCGCTGCTGCTGGCCCACAGACCACACTCGCGGGAACAGGGCACCGCTCCACGCCTCTGCCTTTATCCTAGACAATAACCAGCTCCCTTTTCCCCCACAAGTCTTCTAAGAAGGCTGTTAGTCTCTACTTCTTTGCCTGCTTTACTTGTTTGCCTATTTGCCCAGCCAGTCAAGATTCTCCGTGGGCAAGGATCTTCTCTTGCTATCGTAATGTCCCCCCCAGTGCCACGTAATGAGTCATTCCACAAATATCTATTAAGTGCACCACCGTGTGCCGGACGCCGTGGTAGGTACTGGGGACACAACCGTCAGCAAAACAAAGTCCCCGTTCTCTGCAGCTTCCGCGGTAGCACCAGATGGCACGGACTGGATAAGAAAGTAAAATTCCTTCACTGAGAGAGTGTTTCCTGAGAGCTTTAGGAGTCTCTCTGGAATGGGGCAAACCGTCCAGCCAGGCCCCGTGTTCCTACAGCCCCGGTCGCCGGGCCAGATCGTGTCTCCACTTCTCAAACAAGTCGCTGTGATCCTGAATCCTGTCGTCAAGGCGGCGCCAGCTCTGATCGACCCCCTGTACGTGATGGCTCAGGTCAAGTACCTCTCAGGTGAGCCCGTGTCTGCTCATCCGTTCAGCCACCGCCCCGGGGGGTCGCAGCCCCCTGCCTCAGGCGGTTTACACAGACACACACACACACCCTCACCAGGCCCGGCCACGTCCCTGGCCTCCACTCCCCAGAAACCGGCCTGACTTCCCTCGCCAGCAGGGGTCTCTCCCACCCGCCCTGCTACTGGAGGCTTCCTCGCTCGCTCTGCGAGGGGTACCGCGGCTGAAGTGGCTGAACTTCAGTTCCGCACAGGATCCACTGGTCCCCAGGATAGGCAGAAATGCCCTCATGAGGTCTGCATTCTAGTAAGGGGAAATAGACGATACGCGGAACAGAGAAGCACGCGGCCTTGTTTGTTAGGACACAGGAATTCCGTGGAGGAAACCAAAGCGGGGGAGGGGGTGGGAACCGGCAGGGTCGCAGTTATTAAAAGGTGGGCAGGAGGGCATCACGGGGAGGTGGGACCCTGTAGCATTCGGCTCTCAGAGCCTCAGGGTGGCCAGAGCAATGTCCTTCCAGCTTCTGTCTCGAGACCCAGGTCCTGGAGAGAGAGGGAAAGGGGAGACGCGTCCGGGGGAACCTTGCTGTCCCCTCTGAGGACTCTCCACCTGTGGCCTTGCACCCCAGTCTGCCTGGAAGGCAGGCTGATCTCTGGTGCGCTGGGGGCTTCCGAAGGATCCCAAATGCCAGGGCATGTGTCTGGCTTCTGGCACGGCCTGGCGTGGGTCACACCGAGCAGAGACAGCCCCTCCCCCGACCCTGTCTTCATCCGTGGGCCTCCCCGTTGTCATCTGGGTTTCCAGGTTTCCCCACAAGCTTCAGGGGCTCCTGGGTACGAGGCAAGGGCAGGAGCACTCCCCCAGGGGTGCGGGCAGCTGGCAACAAGCAAGTTAAGGGCCAAAGCAAGGTCTCCAGCCGCTTAGGTTGCCATAGTGACATCTTTGCATTTCTGCAGCAGCGCACATGGAAGGAGCAGGGAGTTGGGGACCCAGAAGCAGCTGCTCCCCTCCCCGCCGGGTTATGGGCCCTGAGCGGGAGCTGTTGCGGGACCTGGATGGAGAGAGAGGGGGACTCTCCTACCAGCTCACTGCACCCCACCCCTGGGCTTGCACTGCTGCTGGCTGGGGGCCAGTCTGGCTGCAGGGAGAGCCCTCAGCCCCTGAGCGCCAAGGCAGGCAGAGCTCAGCCTCAGGAGCCGATGGCCCTGGGTCCAAATGCTGACTTTGTCCCTCGCGAGCTGAGTTACTCACGTAACTGGGTTCCAGTTCTACATCTAAAAGACACAGACAATACCGCCCATCTTGCAGGGCTGGGCACATAGTAACCCCGACTTTCCAAAAGTGCTTTGCATAAAGCAAGTGCTTCGTAAGACGGGGCTATTACAGTTGCTGCTATTGTTAGCTTCCGTTCTGCTCGGAGGTGTGGGACTCGAGACTTAAGTGTCCCCCGGAGCTTCTGGACAGAGCAGTGACGTGCCTTAGCCATCTCCTCGAGGGTTGCCCCACAGTCTGAGTTTCCAGGCTTTTGTCTGGGTAGTTGTAATTTCAAGAAGAGACCTCTGAGCGAAACAGAACAGAACTGGGTGAAATGGCCAACTCGTGTATTTCTGGGTAACGGAACACACAAAATTCATTCTGCCTCTACATACTGGGTCCTGGGAGTCCCCCAGGGACCCCTGGATGTAGAGGTCTGTTTATTGTTTCTAGGAGAGTTAGAGAATGCCCAGAGCACCCTGCAGCGTTGCCTGGAGCTGGACCCCACCTCCGTGGACGCCCACCTCCTCATGTCCCACATCTACCTGGCGCAGGGCAATTTTGCCATGTGCTCCCACTGCTTAGAGCTGGGCGTCAGTCACAACTTCCAGGTGGGGGTCCTCTGTGCCCAGTCGCCCCGCCCCCGCCTCCCCAAGCCCAGCCGGCCAACAGCCCCCACTTGCCCTGGGAGAGGCCCCAGGAGCTCCCGGCATCCCTCAGACCCTTCTGCGGGCCAAAGGCCAGGGCAGGCTCGGTGGGCTTCCGCGGCTTTCTCCAGTCCGGGTGCCTTGAGCAGCAGCCGTGAACCGGGGCCCCACACTCCACTCTGCTCCTCTAGGTCCGAGACCACCCCCTCTACCACTTGGTCAAGGCCAGGGCCCTCAACAAGTGTGGGGACTATCCAGAAGCCATAAGGACGCTGAAAATGATCATAAAATTACCAACTCGGAAGACGGAAGAAGGCAAGAAACTCCGCGGGCCCTCCATGCAGCCCAGTGAACGGGCGTCCCTCTTACTGGAACTGGCAGACGCCCTCCGCATGAATGGGGAGCTGGTAAGAAATACCACGCTCTCGTCCCTGGGGAGTGACGGGGTAAGCCTGGGAACCAGGCTCTTTGGTTCTGGCTGATGTTTATTCGTTCTATTATTCGAGCCTTTATTCATTTGGGAGCATATCTTACCCCTGCCCAAAGGCCTCGATGGCTCCCGGTGCCCTCTAGATAACGTCCAAAGCCTACTGAGCCCCACCTGATCTGTCCCCTGCCTGCCTGCCTCACTGTCCCCATGAGGATCTCACAGAGTTAGGGCACACAGGCCCATCAGGACAGCCACGGGTGGTTGTGCAGATTGGGTAAGGCACAGCCCCGGTAGACGCCATAATCACACCACAGTCTTTACGAACTGTGTCCCCTTGGGAGTTTTGTGGTATATAATTTGCTCAACTGTATGAGGCAGCCCTGGGGCCTTGGCAGGTCTGGCTTGGCAAAGACAGGAAGCACCTGAGCATCCTACGCTGGTGTGAAGGAGCAGCGGGGAACACGGGGTGGGGGGCGAGGTGGATAGAGCTGACTCCACAGGCTCCCACGGCCTCGCTGTCCTCACTCACTCACCTGCTCAGCGGAGAGGGTCGGCAGAGTTCCAGGACCATCTCTAATCCGCCAGTACGGGGGCATCTGGCTGCCATAGAGAAGGAACAGCTCGCGAGGCCCTTTTCTCCTTAAAGTTAAAAACTGCCTTCTGGGGGGCGCCTGGTTGGCTCAGTCGGTTGGGCCTCTGACCTCCGCTCAGGTCGTGATCTCACAGTTCGTGAGTTCGAGCCCCGTGTAGGGCACTGTGCTGACGGCTCAGATTCTGTGTCTCCCTCTCTCTCTCCCCTCCCCCCATGCACGCTCTGTGTCTCTCACTCTCTCTCTCTGTCTCTCAAAAATAAATACACATTAAAAAAGAAAACCGCATGGGGCGCCTGGGTGGCGCAGTCGGTTAAGCGTCCGACTTCAGCCAGGTCACGATCTCGCGGTCCGTGAGTTCGAGCCCCGCGTCAGGCTCTGGGCTGATGGCTCGGAGCCTGGAGCCTGTTTCTGATTCTGTGTCTCCCTCTCTCTCTGCCTCTCCCCCGTTCATGCTCTGTCTCTCTCTGTCCCAAAAATAAATAAAAAACGTTGAAAAAAAAATTAAAAAAAAAAAAAGAAAGAAAGAAAACCGCCTTCTGGGTAGAGGTGGGGATGTGGAAGCCTGTTTGTTGTCCTTTCCTCCTTTAAATCTGCCCAAAGGAGCACAGGAATTAAAAGTAGAGAAGGAGGGGCGCCTGGGTGGCGCAGTCGGTTGAGCGTCCGACTTCAGCCAGGTCACGATCTCGCGGTCCGTGAGTTCGAGCCCCGCGTCAGGCTCTGGGCTGATGGCTCAGAGCCTGGAGCCTGTTTCCGATTCTGTGTCTCCCTCTCTCTCTGCCCCTCCCCCATTCATGCTCTGTCTCTCTCTGTCCCAAAAATAAATAAAAAAAAAACTTTTGAAAAAAAAAAAAGTTTAAAAAAAAAAAAAAAAGTAGAGAAGGAATCTCCACCTAGAGCAAACCTAGGGAACGGCCACATCCCAGCACAGTCGATTCAGTCAGTCGATTCAGCTATTGATTGAGGGCCAGCTAGCTGCCAGGCACCATCTGGCAGCTGGGGATAGAGAGAGAAGCTAGCAAGGTCCTTTTGGAACTTACCATCGGTGGGCGAGAGAGAAAGCAGGGTGCAGTGAGGCGGGGCCCGAGGTTCCTGCCTTTGCTTGAAACCTTCTGAACTGGAGATGTGCTCAAGCGGGGAGAAGCAGGGGCATTCCTAGAGGGACTCGGGTCCAGCCCGTGGAAGGGCAGGGCCACTGAGCAAGAACTCCCTGCTCAGATGCCTCCTTGCTTCTCTCTGTCCGGGCTCCTTTCTAGGAGACGTGGCCCGAGGAAAGTAAGGAGGGAAATAACCTGAAAAAGAGTTCTGCAGCGTGCTTTGCTAAGATGACAGGTCTGCAGACTGGGGCCTTCACAGTGAGCCCGGGGTTCTGTCCTGACCCCAGCTTCTCATTAAGCCCACCCCCAAAAGGAAGACCCACAGAAAGCTCAGGGCAAATGTGAGCCTAGGGCAGCTGTGCTAGACCCTGTCCGTCCCCAGCCTAGTTCTCCTGGGCAAAGGGCCAGGTTAGGGGGGACCGGTCCCATTTGAGGAAGGGGTCCAATATGGTGATTACAGGGAAGGACAGAGGTGAGGGAGGGAGGAGAAGAAGGGAAGGAAAGAAGAAAGGGTGGGAGGGAAGGAAGGAAAGGAGGAAAGAGGGGAGAGGAAACAAAATCACAAGCAAAAGACAAGTGAAGATTACACTTGGGGAGAAAGGGTTCTATAAAAAATGGAAGAGGTACTTTTTTAAAAAGTTTATTTATTTTGAAAGAGAGCATGTGATCGCTTCTTGGCCTTTTGGCTAACTAAGATCAAGTGTGAAAGAGAGCATGTGAGCAGGGGACGGGTGGAGAGAGAGGAAGAGAGAGGGAGAGGGAGAGAACCCCAAGCAGGCTCCACACTGCCAGCACTGAGCCCAACATGGGGTTCGAACTCACCAACCCTGAGATCATGACCTGAGCTGAAATCAAGAGTCGGACCCTCAACCAGCTGAGCCACCCAGGCATCCCTAAGAAGAAATACTTCTAAGAGAACTTGTCTACATTCGATGAAAATGGAAACATGGAACCTTGTAAAACCAGCTCAAAGCAGAGCACCAGAGATCCCCAGAGGTGTTCAGCTGGCAGAAATTAAAGCAAGTAAGCATAGAAAACAGTGATGCCATTAGGAAATTATAGTCCCACGAGACAAAACAGAAAGTGGCTGAACCCTTGCTGAAGCTCTCTGATGCAGGAAAGGGGTGAGAAAATCATTGAAGTGATGTGAGGGGTTGACGGGTGAGAAAGAGAGAGACCACAGGTATCCAACCAAGGCAAAATAAACGTTCCTGCAGAAGAGAGAAGAAATGGATCAGGGGAGAGCCCCACGTTGGGTGTGGAAATTACTTTTAAATAAATAAATAAACAAATAAATAAATAAGTAAATAAATATTTAAAAAATCCTAATACTAATATCCTAATGGAGTCATGGGAACCAAGGATTAACGGTCACTGGGGGCGCCCGGGTGGCTCAGTCAGTTGAGCGTCCAACTTCAGCTCAGGTCGTGCTCTCACGGTTCGCGAGTTCGAGCCCCACCTCTGGTTCTCTGCTGTCAGCACAGAGCTCACTTCGGATCCCCTGTCCTCCCACTCTCTATACCTCTCCCCATATGCCTCTCTATACCTTTGGGCTTGACCCAAAGCTAGTATAATTGCTAAGTTCTTAAAATAAAAGTTATTAAAATCAAAATAACAATAACATCCTATGAAAAAATTCAGGGAGAAGGTGGCATTATTATAAGCATGCTAATTGTTTCCACTTTATAGAATGTGGGGAAAAAATGTACACAAGACATTTATTTATTTATTTTTTTTTTTAAAGAGTCCTCTTTATTCTAAAGCATCCAGAGGCTTGAATGTGGCAAGGGGTATCCTCAATCAAGAAGTTTTTGGTTTTTTTTTTTTTTTTTTTTTTTTTTTTTCAACTTTTTTTTTTTTTAATTTATTTTTGGGACAGAAAGAGACAGAGCATGAACGGGGGAGGCGCAGAGAGAGAGGGAGACACAGAATCGGAAACAGGCTCCAGGCTCCGAGCCATCAGCCCAGAGCCCGACGCGGGGCTCGAACTCACGGACCGCGAGATCGTGACCTGGCTGAAGTCGGACGCTTAACCGACTGCGCCACCCAGGCGCCCCCACAAGACATTTCTTAATAGAAAGATGACTCTTGGTAGAATTTAAGAGGCGATCTCCACCACATTAATCAAGAGTTAAGAAGAAAGGAAAGGACCACGCAGGTCATAAAGGCAGAAATAAAGCCAAACACAACAGCATGTAAAAATGAAAACAGGCGCCTGGGGGGCTCAGTCGGTTAAGCATCCAACTTCAGCTCAGGTCATGATCTTCCAGTTTGTGAGTTTGAGCCTTGTGTCGGGCTCTGTGCTGACAGCTCGGAGCCTGGAGCCTGCCTGGGATTCTGTGTCTCCCTCTCTCTCTGCCCCTCCCCTGCTCATGCTGTCTCTCTCTCTCTCTCAAAAAATAAATATTTTTTAAAAAATGAAAACAGAAACTTTTCTGTTGCCAGAAAACCCAAGAACGTATCTGTGGTAACAAAATTGTAAATGAAATAAATGTACCTCTTAAATAAAAGAGGCATCAGAGTGGTTTAAACTAGCAACAGAGAGAACCCTTACTCTCTATACTTCAAACACCAAAGGGCCCAGGATGAGAGGAAAAAGATGATACACATATACCAAGCAAACAAAAAGAAAGCAGAGATTGAGGAAGAAATGTCTGGTAAGGCTGAATCCCAGTCCGAAAGTACCAAAATGGGGAAAGAAAGCAACTTCGTTAAAATAACCAAGGGCATGAATATAATGAGGAAATAATTCAAACAGACCGCTAACGTGCCAAATACAATAACATTAAAATACTTTTGACCGAAAGCAAGAAAGTACAAGGAGATGCATCCATCGGTCTCCCGCAAGAAGGAATTGCCAACAGATGTAGAGGTGCTAAGGAACAGTCGAGGGTTTCTGTACCCCCAGCTAGCCGGGCACCTTTCCCCTGCCCCCAGGAAGAGTGGTGGTGGACACTGAAGGGATCTCTCTTCTTTCTGCCACTGGAGCCTCTCTGCAGGTGGATGTGAGCCATCCTCCCCTCGCCTTCTGTGGAGCAAGGCTGCTCCTGGCTGTCTCCATATTTCATTTCTCTCTGGGGAAAGGAGTGGGAAGAGGGATCCCTTTAAGTCGCCTCCAAGAGATTTCAAGTGTTTTCAGGTCACCCGTGGTGGGTGACAGCTAACGGAGGTCTGTTGGGTTCCCATGCTCTAGCATGAGGCCACTAAGGTCATGCAGGACGCCATCAACGAGTTCAGTGGCACACCGGAGGAGATCCGCATCGCCATGGCCAACGTGGACCTGGCCCTGAGCAGTGGGAACGTGGACGTGGCCCTGAGCGTGCTGAGGAACATCACACCCAAGCAGCCCTTCTACGTGGAAGCCAAGGAGAAGATGGCCAACATCTACCTGCAGACCCGCAAAGACATCCGCCTCTACATCGGCTGCTACCGGTAAGCCCCAGGCAGCGCCCTGACAGCCTCCTTCCCGGTGGTGTTTTAGGGAGTGGCTTCTCCAGGTTGTGTTTCCTCAACCTGGGTCTCCAGTCTGCACCGTCCAAGTGTGTTAGATGCAATGCAAGTACAGAATTTCCCACGGGTCCACATTTGAGCGTGATAGCTTAGCCAGGCCGGCTCACTGCCAAGTTCTGAAGATACAGAACTGCATCCATCCTGCTTGGCCTCCCCTGAATGGCCCACATTCTGGTGGGAACCACGGCTATGCACTTTTGCCCTGGCCCCTGACTCTGCCTGTCCTTGAAGAAATGTCCAGCGACTCGATGTGGCCAAGGTGAGGTGCAGGAGGGTGGAGAGCTAGCTGTCTTTATGATTTGACCTTCCCAGCCCCTCCCTCAAGCAGAACTCTATCTAGGCAATCCAGGTGGGAGGCAGCGCTGGGGGGCAGTGGTGGGGGGAGCCAAAGCCAAGAGCGGTGGGACACTAATAGTGGGGTGGGGTGAGGCGGCCACACCATAGTTTTAGAAAGAGCAGGATGCCTGCTTATGCAGAGGGGCCTAGAGGGTTAGGACTGGAGGCCAGAAGAAAGGGTAGACGTTCTGGCATGGTCCAGATAACAGATAAGCAGAGCTTGGACTACAGTGCCTCGTGCACAGTGGGCTTTCAGTAAGTATTAGGTGAACGAATGAATGAATGAATGGGAAAGAAGAGTTGGAGATGAATTCAGAAACAAAGAGTGCATAGGTTCAAGCTAAGTCTTTGGTTACTTTTGCAGGGAACTCTGTGAACAACTGCCTGGCCCGCACACCAGCCTGCTACTGGGGGATGCTTTCATGAACATTCAGGAGGTGAGTGAAAGCCTCGTGGCCTTGCCAAGTGGCCCCCCAATCTCACGTCTCCGGTGGGAGAGAAGAGAGACCGAGACCTTTGGACGCTTTCCCCACCAGCCTGAGAAGGCCCTGGAGGCTTATGACGAGGCCTATAGAAAGAACCCACATGATGCATTGCTGGTCAGCAGGATCGGGCAAGCCTATGTGAAGACCCACCAGTACACCAAGGTCAGGCTAGGCTGGGGTGGGGAGAGGTGTGGGCCAGCCCAGCAGGGAAGAGGAGGGTGCATGAGTGGAAGTTTCTGGATGGGAAGGGAGTGGCTGCGTTCCCACCGTAGCTCTCTGTTGAAGTTGGTGGGGGAGGGGGACTGGCTAGGGGAGAATTCAGAAGCTATCCACCCACACACACACACACACACACACACACACGCCGAGCCTGAGCCCTCTGCCAGCTGGGAGGGCCTTCTCATCACAGGCTTCTGTGTTCTGGAGGGACACACAGGTGTGGTGGCCGCCGAGGAGAACACGGTTTGAGGCACTCAAGGTAGAACCAGACCCCGAGGCCAATATTTCCTGTTTGCCCAAAGGCAATTAATTATTATGAGGCTGCGCAGAAGATCAATGGACAGGACTTTCTGTGCTGTGATCTCGCTGAACTGCTCCTGAAGTTAAAGAAGTTCAACAAAGCAGAAAAAGTTTTGAAACAGTCACTGGGACACGACTTTGGTGAGGCCCCCTTCGAAGTCACTTCCCTAGCCTACTGCCCCCGCCCTGCAGTCTCTTCCTGCGGAATGGGGATGGGCGCTAGCTGGGGTCCTGAGCCCAGTCCCCTACCTCCCCCATCCCTGGCTTCCCAGGCACCAGAGAACACTGATTTGAGTTTCTACTCAAATCAGAGTAGTTTCTACTCTTTGCAGCCAAAGACCTCCCATCCATGATGAACAATGTCAAGTGCTTGCTTTTGCTGGCAAAGGTTTACAAGAGTCATACAAAAGAAGACGTGATGGGAACTCTGAATAAGGTAATCGACATTAGACAATAGACTCAAGCTCTTTATTGGCCATTTCCTGGTGGGAGCTATAAAAGGAAGGATAGGACTGCAGGTCTGGAAGGCTCCAGGGCTGGCACTCAAAAGAGGACCTGGGTCACACCTCTGACCTCGGCCTTCCATTTATTCCCCGACCTGTGCTCTTTGTTGATGGTGCCCCGGAGTGCCCCAAGCCCGGCTGGGCTGGGTCGGAGAAAGCAGGGAGTCGGCAGGGATGCCCGTGGGATAATAATGGACAATGCGAGCAGCTCCCGGGCACTGAATGCTCTATGGTGGGTTCTGTACTGGGCTTTTTGCTTTCTTATTAATTCTCACAGTAGCCCTTTGAGATACGCACTGTGACATTCCTATTTCACAGATATGGCTCCAAGAGGTTAAGAAATGTGCCCAAAGTCAGACTGCCAGTAAATGGGGGAGCTGACATTTGAACCGGGTCTGGCCTGTCCCAACCTAAGCTCTTTTCTCCCCTGGGCTGCCCCAGTGGGACAGTTCCTGGCCGTTCCTATCCCACCTCCCTCGCTCTTTCTCCGCAAGGGTGTGGCTGGCTTCTTGTTCCTGAGATGCCTTCTGCACTTGTACCAGGAAAGCCCACTCTGATGGCTTGAGACGATTTATTCCCTTGTTTCCCGCTGGATTCCCACTCCCGTTTGGCCCTTAGAAAGCCGAGTGCTGATTTGTGCCCACTTCCCAAGACTTAACCCCGGCATCACCAATTCTTCTTGTCCCGATGCTCCCTGGTTACTCACTTGATCATTTTATGTTGTGGATATTTGTGGAGGCTGCCCCCAAGTTCCCAGCAGGGCGACGTTCAGAGCAAATGCATCCATCAAAACGCAGCCTGCCCTGCGCACCTACTGTGTGCTTCTTCTAGCCCGTAGGAGGGCCAGAGCAAATTAGACACGGTAAGTATCAAGGCGTGATGGAAACAGGTAAACAAGTACAGGCACAACAGACTGTTTTGTTTGAGTGCCTTTGCTTCCGATCTTGCCCCAGGGGCAGAGCCAGCTTGCCTCCTGAGTACTCAGCCAGGGGCCTTGCGTGCCCAGAGTGACCCAGATTTGCTCAAGGGCACTTGAGATGCCCTTTCTGATAATCTGCTGACACAGAAACGAGAGTAGGGATTCTTTCTGTGAATTGGCCTGAGGTCTAGCACATCAGGCCCCGGGATTCTGATCCCGAGTTTACTGGTTTCCCAAGGCCATGGACCTCCAGTCTCAGATCCTGAAGCGTGTTGCACTGGAGCAACCGGAAATGATCCCCTCCCAGAAACAACTGGCAGCCTCCATCTGTGTCCAGTTTGGGGAGCACCACCTGGCAGAGAAGGAGTTTGCCAAGGCAGTACGGTCTTACAAGGATGCCCTCTTCTACTCGCCTGATGACAATAAGGTGGGGTCCTCAAAGCCAGAGGCTGCTCCTTCTCTTGGGCCCTGCTGCCTTGCAGAGTCCCCTGACTAGGGGCAGAGGCCGGGTCCTTCCCTGTGCCTCCCTGAGGAGCTGCAGGTCAAGGGGCCCGGGACCCCTGGTGTGCGGAGCCTGCTCTGGCTGACCCCAGGGCCCTCAGCCATCAGTCCTTGGACCAAGACTGGGAGGCCTCACTTCGGACAGCTCCTTGTGCGGGGTAGAGCGGGGAAGATGCTCTCAAAAGTCATGTTAGTCTGGCATTTTCAGGTCCCCCTTGGAGGTGGGGGCACGGTGACAGCCGTGGCTGCCAGGGGTCTTTGGGCACGAAGCCAGGCTAAGCTTCCAAGGAGGTTTAGAGTCGTGAGGGGGGCGTGGCCCAGATGAGGCAGTGGTGGCTGGAGTCCACACTAGGAGAACCGCTTAGGAGAAGAGCTTAGTGACAGCCATTCATTCGTTCAACACGCACTCATTTAAGAGACGTATCATACGCGCCAGGCACGGTGCTAGGCCCGGGGGGCCGCGGGGGGCAAGACAGGGTCCCTGCCCACAGACTGCCTCAGGCAGAGGGACAGATGAGCACATTTTTAGTTCCATTGCCTGCATGTGGGTCTGCACACTGTGGGAACTCAGAAGACGGGTGCCTGGCCCAGAGGCTACCACAGAGGGCTGCCCAGAGGGGGCTAGGTCCAAGCCAAAGGAGGAGGACGAGTTGCCCAGGCCCCCAGTTTCAGAGGTTGGTTGGTAAAACACGTGGTATGATTGGGGGAGAAGGGGGAGCCGGGGACATATGTTGAAGGCGGAACGAATAAAAATGGACTAGGCGAGAGTGAGACACCAGCCCGAGTTTTCCCATGATGCTCCCTGGTTGATCACATCCGGCCTCGTCCCAGGTGTTGCTGGAGCTGGCCCGCCTCTACCTGCTGCAGGGCCACCTGGACTTGTGTGAGCAGCACTGTGCCGATCTCCTGCAGACGGAGAAGAGCCACGAGATGGCCTCAGTGGTATGGGGCCACAGGACCTCCCCCCCCCCCCCGCCCTCCCCAGGGTCCCCACCACCGCGCGAGGGCTGCTTCCCGGCCCCATAACTCCGACGCTTGGCTGACCCACCCCCAGGGGCCACCAGGCAGAGGGGACAGAGCACTGGGCCTGATGCCCTTCACGTGGTAGGGGTGGGCCTGCAGGCAGCCGGGGCAACATCAGCCTCCCGGGGCCAATCCAAGGGGAGGCAGGGAGCCTGATGGGCTCCAGGGGAAACCACACCCACAGTGGGTGAAGGCAAGGGTGGACAGGTTCCTGGGTTTAAAGAAATACGTGGGAAAAGGCCTCTCCAGTCTGACTTCTCTCCCTGACACCCAGACCACCGCCAGGGCCGCCCACAGGAGTGGGGAGTCCTCATTCCGCCTCCACTGCCTGCAGCTGGCAGTTCTCGGACACGGGTGGAGGGTCCGGCTCTGCTGGCTGTCAAAGGGACCCACTGGTGTCTACCCCTGGGCTTACCTTCCCACCTGTGACCTCACCCCCACACTCCTCCCACCCCAAGCAGGCCCTGTCTTCTGGGCCCCTCCTGTGGCCGCTCCTCCCAGGGCCCAGAGAGGCGACCTTGGACGTCCTTGTCCACCTTCTCTGCTTACCCCCACGCCCACCCAGCCTCCCCACCACAGCCAGGCGAACTGTCAGGAGTCCCGGAGCATTGTGTGTTTTCTGACAGATGATGGCTGACCTGATGTTTCGAAAACAGAAATACGAAGCTGCCGTCAATCTCTACCACCAAGTCCTGGAGAAAGCACCAGGTAACGAACTGCCCACATCAAGACTGCCCACTGAGATGGCCTGCGTCAGTTCCCACCAAGCAAGGGCTGCTCTCCCCCGCAAGGGTGGGCCGCCTCCCCTCCTTCCTGACTGGGCAGAGGAAGCCCCTTCCTCTCTGATTGTTCCCAGAGAGACAGGAAACTGATAAAGCACCAGTGGAAGGTGCTGGCCCTTCCCGAGTCCGAGGGGCCAGTTCCCGGTCTCAGGCAGGGCAGTGCTTGGCCCCGGACCCAGGACAGCCTGTCTGTCTCCAAATCACGGCCACTGGACTGGACACAGCCCCCTTCTGAAGTGACAGCCACCTGGAGGTGGCTAGAAACTCTCCCTGTTAGGTAGCTACGTTCCCGCCACACCTGAGGCTCAGAAGACAGCCCCCGCGGGCCCACAGCCCACCCTGCCCCGAGGCCCAGCAGACTGCGGCCCTTAGGAGCGCGGGGTCCTGGAGCCAGACCGCCTGCGTCTAACTAACGGTCTCCCCACGTACCAGCTGTGTGACTTTTGGCCGAAAACTTTTGTGTCTCAGTGGAAAGGGAAAAATAGCTACCTCGGTGTGTGTAGGTAAAGCCCTTAATGCTTAACGTACTGTGTAAGCTCTAGCTGCTACTTTTCAGTGTGATGATTATCCTTTGCTCAGCTTTGGAGACCAGGGGAGACACTGAAGCTGCTGGGAGGTCCCCGCTCAGCCCAAATAGGCAGTGTCTGCTGGGCCCCTCACTTCTCCATGCCAGGCCACAGCGCCCAATCGGCCTTGGCCGTTGGTTTTCACAGCCTGGCGTCTTCTCTCCTATTGTAGACAACTTTCTGGCATGGAATAAACTAATTGACCTGCTATGGAGAAGCGGCAGACTTGAGGATGCCCCTGTCTTCTTTGAGTTGGTCAAGAGGATGTCCAGCCGTGTTCCTTTGGAGCCAGGTTTCAACTACTGCAGAGGCATCTACTGCTGGTGAGCTGGGGAGTGGGGTGTCTTCGTCTTCGGGGCAGTTCCCTGCAGGGGGCCCTTCCTGGCAGGCAAGCTGGGCTTCCGCTCAGCACTGGGGAAGCAGAAATTGGACTGACTTGCGGGGCAGGCGTTTGGGAGACCAGCCACCCAGCCCCGCTCCGTGCAGACTCCGGGAGTGGCGCCCGTGTGTCCCTGCACTCCCCGGACCTCAGTTTCCCTCTCCGGTTCTTGGTATCTGTGTCTCATTTCCACTACAGGCGCATAGGGCAGCCCAACAAAGCGCTGAAGTTCCTAAACAAGGCGCGCAAGGACAGCACTTGGGGCCAGAGTGCCACCTACTACATGGTGCAGATCTGCCTGAACCCGGACAACGAGGTCGTGGGCGGAGAGGTTTTCAAGAACCTGGTGGCGGAGAGCAAGTAGGGGCCCGGCTGACCTCGGGGCGGGGGAGGGGGGGGGGAGGCGAGGTGCAGGGGCCGGGCCCCTGGGAAAAGCGGGGAGAGCCACGTGGCGGGGTAGAGACCACGTGAGGGCCCGTGGGCCCGCAGGCGGCCTGCCAGCCTGCCACTCTCACGTCGGATGCCCGCAGCTCCACCGACAGGAAGGCTCTCGAGCAGCACGCCGTGCGCACCGCCGAGAAGCTGCTGCGCGATTTCTACCCGCGCTCGGACTGGGGCCAGACCCAGCTGCGGCTGCTGCAGAGCCTCTGCCTGCTGGCCACCAGGGACAAGGCCAACGTGGAGGCGGCGCTGGGCACCTTCATCGCGATGGCACAGGCCGAGGTGGGCCGGCTCGCTGGGTGGGCCGCGGGGGGCCGAGCTGGGGGGGCCCAGCGCGCCGACGCCCGCTTCCCACCCGTGTGCAGAAGGACAGCGTCCCCGCCCTGCTGGCCATGGCGCAGGCCCACGCGCTGCTGAAGCAGGTCCCCAAGGCACGCACGCAGCTGAAGCGTCTGGCCAAGGCCCCGTGGACGCCGGACGAGGCCGAGGACCTGGAGAAGAGCTGGCTCCTACTGGCTGACGTTTACTGCCAGGGCGGCAAGTTCGACCTGGCCTCGGAGCTGCTGCGGCGCTGCGTGCAATATAACAAGGCAGGGCAGGCGCGCTGCCGTCGGGGAAGCGGGGACGCCCCGTCCAGGCGGCCGGGAGGGACGCGCGGGGCGTGGGGGCAGAGGAAATGCAAGGGCCGGGGCGAAGCGAGAGGAGGCGCGCAGAGTCGGGGAGCCGGGAGAGGGGAATGCGGGATGGTGAAGAGAGATGGGAAGGGTTCATGAGGTCCAGGGGCCTGCAGGTCAGCGCAGAGCGCTGTGGAGAAAGGGGCCATGCAAGCATAGGGGTATCCTAGAAGGGGCGCACAGGTGACCCCTCCCCAGCAAAGGTGGGGGGTGCTGCTGGAGTCGGTGAGAGGTCAGCTTAATGCGGCTCCCCACCCTCCCTTGCCCCGCCCCCCCGTGTCCCCTCCCCCCACCGCTGGTTCCACCCCGTGCTGGGATGGGTATGGCTTTCCCTGCAGTCCTGCTTCAGGGCCTATGAGTACATGGGCTTCATCATGGAGAAGGAGCAGGCCTACAAAGACGCAGCCGCCAACTACGAGCTGGCCTGGAAGTACAGTCATCACGCCAGCCCGGCCGTGGGTAAGGCCACCAGCCAGGGCCCATGTGGGTGAGGAGGAAGCTGGGCAGGAGGACCACCACCCTGGCTCTTGGGTGGTCAGGGTGCCACCGTGTGTGTTTCCTCTGCCCCTGGACAGGCTTCAAACTCGCTTTCAACTACTTGAAGGATAAGAGATTCGTGGAGGCCATTGAAGTCTGTCACACGGTAAGCCACCATCAGCGGCTGGGAGGCACCAGGAGGAGGGGCGAGGGGGCTTGGTGGCAGGGCCCTGCCTGATGCCGCACACCCTTTCTCCCTCTGTTCCCAGGTCCTCGGAGAGCATCCTAACTACCCCCAAATCAGAGAAGAAATTTTGGAAAAGGCCCAAGGGTCTCTGAGGCCCTAGCTGTGGTCAGTGGGAGCCAGGGCGGGGAGAAGCCATCAACCTACAGACATTTCACTTCTACAGAAGTAGAGGTCGGAAGTGGGTCAGTGAGAGGAGATTCGAAAATGACGTATTCTTCCCGTGTCTGTATGGTGTGCGGTTTCTTTGGATGGTGCCTCGTCTGATCTAAGGGGCATCCGAAAGCTTTGTGTTTTTCAGGCACAAGAAGCAGTTTTGCTCAGAGGGAAAAAGGGCATCAACCAAGCTAGTTTATGCCGGGCTCATTGGGCACCTTTTGTTGGGCTCCGTTTTTATTCCAGACTCTGCGAGGGAGCAAAGAGGTGATTTTTTTTAAAAATCCCCACAGCGATTTTAATATGGTTAGGTCAGTGCCTCCCCTCTCCCGTCTGGTCCCCAGAGCCCTCGAGCTCAAGAAGTGACTGCTCACCCCTGTCCTGCTGCCCGCACACCCTTCCCGGCAGTGTCACAGATACGAGAGCCGGCTCAGAAGGCCCCGTAGCTGAGGTTCTGTGCGAGGGACGCCATCGTCCTGCAGGTTCTGAGGCTCATTGGCTCACTCTGTCCATACATTCTGATTCCTCATCAAGTCCTTGGCTGGCCTCGGCTGGTCCTCTCTGGTTTGGGACAAACGTGATTCCCCATGCCTGGTACAGGGAAATACAGCCCAGGAAAAATAGTTCTCACTTAAGATTTTGTAAAAGACACTGACCAACAAACTTAATCCTCCAGAAACCCGTTCGCCACCTCTGGGGACAAAAGCAGTGTCTCTAGTTAGATGACTTGTATTACTTGTACCTGGCAAGAGGGTGACAGCGGTCACTTTTGGCTGGAGCTCCCAACACCTCTCTTCTGTGTTTCATGACGGCAAGAATGGGCCAGTCAGGCCTCAGGGGAAGGACCTCTGAACTGGAAGCCCGGAGTGTGACCTTCCCAAGAGTTTCTACTCTTTGGGCCTCCGTGTTCCCCTCCGTGGCAGGAAATTAGACTAGATCTGTGTTCCCAAACCATGATACAAATCCCTGCTAGTGATATACAGCAGACAGCTGAAGTTGAATAACTATGTGTTAAAACATCATTCCTCTGTATTATATATTCTCTATTAGAGAAAAACAGCACGATGAACTGGTGAACTCATGAGTGCTGTTACAATGGTTCTAACTTTTAAGCACATGGATACAATTGATGTAAAGTGAAATACGCACTTAGCGTGAGTGCGAGACGCAGCTGTGGTACAGTTTTTATGAGTTGTCGTCCAGTGACTACAGCTTGGAAACTGAACCGGTAGGGGTCCCTTGTAGAACAGACAGTTATCCTTCGTGACAGCAGAACCTTGTTTCTATAACATCCTGCTGATCGGGTGCACGGCCTCTTGGTCTGAGTCAATGACCTGGAACACTTTCCCCAGGTTACTTAGCATCCTTCCTTTGGGAAACCAGTCCCTTTTCCTGGCATCTGCGTTACAATCCGGTTTCTTGGGGGTGGGTTGTTGAGAGACAGGTTTGCCCGTCTGGAGAATGATGCTGTCATGGATTGTATATTAATCACATTTTTGTTGCTGTAAAACCTAAGTTGTCTTCATTTATCTAAAAAAAGAAAGAAAGAAAGAAAAGAAGAGAAAGCCAGGAAGTGATCCTGTTGCCCTAGAGGGGAGGTGGGCAGGTCCAGTCCAGCCATGGGCCGTATCCATGGGGCAGGAACCTGTGGGGGTTCCAGCCAGGGACGGGGTGGGGCTGCAGGAACCTGCCACCTGGACCCCCAGGCTCGTCAGAGCAGGGCCTCAGAGCCCTTGGAGAGACCCAGATTTTGAAGCATCCATGCTGACACAATCTCTGCAAAAGGGCTCCCAGGGACCAGTGAGAGGGGAGGCAGCATCGCTGACCGTATGGGGATACTCCACCCCAAGGAGCCTAAGTCCTGGCTGTCCCTGGCTAAGCTGGTTACAGGAACAGGCTGCGCACCACGGGCCAGGCTCCAAGCTCTGGGTCCTCTCACGGCCACTGACAATATGGCCACACGGTCACATCCATGCATGTCCAGAGGCAAGAGACAGATACCCAAAGAGTGACAGAACTGTCAAAAAAAAAAAAAAAGAGAGAGAGAGAGGGGATAAAACATAGAGGCAGCAATACGAAAACAGAACGGAAGTCACAAACATGCACACAAGGCTTGCACCCTCCTGGCACTCTCCTAAGTGCTGTGTATGCGTGAACTGAAAAAGCTTTTATGAGACAAGTAGTGTTATTTGCACAGCACTGGGGACAGCAAGACACTGCAGTCTTAGAAAGGAAGTGATTTGCATAGGTCACCTTGCCAGGTAGTAGCAGAACTGGGATGTGAACCTGGCACTCAGGGTCCATGCTCTTACCCCGTAAGCCACAGAGATGAAATAAAGGGGAGCCCAGCCCAGGCCGAAAGGCAGACGATTAGAGCGAGAAAAGGGAGACCCAAATCTGCTGTCCTTGTTTGGTCCTCCTCCCTCCCAGCACTCGTATAAGCCATTATTCCTAAGGGGGAGGTCGACCTTGCTCCTCCTCAGGCCCCACACTTGGGACTCCCCAGGGCAGGGCGAGGCCTGCTCCTCTGGCCTAGGCTGGGGACAGGTCAGACCGCCTGCTGGGGACAGGTCAGACCGCCTGCTGGGGACAGGTCAGACAGGTCCGGCTGGTGCAGGAAGAGGAGGTCCCAGGAGGTCCCGCAGCTTCCGGGGCTCAAGTCCCCAGGGACCCCAGCCGCTGGGCCCCACAGGAGGCCTCTACCAGCTATATCTCACTGTCTGCCCCTAAAGGGGGAGGGTATGGGGGGGTGCTTCACCCTTGAAGCCAGGCCCCAGCCCCGCGTGACCGAGTGGGAAAAACCCCGGGGCAGATAGCCCTGTCTCAGAAGACTGCCCTGCTGCTCCCACCACCCCAGGTGACCACTGGGGAGAGACGGGTTTACATAAAGAGAACACTGCTCGGCCTGCCCTGCCCGGCCAGCCTCCCACTTGGCCATGACTGGCCCGTGCAGAAGGAGGCCCACTATGTGGTGTCTCCACCCCTACCCCAGCAGAGGCTCGGTGTCCACGCTGCCCTGCAGGTCCCGCCTCCCCCTCCCTCCCCAGCACCTCCTGAGGGTAGACACCCCCCCCCAACTCCAGGTCCCACAAACGCAAACCACCGGTGTTAAAAATAGAGCCTCTTTATTGGTACCTGTAAGCTCAGGTACAAGGTGTTCCCACAAGCACGCGGGCTGGTAAGGCCTCCTAGGCAAGAAGGCAGGCCCACAGCCTGGGCTTCTTGGCACAGACATGGAGAAAGATGAATAAACTATATAGCTCTAACACTCAGGGACGATATAGAAATTAGGATGCAAAACTTAACATCAGCAAACGAACGGCATAAAAGCCACAAGGAGCCGCCCCTCACCCCAGCCAGGTGGCCTCAGGGCATGGGCAGGCGGCCCAGGCTGGCATGCGTGCCCAGAAAGCCCTGAGATAGTGGTCAGGGGCGTGCTGTGGGCCCCGAGGCTAGCCCCTTGCCCTCGCTGGGGCTTCCTGCTCCCCCTCTACACTGATGGGCCCAGCATGAAGGCTGTGACCTTTGGGGAGGAGGAAGATATGGCAGAGGACAGGAAGAAGAGGAGGCCGTGTGGGGCAGGTTTTGGTCACGGTTGGTCAACCCCACCCAGCCCCCTGCCTGGATGCTGTCCTCAGCCACCCGGGGCCAGGCAGCTGCCACAGCAGACCACAGGGCCCAAATCCACACCTGGTTTATACCAAAGCCCAGGAAGGGCAGGGATATAGGACTACAAGGCAAAAGGGACTCACGGGGGTCTGTGTCCCACCCCAACCCCAGCATTGCCCGCCAGCCGGGGGGGAGAGGCCGACACCTCCTAGTCTCCAAATAAATTATGGAAATAAATTATAGTCTTTAGAGTCCAGAGAACGCGGCCACCCATGGGTCTGGGGCTCAGGATGGCAGGAGAAGCCGTAAGAAGTGGCTGATTGCTGCCCTGTCTTGCTGTCTTTGGGCTAAGGAACATCATCTGAGACCGAAAAGGGGTCTGCGAAGCTCCAGGGAAGGCTTACGTCCTCCTGTCCCTGGCACGCACACCGTGGAAGTGGAAGGAGAGACTGTGTGGGCTTGGGGGGCGGGGGAGCAGGGTGGCGGAAAGGGAGGGCCCCCTCCCCGCCCTCTCTTCGGCACAGAAACTTACAAAAATAAATAAATCAATCCAGAGTGTTGCACAAAAATCAGGAGTGCCCGCACGGGCGAGCCAGCCAACGGGAGACCCTTACCTACAGGCCTCAGGGAGCCCCCAAATTACAACAAAGCAGCAACAGGGCTCTTGGGGCCATGACAAGGTGCCCCGGGGCCTTACACGGGCACAGGCTCCACCAGAGACGCCGGGGCGGTGTCCTCAAGCAACTGGCTGTCTATGAAGGGAGCCAGGGCCTCGGCGGCTGAGTCAGGCAAGCCCATGACGGACTCCAGGAAGCAAGAGCCCGCGTCCCCAGGCGGAGAGAAGGCAGGCAAGGGGAAGTAGGGTGCCTCGAGGTTGTCCAGGCTGTCGGACACCTTCCGGGAGGTGTAGTGAGGCCCCAGACTGTAGTCTGGCAAGGCCTGGAGCAGCTCGAAGGAGTCGCAGGAAGACAAGCTGAGGTCCACGGAGTTGCTCTGGCCAGCGTCCGAGCCGGGCGGCACCGAGGTGCCCGGGAGGCTGCCTTCTCCCAACCCTTCAAGGCCACCGTTTAGGAAGAAGCTGGCATCCAGGTTGGCATTTTCATCCAGGATGCCTGACGTGAGGCTGGAGCTGGAATAGCTGTGGGTCCAGCTGGCTGGGCCACCGGGGTCACCAGTCCCAAAGATGTCAGCTGGGTGGAAGCAGCTGAGGTTGTCGAGGGTCCCCACTCCCCCTTCCTCCTCCTCCTCCTCCTCTCCTCCCAGGTCCGAGTCACTGAAACTCAGGACCCGGGCCAGGCTGTCATCATCCATGTCAGGCTGGAAGCCAGGGCCGGGTAGGGCTGGGCGGGTGGGGCCGCTGGGGGTCTCGCTCGTGCCTGAAGCTGTGGAGGAGTCGGTCATGTCACTGCTACAGCTGTCGTCTCCCAGCTCGCTGCTCGCGGGGGGCTTGGCAGGCGGGAAAGTGGGAGCCAGCGCCTGCTCACCGGGGCTGGCCGGGCCGCCCTGAGCGGGAGCCTCCAGCTCCCCCAGGCTCTCAGCCCCCTGCTCCAGCTGCAGGCGGGTGAGCGTGTGGATGAAATGGGTCTGCACCCGCGCCTGATTAAATTCCACGCGGCCCTTGGGGTTCGCACAGCCCTCCCGGCAGCAGCCGCAGGGGAACGCGGTGTGGTCCATCTGCAGAGAGAGCAGAGCGTGAGAGAGGGTCCCCCCGAGCCCAGACAAGCCCCCGCGCTCGGGCCTCCCTCCCCGGCCCACACCTGGCACTTGATGCCCGCCAGGCTGCAGCTGCAGGTCTCGGGGTCACAGACCCGGTCACAGCGACAGCCACAGTCCTCGCGGGACTGGCGCACGGCCTGCAGCTCCCGCTTCTCCTCGCGATCGATCCTCCGCACTCCCGCAGCCCGCAGCAGAGCCCGCCGGCGCCGGGCCGGATAGGGCTGTAGGAAGGTCATTTCCTCCAACCGGCCACCGGCCACGGCCACGGCCAAGTCCTCCTCCACAGAGGCATCATCGATCGCGTCCACTGTGAGTGGCAGGCCGGCCTCTGTCTCGGGTACGCCAGCCTCCGTGAGCTGTATCCAATGGGAGAGAGGAGGGATGTGAGAGACAGAAGGGGTCTCTGCCCCCACCCACGGCCATCGGTCACCCGACAAGCGCTCTGGGTCGGGCACCATAGATACCACAGTGAGCTGGGAGGCCAAGAACACTGCCTTCGGGGCATTTGCAGAGATTTCCCGTTCCTGTCATTCCCCAGTCCGTGGACAAACCCACCCAACCATCAACCAGCCAGACACAATGACCCCCAGGGTCACATCAACTCCAGATTCCCGCCCTCCCTGCAATGCTCCTGGCCCCCCGCCCCCAGACAGCTCCCGGCGCTGTGCCCCCAACCCCTGCAGCAAACAGGCCCTCCCACACCCCACTCTGCAGATAATGCAGGCGACAGGCCCTGGCCGAGCAACACTGGCCCCAGGGGCCTCTTTCCCCAAATATATAATGAGCACCCGAGCACCCGGGCTCCCACCCCGGAGGCCCCGCCCCCTCACGGCCAGGACTTGAGAAGCTGGCCCAGGCTCTGGCGCGGGGCAGCGGGTCTCCCTACCTTCCATCGCAGGGCTTCTAGCTTCTCCTCCTTCAAGCGCAGGCGCAGTTTCTCCCGCCGAACCCGGGCTTGCTCCTGTGCAAACTCGGCCAAGGAGAAGCGGCGGCAGGCGCTGTGGCGGGGGGCCATACCCAGCGTGCAGCCACCGCGGCTGGGCACGCTGGTGAAGCCCTGACACCGAGGAAAGTAGAAGACGGTGATGCCATCGAAGGCAACGCGGCCTGGGCGCTTCCGGGGCGCCCTCTTCAGGATGGACAGGGCTGGAAAGGCAGGGAGGGAAGGAACAGGGCATTAGTTCTCCGTGAGGGACGGCTTAACCTCCAGGAAGATGGCGAGCTGCCTCTCCTCACACTCCCCCTCCGATCTCCTAGCCCAAAGAAAGCAATGGATCCGAACGGAGCTGGAGAAATGGAGCCAGCCTGGCTGGGATGCGAGCTGGTACATTTGAACGCCACTCCTAGGTCACCATGGGCTTACTGTTATTTACCAGTCCCAATGAGAGCATTTGGTGACATTAAGCATCTTTCCCATCTTTATTAGCCATTTATAGGTTCCTTATGCAGTTTTCTGTAGTTTTGTATTGATTTGCAGGAGCTCTTTATATATGACATTAGAGATAGTAATCATCTAGCCTATCTGTGCAAATATTTTAGTCTTTTAATATTTATTTATTCATTTATTCATTTATTTATTTTTTAAATAAAATGTTTATTCATTTTGAGAGACGGAGGGAAACAGAGCATGAGCAGGGGAGGGGCAGAGAGAGAGAGAGGGCGACACAATCCGAAGCAAGCTCCAGGCTCTGAGCTATCAGCACAGAGCTGGACTCCGGGAATCACAACCTGAGCTGCAGTGGGATGCTTGACCGACTGAGCCACCCTCGTGCCCCTTTAGTCTTTTATTTTTGTCCAAGGCATTTTTTTAAAAAAAAATTTTTTTTTCAACGTTTATTTATTTTTGGGACAGAGAGAGACAGAGCATGAACGGGGGAGGGGCAGAGAGAGAGGGAGACACAGAATCGGAAACAGGCTCCAGGCTCTGAGCCATCAGCCCAGAGCCTGACGCGGGGCTCAAACTCCCGGACCGCGAGATCGTGACCTGGCTGCAGTCGGACGCTTAACCGACTGCGCCACCCAGGCGCCCCATGTCCAAGGCATTTTATAAAATAACTTCTAAGGCTACATAATTAAAAATATATTGATCTTTTCCTTTATAGCTTCTGCATTTTGGAACACACTTAGAAAGGCTATTATTTGGGATTACCTTTCTAAATTATGGATTGTATACTGGGTAGTAAGCTATGTATTTGGTATCTTCTGTACACATATTGGCATACCGTTCCTTTTTATTAGGCTGAACCATAGGCAGAACCATAAAGCAGTTGAATACTGGCAATTTCATGTATTTCCACGCAATATGTTATTTTGTCTGTCTCAATCCAATATATAGAATTCTCATCCTCTCTGCTAACTGGCGAGTACTTACTGAACAATGCTAACTACCAGTGGTGACAGGGTCCCCATCTCTTTCTTTAGTTGGACTGCTTCTAATATTTCCTCATTGGTCAGAATGCCAGCTTTTTGGGTCGAGACACAAATTTTTTAATCATGTCAGGCAGCATCCATTTATTGCTACTTTATCAAGGGTCTTATCCAGAAGGGACATGACATTTTTATCAAATGTCCTTCAACATCGACAGTGGCTCCCATATTTTATAGTAAACCATAAAAGTATAAAATCGGGTTTTATAGTATTTTATATTTTATGATATTTATAATATTAAGCCATTCTTGTATTTCCAGAACAAACCTACAGGGGTTTAGTCAACCTACTGTTAGATTCTATGTGCTACAAATCATACTCTTTTTCTAGTATAATATAAAGATGTACAACAAGTACATAAACAAAGACACCATATCTGAGGTATTAAAATGTCATGGCAGGAATGTCGTAATTAGGAAAACTATGTCTCGGGGTGCCTGGGTGGCTCAGTGGGTTGAGTGTCTGACTCTTGATTTCAGCTCAGGTCATGATCTCATGGTCATGAGATCGAGCTCCGCGTCGGGCTCCCAGCGGAACGTGGAGCCTGCTTCAGGTTCTCTCTCTCCCCCTCTGTCCCTCTCCCCTGCTCTCTCTCTCTCTCTCTCTCTAAAAAAATAAATAAAATGATGGGGCGCCTGGGTGGCGCAGTCGGTTAAGCGTCCGACTTCAGCCAGGTCACGATCTCACGGTCTGTGGGTTCGAGCCCCGCGTCGGGCTCTGGGCTGATGGCTCAGAGCCTGGACCCTGTTTCCGATTCTGTGTCTTCCTCTCTCTCTGCCCCTCCCCCGTTCATGCTCTGTCTCTCTCTGTCCCAAAAATAAATAAACGTTGAAAAAAAAAAATTTAAAAAAAAAAAAATAAAAATAAAAAATAAAAATAAAAAAATAAATAAAATGAAAAAAATATATACAAAACAAAAAGAAATTAAAAAAGAAAGAAAAATATGTCTAAAAAGGCTCCTTAGGGTTGGGGGCAATAATAATGGAAAACAAGGTTGAGGAATACTACTTTAGGGCTGTCTTTGTCAGTTCGAAATCAAAATTATGCCAGCTTGAAAAATAACTGGGGGAAAGAAACCTTTCCACTATGTTCAGGCAAAGCCAAACAGCATTCTGACAGGAGAGGGACCGGCCTGACAGGCCCCGCGGTGCAGAAGTGTGGGGCGTGGGACTCCGGTGGTTCCGTAGGTAGGACAGGGTGTGCAAGCTGGAGAAACGAAACTGGAACAGAAGGGAGGAGCTGCAGCCGGAGGGCCCGAGGGCCACAGTGAGGAGCTCCGTCCTGCCTGCCCGGCAGGACTTCTAAGCAGGGAGTCCCAAGGTCAAAGGTGAATCTAGCCAGGCCCGGTGCCTCTGGACAGAGGGCATTCCTGAGTAACCACTGTATTACGGGAAGTGGACAAGGTGGGAAGCCAAAGCCGCGGGGACATGACCTCCAGGGGCCAGAATGGCTCTGTCGGGGGACAAGGTGGGCCTCCCGATTTCATCTTCAGGAAGGATGAAGGGGTGTGGTGGTTCCCGGGAGGGGGGCGGGGCGAGACTCACGGGTGAAACTCCGGGGGCCACAGAAGTCACGGTCAGGCAGGGGTATCTGATCCCAGGGGCCCTCCTCATCTGAGTCCCAGGCCAGGGAGACGGAAGAGCTCGGGGAGCAGGAGCCAGAACGGCGGCCCGAGGACAAGGAGGAGGAAGAGGAGCAGAGCGAGGAGGAGTCCTCATCCAGCTGGTCAAACTTCCTCTTTAGCGGCCCAGTCATGGTGGCGCTGGGGGTACTCTGGGCTTTGGGCACGGACGGCCTGGAACGGAAAGGAGAACGCTCTCAGCGGCAGGCCTGAGGGCAGGCGGTGGGGCGCCCGGCCACGATCCCCCGCTCCCCCTGCCCTCCCAGGTGTCCCGGGCCGCCCCCTCGACTCTGCGTGCAGGGGGCCCGGGGGGCCCGGCTCCAGGAGGCTTCCTTCCACCAGTGCAGGCGCTGAGGGCCAAGGCCTCCTCCTGGCGCCTGCAGACTCCCACCACCGCTGCCCAAACGCCTTCCCAGGACACCACCAGGCACCTTCCCCGCTACCTCCCACGACCCACCTACACACATGCATACACCAGACCGACAGATGGACCGGCAGACCTCAGCCCGGCCTCGCTCATTCCCCGACAGGAATCCTGGGGGCTGACTCACTGGCTGGCTGATTCACACGGCTCGCATCTGTGTGCCTTTGTGTGTGTGAGGCCGTCTGCCACAGCCCGCACAGCCCTGTATGGTGGCTTTGCTTCCTCCTCCTCCTCCTCCTCCTCCTCCTCCTCCTCCTCCTCCACCACCACCGGCTGCCCCAGCACACCCACCGACACACCACCCTGCACACACACACAGACTCCCTCTCCCTCTCCCTCTCCGGGGCCAGGTTGACCAGGGCACTCCGGGAAACAGGCTGGCTTTGACACTGGCCCCGATTCCCAGACACAGGACTTTCCAGAGCCCCTCCTCTCCTGTGACACAGCCGCTCAGACTTTCCCTCAGAAACCCCCGCCCCACCGAAGTCCCCTGCCTCCAGGCCTGGCCGTGCTTCGTGCTTCTCGAACTCCTGTTTGGGTTTTAAAAACCCATCTACATGGTGTCTCTCCTCCAATATCTAACCCCGTTTGTTTGACTTAACTTCCTATGGAGATTGTTTGTTTCCCCTTAAAACAAACAAACAAGCCAACCCACCAACCAACCACACACACAACTCTTAGTGAAACTGACCGGTCAAGATGTTCCACTCTCTCCTGTTTGTAGCTTGGTGACATGGGCCACGTCAGGACACAGAGCTTACTGTGTCTTCCCCTTTGGAGGGTCTCAACCACAGAGCCTCCCACAGCCTGGCTGGCCTCGGGTAAGGGGACTGGACTTGGGGCTCCTTCCCCTAAATGCCTCGGCCACCCTTGGCAATCCCCAAAAGGACTCAGTCCTGAGGGCTGGGCTACCTTGTACCTTGTCTGTGTCCTACAGTGCTCAGGCCTGGGCCCCAGGAGGTCACCAGGAGGAAGGGGAAACGATGCAGAGGCCCCAGTGCTGGGGAGCCCCTCCCCCACTGCCATCACAGGAAATGAGAACAGGAAAAACCAACCAGAAGGCTGCCGATCTCCCCTACTCAGGTGTCCTTTCGAAAGGCCCCTGTCCCCTTCTGGTGAGCCTACCACAAAGTGTCTGGATCCCAGACCTAGGGGGTCCGCGGTCCGCGGACTTACCGGATAAAATTCGTCCCGGGGACAGCCTCTCCCTGCAGGCATGAGACAGGCAAGAGAAACCCCCCCCTCCTTGCTAACCTCTCGTTCACACTGGGCCAGGGGAAGAGAACGCACAGGTGCTTCCGGGGGCTTCTCAGCGGGGAGTTTCTCAGGCCGGGCGCCCCCCCCACCCCACCCCCTGCAAAACCACAAACAAAAACAACGCAGCTCCCAGCTGACCTGCAGGCTCTCCCAGGAGATGGGGAAACTCGTAACCCGGAGCCAGGCACACACGTACATACACGTGCAGCCCACAGACACACACAGAAACACACACAGACAGAGCATACCCACACAGCCTGCCCCTACCGGCCCCGCTGGGAGACCCCCATCCTTTCCCAAACCCCAGATGCTGTCCACAGGGCGCCGAATGCCTAATCCCATGCCCAAGCCCCAGGCCCACCCCCCGCCAAAACCAAATGCCCGCTTTTTATCTGTGCCTGGCTGTCCCTTAGAAACATAGAATTCCATAGGCCCCAAATCGAACCCCTTGTCTCTGTTCCCCACCCCCCATGCCATCTGTTCCTCTTCCTGTGTTCCCTATCTTAGTAACGGCACTGCCACCCACCCAGTTACTCAAGCCAGAAACCTGCAGCCATCCTCACTCACGCCTTCCTCCCGCTCCCTCCGGCCACATCCAGGCACCCAGTCCTCCAAGTGCACACGAGCTCACTTCGCGCACGCAAGGCTAGGCACAGACACAGCACTGTGGGGGCCATCAGCAGAGTGTTAAGAACCTTGGCTCCGGAACCAGACTGCCTGCATTTGAACCCTGGCTTGGCTATCGCTTGATCGCGTGACCCCCGTCAAGGTCCTTAGGCTCTCCGTTTCTCCGGTTCTTGGCCTTCAAACCTCCTAGGGTTGGGAGGTTTACGTGAATCCATGCATGCCAAGTTCTTAGACCGGCAGTAAGTGCTTAGTGGATATGTCGCTCCGAACTGTGAGAAAAACGAGCTCCTCGATACACACATGTGAATCTCAATGATGTCATGTGGAATGAAAGGAGCCAGACACAAGAATACACGGGAATGAAGTTCAAGGAAAGGCAAACCCAATCAGTGATGATACAAGTCAGAATGGGGGGGGGGGGGCGAGGGATAGCAGAAATCTCACCGGGGGGGAGGGGGGTGGAATCCTCTCGAAACATTCTGTGCTGACCTAGCTGGGGGTCCCATGAATGTCTAAAACTAAAAATTCACCTAACTGTACACGTGGGATTCATAGGCTTTATGCATTTTATGTATGTCTCCTTCACCTTTAAAAGTTTATTACCCTTATGCCTCTGTCCCCACTGCTACTGCCCAATGTCCCCTGCCTCTGCTCCTGTCACCCCCTGCAGCCAGAGTGGTCTTCCCAAACCACATGGCTCCCTGCCACCCCCATGCTGAGGAAAGCTGGCCCTTAGGATCAAGCCTAGAATTCCACGAGAGGCTGAGGCAGGCTTGGCTCCTGCTTCCCCACCCTCCCCTCACTATATTCCAGCTGAACTTGCAGTTTCCCTAATTGCCATGACCTGCCCGCCTCCTGGCCTTTGCACAAGCTGGAACCCAGCCTCGCTCTCCTTTAATAGTCATTTCCAAGAGGGCCTCCCTGAAACCTCCACCCCTCACTCCTGACTATATGCCTCTCTGGGCTCCCACGGGCCCTGGGATTCCCCTATTCGGGCCCTTCTCTCACGGTCTCACTGCCCCTCCCTCACACCAGGCTGACGGCCTCTCTGCCTGGCCATCACTGTGCCCGTGCCTAGAACAGCCTGGCATAGAGAAGGCACCTCTAGCAGAGGTGGACCTCTGAGGGGTGACTGCTCAGAGTGATCTCCTGGTCCTGTCACAGTCAGTCGGGGCGGGGAGGGGGGCTGGGGTGCCATGCCCACTCCCCAGCCTGCACCAGAGGGTTGGAGCCACAGAAGGGAGTGGTTCTGGGAGTTAAGAAGCATTGGTTGCAGACAGGTGCCAACACAGACATCTCAGGAGGCTCCCTGTTCCCCAGAAGTAAACAAATAGATATCAAGGAAGCAGGTTTAAGCCTGACACCCTGGTTCTGCCTCAGGCTTGTCTACAGAATGGGAACTCAAGGTGAGGGGGTTAGAGGCTCCAAGGCTGCAGACGGGAAGCAGGGACACAGATAAGCTCCCGCCACTCGGTCCATTCTAGGGGTGACCCTCCCCCCGCCCCGGATCTGCACACCCGCAAAGTCCCTGATGCTCCCCTGGGGTGGAGGGGTTGAGGGAGAGGGGACAGCCCTTGGATCTCAGTGCCTCCCTGTCCCACCTGGGAATCCAGAGGCAGGAGATGAGACAAAAAGACAGCCAGAGACAAGGACAGGCCAAGTCAGAGAAAGGAATGAAAGATAGTGAAAGAGTCCAAGAAAAGTGTCAGACAGTGAGTCAGAGGAGGGGGGAGGGGCCCTCAGTAGCTACCCAGGAATCAAGATCCCAACCATGGCACTGTTCCCAGGGTGAACACAGCCCCCATCCTAGGGTCCCGGGGGAAGGAGAAGCGATTCCCAGGAGCTGGCTCAGACAGAAATACCACACCCCCAGGAGCCCCAGAGGCAGGCTCTGAATCAAAGACAGCCAGGCTTCTTCCGGGATCTGCCTGGGCCCTGAGAATCAGGCCACCCTCCTGTCACCACACACAGGAGTTGACAGCTCAGGACGAAGGGGTGACACTTCCCCACTCTACTACCCACAACTACCTACACATTCAGGCCACACTATGTGAACCCAGGGAAGGCCACCTCAGCCTGGGCACCAGGCAAACAAAGGCTCGTTGGGGGTCAGGGGGATATCTCAGGGCCTCTGGGAAGTCTCATCAACTTCTCTGTGCCACTCGTTAGTTAGTCCCAGTGCCCCAACCCCCGACCACAGCTGGTATTGGGGAGAGGGCACCTTGGGCTGGCCCTATCCTCCTCTGGGAATCTGAAGAATTATGTCCTTTAACCTCAGAGCCCCAGGCCTTGGTCAGGCCAGCACCTGGGGGCACACGACCCCAGACTCTCAGGAGCTACTTCCTGGGACAAGGGGAGGGCACCCCTGAGTCCCTCTGGCCCTCACTGGGATTGGCTAGGAAAACAACCTGGGCAGCACAAAGAGGACAGAAGGGAAGCCTTAGCACACCCCTCCCCCCCATCCCTCTGAAAGTGATCCGGGCGGGGGGGAGGGCACGGTTCCTCAGCCTTGGCCTCCAGAGCCTGGCACTGGGTAGGTGCCAAATGTTTGCTGGCTACAGAAGGCAACTGCTCCTGCAGAAGGGAAATTGTACCTGACACCTGAGCAGGGCCTCCTTCCTTCTCATTCATTCATTCATTCATTCATTCAACAAACATTTATTGAGCTCCTATAAGATGCCAGGCGCAGTGTCAGGCACTCGGGCACACAGGGACAGCAAGACCTACACTGGCTGCACTCTCCCAGCTTTTGAATTTAGTGGCAAGGAGTGTGTAGTTACAGAATGGTGGTGAGTGCTGGGAACGCAGGTCTGAGGCAATGTGGGGCAGGAGGGGCAAAGCTGAGGGTAAAAACAGTCTCTGGGAGGAAAGGAAGTAGAAAGAGCTCCAAAGGGGGGCACAGCCGAGGGGGGGGGAGGGGCATCCAGCGACAGGTTTCTGGAGCCGCCGCTGCCGGGACAGGCTTTAGCCCCAGGGCACTGGAAGCCTCAGCAGGGTTTAAGGAGGGAGTTGACAATATACCAGATTTGCATTTTAAAAAGATGGCTCAGTCGCCGACTGGAGGGGGTGTGACCTGCTGGGCCGGTGCCAGGGCTAGGTGAGAGATGACAGGACAGGGAGGGCACAGGAGAAAGGGGAATAGACTCGGTAACCTCTGGATGTGGAGGTGGAAGAGGACAGTGATGTCAAGGATGGGGGCCAGCGGCGGAGGCCCCATCCAGAGGGCTGTGAGCCATCGGCGTGGAGGTGTGGGGTGAGCCGCGGAGCTGGGGAGGGTCCCTCCGGTGTCAGGAGTGGGGGCTACGAGTGTGATTGTGCCAGGGAGCAGGAGTGCCTAAGTGTGTGCCGGCTGCTGTGGCGAGGGCATCCAGAGGTGCGTGCCTGCGGAGGGGCCCCCGGGGAGGGGAAACTGAGGACCTGGGGGAAGTACGTGCAGGGGAGCCGAGAAGTGCGTGGGAGAGAGCCTACGTGTGCCCGCGGGTGTCCGGCGGGGCTGCGCCCGTGACTCACAGCGGTGGCCTCCGCGTGTGACGGTGACTGACAAACAGGTGAGCGCACGACACAATCCCTCCTCCCTCCCTCCCTCCCTCCCTCCGCCCTCCCACCCTCCGGGGTCCGTGACTCACGGAGCCTCACTCCTTCTGGCTCTTCCCTCCACTCCCTCCCTGACCCCTGCTGGCCGGGGGCGCCGGGCACGGCACGCGCCGCAGCCCTGGCGCCCGCCCCCGGGGGGAGCCCGAGGAGGAAGGCGACAAATGTCACCTGCTCCGGCCACGCGAGGAACTTCTGAAAAGTTCTCAGGCAACTGGGTCAAAAGGAAACTCTCCCGTGGACGCGCGCACCCCGTCACCCAGCCGCCCGCGCCAACCTGGGCTCGGCCGTCACCCGCACTGAGCTCGGGGCGCCGCGACTTCTCGGGGTACCCTCGGTGGCGCGGGGGAGGGGAGCGGAAAACCTGCCACTCTCGCCTCCCCGCCTCCTCGCCCCGGACGCCGGCCGGGCGCGCAGTCAGGGGCCGGGCCGGGCCGTCCCCCCGCCCCGGTGCCCCGCTCGGGGAGGTGGGGGGACAAGTGGCAGGGACCGGAGGGGCGCAGACACCCCACCCCACCCCCGCCCCGCGCGGGACGCCCCCTCCCCGACGTCCCGGACAGCCGGGCCCGCAGCTGCTCGGTGCTCACCTGCGATCCGGACGCTCGCCAAGGGCACCGATGCGACCCGCGTCCCGGCCGGGGACGCCCCCGGTGCCGCGACCCCGAGCGCGCTCCGCCGAGCCGCAGTCGGCCCAGCCGCCCCTCTCTCTGAGCGTCCGGCGGCGGCGGCGGCGGCGGGAGACTGGCTGCGCCCGGCCCCGCCCGCCGCTCCGCCCTCCTCGTCAGTGGAAAACTCCGGGGCTCGCAGCGCTGACGCACGCCCGGCCTCCCGCCAGGCCGCCCGGCAGCCCCGCCCCGGAGGCGCCGCCTCCCTCCCCCCCCCCCCCGCCCGGAGCCCGGCGCGGCGGCCGCGGGGCCTCCCTGCGGACTCTGACCCCGCGCGGCCGCCGCGACCGCCCCGCGCCCTCGGCCCTCCGGCGCCCTCGCCCGTCCCCCTCCCGCGGTTTCCCCGAAGTCGCCGACGCGCCCGGCCGGCGGAGCCGGGTCGCGAGGATCCCCACCTCGCCACGCGGCCCCCGTTCACGGATGGGTAGACTGAGGCCCAGAGCGGCGCGGAGCGTCCGGGAGGCCGCCCGGCGACGGCGGCGGAGCCGAGGCCTCCTTCCAGGCCTTGACCCCAACCCTGCCTGAGCCAGTTGCTATCGTCCAATCTAAACGCCCTTCCTCTGCCCCCTCCTTACCACCCCCCCCCCCCCCAGATGCGCCGGAAAAGTAAACTGTGACTGGAGACCAACCTGGGCCGGGAGGGGGAGGGGAGGAGGTAATCGGTGGGCGTGACCTTCACCTCGGCCCCGGGGCCAGAGACCCTGCAGAAGTACTGAGACGGGGGGGGGGGGGGGGGGGGGAGCGGGGGGGGGGTCCTGGATACAACTTCCCTCGCCCCCCACCCCGCGCCCCGCAATCCCATCCCTCCCTAAAAAAATAAATAAATAAATAAGAAGAAGAAGGATTTCTTCTGAGCCAGACCCTAGCCACTTAACATGGCCCACTGCCTTCTCTGCTCCCGCCAAGGCCTTCCCTGACTAGGGGCCAACTCTCCCTGTATCACTGCACAGGGAAAAGTGTGTGCATGCCCCCGCAGCGAGTCCTGGCCGGGAGACCATCCTCTGCCCTTCTTCCCAACCTCAGTTCAAACCTTACCCACCACCCGTGTCCCTTGAGCGTTTCTACCTTCACACCTTTGCTACAGGGCGTTCCTCCCGCCTGGAATGCCTTTCTGCCTTCTCGCCGCCGCTTACCAGAATCTCATCGCCTTTAAGGTCTCGGCTTGCACTGCCTCCTCCAGGGAGCCTTCGTGGGAGCTTGACCCTCCCCCTTTCCAGTCCCGCTCCCGCTGCATTCTGGGTTTTTCTCCGACTGTCCTAGATGAATGCTGTCTCTGACTAGCCCAACCCTCGGGATTCCTTTCTACCTTCCTCCAGGTGGGGGGTGGGGGTGACCTCTCCTGCCTGGACGCTCTGGGGTGGAGATGATGGCGAAGGCCCTTCTTGAGCCACAGGTGCTTATGTAGAGCGGGCCAGATGGGGTCTACCTGCCCTGTACCTTTCCAGGGAAGAAAAATGAGAGGAAAGCAGGTTGAAGGAAGCTTCCTACAGCCCTTGTCCTTCCTGCATGCATTGAGTGTGCGCCTGTGTGCGCTAGGTATCTGGACCGCTGGCACCAAGCTTCCAGTGGCTTCCCAGTGTCCTCAAGATGAAGTCGCAACTCTGTGGGGCCTACAAAGGCCAGATAACCTGGCCCGTGCCCACCTTTGCAGCCTGGCCTCTCTCTCTTCATGGTCCCACCCCCCGCTCCCTTCCCTGCTCCTCCATTTCAGCATCTCTAATCTGTGTACGTGGCCTTTTACATCTACGTACATTCTACACGTGATATTGGTACGGATGCGTGTAGTTTTAATTTACACAGGAGGTATTCTGTTCTAAGTCTCGTTAAGTTTCCCCCAGCCTTATCCCTGCGCTCCCACCCACACTCTCGATAATCACTCCAGCCCAGGTTGTCAGTGATCAGTTTTTGGTCTGTGTCCTCCTCATCCTGATTCAGACTTCCAAAGATGCTCCTCTCCAGCCTGCCCTTTACCTTGCACTCAGTTGTGTTTTACTTGTGGGTTTCCTTGTGTTTTCTAGGAGTCGTGGGAGGGCAGGGGCTGTGTCTCACTCTCCTCGGTGCTCGGTAAGAACCAGCTGAATAAATTAAGTTTACCTAGGAAACGTGCACTTGGCGCTCTAGGGGAGTGCTGGGCTGGAAGTGGAGACAGAAGGGTCATCAGCATACAGCGGTGTAAGGAAGCTATGGGTGTGGCTGAGACAGCTCAGGAGGGAGTTTAAAGGCTACAGAGCTGGGTGTCAGTTGTTAGAGGTGACTCAGCCCTTAGGGTATGATGGCAGGTGGCCACCCACCCACCACCACCCCCTCAGACAGTCAGCCCTGTCCTCCCTGTGGCTGCTGGTTGCAGACCTTTTTGGTTCCAAAGAATCCTTTTTTCCACTGCCGCCTCCTTCCTGCCTCTAATCCCTTCCCTTGGTCAGGTCCCCAGGAGAAAAGGGGGTTTCTATGATGACCTACAGTGGAGTGGAGTTCCAGTTCTCCTCTCTCTCTCTCTCTCTCTCTCTCTCTCTCTCTCTCTTTCTCTCCCTCTCTCGCTTAACTTCAGTCTTCCAACTTGTAAAATGGAGGCATTGGGCCAGAGAACTGCACCAGCTTCAACATTCCTTGAGTTAATTTTCTAGAAGATGCGGCCTGCTGATCAACTGGGCAGGATTGAACACTGGAGTTAATAGGGGGTCTCTCAGGCTGCCCAGGTCTGCATCCTGCTGGGCTGTGTATTGGGGAAACCAGATGAGACAGAGGCCAGGGCAGGGAGTTGGCAAGGGCTGGAGTGGAGACTTAGAGCAGGGGACCCAGTGGGTAATGGGGCTTGGTGTTGGGGGGGGGGGGGGGCAGGAAAGGAAGAGAATAAGAGAAAATATAGGAAAACAAAAATAATCCAATAAGTGATGTGTTTTCTCCAGCAAAGTGTCTCCCTGTCCTGGGATGGGCTCTCCAGATGTTCCCCAGATGTTGTTGGTGATGGGAAACATCTCCCTCTGGGATCCCAACTAAGCTCTTCCTGTTCACGGGGAAGTGCAGGGTCTGTTCCAAGGCAAGGAGGGTGGGGTCTGGAGCAAATCGTCTGTGACTGTGGCACATACATAGGCAGAAACACACCCACACATCCTCGGGG
This sequence comes from Prionailurus bengalensis, assembly GCF_016509475.1. Taxonomy (NCBI): domain Eukaryota; kingdom Metazoa; phylum Chordata; class Mammalia; order Carnivora; family Felidae; genus Prionailurus; species Prionailurus bengalensis. Next base: position 152,736,644 of record NC_057350.1, on the reverse strand, counting down.
AATTTCTGAATACTTAACAATTGAGTCCAAAAATTTTCTCAAACATTCAGCATCCCTGGACCACCCATTTTAGGTAAATAAAAAAAAAAATGTTACTAGTTTTAAATACATATTTTTCAAAGTTATAAAGGAATGGCCCCATCAGAAAAATTAAAAAAAGAATAATGCCAAGATCTGTCATGAATGAGGCAGACCTATCATGCATTTGGGGTGGGAGGGTGAATTTATGCAATCACTTTGGAAAATCGTGTGGCAGGAACATCGGCTGAGCATAGGTAAGGTCTACAATCCTCCAACTCCACTTCTCAGTGTATACCCAGGAGGGAAACAAAGTGCTTATGTCCACCAAAAGACGCTTACAAAAATTGTATAGCAACTTTATCCCCAACAACCTAGAACTGGAAACAAACCCAGATGTCCAATGGATGAATGGAAACAAACTGTGATTTATCTTGCAATGGAATGTTACACAGCAATGAAAAAGAACAACCACTCGCCCCATGAGATGACAGGGTGAGTCTTTCACATATTGTATTGACTGAAAGAAGCCAAGCACAAAAGAGCAAAAAACTATAATTCCATTTATTTCTATGACGTTTAAGCAGTAGAACTAAACAGGGATAGAGAACATTACCTTAGAGGGTATTGATGGGGAAGGGCCATAAGGGAGGCTTCTGCGCGGGCGCCTGGGTGGCTCAGTCGGTTGGTTAAGTGTCGACTTTGGCTCAGGTCATGATCTCACAGTTCATGGGTTCAAGCCCCACGTCGGGCTCCATGCTGACAGTGCAGAGCCTGCTTGGGATTCTGTCTCTCCGTGTCTCTCGCTCTCTGCCCCTCCCCCACTTGCACTCACTCTCTCTCTCTCTCTCTCTCTCTCTCTTTAAAATAAATAAACTTTGAAAAAAAAGAGAGAGGCATCTAGGATGCTGGAGACGTTCTGTATCCTGATCTGGGCCCTGGTTGGACAGGTACATACATATGTAAAAACTCAACTTCTTCAGATTTGTTCACTTCACTGTTTTATCTTGATAAAAGCAGGGTGTGGGGTGCAACGATTGTGAAAAAGATGCCCTTGTTCTCAGCCTTCCACCAGGAAGTCAGTCTGCCTCCTGACCAGTGAGGGATACCTGGGGCTCCCAGGTCAGGTTCAGCTGTTTAGATTTCTTAGACGGGTAAGAATTTTCCTCTACCTTGATTCTCAGGTGCAAGGAGCTTCGTGTCGTTTGGCTTCTAAGAGTTTTATAGTATTCGGTCTTGTGTTTAGGGCTTCGATCCGCTTAGAGTTAGTTTTTCTATGTGGTGTGAGGTCCGAGTCTAACGTCACCCTTTTGCATGTGAATATCCAGTTTTCCCAGCACCATATTTTGAAAAGATGTTATTTTTCAAAATCAAATCAAAGCAGCTGAGTCCCCAGGAGCACTTTCTACCTCCCTCCCTCGGCTGGGATACCCTCCAGTGTGCCACCCCAGCGTCACCACCTCCAAGGCTTGTGTGAGGAATGGGGGTGCCTTTCCCTGTCCAGGGCGGCCTGGCTCTCTGATTCGCAATCCTTGTTGTCTGCTCACAGCTAACATGCTCCTTACCCTATGGATTTATGGAGAATAGGTGAGTTGGGGCAGGGTATGGGAGAAGTCTTTGTGAGGCAGGGAACAAGGACTAAAGTCCTATCTGCTTAGGTGGCTCAAACGTCCCTCTCTGGGCAGCTCACTCCATCACTTCCTCCTCTACGCAGTCCTGGGTTGGGGAGTCCTGTTCTTCTCCACCTTGCTTCATCCTCCTTCCCTCAAAGGAACTCACCCCCCCCCCCAGGTCCCCATCCCTCTACCCACCCGAGTCCCCACAACAAGCTAAAGGCGTGGTGGCCCCCAGACCGGCAGCATCAGCATCACCCAAAACTTGTTAGAAATGCAGATTCTTGGGTTCTCCCCAGACCCGCTAGGTCAGGAACTATAGCGGTGGGGCCCAGCAACCTGTCTCCCACAAGCCCTCCAGTGGATTCTGATGCACAAAGTGGATTTGGGACCCACTGTGCTAAGGCCTTGGGAAGCAAACCCAGGAAAGGTTTGCAAGTAAGGTCTTGAGCACTTGTTTGTCCGAACTGGAAGGTTTCTGAATGGAAATCTGCCGATTGAAAACCTGAGCAGTTGAGGGGCACCCGGGTGGCTCAGTCAGTTGGGTTGGTGGGATCGAGCCCTACGTAGGGCTCCACGCAAGAGCCCGCGTGGGATTCTCTCTCTCGCCCTCTCTCTGCCCCTCCCCTGCTCATGCTCTCTCTCTCCTCAAAATAAATAAATAAATATGAAAGACATTTTGAAAAAAAAAAAATCTGAGCGGCTGAATTCTGGGGCAAAGGATTTTGACAGATGTTACCAAATCACCCTCCCCCAAAGTTGCCCCAATTTCGCTCCCAAGGGTATCCGAGTGAGCGTGTTTCCCAACACTCTCTCTGGCACTGGGCGTAATCAAACTTAGTGATCTCTGCCAGTGTGATAGGGAAAACAAAGAAGATGCCTTACTGTTTTAATTAGCATTTCTCTAGTTATGAGTGAAGTTGGGACTTTTATAAGCCACTTGTGTTTCTCTCCAAACTGCTGGTTTATATTCATCACGTATTTCGTATACGGTTAAGTCTTTGAGGATTAAGGGGATGAGCCCTTTTGCCTGTCACTCATGATGTACTCAGTCCTGCTTTGTTTTCTACCTTGGATTATAGTATGTTTTACCATAGAGAAGTGTAACATTTTTATAAAGTCAAATTTCTTAAGTACTTACATTAGGGATCCTATTGCGTTTCCTGTCCTAATATTATAAATTCACCTGTTCTTTCCTCTAGAGTTTTATGGTCCAGCTTAAAGATATAAATCCTTTATCCATTTGGAATTTATCTATTTATTTTTAAAAATGTTTTAACGTTTATTTATTTTTGAGAGACAGAGACAGTGTGAGAGCCTGGAAGGGGCAGAGAGAGAGGGAGACACAGAATCCGAAGCAGGCTCCAGGCTCCGAGCTGTCAGCACAGACCCCGACGGGGGGCTTGAACTCACCAACGGTGAGATCACTACCTGAGTCAAAGTCTGACGCTTAACGGACTGAGCCACCCAGGTGCCCCTGTGATTTTCAATCATGCCGTTTATACGTAATTTTACTGGTCAGTTATGGTTTTGTTTGTTTTAAGCAAGGATAGATGTGGAATATCTGTCAAATGTCTTTTTGGCATCTATTGAATTATTATATAGTTCTCCTGTGATCTATTAATATGGTCTATTTTATTACAGATTCCCTAATATTATTGAACTATTTGCATTACTAGGATCAACTTACTTGGATATGATGAATGATTCATATGAGATATAGCTGATTTGTATTTGCAAGGATTTTAAGGGTTTTTTGCCTCTCAAATTCAATCATGTTTAATTACTATTCAGATTCTCCACATTCCTTCTCACCATTTGTTTTCTTGATAGGTCATGAGCTGATGGGGTCGATTAAAATGTCTTCTTGTGCTTCATTCAGTTTATACCTGCATTATCTGTGTATTGTTAGTCTTAACTGTCATGTCTCATTCTTGATTTTGACGCTATGCTATTCAGTACATGGGGAATTCTAAAAACTAGACTCTTAATGTTGGATACTGCTCTCTCTCCTTTTGTCTCATTTAACGTTTTCATTTTTATTTTTTTTTTAATTTTTTTTTCAACGTTTATTTATTTTTCGGACAAAGAGAGACAGAGCATGAACGGGGGAGGGGCAGAGAGAGAGGGAGACACAGAATCGGAAACAAGCTCCAGGCTCTGAGCCATCAGCCCAGAGCCCGACGTGGGGCTCGAACTCACGGACCGCGAGATCATGACCTGGCTGAAGTCGGACGCTCAACCGACTGCGCCACCCAGGCGCCCCTAACGTTTTCATTTTTAATTTAACCCTGACTGATGGTCATTGAAGCCTCAGCTCAGTATTTTCCTGTATAACTTAATTTATATTACATTTTTAAGTTTTCTAAGTTACTTTGGTACAGACGCCTCTCTTCTATACAACATACATTGGGAGATTGTTCTATGATTCGATGTGAGAATCTTTTTCCTATTATAAGGATGAGTTTATCCTATTTACATCTGTTGATGTAACTGACATATTAGTCTTGATTCTATCATCTTATCGCTGCTATGTTTTCTACTTTAATGCTTCCTCTGTTTTTTGTTTTACTATGTGTGCTTTTTTGTTTTCTTTGATATGCATGTGTGTGCGCCCATGTGTTTGTATTTTTGTCTGATGATTTGAAAGTTTATAGTCTGTTTCTAATTTGTCTAGTGGTTGCCTTTCTATTGATTTATTTCTCTGCCAAGAGAAGGAAAATCTTCAAATGTAGGGAAAGGGTCATATTCTCAAAGGCTGAGCCTTGGCACCACAGTCCTGTCTTCAAATTCTTGATATCTTATCCTCAACATGAAAAATGGTTGTAATCTCGCCCTGAAGCCAAAGGTTCAGGGTAATCAAGATACTGAACAGGCGGCTGAGTCGCTGTGTGAGCTAGCCACGGACAGCCAGGAACCGCCCGTGCCACAAAGCGATGCTGTATGTCCCCTCCTATTTCAGAACCTCAAGTGGCTATCTTTCCCCAACAAGCCGGCACACTTTGTCCGACGCTGTCTTTTACTTGCCGCCCATTTGTCTGCGCAGTATTTTAAGAGACACAGTCAGAGAGGCCATGAATTGAGTGCCTGGACTCTTCCGGCTACTTGTTTTCACACATACCGAGGTCAGGAGCCAGCCTGTTGCCCGACAGCTGGCCTTTGTGAATGCGGTGGTCTGTGGCCGGTGATCTGATGCAAGTTGTGTGCGTGTGTGCGTGCGCGCGTGTGCGTGTGTTTTCTTTCAAATCTGTGGATTGATGCCGGTAGATCAGCCGGCCTAGCGACAGATAAAGGCACGCTTGGAGTAGGATGATTTTAGGAAAGCTTGTTTACAAGGACTGTTTACCAACAGGTAGGTGTAGGAGCACCTCAGGGGATGTTGCAATCAGGTGGGAGCAGCTGTTACCACCCAGGAGCCCGAAGGGAAAGGGGGTTGGTCACCAGGAAGGAGAGAACTGAGTAGAGAGAACTGGCCCACCCCCACGCTAAGAGCACATCTAAGGCCCGGAGACTCACAGGCAGGCAGGGAACCCGGGGACCCAATGCCTTGATCTCATTCTCTAGCCTCTCCTTTTCCTGCTGGGGAAGCTGAGCCCACCTGGAAACCAGAAGCGCATTCAGCTCACCTGGCGAAGGGATTTTGTGGTAAATCGCGCAAAAAGTCATCAGGTACACGTTTCCCTCACGTGTTTTCTGAAACTCTGTGGAGAGCTCACACCTCAGTGGTACACCCACCGGAAATGCCTTCCATGGCCAGGACTAGAGAATCCAAGCCACAATGGCTTTGAACATAGAGGAGTTTACAAGAAGGCTGGAAGGAGGCAGTCACTGACGTTCAATAATGTCAGTGCTGATGTCTCTAGAATTCTCTCAGCCTTTACCTTGTGCTGGGTGCTTCATATGTGCAAGATGGCTGCCCCAGCATCAGGCATCATGACCATGGTTAAGTTGGGAAGGGGGGACGGCCCCTGGGAGGCTAAACCTGGCACTCTGGATTTCGACTCTGAATCTCGGCTCAGGTCATGATCTCATGAACCCAACCATGAGATTGAGCCCCACATCTGGCTCTGCACAGACAGCACAGAGCCTGCTTGGTATTCTCTTTCTGCCCCTCCCCTGCTCATTCTCTCTCTCTCTCTCTCTCAAAAATGAATAAATAAACATAAATAAAAAAGTTGGGAAGAGGGAGAAGAGGGATACCAGCACGTATGCCCATTTTATTAAAAAACAAAACAAAACAAAACAAAACAAAACAACACAACCTTGCAGCCCCCAGGGTGGCTCAGTCGGTTAAGCATCCTACTGTTGATTTTGGCTCAGGTCATGATCTCACGGTTCCTGAGACTGAGTCCTGAGTTGGGCTCTGTGTTAACAGCATGGAGCCTGCTTGGGATTCTTTCTCCTTCTCTCTATGCCCCTCCACCCTCAAAACAAACAAACAAACAAAACAAAACTTTCATAGATGTAGCCTCACCACACTTTCCATTATATTTCACTGGCCAGGACAGTGTTTCATGGTCCCCTATAGCAGCTGGGGAGACTGGGAAAGTGGGAAATGGGCTGCCCGTGAGTGAGTGAGACTACTTGTAATTAATTGCCGGAGATTGGAGACGTTGGTGCGTGGACCAAAGTCAGGAATCTGCTATCAAGAAAGTAGGGGTGGAATACATTCTGGATCAACAATGAACAAGCCTTACCACAAGTGGTTTCAGTCAACAATAAAGCCCATTGTCTGCTAGCACTCACTCAGGACAGAAATTGCTCTCTCACACTATGCGCTATTGATAATTTTATGTGACATCCGGAAGTGTTGTTTGATCAAGTAATTTTGCCAAGAGCTTGCTCTGCTTTTCCCCAGTAGCCTATGACTCCATTTGCAAGCCGTGGTTTGAATTGTGTTGGTTTTCACTGCAAATTACACAACTTTAACGGTGCTTCTCTGTTTTTTTTTTTTTAATTTTTTTTTTCAACGTTTATTTATTTTTGGGGACAGAGAGACAGAGCATGAACGGGGGAGGGGCAGAGAGAGAGAGGGAGACACAGAATCGGAAACAGGCTCCAGGCTCTGAGCCATCAGCCCAGAGCCCGACGTGGGGCTCAAACTCACGGACCGCGAGATCGTGACCTGAGCTGAAGTCAGACGCTTCACCGACTGCGCCACCCAGGCGCCCCGCTTCTCTGGTTTTGATCTTTTCTCTGTCCTCGGTGACAAAATGCATAATTATCACGCACACATGATTATTCTACCCATATTCTGGAAAGGCTTGATTGGTTTTCTAACTAGCTTACAGGGCCTGATGTGAAGATGATGCAAAAGTCTCAGTGGGCCTCAGGCCAGTATTTGACAAAGTTTCATAATAGACGATGCCTCCGGGACCGGAGGAAATGCATTATCAGCTAACAAAATTCTATTTTCAGATCTCCATTCCCACGTCGGTCTTTCTGATTCACTCTTTTTTTTTTTTTTCTACTTGTGTAAAATCATCTGCTTCTACACACTCACCTACCCTGGTATATATGCTCACATTTTATATTGTAGCATGTTTGAAACCATTTTCAGTACCACAACTTTGCTTTAATGAACCTCTTTTGAACTATGGATCCGTTTTTATGACTGGGGGCCACACCGCCCCACGACAGTGACAATAAAATGGAAATAGGGGAGATGGAAACAATAACACGAGAGCAGCTGAAAATATCTTAGCAAGTTGAACTACAGTTAATGGCCCCCTCTCTCTGCCACACACGAGCTGAGCTGAACTGGCCAACTAAGCTCTGGAGGCACAAGTGTACCTACAAAACCATGATCATGATCACAAGGTAATGGATTTCTATGGAAATCGTTATGTGCCTTATGAAATGTACATAAACGGAATTGCTTCTGTGTCTGGCAGATCCTGCCATGCCCCGCTTGTGTCCTGATGCTCAACCTGGGGCGTTTCTCCGGCCGCAGGACCACGCTCAGCTGGCACACAGGGCAGGCTGGTGGTGCCAGGGAGCCAGTGCCCCAGACGCAGCCCTTAAGCAGAGCGGGCCACGGTGAGGCTCTCTGGGGCGTGTTTTTGCACACAACATCCCAGAGGCCCCAGGGGGACTGAGCCACACTTGCCCGCCGGGGCAAACACTCATCAACACACCCCGTGTCGGTTTCCTTCCCCCACCCCACCTCCCCTTCTCTCCACCTCTCCACTAGGATCACTGGGATCATTCCCAAGTGAAAAACTTCTACTCAAATCTTTGTCTCAGGGCCTGCTTCTGGGGGAAATGGGCCCAAGGCAGTTTTTTTTTTTTTTTCCTCTGAAATATCATCCCTGCTGGCTATGAGATTCATGAACCCCACTTCAGGAAAGTCTTCTCCAGACGATTCTGCTGCTTTTACAAGGGACTGAGCTGGGGCACCTGATGAGCCTCGGGTCGGTCATTCTATGGTCACAGGCAGCCCAATTCCCTGTGTTGGAGGCAGTCCCAGTAAGAGGCCCCGATGTCCTTAGGGGTTGTCTTGGAAGGTCTGACCAGAACTCCTGACCCAGATGTGGCACACAGGGACCTGGAGGGATAAGGGAAAGGGCAGCTGAGGGGCTGGGGCTGGCCGGTCTGCACCTCCACGTCCCCTCCCAGCTTGTTGTCTGCCCCCACCGTTGAAATGGAGGTTCGTCTGAGTCTCTCTTTCCTGGGTCTTTCCTGAAAAAGTCCTCCCCAAATATCACACACACACACACACACACACACACACACTTACTTCTCTCTGGGATCCCAGCTTTGTGGATTTCAAAGACACTATGAGATGGGATTCATGTCCCTAGCACAAGGGAAGAGATTTCTCTCGGCTTTTTTTTTTTTTTTTCCTTAGAGAGGCTTGCAACCTTGTCAACCATTTCCAGAAGAAGAAATTGGATTCTAGCCCAACGTTATAAATAATATGATCATCTATTCCAAATGCCCAACCCAGACAGTGATTTGCCAACCCATCTTCAGAGCAGGCTTGTAAGGGAGTTTGTTTAGGCCATGAACTTACCCTCATGGTCACCCACAGCCCCCAGGATGAGTAGAGGCTGTTGGGGTCGTGGTCCTGGCCTCCTGGCTGTGCCCTGCCCAGTCCCTCACCTCGTTTTCTATGGGACCAACAGGGTGTCATCCAGTGAAGTACAAATGTCCAGGGCCAGCACCTGTAAGAAGAAATTCACTTCTAGAACATTTACTGACCTCTGCAGCAAACAGGGCCCTAGGTTCACTTGGGGAGCAGTGAGGGAGAGGGATCTTAATGAATCCAAAGGATCCCTGTCCTCCTGCAGAGAGCTCATAGGCTAAGAAGTGGGATAATTCACTTACAAGAAACTAGAGTATCCTAAGGGCCACAATAATAACAGTCGCGATGGTTTAAAAACATGCCCATAAATTCTTTCACGCTCTTCTTATCAAAAGGAGGAATCTCATTCCTCTCCCCTTAAATATGGGCCAGCCTTAGTGACTTGCTTCTCATGAATACAATGTGGAAGAAGTGATACTGGGTGATTTCCAAGGTTAAGTTAGAAAAAGTGATAGGGCTGCTCCCTGGCTGTTTCCTGGGACATTCACCCTCGAAACCCAGCCACCGTCTGGTCCGTGAGGAAGCCTGGATTACGTGGAGAAGTCATTGGTGGGTGTTCTGATCAAGAGTCACAGCTAAGGGCCCTGGCAGCCGGCTTACATGGCAGGTGTCTGAGTGAACATGGCTTCCGATGATCCCAGCCTTTACGCTTCTCCAGTTAGGGGTGATCTTTACTAAGTTCTGGCCATATTACAGATTCATGAGCAAAATAAATGTGTATGAAGCCGCTACATGTTGCGGGTGGTTTGTTATGCAGCAATAGAACACTGGAACTATACTAAAGCGTACTGCGTATTTTACTAGAAGCCAAATATTGCGCTAAACGCGTTACAGAATTATAATCGCATTTAATCCTCCAGACGATTCCTTAGGTAGATACCGTGGGATCTCCACACTGTGGCAAACTGAAGCTCAGAGTGATTATGTGACTTGTCTGAGTCATAGAGCTGGTAAGTGGCAGAGACGAGACCGGAGGCAGTAGTGTGCTGGTTAATGTTTGACAATCAGTTGGGGGTGGGGAGGAACCATGATTTGCAGTGTTTGCCAACGTTCATGGTGTAAATTCTCCCACCACGGCTGATTTCAAGCTACTGGCACTGCGCACGAAGCTGGGAAGAGATGGGCACACGCCGGGCAGCAACCTTGACTGGAGGCTGCCGACACCGGGAACCATGTTCTGAGATAACAGAGATTGTAGTGAGCGATGGGCAGGGGAGTCTTCTTGTAGGTAGAGCTGTGGAAAAGTCCATTTGGGCAGTCATGCATGCTGTTTACCAAACTATGTGCCAGGCACTATTCTAGTCACCCCTCCCATAGACACCCCCCCAAGTGCTAGGAGAAGCTTCCTGAAGTTGGCCTGAGGCTCTTCAGGGCTGGTTCCACTGGGACCCTTAACTGGGTCCCTGTCCTCAGGATCTGTGATGGGATTCAGAATCAGTGCCCAATCCTGAAGTAATATCCACTCGGAGCTGATTCTGAACTGGGGCTGGGGGGGGGGGGGGCGGCAGGGGATGCTTCTAATCCCAAGGATTCTGTGCTGTGCCGGGAAGAACTACCTTCTCCAAGCCCAGCTTCAGCAGAGAGAGAATGATGAGGCATCACTCAGTTCCAAGATGACAACATCCAAGCTCGTGTGGTTCCTTCCAAGGCAGGGGATTTATTTATTTATTCGTTTTTTTTTAACATACAAGATTGAAAATACTTAAAGCATGACATGTACAATTATTAAAAAGACACTAGAACGGGAAGGATTAAGTTCTCCTGAAGTCTTGGATTGTGCAGAGCGGGGTTAGGGCAAGTAACTGAGGGGACGACAGCACAAACAGAACACAGTTCAAACACATTTCCGAGGTCACTGCTCCCAAAGGTGGTGGCTGGACTGACAGGGAGGGGATCCTTCCAATAACACCCTCCCAGACACCAGGTCAGTTCTCTTCAAATCCCAAGGCTACCCCAAGACTATCTTCCAGTTTATTGGAAAACTGTGGATCTGCTCTTTCTGTAAAATTATCTCTCTCCTGCCATGAGGGATTCTTTAAAAACATAAAATAAAATTGTATTTTCTTCCCTTTGGTAGAAGCCATACATGTACTTTGTTAAAAATACCCAAAATGGAAGAAAATAAAAAGCTGGGCCTCAGTGTCTCTTGCCTACCTTGGGTCTCTACTAGAGGCACTATTAACAGGGCTTTTTCTTTTTGTCTTTTTCTAGAAGCAGTCCGTGTACATTATTCACACACACACACACACACACACACACCCTCATTCTTCTTGACCCATGGGGAGCATGTCCCAGCTCCTGGACTCTCTCCCTTCCTCTTTCTGGTGACACACTGGTGTCACTTGGCCGGGAGCATGGCCTTCTTGGTTCCCCTGTCTCAATCAATGTAGCTTTGGAGGGTCCTTTCCTGTTCTATTTTCTCTCTCAATCTCCACATATCAGAAGGTTCAGGGGCAGCAACCTTTGTCCCTAAGCAGCCCCTTCTCCAGCCATGGCCTTGCCCAGCGGTGCTCACCACGGACCCCAGGGCCGGGTTCTGTGCTTCCCATTTGCTGCCCCAGACCCTCTCTCCACCCTTCTCCTCCCAGCTCTGCGCCCGGGGAATGAACTGTCTGGCTTTCCGTGGGGTTTGACCACTGGCCAACGCAGACACGAGCTCAGAGGGAGGAGAGTGAGGTCAGGATGTATGTTTTCCGTGTAGCGTTGCCAGGGACTACCTACGCTCCTCCGCCGAAGTTCTCCACTCCTGGCAGGGTGCAGCCTCCAAACGAGTATCCCCAAAATAAATCCCCTTCCTTGGAGGAAATCACATACGCCTGGATACTGTCCCCTCCATTGAACTCTGTCTCCAGGTACCGGCAACCCTCCCCATTTCTCCCTCATACCTACGGATGGTCAAGTCCCCATTGTACCCGTCCAGGGGTCGTACTTTGTCCCGGCGGCTTCCCCTCACTCTGCTACCCTCCTGTAAAGGGCCCTTTTGTTAAACCCTCCTCAGATCTCTCCCTCCAAGGGCTCCAGCTGTTTCCCTCTGGAAACATCTCTGCTACAGATTCCAAGTAACTTCTGGGAGTTCTATCATCCCTGAACTCCTGACCCACACGAGCAGCTCAGGCTATTTATTGATCCCTCCCCGGGCTCACCGAAAGCCTGGCTCCTCCCAGGCTCCCCCGCCCTGCCAAATGGGAACTTCAAGCTTGTAGGTTGCGGGTACGCCTGACTCTCCCAGGCGCGTCTGGTCTCTCAGCAAGCCGTGCAGCCAAAGCCGCCTTCAGAAGTTATCTCTGCCTGCAAGTCCTCAGGACAAGTCAGTCCCTGCGTGTGCCATTCTTACGTTAAAGGTTGCTCCCTTTAAAATTCTGCTCATTGGAGACCCATTTGACAATACATTTCATATGTTGAAAAAAAACAAAAATTAAAAAATAAATAAAGTTCGGCTCATCTAGTCGAGTTGCTCCCCAACCTGGAAGGCCCAGCCGGTGCCCGTGCGCCCCGCCCCCCACCTACACCCCACCCCCCCACCCCCCGCCCCCTCCTCCAACAGCGGGTATCGCTCCTGTTCCCCCACCCGCTCTGATCTCAGGCAGGATCAGCCTTTCTGCTCTTGCTTGCCACCCCGGGATACTGCTGTCTAGCCGGCATTCCTACGCCCGTGGGAGCAGCGAAGCACTCTTTCCCGGGGCACCTCCCCGGGGGTCGGCTGCAGGCCGGCGTGGGACCCGCCGAGCCAGGCGCCCCGCCCACGGCGCCCCGGCTCCGCTCGCTCCCGGGTTTTCTGCGCTTCCTTCCCGCCCCAGCCCCCAAGCTTCTGATTCCTGGAACCGGGCTCGGTGACCTCACGCCGGTGACTTCACATCCGGGACCTTCTGGGAATTCTCCGCAGCACTTTTTCGTACGAAATCTAACGGGGGAGGCGCGAGGGCGGGAGGAAGGGGGCGCGACGGAAGGAGGAGCGCCGAGCTTTGGGGGAAGAAGAGAGGGAACCGCGGAGGCAGCTTCCTTCTTCCGATCAGGGACGGGCGGGGCTGGCAGGGGCGTGTGGCCGAGTCCCCGCCCCCGTCCCCGCGGCCGGCAGGCCGGCAGCCCGGCACCCGCGCGCGCCCTCCCCCGGACGCGGACCCCAGCCCCGATCGCCACTCCCGGGGGCTCCCAGTCTGAGCCTCTGAGTCAGGTCCGCTACAGGCGGGGAGCAGGTACCAAGGAGGGGAGGATGGGGGTGGGGTGGCGATTGACTTGCAGGTGCCAACGGAAGACAGATGCACTAAACCAAAAGGCTACACTCGGGTTTTCCAAACTACAAAACTGCATAAGGTTGAGAGGTCAAAGAGGGACACTCTTGATGGCTTTTCCTTCCTTGAAGAGGTGGCCTCAGAGCTGAGTCCTCCTCCATAAAATAAGTATTTAAAAATAGATTTTACAACCGTGGTGGCATAAAGACGAATCCGGTGATGTTAAGTATTGAGATCATTTCTTCCACTTAAAAATTCCTTTTTACCCTGGGGCGCCTCGGTGGCTCAGTCGGTTAAGCATCCGACTTGGGCTCAGGTCATATGTCACCGTTTGTGGGTTCCAGCCAACCGCCACCACCCCCCCCCCCCCCCATCGGGCTCTGTGCTGGCAGCTCAGAGCCTGGAGCCTGCTAAGGATTCTGTGTCTCCCTCTCTCTGCCCCTAACCCACTCGCAGTCTGTCTCTCTCAAAAATAAGAACATTAGAACATTAGAAAATAAAATAAAAATAAACAAAAGAGAACAAAAAAAAAACGGTCCTTTGTTTCCCATCTGATTTTAGAAGTGAAAACATTTTCACGGGTCCCTAAAAGTTATTGTGGGCCCAGACCCCCTGCCTGCTGTGTCCACTGGGTAAGCTGCCTCTGGCCAAACCAGGGCTGTGTGACACAGCCTGGATGGAATATCAGTGGGGGAGTGGATGGAGAAAGGGTATAAACGCAGGTAGCAGCTGTACACGAAGAGCCTTGAACGACCTTAAGGAATGTGAATTTCATGGGAGATCTGGTGAGGAGTCCGCTCCTCCGCGGACGGCTGATCAGCCCTGATCAGGACGGCAGGGCTGGACTCGAGGACTCGGGTTTGGAGGTGGCAGTGGAGTTGGGTAGGACACCGGGCTGGCTATTCCCGCAGTAGGACATCCAAGTCTTAGCCACAGTGGAGATGGCGGGGCGGGAGAAGAGAGATTCGGGAAGCCAGCAGATTGCTGTTTGGGGGTGGGGCAGGGAGCAGCCTGGGCTGATTCTCATGTAAAAGAAGAAACAAAGAGGAGAAACCGTTCGTGCCTCTGGACTGCAGGAAGATCAGAAGGAAAGTCCTTCACCAATAACAAAGCAGGGAAAATGTGCACACCATCAGAGGCTGGTGGGTGGCTTCAGTGTCACCTCTGGCCCAGATCTCTGCAGTCGCTCCTAGGAGGTGTTCCAGCCCCCTCTCTGTTGCCCCAGGCACCTCTCCAGAGCTCTAGTTCCACTGGGTCAGTTTCCTGCTCCCTGTGGCCCGGAGGACAAACTGCAGTCCTCACCTGGGCATTTCCAGAGTTTACAGTGAGAAAAATCAGATTGAGGTTTCAACACCTTCTCCAGGAGAACATTTCTAGAACTTCATGCGGCTTCCTCAATCTCCAATAACACCCCCCCCCCCCACCACACACACAAAGAAACAAACAACTGTACTTGACTCCCATCTTCCAGTGCAAACTGTTGTGGGCTTCCTCCACAGCAGACCAGGCCAAAATGAAGGACTGGGTCAGGAAATACACTTTCAGGAAGAGGATCTGGGCTCCAGTGACTCCTTGAAAGATAAACCTTCATTTATTCACTCTGGAACATGGATCGGGGAGCTACGAAGTGCTTTTTTTTTTTTTTTTGTACAATTCTGGCAGGCACAGGGGTTGCAACAATAAATGAGAAGTGGTTTGTCATGGAGATGATATTCCAGTGGGGGAAAACTCCATGTGGAAATAGCACCTTCCAAAAATGGCCACAAGTTCTTCTAGAACTTTGCCTCTTCCTCATTAAAAGGCGGTATCTAATACCCCTTGCATTCAGTCTAAGTAGACTTGTGACTCATTTGTAACCAAAAAACGTAGCAGAGTTGATTTCGTGTGATTTGCAAAGCTGGGTCACACAAGGTGATGCAGCTTCTGCCTTGTTAAGTTGGGAAGCATGCCTCTGGAGCCTTGAGATGAAATGTAGAAAGTCCAATTACCCCGAGACTGCCATGCCAGGAGGAAGCCCAGGCCACATGGAGAGGCCACGCATATGTGTTCCGGCTGACATCCCAGCCGATGGCCAGCGTCAACGGCCAGACACGAGTGGATGAGTTTTCAGATGTTTCCAGGCACTCGCTATTAAATTACCCCAGCCTTCGAGTCTTCTCAACTGAGGCCCCATACGTCACGGTACAGACACAAGCCATCTGCACTGTGTTCTGTCCGATTCATGAGTATTACAAAATGGTTGTTTAAACCACTAAGGTTGAGGTGATTTGCTATGCAGAAATAGTATTGAGAACACTGACAGTAAGCAAATGCGTGAGCAAGATAATTTCCTATCGACAGGTCTTCATAAAATAGCATGATAACTTTTTGGAAGACCTCTTTAGATGGCGGGGCAGGGGCAATGGGCAGGAGAGGGATAGATCAAGAAGGCCTTTCTGGAGAAACATCTGAATGCGATCTGAGTGAGAAGGAGCCCAGCCACTAACGAGCTGAAAGAGACTTCAAGGCAGAGGGTGCAGCAAGTGCAAAGGCCCTGAGGCAGGAATCAGTTTTGTAAGGATTCTGTGAAGGTCCAGAAGGCCCATGTAACTAGGGAGCTGTGGGTAAAGAGGAGAGTGGGGGTAACGGAGTTGGGACAGGAAGACAGAGAGGCAGTCATTTTGGTCCTAAAGGCAGAGAAGACTTAGATTTAAGACTGAATGAGCTGGGAAGCCACTGGAGGCTATTTACAGGAAAGCGACTCTATCTGGTAAACTCTCAAGAGTTTTGGCTGCCGGGTGGATGACAGATTGTTAGGACAGACAGGGGGAAGCAAGGAAGACCACTTGGCAGACTACGGCAGTGGCTCGGGAAAGGGGGGGGGAATGAGGTGGCCCAAGGCAGGGTGCTGGCAGCGAAGGGCAGTGACGAGAAGGGAGGAGGCGCCCTGCCCCGCAGGTCGGCCCCGGGTGGGGCCGCGACTTGGGTGAGGACCGGAACCCGCACCCGCCAGGAATCCCGGAGGGAGGCTCCGAGCGAGGGCCGCCCGGGACGGCGCGTCCTGGCGTCCAGCGTCTGCCGCGAGGAGCCGGCCTCTGGCTGCGCGCCTGCCCGGCGTTTCCGGGCAACGGCGGCGGCCGCCTGAACGTCCCGAACCCGGCGGCCTGGGTGACGTCATCATCACCTTGGCGACGGCGGGTGGGAAGACGCCCCCCCCTCCCTCCGCCTGCCCCGCCCCGCTCCGGGGGCGGGCTCTGGGTTGCGCGCGTTCGGCCTCCGGTCCCGCCCCATCTCTAGCCCCGCCCACTCCGGCCAGGAGGAGAGGCGGAGCCTCGGGCTCCGCGGCGGGTGTGGCGGCAGGTGTGCAGGGCTCCGGGCGGGCGAGGCCTCGCCGAGAGGCCGCTACTCTCCTGGGTGTCCGCTGCCGCAGGCGTGCTCACCGCCCACCCGCCCGTCCCTTAGGCTGCCACCTCCAGTCTTTGGGCCCGGCTCCAAAGTCATTAAGGTTATCTCCGTAGAGACGCTTGCCCTTGACCACCCAAGCTAAAGTAACAACCATTCCTCTTCTCGTGGACTGACCTTGTTTTTATTTCCTTCACAATATCTGACATTATCTTCTTCTGATATTATCTCCTTCTAATATATTGTCTTCCCTCTTTAAGCCCAAGTTCCATGAAGTCAGGGAGAAATTCTGCCCTGTTCATCTCTATTCTCAGCATCCTGAATGGAACCTGGCACGAAGTAGGGGCTCAATAAATGTTAGCTGGGCGAATCACTGACTTCACTTCATCATTTCATCTTTGCATCACTTGTTTGACATCTACAGCGTGCCTTCTATGCACTTTTGATAAGCAGCAGTGATACTGAGATGAACAAGACAGACCTCCACCCGGAGCTGAGAAAGATACATTAAAACTAATAGTTCCCAATAACACTACAAATGGACATCTTTGAGTTCCAAGATGCTAGGCAGAGCTCCAAGCCCTGTACACATAATAATTTGCTTCATCTTCACAAGACGAGGTACCGTAATCACACCCACTTTTCAGATGAGAAAAATGAGAACGGTCCTGCCGTAAGCTGCTGTAATCAAGTGAGATTGCACAGAGGGCAGAGGAGAGGGACATGTGGCCAGGAACGCAGAGGGATGTAGCTTTTAGTCCCAAGTGGGTAGATCTGCTATCTTAATTGCTCCCACACACCACTGTCTTCCACGGGACTGGCTCTTTCCGGTTCAGAGCTCTGCTGCCCCAGGGGAACTCACCATATGAGAAGAGCAGGTAATACCGGAGCTGTGACGGGTGTAGAGGGCTGAATCCAGGGCTGGCGGGAGGCTAGGAGCCTACCTGCTCAACTGAAGCAACGTGTGGACAAGTTCCCACATAACCTTGTGGGGGGCAGGATGTAGGGGGAGGCAGGTGGATGGAGGGGCATCCAGGAAATTCAGGAGCTAAACTGATCCCCATCTCTGGATTTTTGTGTGTGCTCTTCCCTCTGCCTAGCGTGCACCTTCCCTGGATTTTCACATATGTGACTCTTTGTTATTTAGATCCCAGGTGAGTTTTTCCCCCTTAGAGAGGTTTACCTTGGCCACGTCCTCTAAGGCAATCACCTGTTATTGTCACATCACCATATTTTAAGACTCCTCCCCTAGAGTGGGAGAGTGGCCTAGTCAGGTGCATTGCCCTTACTCCTGATCGGGTTTTTCCTGTCTATTCATGGTCTCTCTGTCTTCCCATTCTACAGGGTCAGTTCCCTACGAGCATGACCCCATGAGACCTCACCTGAGTGCAACAGGTGCCCGGTACTTTTTGAAACAGTGCAAAGGGCCCTGCACTAAGTCATTCTGGTTTTCAATGGCCAATCTCCAGGCACTCCCCTTCCCAGGAGCCCCTGCTCTGCACACAGCACCTGGTCTGAGCAGGGGAGAGGGCCCAGTCATCTTGGCCGCTAGAGTTCTCCTGCGGTAAGACCCTCCCTCCTTCCCAGGCCTGACCGGGCTGCTTTCCCACTCTGGAGCAGGATTCTGGTCAGATTCCACTCGAGGATGATGTCCGAGAAAGACCAGAGGTAGAGGGGAAGCAGTGTATGTATGGGCTGGGGAAGGGGGGAGGGGAGCCAGTGTGCGGGGCCTCTGTTTCCCAGCCAAGATGGTGGAAGAAGGGGTGGCTTTTCAGAGCCTTCCAACCCTGCTATTGCCAGGCAAATGGGGCATGCGGAGGTCGTGGCTGTTCCCCCCCCCCCCCCCCATGGCGGGAACCCAGACTCCGGAGCAGACGCGCAAACCGTCAGATGGACGCACGCAGGCGACAGAATAAAACTTGTGTTTATTCCGACTGTATCGTTTCCATCTGGGGTACAGAGTGAAGGGTGGTGGGGGCAGAGAGGCAGTACATTTGGTTTTACGGACGCGGCTGACTGCTGAGCCTCTTGTGTGTGATCTTTGGGCGGCCGGGATGAGCCGCTGAATGAGGGAGATAGTGACGAGAGGGCTGCGACAGGGCCCTTCTGGAGCCCTCAGGCCAATCCTGAACAGCAACCGGTCCTGTTGCCCAGCTGGCCCTGTCTTCTCCAAGAATCAAGGAGCAGAGGGCTGAGAACATTTTGGCTCATAATAAAAGAAAGAACGGCCGAGGGGGGAGGATCACTCAGGGGCTCAGCGTCAGGCCTGCGGACTCATGCGGACGGGCGGGCCTGTGGGAGAAACAGGTGCGTCTGTCCACGTTCCGTCCTCCAGAAGCAGCGACCGGCCCCCGTGCCACTCCCATGTCCGTGCCACTTGGCGGGCCTCTTCCCAACCTTTCTTCCCTTTGCAAGAATTGGGCCTACTGATGGAGCTGAGGAAACGGGAACCTCCCACAGGTCTCCGAAGATGCCCTTTCTTCTCGGTCCTGCCTCAGGTATGCAAGGAGGTTGGCACCCGCCTCGGTCCTGGGGCCCCGGAGGGAAGCCCCCCAGTGCGGGTCGGAGGCTATGGTGGCGGCTCAGGGGCTCACTGGGCTTCGGCCTGGGAGTGGCCGCACGGAGCACGCACCCTGCCAGCCTCTGCCAGGCCCCCGCTGAGCCTGGCTGGGCTGTGCAGAAACTGCCGGAGCAAGGGGGAAGCGTGGAGCTCGAGGTGGGGTCCTGGGGCCCTGGGCAGCTCTGCCTCCTCCGTGACCCCGGTGGAGGGCTGGAGGGCTGGGGTCCTGCACTGGTCCACCCCTTCGTACTGCTGGGTAGTCGTTCTTGTGGCTCCATAGCACTGGGGGCCGCCCGGTCCAGTCTGCAGCTCCAGAATGCTTCTCTGCCCAGCGGGCAGGGGGCTTCTTCCTAAGGAGGCAGGGGCGGGCTCCGGCTGCCCAGAGCACGGGGTGACCTCCTTCTTTCCAGCCTTGTCTTGGAAACCCTTCTGGTGGAGCTGGGCCTGGCCCACATCCTGTGCCAGGTGAGTGCCCCTGGGGCTGGGAGCCTCTGGAAGCTTCCTTGTGGCTGCTGACTCAATGGAGATGAAGGTCGGGGAGCAAGATGAATCTTGGCTGGAAGGGCTGGAAGGAAAGACCCCAGGGAGGCCCGAGCCTTCTCTCAATGTCTCTGGCCTCCTGGTGGAAGGAACCATTGGGGCTGATTGACCCCCGGCCTCTGCGTGATTTCTGACCTTGGCCTGACTCTGGACCTCAGAGTCCAGAGCATCAGGGTTTGGGCATGCATCCTGGGTTTGGTTCTTGACTGCAGTCTGCCCTCTGACCTCCCGGCCTGAGCAGTTAGGTCCGTCTTTCCTCCTGTCCGTGTTACCGATCTTGCGGGCACCGTGGTCCTTCAGGGGTCCTTGGGACTGGCCCTTGGTGTTTGTCTCAGGCTGGAGGCCAGTCATGGAGCTCAGGGCCTTGTGTATAGCCTCCTCAATGTCCAGCAGCCTGGCCAGGGTCTGTTCCCTCAGCCGGGCCACCTCTGTGCCGACCTTTGTCAGTTCCCCAAAGGCCTGCACCACTGAGGCCTCCGGCTTTTGGGGGGCAGCACGAGCCTGAGGAGCCACTCCCAGCTGGGGCATAGTGTCAAAGAGCCTCCTCAGTGCCCGCACATCCACACTGCTTGCCGCCTCCTTCTCCAGGGCTTGCACCTGGCTCAGGAGACCCTGGAGCTCTTGCTGGCTTCCCGGCAGAAGCCCCGCGTTCTCAGAGGCCCCTTGCTGGGAATCTGCCTCGGGCCTCTCTCCTGGGGGGCTGGGACCTTGCAGTGGTGAGGTGGGGTGACCGTGGAGAGCTGAGAGCTTGTGGGGCTCAGCGCTCTGGGCGTTGCTGCCTGCAGCCTGGCTCTTGGTGGATCTGGAAGCCGTGGCGCCGGGGCCATGTTGGGGGCTGGGCCGGCTCTGTTCTCTGGAGCATCCAGCCGGAGGCGTGCATGCCTGGCTGGCAGTGGTGGGGACGTGGGCTGGCCCGCCGGTGGCTGCGTCTCTCTCACCTGGCTTGTAGTCTCCTTGCCTGGCTTCTCTGGAGGAGCCGGGAGACAGAGCTGAGGGCTTGGGCAGCCACTGGGGAGGGGGGATCTGGCTTAGGTGTGCGGGTTTGGGAGGCAGCTGAGGTTTCTTCCTCGGGGGCATTTTGGGCTCCGGGTTTGGGGTCTTTGTCTGTGCGTCCCCAGGGCTTCTCTGGCTGGCAGGGCTGCTGTGGGAGTGGAGAAGGGGGGCCCTCAGGGCCTCGGAGTCCTGCTGGATACAGTCCTCATCGCGGCGGGCTTGGGCTGCAAAGTCGGGTCCTGTCACAGCAGCTGAGAGAAGAGGAGGAGGAGGAACAGAGGCATTATGGGAGTGCAGGCTGGCACCTGCAGGCCGAGGCCCAGAGGCCAGAGTGTGGTGGGCTGAAGAGGCAACCTTTGCAGCTTGGAGGCCTCCTGGGCCGACTCTTGCCATCGCCTTCTCTGGAGATCCCCAGGCCGTCTGTGTGCAGCCCCCAGGCTCCTCCCACCCAGGCCCCCGACTCAGCCTTGGCCCTTCCTGGAGTGGGCTTGGAGCCTGGGCCGAGGGGGCAGCGTCCCCGCCCCTCTGTGGGAGCTCTCTTTCGGAAGGCTGGACACCCCTTGATGGGTCAAAGGTCCTCACGGGGTGAGCAGTGTAGACGCCATCCTGAATAGTCACCCACCCCCCCGGCAGCCCTCCGGGCAGTGCTTCCTGTTCCCCACTGACCTTTCTGGGGGCTGCTGGGATCCTGGGGTCACCTCCAGCCATAGGCCCAGCGTTGCTCTGGGCAGCCACGGTGGCCGCAGCCGATGCCTGCCGCTGACCATCCTGACAGGGTGCGGAGGTGGCTCCAGGGGTGGAGGCTTGCTTGTGCTTGCTCAGGACGTGCTGGTGCAGGCTTTGGGCCTCGGCGGTGGCCACCCGCAGATTTTGCATGGCGGCCCGGAGGTCCGGGGCCCCAGGCCCCAGGGGCCTAGCTGTGGTTCCTTCCGACTCTCCCGCAGCTGCTATCCCTTTGTGTCCGGTGTGGCTATCTTCCCGCTTCCCTTCCCCAGCCAGAGGCACCGCCTTCCCCGGGCCTCTCAGATGCCCCATTGCCATGCTGGGGTCCAGAGGGGGCACATGGATGATGTTCTCAGCTGGGGGCAGCTTCTGGGCCCCCTCGCTGGTGGGCACGGAACCTGGATCAGCTGGTGGTTCCCACCGCAGACTGTGCAGGCCGCTTAGGTCTCCTTTGTCGATGCAGCTGGCCAGCAGCTGCACGCTGCCCCTCTCAGGGGCCCTGCCGGTCAGCCGGGGCTGCAGGGAGTAGGCGGTCAGCGAGACCAGCCCCTGCTCAGTCTCCTGCATCACCAGCCCGGTCCTCGTGACTGAGGCCCCCAGGCCACAAGCCAGCAGCTGCTGGAACTCGGGATCCACGTCTTCGACATCCCCGCTGCCGCCCGGAGCTGGCAGCCTCAGTGGCTTCAGATGGAGCCGGCCCGCCGGGTCCTCCTGAACGAGCAGCCCCCGCTGGTCCACATCTGGCCGGCGCAGCACCTGGCGCACAATCCTGGGAAGCTCGCCAGACACCAGCTCCTCCTTCCGGACGTGGGGTGCCCCCTGCCCTGGGCCTGGGAGCACGTACCTGGCCAGGCAGAGCTCCCCTGGCCCCCGGGCCTCCATGAGGATGCCTCCATGGTGCAGGATGCCAGGCACAGTGTGCAAAGCCTTCAGGGTGCCCTCAGCCGCAGTCTCCTGCCTCTCCAGCGCCTTGTTGCCTGAGGGGCCCGTGGGCTGCTCCTCCTGGAGGTTGCCCCCTCGGACGCTCTCGGCCGCCAGGGAGCCCATGGGACAGTTCTCAAAGAGCCAGGTGAACTTGTGCACAGAGCCCACAGGGATGGGCTCGGGGAGTACTCTGGGCCCCTGGTCTTCCCCCTTGCCTGCCTCCAGGGCCTGGAAGACCTCCTTCTGCCGAGACACTTGCCCCGAAGGGATCTCCACGCGGCTGCAGTAGCGCACAGGCCCTCTTCCACAGGGACGGCCCGAGGCCCGCAGAGGCTCCGTTTCAAAGACATGCCCGTCTGTCTGTCCGGCCCCAGCCTGCATCTGGCTGACCTGCAGGTGCCGCTCCCTGGAGCCTTCTGGCCTGTCCAGGGGTTGGGGTGCAAACATCCAGGTGCAGGACCGAGCCTCGGCCTCCGTTGTGGGGTCTGTGACCTCTGACCCCTGCTTCTCTGCCAACTCACTCATCGGGCAGGTCTCAAACAACCACCGGATGGTCCGCACATCACCTTTTGGGAGTGCCTCAGGCTGGGGACCTGCCTGACTCTTTCCTCCTTCTTCCTGGCGTTCTTCCCGTTCCCGCTGGTGGATGACCTCCAGGGGCTGGGTCTCAAAGAGCCACCGGGCCGTGCCTACATCTCCGGCCACCACTTCCTGCCGGGTGATACCCCGCACCACGTCCACGGTACTGGGGCTTCTGCCCAGCTGGTCCAGGGGCTGTGTCTCAAACATCCACCTGTAGCCCTGCACGTCGCCTCCAACTATCTGCTCTCTGCTGACAGAGGTCAGGGCATGGAGGTGGCCTTTGCCATCCTGCATGGCGTACACCGGGGACCCTATGTCCTGGGACTGCCCAGCAGAATCCATTCCTTCGGCTCTGCTCACATCCCTATGGGCCGAAGGCTCACCTTGCCCAATGCTGTCCAGGGGAAGGGTCTCAAAAAGGTTCTTGAAGGCCTTCACGTCCCCCTTCACCCCATCCCTCTGGGGAGCACTCTGAGAGAGGGACAGAGCTGAGGAGCCATCACTGCATAGATGCTCAGACGTGAGCCCCTCCTGCTCCCGGGAACCCACGCGCTGCAGGTGACCCACTTGGACCTTGTCTCTAGGAGTGTCCAGGGGCTTCATCTCAAATAGCCACAGGGTAGAGCGGACATCGCCAGGGACTACTTCCTCTTTGGGTGGGGGCCGTGCCCCAGACTCCTCGTCCCCCTTGAGAGTGTCTAATGCTCGGGTCTCAAACAAATGCTTCTGTTGCTGGACGTCTGGACCAGGAGGCATGAGGTCTGGGGATGCCTGGAAGTCTTTCTCGTCCACCAAGATCTCCCGAATGGCGTCCAGGGGTTGTGTCTCAAAGATCCAGCGGGTTGCGCTGACGTCAGGCCGGGCCCCCTCCTCTAGGGAGATCCCCCGGATTACCCGCACCTGGCTGGGGTCCCTGTTGATGGCGTCCAGAGGCTGCGTTTCGAAGAGCCAGCGGGCAGACCTCACCGCGTTGCTTTGGATCTCCTCCCGGCACGCAGCCTTGACCTCGTGGATGGCACCCTCTGCGTCCTGGATGGCACACAGTGGCTCTGTCTGGAACAGCTTCACTGTCTTTTTCACATCGCCCTTCAGCTCCTGGATCTCTGAGCGCAGCTCCAGGGGGCTCTGCTCCTGGATGGAGGGGCGGGAGCCCAGGCGGTCCAGCGGCCGCGTCTCAAAGAGCATCCTGGTACCCCGGACATCCCCGCTGGCTTCCGGCTCCCTCACCGGGGCCTCCAGCGCCTCGGCCTGGCCGGTCAGCTCATCCAGCGGCTTTGTCTCAAACAGCCGGCGGGCTGCACGAACGTCCCCTCCGGATGGCGGGGGTCCTGCAGGCTCCTGGTCTGTGCTGTTGGCAAAGGAGCCTTCCTCAAATTTGCGGGAGGTACCCTGGACGTCCCCGCCCGACACGGGCTCCCTGGCCGGCGGCCTCTCGCGGTCCCCGATGGCATCCAGCCGCCAGTTCTCGAAGATCCAGCGCATACACTGGACATCGCCCTCGGTGGGCTCCTCAGAGTCCAGGACCTCGGCCAGGTCCTCGGCCACAGCCTCGGCCAGATTCTTGCGGAGCTCGGGGTGGATGTGCCTGTACAGGCGGCGGAGCTCGCTGGCTTGCCTCTGCTGGTGGAACTTGGAGGACTCCTTGGGGGGCGGTGGCGGCAGACCCTCCAGGCCTGGGGGTGCGGGGAGGGGCAGGTCTTCTGCAGCTGCCGTCGGAGTGGCCGGCGTGGGGGCTGCCTGCGTCTGGGCTTTGACCATCCTTCGGAGGAGAAGGGGCAGAGATGAGGAAAGGGCCGGGAGCTGGGAGAAGTCACAGTGGGCGGGGCCAAGGGGCAGAGCAGTCCTGCGTCGACCCGTGTTTAGGGACCCCCCCCCCCTCCTCTCCAGACCTCACCGGGGTATCGCCCCACCCCCTGCACGGCTGGTGTGTGACAAGGCTTGAACTTCGGGCAAAGCTTCTGCTTTCCCAGAATTACCCGGGGTTGCTAGGAAGCAGGCGGGGCCCTAGTGGCCATGAAACTCTTGTCCTGTAGCCCTGTAAGGGATGCAAACTGGACACGCCCCCTCCTCGCCTTCCTTTACCCTAGTCCGGTTTTCCCGCGTGAGCTGCCCGGTGAATCCTGACCTACAGGGTCCCAGTCCGGGAGAGGCAGGCAGGTCCCTAAACTGGGGACTCCTTTCCAGGGAGAAGAAATTCCCTTTCACAACACCAGAGGGCGCAGTCGCCACTCTCACGGGAGCCCTGCCCCGCCTTTAACCTCTTGGCTCTCCATTCACTCTCCGGCCCTTCCAGGCCCCACCTGGGGCCTGGGGCCTGTGCTACAGCAGAAGCGGCCGGGGGGGGCCTCTGTGAGGCGCAGGTGTTCACCAGATACCTCACGGTTCCGCAGGGCCAGATCCTGAATCCCAGGTAAGGGCTTTGTGTGCCATACCCCGAGACTCAGAAGGTCTGAGCTTAGGGGGACCTCAATCTCGAGGGTCTTCTAGCCCAGCCACTCACAATTAAAGACGAGGAAACTGAGGCATAGAGACAGTCAGAGCTTTGCTAATGAGTTCGGTGCTCCTAGACCCTTTTGGGGGCCTAGCTCCCAAGAAATAGGAGGGGAGGGGGCGCGAAGCTGTCTTCCTGGCTGTGGTCCCTCTGTTCCCCCACAGGCACCCCTAGGAGAGCATGGGGGTGACACCCACAGGGAGGGAGGGCAGCGGACTGAGGGCTCACTGCAGAGACAGCCTGCCCTTGCTCACGCAGACTCTTCCCCAGCTGCACACAGCCGGCCCCAAACCCCTGAACTTCTCTTTCTCCTCCTTTCACATCAGTCAGCTTCCCCCCGGCACTGCTCCCCCTAGCGCCCCCCCCCCCCCCCCGACGGCCTCCCACCCCTCCAGCCCTTCTCTGGTCTCTGTCCTCTGTGTGTCTTATCTGTCTCGTGACAGGTGTACTGACAGTCCTCAGAGGCCAGTAGGGAAAGAATGAGAAGCACGTCCCCCCTCCCGCTGCCCCTGACCCACGGCTCAGCTCCGTGCTCGTGCTAAATATAGCGGAGGTCCTGGCCTCGGCGCGGCCCTGGGCTCTGGCGGGAGGCTCAGGCTCGCCCCTGGGCCCCTGGGCTCCGTCACCCACCTCATCTTCTCTGCCCGGGGCTCCCTGATCCTGCCCCCTCCTCCTGAGCTGATATCAGGCCCCTGGCCTGCAGGATGACCAGGGCTGGGGCCTGGGGGTGGGGGGAGGGGCAAGGACACAGGCAGCGGGTGGGGGGCAGGACATCCTCTTCGTGGCTGCCTCAGAAGACGTGGTGGCCTGAGACCTGCCTGTCACCCTCCTTCTGAGGTAGCCATCCGGCATGCCCGCCAGACATCAGAGCCCCGAGGAGGGACACGTCGAACAAAACCTGTAGCCTGAGTCTCAGGGCACGCTCCGGGTGGTTCCTTTTGTTTCTGAGTTCTGATGGGAAAAAAGGCCACCCATGCTTCCCTGTCCTGTCACTACCAGTGCGGCCTGAGCAGATGGCACGTATAGGTCACCAATTCCGCCCCACCGCCGACCCCAGGAATCTGCAGAATCTCTGCTATGGTTACAAATTGTTAGAATCATCAGTCCAGGGATGTCAGAAGTAAGGACACTCAGAGGTCAAGGAACCTAACCCCCTCATTGTTTAGGTGGGGAAACTGAGGCCCAAAGACAGGAAGGAGCTGTTCCAAGGGGCTCCATAAGGCAAGCTCTGAAGCAGGTTTTCTGACCCCTGGCCCTTTCACCCCTGCCCCTGCCTGGACTGAAACTCGTGGGGCTTAAGTTTCTAAAGGGCAGGGACAGGCATGGGGTGTGGATGGAATCAGAACCGGACTATCAGACTTAGGGTCAGACCTGAACCCCAGAGCCTGGCCTCCTAGGGCTGGGCCAGCCTCTCAGGGTGACCCCACCTTTTCTCTCAGGTCTACTTGTCCTTGACTCGGCTGCCTCCACAGGCCTCAATATCTGGGAAGACTCAGATTTGGTCTCCCCCCCTTGTGTCCCCAGATCTGCCCCAAGGGCTTTCCTACTGGGCAAGACCATGGCCTGGGGCAAAGTCGGCCTCCCACCCCAGGCTTTAGGCCATGATATGTGGGGAGCTGGGCTCAGGCCAGCCCTGGGAAGATATTCTGGTGCCAGATATGCCAAGACTTTCGTCCACAACAGCTGGGCATGGGGTTCGTCCTCACTGGGCGGAATTGGGCCCACTTCCTACCCTCCAGCCCCCGTGTCCTCTCACCTCTCTTGGGTCCCTCCTTCCTCCAGACTTTGGGCCTGCCTGGGGCTCCCCTGAGAGGAAACCCTGAAGCCTGAGGAGCTCCATACCTGTGTTTTAAAAATCGCAACTCCAGGCCACCTCCTCCTGAAAGCCTTTCTGGATTATGCCAGACTGGTAAGAACCTGTCTCTTCTGTGGGACTCAGGCCTGTGGCAGCCACTCTGAGACGGGCCATGGGGCTCATGCTAATTCTCCTTTAATTTCCTCATGGAATCTTTATATCAGGAAACCCCCCCCCCCCAATTCACCTACGACCTCCTTCCTCTGCCCAGAGCTACCCCTGATATACATTACCCTGAGAGCCATCCCAGAGGGGACCAGCCTGCCATGGAAAGACAGGGAAAAGACTCACCTGAAGATCCCACTTGGCTGAGGGGGTGCTTGGGGGTCTGTCTTTCCCGTCCGGCTTCTTGTTCACGGCCGGTCCTGTTCTGCTGGCCTCGTTCGATGCCGTCTCACTGCCCTGGCTCGGGTCTCTGTCCTCTGCCAGCCCTAGCCGCTGCCTTTATCTTGCTGGCGATGGGGTGGGCCAGGTGGGGGCGGGGGCGGGGGGGGGAGAGGCTAAGTTCAGAGTATGAAGTGGCTTAGTTATTTTTAGGGCTTGTGGAAGTTCCCCTTCCATCCCAGGGAATCAGTTACATGTCCTTTCTGCTGGGAGGGGAAGAAGAGTAGGGACAGCTTCATTCATTCAAATTGCATCTGAGGCCTGGGGTCAGTGACTCAGCTCTGGGGTGGGGTGCAGGTGTCCCAGGCTATTTTGAGGGAATGAATAAAGAGGGGCATCTGACACCTGGACGGCCCCTAATCCCATGTGCTGCCCCCCCCACCCCTGCTCCACACTGGCCTCTGACCATTGCTGATGCGTGTGTGTCCACTGTGTAGGGGACTGGAGGCCTCCTGCGGGCAGGCCTGTGCCCTCTCCTCCTCTGCTCCTGGCCTGGACACTTCTAAGGGTCAGCCCAGCTCTCCTTCTCCCCCATTCCCTCGGTGCCAAGGATCTCCTCTCTCTTCTCCTTCCTCTTCCTGCCCCACAGCACCCGTCTACACAGTCCGGAGTGCAGCTGGATTGGGGGAAAGACATCTGAATTTCCAGGCTTCGACTCTTCCCTAGGTCCCTGAATTATCAAAGAATTCCGCGGGATGGTTCTGTGGTTTTCATAGCAGATTATCTGGGTCCTTGTTTACTTTTGGGCTCTTCCCTCTGACTCAGGGCCCAGACTTTCTGGGAACGGAGGGGAAAGGGAGGGGTGGCACGCGGCGAGCTGACTGTGGGGTTATTTCTGACCCTGGAGTCATCAGCTTCCCAGTCACAGACAGACTGGAGCGGGGTGAGGGGGTGGGATGGGGGGGCGGGTGTCATGCCTCCCTCTTCTTGGCCTTCCAGAACCCAAGGTGCTTAGCAGGCTCCGGAGATCCTGACATTGAGACCAGGAAGGTGAGGGGTGTCAGGGGGACCATCCAGAGCACACATGAAGGAAGCCTTTTGCCCAGGCTCTGGGTCTAAGGCCGTGCAGGTGCATTCTGTTACCTGGCAGAAGAGGTCTTCCTTCTGACATCCTGGATGCCCTCTGGTGCCAGGGAGCGATCCAGGCACTGCTCACTTTTTCCACTGAGTCAGCGTGAGTCATGCTGCACTAACCTGGGGGCGGAGAGGGGGGCATCTGGGGACCCCTTCTCTTACATTCACTCCCTCTTTTGGCTTCCCCTGTCCTTTTCTACCCCTCTGCCTGCCCCCCAGGCTTTTCCTGAGCCTCTGGTTTGTTCTTATCTAATACGCCGTGCTTTTCAATGTAGTCACCACTGGCCATAGGGGATTCTTACTTACGTTTAAATGGAGGGAAATGAAGTAAACTTCAAAATCCAGTTACTCCATCACACGAGCCACATTTTGAGTGCTCCGTAGAAACACACTGGACACATCCTTGTGGAAAGTTCTTTTGCACTGCTACTGACACTGAAAATCTCATAACAGGGCGTGTTTCCCTCTTTGCCTTGGCTGTGAGGAAGCTCCGAGCTACATCCATAGTCTAGCAAGGAGACTTTGTGCGCTGCGTCCTGCGTAATGAGGGTCTGTCTCTGAGAGGTTCCCAGGATAAAGGACTTTCAGTTTTATTTTATTTACTTTTTAAAAAAATGTTTCTGTATTTTTGAGAGAGAGAGAGAGTGTGCACACAAGGGGGGAAGGGCAGAGAGAGGGGGGACAGAGGATCTGAAGCAGGCTCTGTGCTGACAGCAGACAGCCCGATGCAGGGCTCAACTTCACGAACCACAAGATCATGAGCTGAGTTGAAGGCAGACGCTTACCCGACTGAGCCACCCAGGCTCCCCAAGAACTTTCAGTTTTAAAGCTGGGAGCCTCCTAGAACACCATCACAAGCTGGTCACCCTATGTGTAATGATCCCACAGCGCCACATCATCAAGGTGTCAGTTACAAGGCCATCAAGGCACGTTTTATCAGAGCATCTTTGGTGGCCACACTGCACGGCTTCCTGAAACCATCCTGGGAATGAGGCTGGAAATAAATAAATACACGGAGGTTGAATGTCTGTGTTGATTAATTGATCTTCGTCACAAGGGGGAGGGGCCTCGCGGGGAGGGTGGAGAGGGCAGGCTGTTGTTTTCAGGGGCCAGTCCCTCCTTCCGGCCACCCCCCCCCCCCCCCCCGCTGCTCCTCCGTCAGCCCCTCCCTCCAAGCGGGATTGGCCGGAAGTTCATGGTCTCCCTGCAGAGCTGGCACGCGGTGGCAGAGCTCAGATGAGCGGCTGGTGGCAGACTTGGGGCAAGTTTCAGGAGGGGCGGCGTCCAGGAATGATTACAAGGCAGACTGCCTGAGTTTGAATCCTGCCCGTGACACCCACCAGCTGTGTGACCTTGGCGAGTTACTTGCTCCTTCTGTTCCTCAGCGTCGTCATTTACAAGGTGGGGATAATCATCGTGCAGGCCTCGAAGCGTTGCTGTAAAGAATATACACATTTCTCTCTCTCACGCACACACACACACACACACAGTGCATTTAGAGCAGTGCCTGGCACACTAGAAACTCAGTAAATGAGTAAGCTCATTAAGCTTCCCCCTGGATCTCTGTCACCCCATCTTCTCCGCATCTCAGATCCCAGTGTGTCCTCCCTGTCTGAAGACAAGTGCCCTTCCAGGCACCGGCTGGCGGCCGTGGCCTCCCTCTAGCTGGGAAGCACGCAGAGGTGCGAGGGACGGCTCCGAGCAGCCCAGGCTGGCTGTTCCAGACCTTCAGGAGACAGGTCCGCTCAGCCTCTTGATAAAACCGTCAGAACCCAGAATGGGGGTTTTCTGCTCTGGGGTCAGCCCCAAGGGAGGGCCGACTTGAGGGGCGAGTGGCCACCCCCCTACCCTAGGAATGCGGCTACCGCGTGAGAGGCAGCGGAGCGTGGTCTGGGGAGCGTGGGATCTGGTGTCACACAGCTGGGATCAAATCGCCAGCTTGTCGCTTCCTATTTATGTGACCTCTGAACGGTCTCTCGGTTCTCTGCACCCTAGCGTCTTAGTTCGGGATCTTCGTTCCGGACCATTCCCAGGACGCCGCAGCTCGTTGGCCGTGGAACCTGTCATGGGACCCACAGTTCGGTGGGAAATGGACCCGGTGAGGGCAGAGGTAGCAGCTTGGCGTTGAGGGGCCCAGGGAGGGAGAAGCAAACTCCAAGTGGGAGTACCCGGGTGGCTTCATGGAGGAGGGCGGCCTGTGAACCGACTCCCCCAAATAAGGAGGCACTTGACGGGAAGAGATGGGGGGTATTAGAAGCTGAATTATGTCCCCCTCAGATTCCTTATTGAAGCCTTAACCCCCAGACCTCAGAATGTGACCGTATTTGGAGACAGGACCTTTAGAGAAGTAACTGAGGTGAAATAAGGCCAATGAAGGTCCTGGTCCAGTAGGACAAGTGTCCCCTGTAAGAAGAGAAAGAGACACCAGAAATGCATGAGCACAGAGGAAAGGCCTGGGGAGGGCACACAGTGAGAAAATGGCCATCTGCAAGCAAGCCATGGAGAGAGGCCTCAGGAGAAACCAAACTGGCCATTGCCTGGCCCTTGGATGCCCAGCCTCCAGAACTGTGAGAAAATTAATTTCTGTTCTGTAAGCCACGCAGTCTGTGGTATTTTGTTCTGGCGGCCTGAGCTGACTAAGTTAGTGGGGAACAGCACAGTGTACTTGGCCGTGAGGAGAAGGGTCCTCAGGGGCGGTCAACAGCTGTCCGGCTTGGGGCAGCGGGTAGGCGATGGGAGTCGGGGGGAGGCCAGGGTGAATGGGGGACAGGGTGGGGGGGGCGCGGACAGGCTGACTTTGGACAAGATATGGCCTAAGTGTAGTCACGGAGCTGGGAAAATCTGAGCCCAGGGTGGAGAGAGGGGTGTTGTTAATGGAGTCCCCGAAATCATGGGGTCAAGTATAACCCATTTGTGTACCTTCTAGCTCTGCTGAGTACAGATTAATTTGAGCAGGTCTTATAGGATATAGTTGGCAGAATTCTTTAACATTTATTTATTTCTGAGAGACAGAGAGAGACAGAATGAGAGGTGGGGGAGGGACAGAGAGACAGAGACACGGAATCCGAAGCAGGCTCCAGGCTCTGAGCTGTCAGCACAGAGCCGGACGCGGGGCTCGAACTCATGAGCTGTGAGATCGTGACCTGAGCCGAAGTCAGATGCTTCACCGACTGAGCCACCCAGGCGTCCCTTAGTTCGCAGAATTCTAAAGATGGAATGGTGAGCCTGGGTGGCTCAGTCGGTGAAGCATCTGACTTCGGCTCAGGTCATGATCTCACACTTCGTGGGTTCGAGCCCTGCATGGGGCTCTCTGCTGTCAGCGTGGAGCCCACTTCAGATCCTCTCTTCCCC
This sequence comes from Prionailurus bengalensis, assembly GCF_016509475.1. Lineage (NCBI taxonomy): Eukaryota > Metazoa > Chordata > Mammalia > Carnivora > Felidae > Prionailurus > Prionailurus bengalensis. The sequence continues at coordinate 152,704,839 of NC_057350.1, read as the reverse complement.
TCTTTCTTTGCCCCTACCCCTCTCCCCACTCATGCATGCTCTCTCTGTGTGTCAAAAATAAACATTAAATAATAAATATGGCCCCCCAAGATTCCTGTCCCCTGGTGATTCATTACACACTACTCTAAGCACTGCTGTGAAGGATTTTGCATGTGTGATTAAAGTCCCAAGTCAGTTGATCTTAAGATCATGATAAAGAGATCATCTGGGTGGGCCTGACCTAATCAGGGAAGGCTCTTCTTTGCGGAAAGTTTTCTTCAGCTGGCTGCAGGCAAGGGGACATTTGACACACCTTCCCCGACTTGCAAATGGAGGGACCATCTGAGAAGGGATGTGGTGCCTTAAAGAACTGAGACAGCCTCCTAGCTGACAGCAAGGAAATGGGGACCTCAGTCCAGTAATTATGGGAGCCGAATTCTGTCACCATCTTGAATGAACTTGGAAGAGGAGTTTTCTTCAGTGTCCAGGCGAGGCTCAGCCTCCTTCCAGCCTTGCGATTCCCCGAGCAGAGAGCTCAACTCTGCCGTGCCGGACTTCTGTATTGGCTACAGAACTGTGAGCTAATAAAGGGTGTCACTTATCCTACAAAGTTTGCGATATTTGGCCTCACAGGAATAGAAAAGTAATCGAGGGCAAACTGGAGTACTTGAGGGAGGGCGGGAGGCCACGCCTGCCTACTTGGAAGAGGCACCGGTCCGCCCAGAGGCTGGCTTAAGCATTCTCCACTGTGTGGCTGGCTGGGGGGGGGGGGGGGGGGGGGGGCGTCCTAGGAAGCTGTGCTCAGTATGGCCCAGGTCAGCAGGGAGCCTCAGAGCATCTCAGCCTCCAGAAATCCCGGTTAGGGGAAGTCACAGCAGGAAGAGCCCAGTCTTTCATCACCCCCCAAATCACACGTGGGGAGCTGGAGGCTTGCGGGAGAGCCGGGGGTCCGCGGAGCAGTGAAGGAGTGGGTTCAGAAAGCCCACCTCTGGAACCCCAGCTCCACACTTGCCAGCTCTAGAGCCTTGGACAGGTCATATCAGCTCTCTGAGCCTCAGTTTTCCTGTCTGTACAGTGGGGATGGGCTGGTGAGGGAAGGGCTTCCGGGCAGAGGGAAGAGAGTGGGCACAGACACAGGTGTGGATGGGCGTGACATGTGCCGTGTGAGTTGAGGGCAGGGTGGATGGCGGAATGGAGAGTGGTCTTGGGGGGTGGGCGGGGGCCAAGGGGTGAGTGTCAGCCAAGGAGGTTGGGCCCCATTGCGAAGGGTCTATGTCAGGGACAATTTGGATCACAGGAGGCGGGTGATGAGAGCTGGTCCCAGCAGCCCAAGTTCCAAGTGACGGAGATTTTGCTGGTGGCAGAGAAGAGGGGACAAAGGGGCTGCGTCAGCGTGGTGCTCAGGAAGTAAAACAGACGAAATGCGAATGAGCTAAAAGGTGCCTGAGTGTGCTAAAAGGTGTGCTGTCTAGGCAAAGTGACAACCGTTCGGTGTACTTGGCCGTGAGGAGAAGGGTCCTCAGGGGCGGTCAACAGCTGTCCCGCCTGGGGCAGCGGGGAGGCGATGGGAATCAGGGGGAGGCCAGGGTGAAAGGGAGACGGAGGGGACCGGCTGACTTCGGACAAGATGAGGGCAGAGCCGGTCTTCAGGGGCCAGGTAGTGGGATCCGGACCTCTGGGCTGGTGACAGGAGACCTGGCAGCCATTTGTGTGCAGAGGGGATGCAGGAGTACCCCCCCAGGGCTCTGCGAAGAGCAGCAGGCTCGGGGACAGACCTGGGAGATGCTGCAGAGTGAGGCAGCAGCCAGGGAGGCAGGACAGGAACCAGGAGAGGAGTTGGTCTTGGAAGATGCTGAGGGAGAAACGCATTTCAAGGAAGGAAGAGAGCAACGGTGTTCGGTGCTCCCAGGAGTAAGGAAAGGAGCCGGAAGGGGCTGCCGGATTCGCCAAGGATGCCCTTGAGGACGTTGGCCGGAAGCCGCCGCGAGCCAAGCCACGTGGAAGCACCCGGGAGAAACGCTTCTGGTCCCTAAGTCCTCTGGTCCTCACAATTCTCGCTGGTCAAGTAGGGGCCAATATAGGAGTCAGGGCTGTCGTTAAAAACCAAATCGGAGTCAGGAAAACACCTCTGGCAAGAGAGGCGCAGAGTTCCAAAGGCAGGTGGACAACCGGAGCTTTGGAAATGGCCGGCAATGCCTCCAGTGCCCAGAGGGTGGCAGCACCTCATCAAGTGACACATCGTCTCTCTCGGAAGACTGCATTTTTATCATCTCATTGATTTATTCTGCAAGAATGCTTTGCCCTGCTGCTAGGTGCTGAGCTCTTGGCCAAGCAATGGAGATTTTATCTCTCTCTCCCCTCATGGAGCCTACATGAGGCAGATAAAACACACAAGTGATTTATCATCGTAACTGTCAATTCACCTTCTAACTTCAAAGCCTTATCTCAACCCTCAAAAAACTTCAAAGCTTTATCTTCTCCAAGTTACAGGGTAACCTTTCTAGAGTGTGACGTATATCCCTTCCTCCTTGAACAAAAGGTACCAAAAGTCCCTTGCTTGTGCGTGGGACACATTGAGCACATTTTCCAAAGACGGCTACTCTAATATCTCCCAGCCCCACCACATCTCCCTTATCAGACTTTGACTCTTCTCCGACTACTAGAAAGGAGTTACACGCCATCCTCTTGCATCCAGGCTAGCGGAAGGACACTCTATGAGTTTTCTTTCCTTTTGCCAAAATGTTTATTCATTTTTGAGAGAGAGAGGAGAGAGAGAGGAGAAGTGTGAGCGGAGGGAAGGGGCGGGGTGGGGGACATAGGGTGAACAGGACAGGAGTGATCTGTGCTGTGGTGACAGTTCCTGTCCAGCCAGGCAAATAGACCACATCAAAGCTCTAGAATCCACTGGCTAAAAACTTGAAGGCAGGACGAGGTTATCTGGCTCCAGGCACCGCACCTTTTGACCTCATCTCCAAGTATAGAATGTGTAGGGCTAACCTCCCTTTCCTCAGAGTTATTGCAACTCTCCGGGGACAGAGTGGCTGTTGAGAACAAGCAGGAAGCTGGGGCAGGTCCAGGGCGGTCCCGGGGTGACCTCGCTCCAGCCCAGGCCACCACTTCCCACCGTTCGTTCCCACACTAGCCTCTCGACTCTCCCTCGAGTGCCTGCTTCCGGTGCCCTCACCCCCAGTCACAGAGCGGCAAGAGAGGGGTCTGCCCCGTGTTCAGACCGCCGCAAGGCTTCCCTCTGCGTCTGGGATGAGACGGAAGCCGGCCAGCCTCCCAAGGCTCTGAGTGAAGCAGCCCCACCGGTGTCCCCAGCCCCGCCCCACAGCGCTCTCTCCCTCCCTCCCTTGCCTGCCCTCAGGACGCACAAAGCTCTCTCCCATTCCGGCTGGTAGGGCCTGACGGTTCTGCCTGCTGCCTCCTCCACTCCTTCGCCTCCCCTAACATTTGCCTCAGGAGCAAGATAAACGGACCCTGGCCTCACCCTTCTTCGCCTCCTGTCCCTGTTCTGTCCTGCACCACGAGGGGACTGTGGCTGTGTGAGGACACCCCAGACTGCAGGCCCACATGGCCTCCATAAACTCCCCTCTCCACGGCCACTCCCCAGGCCTCGCCATATGAGCCCCGGCAGAAAAGTCTGCTCTCAGGCGGATGGACCTAGAAAAGAGGCTGGGATGATTGAGAATAGCAGGGTCCCGGGTACCTTGAGATGGAGAAAGACCTCTTTGAATGGCTGACCCAAGGGGGCTGCCAGGAGCCCAGTGGGAACCCCAAAGAGAGAATATTTGTGGGGTAAACTTCTAGGTCCAGTGGCTAAATGGGAATTATCTGGAGCAAGCTGAGAAGTACATCCACGTGTCAGTAACTGCAGGAGGTATGGAGTTTCGGGGAGTCCCCAAAGAACCTTCAAAACACCCCGTGATAGAAAGAGCCGGCCTTGAACATCTGCCAAGCTCAGGAATCAATGCTTTAGGAAAGTACCAGAACAGCAATCTCTCTCCTGCCCTTTTCCCTTGAACTTGGCCTCTGGAGGGGTCAGAACACCAAGGGCAAACTGGGCAGATGTGGGGGGCGGCAGGGAGGTGAGCAAGGCGGCACCATGGAAGGCTGTCCCGACTCCGCTTAGAAACTCAGGTGGGGAAGTCAGGGAGGGATCGGTAGCGAGTTATTTCTCTTTCTTCTCCGGACTCAGTCGTCTTTGCCCTTTAGCCAACCACTGTCACTCCAGGCTCCCGGTGCGGGAAGGAGACGGAGGGAGAAGAAGAAAAGCTCCCCCTGGGAGCGTCGGATGCCCAAATGCTGGCCCTTCCTCTTGCGGACTGCCCTGTGGGTGCACTGGAGACACCACCCATGGGTGGGTCATTCCCTCAACAGGGCGACGTGACCTCAAGACAAGTGCTTACCCCTTCTTCGCGTCTGCACGCACGTCCTCCTGAGTGGGCTTGCACGCAGCCCAGGGACCGGGCTCTCCCGGCCGCCCTCTTGAAGGCCCCCTATCGGACCCAGGGTAGGAGGAGGGACAAGTCTTGCTTCAAGAAACCCTCTTTCCAGTTTAACTTCCAGTCCCAAGCTTCTGGCTGGTGGCACGTGTTGGGCTAAAGGTGAAAAGCCAATTTGGTCGCCAACTTTCTGTAAGTCTCAGACTTCATTCCAGACTGGGGATGGGGGAGGGAGGGGGGTCTTGGCTGCGTTTTTCTTACCTATGGAGCTCTGACTAAAATCTCTGAGCTAGGAAATGCCCTTTGAAAAAGTCTTGTTCCATGAACGGTTTTGCATCTGGAGGCATTCAAAATGCACCTCCATGGCATCAAGATGATTTAAAAAACTTTTTTTTAAACATTTATTTATTTTTGAGAGACAGAGAGACAGAGTACTTGTGGGAGAGGGGCAGAGAGAGAGAGGGAGACACGGAATCCGAAGCAGGCTCCAGGCTCCGAGCTGTCAGCACAGAGCCCGACGCGGGGCTCGAACTCACGAACCGCGAGACCGTGACCTGAGCCGAAGTCAGACGTTGAACCTTCTGAGCCATCCAGACGCCCCCATGTCTTCTCTCCTCTTAATCTGCTTGTTGTTAGTTAATGCACAGGCCCCAGCACTGACCCTCGGCCAGCAGAAGAAAATTGTTTTTGTCCCGATACATTCTACTCTTGACAGCAAATGTAGGGATGGGCGTCTAAGATTTTCTGTCCGGTGCTGGGTTGTATCTTCTGTTCTGCCGAAGTTCCTGCACAGCAGAGTTCACTCATTGTCTCCCGATCATGCGTGGTAACTGGCTTAGAAGAAGAGACGAAGGAAAAGAGAGCATATGAGAGATTATTCTGGTAAATTTAGTACTTATTTATAGAAACCATGGTACCTCCCTCCACTTTAGCCACAGCCAAGGAAGGGCTGTCGGGCTGCCCGGGAGCAGCTGCGAAAAAGGAATGCGCCCTTGGTTCCAAAGCGATCATGGCCAGGAGAGTGGATGCATTAAGTTTGTTTTTGTTCAGTCTGGTCTAATTGCACTTGTGTGGAATGTAGAATGTTACCAGGTGGCTGATTACAAAGTGACTGGACCAAAAAAAAAAAAAAAAGCAATAGCTTCTATATTAGTCAGGCATGACAAAATGCCATGGGCTGGATGGATGGCTTAGAGGACAGGACTGTTTTTTTTTTTCCTCACAGTTCTGGAGGCTGAGACGTCCAAAATCAAGGTGCCTGCAGATTTGGTTCTTTGGTGAGGACCTCTTACTAGCTTGCTGGGTCCCCACATGGCAGTGGAGGGGGGGGCGGTGTAAGGAGAGTCCTAATCTCTCTTCCTCTTCTTTTTTTTTTTTTTTAAAAATTTTTTTTTTCAACGTTTATTTATTTTTGGGACAGAGAGAGACAGAGCATGAAGGGGGGAGAGGCAGAGAGAGAGGGAGACACAGAATCGGAAACAGGCTCCAGGCTCTGAGCCATCAGCCCAGAGCCTGACGCGGGGCTCGAACTCACGGACCGCGAGATCGTGACCTGGCTGAAGTCGGACGCTTAACCGATGGCGCCACCCAGGCGCCCCTCTTCCTCTTCTTAAAAGGACACTAATCCTGTCAACGGGGGGGCCCCACTCTCATGACCTCATCCAACCCTAATTACTCTCCAAACACCATCAGGCTGGGAGGGTGGGGCTTTCGCATAGGAATTTGGGGCGGGGACGCAGATATTCAGTCCCTGAAGTTTCTCTATAAACAAAGAGCAGCCAGTTAAGAAGTTCGTAAGAAATACAGCACAAAAGGTTTGTGTTACAATGTGTCACTGTTGTGTTTCTTTGCTCCCTTCTTTGTTAGATCTTTGCCCGCTGACCTCAAGCCTACCTCTCCATTCCCCTCCTGCCGGAACCTTAACCGGCCCTCCCTGGGAATTGCCTGTTGAGTTCTGAGAGAGGGATCAGATGTGGAGGGGGGAATGTATCTCACAGACAATTATGCACCACCAACCACACGCCTTTCTGGGCCACTAGATTCTAGCCCTGTTCATTGTGTTGGAGTGACCTTGAAACCCTTCCTAACAGGTGAGTTACTGATACATAACTGCTGCCCTGGCTGGTAGTGATTTTAATCGACTTCCTCCCCGCCTTTCGTTCCTTTTGTAATTCATGTCGGAGTTCCTTCACTCCCGGTAAATTTGTGCCCTTTGGAGTTTTCCTTTGAATCAGTCATACCGTCTGCTTGGTTCCGTCACTTGATACGAATAAAACACATCCTTCAACACGTGTTCATTTGTTACAGCTGCATGAGTCATGAGACCTAACCGTGTCCTGAAAATTATCTTTTTATAAAAATGCTTATTTATTTTTGAGAGAGTGCGTGCACGAGTGGGGGGGGGGGGGGGGGGAGGGGACAGAGGATCTAAGGGCTCGGACAAAGCCCGATGTGGGGCCCGAACTCACAAACTGTGAGACCATGACCCGAACTGAAGTTGGACACTTAACCGACTGAGCCACCCGGGCGCCCTCCCCCGCGAAATTATCTTTGAACACAGGGAAGCCTTCGGGAGAAGTGGCAAGATTCCACTTCCAGAGAAGGTCTGGCTGAATCTCTCAGCTCCTTGTCTTCTCCGTCTCTGGTCATAGCCACCCATCCTTCCAGTTGCTCAGACTCCAAAACCTTGAGATCATTCTTGACCCTTTCTTTGCTTGTACCCCCTCGTCCAACCTTGTGGTGGGCTGAATAATGGCCCACCTCCTAATCTCTGGAACCTGTGAATGTGTTACCTTATGTGGCAAGGGGGACATTGTAGATGTGAGTATATTAAGGATTCTGAGATGGGGAGATTATCCTGGATTATTTATTTATTTAAAAGCTTCTTTACTTTTGAGAGAGAGAGAGAGAGAGAGAGAGAATGCAAGCGGGGGAGAAGAAGAGAGAGAGGGAGACAAAGGATCCTGAGCGGGCTCTGTGCTCACAGCAGAGAGTCCGATGCAGGACTTGAACTCATCAACCGCAAGACCATTACCTGAACCCAAGTCAGACGCTTAACCGACTGAGCCACCCAGGCGTCCCTATCCTGGATTACTTCAATGGGCCCGATCTAATCACAAGAAAGGCAAGAGGCTGCAAGTCAGAAAAAGGAGATGTGGGCACAGAAGCAGAAGCTGGACTGATGGGCTCTGAAGGCGGGAGGGGTGGGGCCATAAGCCAAAGAACACACAGTGACCTTGAGAAGCAGACAAGGCAAGGGAATGGATTCTCCCCTCCGGAGCCTGTGGAAGGAACCAGCCCCAACGGTACCTTGATTCTAGCCCCAAAGACTCTCTTCAGACTTCTGAGCTTCAGAACTGGAGAAGAGTAAATTTGCGTTGTTCTAAGCCAGCAATAGGAAACTGTTCTAGAGCCTTTTCTGCCCTCTGGATGCGGGAGATGAGGGACCAAGGTCTGCCAAGGAGACCTTCTGGCTTTCACCCTTGGCATGCTTTAGAGGCTCCCGCCAGGATCAATTTCCATCGCATTACAGTTGCTAGAGTTACTACTCCGGACCTCTAAAGGCCTAACACTCCACACCCATCAGGAGATCCCCTCCCTCCATCCACCATCCACCAGCTCAGCCCCCGGGAACGTTCAGACAATTGCACTACCACAGCTCCTCAGGGGCCATCTGTACCTACAACCAGCAAGGTAATCAGTGCCAAAGTCCCATTTCAGGTTTGCTTTCTCAGGCTGCTCCCAGCATGATCTGTTGCAGGTCAGGTTCCCCCCGGGAATCAGACTCTGAGATGCAGATTTGCATACAGGAAGCCTTCTGGAGAGCGCCCCGAGCCCAAGAGGTGTGGGGAAAGGATGGGAAGAGATAGACTCCTTGGGGAGTGGGGGGAGACCGCCGAATTGCAATGCAGCCAGCACAAGGCTCACAGCTGTCAATCCTGCAGAGGTGTGAAGCTGGGGTAGCCCTTCCGTGTTGTCTGCGCAGGGGCCCAGCTTTTCACGTTCTTTCATCGGTGGTGTTGCCTGTACTTTGGCTCCAGGAAGGGGGTGCAGCCTTGGGCAAGGTAGTTTTTCCCAGCCCCAGGCAATCCTTGGAAAGAGAGAGTCCTCTGAGGGCTTTCAGCTCAGCTCAGGTCAACCTTCTCAGCAGCTGGGTGAATGAGTTCTGGCAGGGGTGAAGGGGCAGGTCCGGATGCCGTCTATCCCAGTGACCTTTTATTGTTATTATTTTAAGTGTATTTATTTATTTTGAGAGAGAGAGATAGCATGTGTGCAAGTGAGGGAGGGGCAGAGAGAGAGGGAAAGAGAGTATCCTGAGCAGGCTACACAAAGTTAGCACAGAGCCTGATGTGGGGCTCGAACCCGAGATCCGTGAGACAATGACCTGAGCCGAAGTCGGACGCTTAACTGACTGAGCCCCCAGGTGCCCCTCAGTGACCTATCAGATTTTATCACTATCCTTTTTAAAACCCTCCAGTGACATACAATGAAATTCATGTGCAGCAGGCCCTACATTCTCTGGCCACTAATTACCTTCCTCATGAGCTTACCAGGCTCCCTTTGGCTCACGAGGCTCTGTCATATTAGCCTCCTTTCTATTCATTTGCTCAATATTTACTGAACATTTACTCTGGACTAAACAGTGCTCTAGGTCAGGGGTTCACAAACTGTGCCCGTAGGCCAGATTGTGACGCTGTTTGTTTTTATAAATAAAGTTTTATTGGAACACAGCCATACCTATTTGTTTCAGTATTGTCTATGGCTGCTTTCATGCTACAACAGCAGGGGTGAACAGAGACCATCTGGTCCACAAAGCCTAAACTACTATTTGATCGTTTACAGAAAAAGTTTGCTCACATCTCTTCGAGTTCAGTGCTGATATACATTGCAAGCCTCAAATTTGAGCCACATATGTAATGTTAAATTTTCTAGTAGCCACATTAAATGAGTTTGTAAAAAAGGAACAGGCAAAATAAATTTCAATGATACATTTAAAAAAAATTTTTTTAAACGTTTATTTATTTTTGAGACAGAGAGAGACAGAGCATGAGCAGGGGAGGGGCAGAGAGAGAGGGAGACACAGAATCGGAAGCAGGCTCCAGGCTCCGAGCAGTCGGCACAGAGCCCGATGCGGGGCCTGAACCCACGGACGGTGAGATCATGACCTGAGCCGAAGTCGGACGCTTAACCAACTGAGCCACCCAGGCGCCCCGCAATGATACATTTTATACAACCCGATATGTCCCAAATACCATTTCAACATATAACCAATATGACAAATTACCAGTGAGGTATGTTACATTCTTTGTAATATGAAGACTTGAAAATTCAGTGTGTATTTCATGTTCATTGCACGGCTCACTGTGGGCGAGCCACTATTCTGGTGCTTCTGGTGTTGGATGGTGCAGATGACACAGGGGTGAATAAAGCAGAGAGAATTAGGCTCACATTCCTAATGGAGAGTAGAAACCATAAGCAACCAGATAAAATCAGCAGATGAACATAACAGATAAAATAGAGTTTACGCCTGATGGTGTGGGTGTTGGGGCAGACGTTGTCACAGGGAAGGTCACACTGAAAAGTCACTCACTGGTCTCTGTAAGGTGTGTAGTGAAGCAGTAACCTCACCCAAAGAGAGGTCTGGCCTTTGCCTCAGCTCCTAGGAGGGATCTCCAGTCCCCCAGGATGTCTTGGCTGTAGAAATGTCTTTGTTTGCCAGGGAGCTTTGGACAAGGAACATTCTGACAATATGACTTATGGTGGTGGCTTTGGGCCATGCTGTCAGCTCCGACCTCCAGAGGAACTGGAGTCTACAGTATTAGCTGACATCTGGAAAGGGCTGGGGACGGAAGGCCAGCAACCTGTGTGGTGTGGGACCAAGCTCCAATAAGTACTCTGGACACCAAAGGCTAGGGTGACTTCCCTGGATGGCATTAGCCTATGCCTATTGTCACGGTCTGTGGCTGGTAAGAGAGAAGGCCATTGCCTGTGGCTCCACAGGAGAGGACAACCAGAAGCTTCATGCGTGGCCTCTGCCCCGTGCATCCCTTCTCTAGGCTGACTTTCCCTGTAATAAACCATAACCATAACACCGTTCAGTGAATTCTTCTAGCAAATTATCAAACCTGAGGGGGGTTTTAGACAGACATTTGGACTTACGGAAGTGAAGTGGTCTCTTGCGGGCATTGATTCCTATCACAAGTAAACGTGCCTGAAATGATCAGCAAGCACAAAGGCAGTATCTTAGGCCAGAGGCATTCAGCAGCTTCGGTGAGTTTAGAAATTTTGAGTGCAAGGACCCTATTAGTTCCCTTGACGTGGCCTGATGACTGAGGGTGACAGGGACGGTGATAATTCCAAGACGTTTGCAAAGCTGTGCTTAAGGCTCGTGTGATTTGCCTTGTGAATGGGCGTCTTGGTTACTGGAGATGGTGGAAGGTGTGAAAAATGGGCGTGACCAGAACCATTTTAGAACAGAGCCAGACGGACCATTACGGAGAGACCGCCTTTCCTGTCTGTTTAAACTGGGCCAAAATCTTTGGACAGGGCAGAGCGGCAACTCTTCTACAAGCAATTGTTTGAGAAGTCAACAGGGCAAGGGGCATCCCGATCATGAAACCTGGGTTTGGACTTTCTGAGCGCAGACTCACTAGCTAATGCAGGCTGAGAATGTTTTCATTTGTTAATACTGATTAACAAGTACTAATTAACAGCCCATCGATGTGTTAGTACCAACTGACAATTGCATTTTCTCTCTATTTCATGTTATGTCATGTTATGTTATTTTATTTTATCTTATTTTATTTTTTTAAAGCTAAAATAATATCTTTACTTTTTAATTGTTTTAATTGCTTATTGTCAAGTTGGCTAACATACAGTGGATACAGTGTGCTCTTGGCTTCAGGAGTAGATTCCCATGGTTCATCGCTTCCATACAACACCCAGTGCTCATCCCCACAGGTGCCCTCCTCAATGCCCATCACCCACTTTCCCCTCTCCACCCCCACCCCCCAATCAACCCTCAGTTTGTTCTCTGTACTTAAGAATCTCTTGTGGTTTGCCTCCCTCTGTGTTTGAAACTGCATTTTTCCTCTTCCCTTCCCCCATGGTCTTCTGTTAAGTTTCTCAAATTCCACATATGAGTGAAAACATACGATCTCTGTCTTTCTCTGACTGATTTATTTCACTTAGCATAGTACCCTCCAGTTCCATCCAGGTTGTTGCAAATGGCAGGATTCCGTTCTTTCTCATTGCCAAGTAGTATTCCATTGTATATATAAGCCATATCTTCTTTATCCATTCGTCGGTTGATGGACATTTAGGCTCTTTCCATCATTTGGCTGTTGTTGAAAGTGCTGCTATAAACATAGGGGACATGTGTCCCTATGCCTCAGCACTCCTGTATCTCTTGAGTAAATTCCTAGCAGTGCTATTGCTGGGTCGTAGAGTAATTCTATTTTTAACTTTTTGAAGAACCTCTACACTGTTTTCCAGAGCGGCTGCACCAGTTTGCATTCCCACCAACAGTGCAAGAGGGTTCCCGTGTCTCCACATCCTCCAGCATCTGCTGTCATCTGAGTCGTTAATTTTAGCCATTCTGGCCGGTGTGAGGTGGTATCTCATTGTGGTTTGGATTTGTATTTCCCTGATGATGAGCCATGTTGAGCATCTTTTCATGTGTCTGTTGGCCATCTGGATGTCTCTGGAAGTTTCTATCCATGTCTTCTGCCCATTTCTTCACTGGATTATTTGCTTTTCAGGTGTTGAGTTTGGAAAGTTCTTTATAGATTTGGGATACTAACTCTTTATCTGAGATGTCGTTTGTGAGTATCTTTTCCCATTCCGTCGGTTGCCTTTTAGTTCTGCTGATTGTTTCCTTGGCGGTGCAGAAGCTTTTTATCTTGATGAGGTCCCAATAGTTCATTTTTGCTTTTATTTCCCTTGCTTTCAGAGACATGTTGAATAAGAATTCGCTGCAGCTGGCTCTCTCTCTCTCTCTCTTTTTTTTTTTAAGTTTATTTACTTATTCTTGAGAGAGAGAATGAGAGAGAGAGAGTACATGAGTGGGCGGGGGAGGGGCAGAGAGAAAGAGGGAGAGAGAATCCCAAGCAGGCTCCACGCTGTCAGTGAGGAGCCCGATGAAAAGCTCGGACTCACGCATGAACCGTAAGATCACCACCCGGGCCGAAAGCAAGAGTCAGACCCTTGCTGACCGGTTGCTTTTATCCCGCAGATGGCACACTTTTCTGATATTTGCCGGAATCTGTGCTTCTTGAACTTCAGTTCTTTGATCCCAAAGAAGCACTCATTTGCCTCTGACGGTGGCTCTTTGCTGTCAGGTTGGCAAAGGTACACCCCAAGCGGGAACCTCATCCTCCAACGGCTTTTCTGCCAGCGTGAGGGCAGGGGAAGTCTTCAAGCCGTCGGGAAAACCACAGACAGTAACGAGAACGTATCGATAACCCACTCTGAGTGGCGAGTGAGTGGGGTCTGGCTGCAGGGGTTCAGTGGGAAAAGGTCTGTGGCCCCTGGAGACAAAAAACCGTTTTTCCGGAATCATGGACCTGACAGGCCAGACATTGCCGATAGACCATGGCTGCCATTGCGTAGAAGTGTCCCCACCGATGCCTGCGCCTAAGTTGAGTCATCTTAAATGCACTACAGGGGGCGAATAAATGCAAAAACCAAAAAATGGGGTCTTCCCAGGGAGCCGGGAAGAACCACGCAGCCACCTTGGGTCTCCCGAAGCCCCGACCGTTCATCTAACGTGCGGCTGCTGTTTCCCTAACTTACCTTTTCTGGTTCCGGAGAGGACTGTTGCCGTGTTACAAGGACATCGGGGTGGCAAGAGTCTGGGAAAGAGGGGGCGTGTTTCTGCGGAGGCAGAATGGACTTCCTGCACCTGTGCCACAAGCATTACAGAGTGTGCAGCTCGTGCTTTTGCAGAGAAGTCAGCCCGGGGGGTTTTCCCGGTGCTCAGGTTTCGTCCTCCTAGATGAGCCTCAATTGTGAGGACAGCAGCTTCAGAACGTCAGAGAACAGGAGCGAGAAGATGGTGTCCTTGTGGCCCCCTTCTTAACTCTGAAGACTTCAGACCGTGTGTGAAGTTTGCAAATACATGTCGTTGGCTAAGGTTCAGGGCGTGACTGTCCCTTTCGTGCACAAAAGGAACGGAAAAGGTTTTGAACCCTCCGGTAGCTCGAAAGCAGGTGGTGCTTTCATTTTATTTTATTTTATTTTATTTTATTTTATTTTATTTGCTTTTTAAAAAGTTTATTTATTTATTGAGAGGGAGCACGCACCCGCACAAGTTGGGGAGGGGCAGAGAGAAGGAGAAACAGAATCCCACACAGGCTCCACACCATCAGTACAGAACCTGATGCGGGGCTCGAACTCACGAACTCTGAGATCACGACCCGGGCTGAGATCCAGAGCTGGACACTCAACCGACTACACCACCCAGACACTGCTTGTTTTAGCCTTTTAAAAGCCTGCTCATGGGGGCACCTGGGTGGCTCAGTCGGTTAAGTGTCCAATTTCTGCTCACAGTTTCATGAGTTCGAGCCCCGCGTCGGGCTCTGTGCTGACAGCTCGGAGCCTGGAACCTGCTTTGAATTCTGTGTCTCTCTCTCTGTGTGTTTCTCCCCTGCTTGTACTCTGTCTCTCTCTCTCTCAAAAATAAATAAAGATTAAAAAAAATTTTTTTTAAAGCCTGCTCATGTTTATCTTCACAAGGAAGGGGTTCAGGGATGGAAGTTTTAGTAAGTTCATAGAGTACAGCAGTTGATAGAAAAAACAGAACCCCACAGTCTACAGTATCCAGCCAGGCCTAGGAATCTACAAAGCTCTGACTTTGTGGTCGGTCTAGAAAATTCCTGGATTACTTTGATACTTTTTAAAGACAGCTGGCTTAGACTATGACCCAGGTAACGAGCCATGTCTAGAAATAATTGTAATTTTTCCCTAGAGACGTTAAGTCCTTTTTCAACTAACGGTTGCAGCAAATACATGGAATCTTTTATGGATGCCTCTTTGGTAACTGACCACAGCGAGAGGGAGTGTCCACATATTGTGAAAGGGTGGCTCTCCCAGGAACAGGAGTACTTAAATCTTGAACTTGTAGGGGTCTAGAGCAGGCTGTCCTAAAATGTGCCACTTTGGCACATGGATAATTTTAATTTCTTTTTTAAAGTTTCTGTATTATTTGTTTTGAGAAAGAGAGAGAGAGAGAGAGAGAGCCAGTAGTGGAGGGGCAGAGAGAGAGAGAGGGGGACAGAGGATCCAAAGGGGGCTCTGTGCTGACAGCAGAGAGCCCAATGCAGGTCTTGAACCCACGAAGTGTGAGATCATGACCTGAGCCGAAGTCAGACGCTCAACCGACTGAGCCGCCCAGGCGCCCCTGGCATATGGATTATTTAAAATAAAAGTTACTTAAGAAACAGCCAGTGCAAGAACACTCAGACCCTCCTCTGTCCTCTGAAAAGCAGGAAACAAGTCTCTTATGTAAAAATTACCCTCCCTGTGCTAAGAAGTAAAAAGGCATCCTTATCCTCAGAGACGGGAGCTTGAAAGCTAAGAAAACTGTAGAAACAAATCTTGTTACTTTTTTTCCTTAACCTCAGCCTAACTTCTGCTTGGAATTCCCTACTAACTAACAGCCAAACACCTGTTTTCTTTATCCTGTCAATTCCTCACAAGTTTATTGTCTCTTTGTCTAAAATGTGTGAAAACTGTCTGCCTTAGTTATTTCTTTGGGTCTCAAATTCATTACTGGGCCTCCATGGGCGTATGATAAAACTCTGGGCTTTTTTTCTCTTGTTCATCTGTCTCATGAAAATGTAATTCTGGGGGGCGCCTGGGTGGCTCAGTCGGTTAAGCGTCCGACTCTGGCTCAGGCCATGATCTCACGGTCTGTGGGTTCGAGGCCCGCGTTGGGCTCTGTGCTAACCGCTCAGAGCCTGGAGCCTGCTTCGGATTCTGTGTCTCCCTCTCTGTCTGCCCCTCCCCTGCTTACACTCTGTCTCTCTCTCTCTGTCTCTCAAAAATAAATAAACATGTAAACAACAACAACAAAAAAAAAAGAAGAAGAAGAGATAGGTCACAGATTTTTGGGCACCTCAATTAAACTAGGGGAGTTTTGTTGGAATTCTTCCTCTTCTGTGTCAAGGACAGACCGTGAGCAACATAAAAGATCGGGTTCAAATTGGTCAGGAATTATAAGGCGAGGTCTCCATTGGAGGCAAAACATATTAGCCCTTTTAATTTAGACAGAAGATCTCTGCCTGGGGACCAGGACTGCACTGCAGTGGAGTGAAGGGTCCCAGAGCCATTTGTACTGGTTGTGATACAAAATCTCTCTGAACTTTGTGAGATACTCCCACCATGGAAACTTCCTTTTCACTCTGAGGGATTTGTTGTTTTATAAGGGTGGGGTTTAAATTAGAAAGCATAGCTCAGTAGAATTTGACAAGGCAGGGGCGCCTGGGTGGCTCAGTCGCTTAAGCGGCCGACCTCGGCTCAGGTCGTGATCTCGCGGTCCGTGAGTTCGAGCCCCGAGTCGGGCTCTGTGCTGACGGCTCAGAGCCTGGAGCCTGTTTCAGATTCTGTGTCTGCCTCTCTCTGCCCCTCCCCCGTTCATGCTCTGTCTCTCTGTCTCAAAAATAAATAAACGTTAAAAAAAAAAAAAAGAATTTGACAAGGCAGCCCATTAATTTTAATTTTAGTTTCCCTGCGGCTGTTTAGGGGAGTCATTGGTAATAGTTTCCCGGGGATCCCCTCAGAGCCGGTCACCTGTGGGTGAAGCACATACGGGGTCCTTCCTTTGAAGGTAGACGTGAGGACATTTGAGAAGAATTTACAGAGGACCTTCGAGGACAGTCTCTTTTCCAGAATCACAGTCATTGTTTTGTAACAGGCATTATTCTTTGGACCAGCATTTTTTTCTGATGATGGACCCCTGGCTGGCAGGGGAGCAGGGTGGGGTGGGGGGTGGGGTAGAGGCAACAGGGGAGGCCCCGGGTATTATTTTGAGATTTTGGCCTTGATGCCGTTGTAGCTACTGGTGGATTTTTGCTTGTGATCTTGCCCAGGGTCCTTTCAAAACGCTCAGCTGTGGTGGTCATGAACTCAGTCAGGCAGTGGTTTCCCACCTTATTTGCAAGCACTGATTTCAGGAGATAATCCATTTACGGGAAGAGCGGCTAGGGCAGGCCGGGTGAGTTTATTGATTGCACGGAGCCCCAAACGCCGTAGAAAAAGGCCTTCCGAACGTGCTTTAAAATCTGCCACAGAGTTATCTTTATTTTGTCTGCATGTTTGTGTAATAGACCAATCGGGGTGAGCAGGAAAGCCTCTAGGAATGGCTTGTAAAACTCCAGTTTCTATTTGGCCGGCCCTTTCCGGTTGAGGATCTCTCATTAATCACTCCTGGGGTTTTGCCATCTGCTTCCTGGACCCATCTGGGCTTCCCCAGCTCCTGCCACCAAGTGTACAAGCTGACAAAGATCTGGCCGCCTGGGGCCACAGGACTGGGTAACGACTCTAAACTTTTCAAAAAACTTTTTTAAAAAAAATATTTACTTATTTATTTGGGGGGGGGAGCAAAAGCAAGGGAGGGACAGAGAGAGAGAGAGAGAGGGAGAGAGAATCCCAAGCAGGCTCCACACTGTTAGCACAGACCCCGATGAGGGGCTTGAACCCATGAACTGTGAGATCGCGACCTGAGCGGAAATCGAGAGTCGGTCGCTTAACCGACTGAGCCACCCAGGCGCCCCGGGAGCAAAATCTTTTGAGTTTCCTCTGTAGGTAGAGCAAATTCTGTAACCTTGGCCCTGGAGTTCAGTCTTTGACCAAAGAAGGATGATGATACCTGGGCGGGTTTGTCAGCGATGTTGGGCAATTCTACTTGAAAAGGTAACGGTCTAATCTCTTGAAAAGGTAACGGGAGGGGCGGAGGAAGGCGGTTCAGACAGAGAATTAGTACAATATGTGAGCACTCAGGGAGGGCCTGGGGGGCAGTAGGAACCAGGCCAGTCCCAGCACCTTGCGTTTTAGATACCTCTTGCAACTTTCCATTAGCCTTCTGTAATGAGTCTTTTAGTGAAGCTATTTTGGGATCTTCAAGCCAAGTTTCTGCCGACCAGTTAAAGTAGCTATCCCATTGGGTTTATTCAACGTGGGATCACCTTGTGCGTTTCTTCAATGAGCGATCGTGTTTAACTGGAATGTAGCCCATCATGGCCGCCGCAACACTACATCACTTTCAGTAAAATTTTGCCATTTTGCCAGATAACTGCAGCTTCCGGGACTGTAGTTCCCGAACACAAAGTAAGCCCAAGTGTCAGAGGGTGGCACGCACGCTTAAGTCTTCAGATATAAGGAACCCCGCTTAAACAAGTTTTATTCACCTGAGGTCTCCTGCTGGACCCAGTCCAGCTCTTCAGTTGGACCCAGACTAACTCCCACCAGAACCTCAAACCATTCTTAATTGGCGAGCGCTGGAATTTTCCACTCAGAAACCTGGGGATTGAGATCTGAAAGGCTAGGAGCTTGGTTCTGGGCGGAGCTGTGTGCCCACTCCCTTGGCACCGGGAAGAACCCTCTGCCAGCTCAATGTGCCCCACAAGGGAAAGCCAGTTCCATCGGGACCTTGACGTAGATGGCAGAGCTCAGAACTGAGAGGAGCTTACCCACCACGACCCTCAGAAATGGCGAGAAAGATGGCGAACTCAAAGGCCTCGAGGGGGCCCATGTCTGCGTTTCTCAGTGACCCCCAAACTCTGCCGGCAGTCCCCCTCAGATCTTGTCACTGTTATCAGATCTGTCAAAGAACAAAAATTCAGGGTCACCCGGAGCTTGAATTGCTGCTTGAGGGTATGGAAGACAATGGCCGAGAACAAGCCAAGAGGGCAGAAGTGAAGGATGCGTTTCATAGAGGCAGACGAAAAACCCTTTAAGACTAAAAGCAAAGCCAAGCCAGTTACCAGACATCTTGAGAAGATAAACACTGTGAACGATGAAAAAGTTAAGGGAGCGAAGAAAGCTTTTGTAGATACACGAAAGGAACTCATTTCTCAACAGCTGATTCCTCACAAACACAAACCAGTTCATGCTGGTCACGAACACAAACCAGTTCAGGCTGATGAGGCAATTAATGGTTCAGTTGGAATACGCCAGTGGTACATCCCGTGTCCCCCAGAGGCCCCGATGCATTAAATGTTTTCTACGGTTTTGTTTTTAAAAGTCTTGTGAATGTACAGGCAATGGCACAATTTAAAAATAAACTACATAAGCAGACCTTTGCTATAATCTAGGAGAGGGGAATGTCAGAGGTCCAAATGTGATAAACTTCAAGCCGGAAAACAGAAGGCACTTCACAGAATCTGTTCACTGCATCAGGTGTTTATATCCTTCACTTTCTAAGTGGCAGTGAGTATATGTTTTATTTATTTATTTATTTTTTTGAGTATATGTTTTAAGGGGCGTATGGAAATATGGACAGTTTTGTGGCAGTAGAAAATGTAACACAGCGCCTGGGGGGCTCAGTCGGTTATGTGTCTGACTTTGGCTCAGATCGTGATCTCACGGATCATGGGTTCGAGCTCTGCCTTGAGCTCACGCTCAATGTTCTCTCTCTCTCTCAAAATAAAACACATAAAAAAGTAAGGCAAACAAGTAATGAGCCCTTGGCCAACTTTTTTTTTTTTGTTTTTCATGTTTAATGACCTGAAGTCCACTTTAACATTCCTCTCATAAGAGGAAAAAAACCCGAAGGATTCAGAATCAGAAGGAACAGTGAAAGCACAGAATGTGATTACTTGAGGGTGGGGGTTTGGTGGGTATTAAATCACTTTCTCCCCTGAAAAAAAAAAAATTCAACTGAGTAACCCTGAGACCTCATCAGCTTTATCCAACAGTCCATGAATACAGCAGTATCCCACCTGATAAATAAGCTCTCCGAGGAGCTGTACAAAGTGCAAGGCTTTTATAGGAAGGAGGGCAAGACAAGGAGGTTATTAGCGAAAGAAAAAGAAAAAAGGGATTATTTCAGGCAGGGTTACCCTCCCTTAGGGGAAGGCAGAGGTCTTACCGGGCAGATGACCTCACTAATGCTAACCAGGAAATGCCAGACTGATTGGTTTAAAATTCCACTGCTGGGAGAGGTTGAAACTACAATTAAGTCTTGGTTTGTTGTCCTGAGGGCAAATAACTCTACCTTTGGGTCTATTATTTCTTCTGCTTTTTAACAGTTGTAAGAATGATCAATGTACAAGGCAGATGTTCAAATCTAAGGTAAAGAATTCAACCAGGGGTAATTGAAAGTAAACCTCTGGGGCGCCTGGGTGGCGCAGTCGGTTAAGTGTCCGACTTCAACCAGGTCACGATCTCGCGGTCCGTGAGTTCGAGCCCCGCGTCAGGCTCTGGGCCGATGGCTCGGAGCCTGGAGCCTGTTTCCGATTCTGTGTCTCCCTCTCTCTCTGCCCCTCCCCCGTTCATGCTCTGTCTCTCTCTGTCCCAAAAATAAAATAAAACGTTGAAAAAAAAATTAAAAAAAAAAAAAAAGTAAACCTCTCTCCTAGAATTTCCTTTCATCTCTCTCCTGAGATGGACTCATTATTTCTTGCCCTTTTCTTCCTTCGTTTATTCCCTTATTTTGTTGGCATACATCCCAAGTACTATGACGGGTGTGTTTATGCTACCCTCACGTTGTGTTGGTAGTTGAGCTGGGTCTAGAATTCTAGAATTTTGAAGGCTTGGGGTTTGGCTTCTAGGCCCCAAGGTTACTGATGAGTCTGATACTCCTTTGCAGGTGACATTTACTGCTGTTACAATATATAGTTTCATTCCAGAAGCTTTTTAGATTGCGTCTGCATTCCTAGTTCTGAAACCTGACCATTTGTGTCTGGTTGTGGGTCTTCCATTCAGCACTTGGAGGGTCTTTCCAGCTGATGAAGACTGTATCTCCAGCTACCTACAGGAATGAACCTAGCCCTTCATTCCAGCCATGAGTGGGTAACCACCAGCTGCCAGACATCTGTGTAAAATCAACAAACTGAGGAAGGACCAAGACGAACAAAACAGAAAAACAAAAACAAAAACAAAAAAACAGATATAATTCGGGGAACCAGAAATTTTAAACTGCTGTCTGCTCCCTAAGTTCATGACTACCCAAAGCTCAAGTGGCCCAGTGTGCGATTCAGTAACTGTCCTTTTCCTTATTCTATTCACTTTCTTCCTCTAGACAATGATTTTATAACTTTACCTCTCTTTTCAGACCTCCAGTGTGGCCTCCCAAATCCTCATCCGCAAATGATTACCTTGATTTCCCTAAGAATTAGAAGAGTCAGGAGAGAATTCCCATGAACTCCCAACACCGCATCTACCCAAATACCTGGTCCAGTGCCTGCCCTCTGTCTTTCTCTTACTATGGAGTAATTGCCCTGCTCTCAGTTGAGCCCAGCTGCTTCCCCATGCCCTAGATCCCATCCCTTCTCTCCATTGTAGGGACGTAGATTCACCACTGTCTCCCTCTCTCCTGCCTCCTCGTTTCTCTCTCTCTACAGTATCATTCCCATCAGCATGCAAACATGCGGGTGTTTCCACATATTAAAACACAACAAACGATCCTCCACATCCCCGTCCAGCTACTGCCTTTCTTTCATCCTCCCTTTGCAGGGAAACTCGAAAAACTTGTCTAAACTAGTTGCCTCTGATTCCTTATCTCCCATTCTCTCTTTAATCAAAGATTTTGCCCCCATCATTCTACCAAAATAAATCTTGTTGAGATCAACAATGGTGTCCTTACACTTATTTTTAAAGTTTATTTACTTATTTTGAGAAGGGGGGGGGGGGGACATGAGAAGGGGAAGGGCAGAGAGAGAGAGGGAGAGAGACAGAGAGAGAGAGAATCCCAAGCAGGCTCTGCACTGTCAGCTGGAAGCTTGACGCGGGGCTCCAACTCACAAACTGCAAGATCATGTCCTGAGCTGAAACCAAGAGTCAGATGTTTAACCAACTGAGCCACCCAGGTGCCCCAACAATGGCGTCCTTATAGCTAAATCCATTGGTTGATCTTCAGGTCCCATCTGACGTTGGGCTCAGGCAATCACTCCTTTGAACACTGTCTTCACTTGGCTTCCAGCACTCCACATTCTCCCAGTTGACCTCCGACCTCACTGGCAGAACCTCCTCTCTCTCTGTTGCTGGTTTATCCTCTCTTAATATTGGAATCTGCAGGGCTAAGTCCTTGAACTCTTATCTACACTCTTCATTAACTTCTTCTTCTTCTTTTTCTTCTTCTTTTTTTTTTTTTTTTTTAAATGTAGGTCGACCTGGTCTCCTCAGGACAGGACTCAGACATGCATTCTTGGGAGGAATATACAGAAGTGATGCCGTTCCCTTCCCGCTGCATCACATCAGGAGGCTCCTGACATTGACCTGTTCTACCGCTGGCGACATTAATCTTGATCCCCTGGTCAGTTTGGTGTCTGCTAGGTTTCTCCACATTGCATCATCGTTTCCCTCTTTGTGATTGAGAAGTACTTTGTGAAAAGATACTCTCAAACTATGCCAATATCCTCATCTCACTAAACCTCCATTCATTTGATTGATACCCATTGATGGTTCTTGCCTGAATTAATCACCCATGTGGTCGGTGGTTGTCAAGTGGCCATTTTCTGTTACCATCATTTCTACTGCATTTATCAGTTGTCAATTCTACTATAAGGAAGAGATTTCCCTTTTCCTTCGCTTATTTATATCAGTGTAGGATCGTGGATTCTTATTTTATTCAATGGATTTAGTTCATCAGTATCATTATTTTTATATCAAATCATTCCAGATTTGGACGGCAAGGGAGCCTCGTCAGAATCAGCTTCTATGTCCTTTGGATATGTATCCATAATTTTTTTTTTTTTAGTTACTCTTTGCTTTCTCACAAGCAAGTTTTCCAAGCTCATCTTATGAATTCCCCACCTAAGACTTGGAATCCACTGTTTCTCCAAGAAGTCCTGGAGTGAAGAGTATTTGGAAACTGAAATCCGGATACTTGGATGCTTATGATTCTAGGAGATCGTCAATTATAGGCCTTCTCAGTGTACAGAGTGGGAAC
This sequence comes from Prionailurus bengalensis, assembly GCF_016509475.1. Lineage (NCBI taxonomy): Eukaryota > Metazoa > Chordata > Mammalia > Carnivora > Felidae > Prionailurus > Prionailurus bengalensis. The sequence continues at coordinate 152,682,306 of NC_057350.1, read as the reverse complement.
ATATAGGCATATACACATACCTGTGTGTGTACCTTACACACCACTATAAGTATTTCTACATCTATCTATCTATCTATCTATCATCTTAAAGGCCCATGAGTTTGCACTGGTATCTCCAATTCTAATCTAATACCTCAAGATCATTTTTAGCCTTTCTCCTTTCCTTATCTGTAAATCTTTTCTCTATCAGCAAGGAAGCTGTCTCTCACTTTCTTCAATGTGGTTATTTATATACTTAGTCTCTTTGTAAGTAATATCTCTACCACGTTGGTCACCTCCTTGGCTCCCAAGCCCCTCTGCTGCTACCTCTGTGGCCAATATCACCTCAACAGAAGGAGAAGGAAGGGAAGGGAAGAGAAGACTAAATTATATAGAAAGGAGGAAAGGAAGGAATATACATTTTTAGGATTGTTTGTTCTAGCTCTGTGAAAAATGTTGGCGGTGTTTCGATAGGGATTGCATTAAATGTGTAGATTGCTTTGGGGAGTATGGACAATTCGACAGTATATGTTCCCCCAATCCATGAGCATGGAATGGTTTTCCATTTCTTTGCATCATCTTCAATTTCTTTCATCGATGTTTTAAAGTTTTCAGAGTACAGACCTTTTACCTCTTCGGTTAGGTTTATTCCTAGGTATCTTATGGGTTTCGGTGTCATTGTAAATGGGATCGATTTCTTGATTTCTCTTTCTGCTGCTTCATTATTGGTGTATAGAAATGCAACAGAGTTCTGTACATTGATTTCGTACCCTGCAACTCCGTGTCTCAATTCTAGCAATTTTTTGGTGGGGCCTTTCAAGTTTTCTACATAGGGTATTGTGTCGTCCAAAAATAATGAAAGTTTGACTTCTTTCTTGCCAACTTGGATGCCTTTTATTTCTTTTTGTTGTCTGCTGAGGCTAGGACTTCCAATTCTGTGCTAAATAACCGTGGTGAGGGTGGCCATCCCCTGTTTTGCTCCTCATCATTTCCCCACTGAAGATGATATTAGCTGCGGGTTTTTTCATAAATGGCCTTTTTTATGATGTTGAGGTATGTTCCCTCTAACCTTACTTGGCTGAGGGTTTTCATCACGATTGGATGTTGTACTTTGTCAAAAGCTTTTTCTGCATCTATTGAAAGGATCATATGGTTCTTATCCTTTCTTTTACTAATGTGGTGTATTGTGTTGATTGATTTGCAAATATTGAACCACCCTGGCAACCCGGGAATAAATCCCACTTGACTTTGGTGGGTGATTCTTTTGATATCCTGCTGGGTTTGATTTGCTAGTATTTTATTGACAATTCTTGCATCCATGTTTATCCGGGATATTGGCCTATAGTTCCCTTTTTTATTGGAGTCTTTGTCTAGTTTTGTTATCAAGGTAATGCTGGCCTCAGAGAATGAATTTGGGAGTTTTCTTCCCATTTCTATTTTTTGAAAGTTTGAGAAGAATAGGTATTTGCTCTTCTTTAAATGTTTGGTAGAATTCACCTGTGAATTTTCGTTTTTTGGGAGATTTTTAAAAAATTTTATTTTAGAGAGAGTGAGAGAGAGCATGAGTTGGGGAGAGAGGCAGGGGAGAGAGAGGGAGAGAGAGCGAGAGAATCTTAAGCAGGTTATGCCTTGTGTGTGGGCTCAGCGCTTGATCCCATGATCCTGGGATCATGACCTGCCTGAGCCAAAGTCAAGAGTCAGACACTCAACTGACTGAGGCACACAGATGCCTCTCTTAGGAGATTTTTGATTACTGATTCAATTTCTTTGCTGGGTATCAGTCTGTTCAAGTTTTCTATTTTCCTTTTTCGGTTTTGGTAGTTTATATGTTTCTAGGAATTCATCCATTTCTTCCAGGTTGTTTGCATTTCTGTAGGGTTGGTTGTTCTTTCTCCTCTCTCATTTGTCATTCTATTTATTTGGGTCCTTTCTTTTTTCTTTTTGATAAGTCTGGCTAGGGGGTTGTCAATTTTATTAATTTTTTTAAAGAACCAGCTCCTGGTTTCATTGATGTGTTCTACTGATTTTTTAGTTTCTATATCATTTATTTCTGCTCTAATCTTCATTATTTCCTTCCTTCTTCTGGCTTCAGGCTCCAATTGTTTTTCTTTTTCTAACTCCTTTCCATGTAAAGCTAAGCTGTTTATTTGCAATTTTTCTTGCTTCTTGAGGTAGACCTATATTGCTACAAACTTCCCTCTTAAACTGCTTTTGCTACATCCCAAAGGTTTTGGACCACTGGGTTTTCATTTTCATTTGTTTCTATGTATTTTTTAATTTTTTTGATTACCTGATTGAGCCATTTATTTTTTAGTAGCATGTTGTTTAGCATCCATGCATTTGTGGCCTTTCCAAATTTTGTTTTTGTGGTTGACTTCTAGTTTCATAGCGTTGTGGCCAGAAAACATGCAGGGTATGATCTCACCCTTTTTGTATTTGTTGAGGCTTGATTTGTGACCCAGTACATGATCTATTTTGGAGAATGTTCATGTGTGTCTGAAAAGAATGCGAATTTTGCTGCTTTAGGATATTCTGAATATATCTGTTAAGTCCATCTGGTCCAGTGTGTCATTCAAAGCCATTGTTTCCTTGTTGATTTTCTGTTAGATGATTTGTCCATTGTTGTGAGTGGGGTGTTAAAGTCCCCTACTATTTTTATATTATTAATAATGAGTTCCTTTATGTTTGTTATTAATTGTTTTATATATTTGGATGCTTTCATGTTGGGTACATCAACTTTTGGGGGAGGCATGCATAAATATTTACAGTTGGTAGATCTTATTGGATTGTGCTCATTATTATGATATAGTGCCCTTCTTCTCATGTTACAGTCTTTGGTTTAAAGTCAAGTTTGTCTGACACAAGTATTGTTACTCTGGCTTTGTAAAAAAAAAATTTTTTTTTACTGTTTATTTTTGAGAGATAGAGACAGACAAAGAGAGAGACAGAATGTGAGCAGGGGAGGGGCAGAGAGAGGGAGACACAGAATCCGAAGCAGGCTCCAGGCTCTGAGCTGTCAGCACAGAGCCCGACATGGGACTTGAACTCACGAGCTGTGAGGTCATGACCTGAGCCGAAGTCGGACGCTTAACCAACTGAGCCCCCCACGTGCCCCCACTCTGGCTTTTTTTTTTTTTTTTTTGACATCCATTTGTATAAGTATTTCTCCCCCTTACTTTCAACTCTGCCTGTGCCTTTGGGGCTAAAATGAATCTCTTGTACGCAGCATATAGATGGGCTTGTTTGAGAACATGCTTTTTTAAAATTCTCTTTTTTAACATTATTTTTTAATTCTTCTGGAATTTTTTCTTTACGGTATGAGGCAGGAATCTTTTCCAAAACAGAGCAATCAATCACATTGTTGAAGAGTGTGTCCTTTCCTCTGCTTTAATCACAATTCCTCTGGCTGCGGTTTGTGTAAGGACCTGACTCGAGAATTCAAGGACAGCTCATGAATCATGTTGGCACCAGAACTGGAAAGTCAGGAACTGAGGAGCCTCTCTATCTTTCAAGAGCCAAGTAGTTTGTCATCTTTCACGGGCCACAGGACTTACTCATCATTGCTTCTCTCTGTCTCCTCCTCCTTATAAGCAGCTTCTTCTTCTAGTACATGTGCCCTATGGCCACCAGCCTCAATCTGTCTGAATTGGCCACTGGACTGCACACCATTATTGACTATAGGGTCTCTACAATGCTCATATTGTTAGACTAGTTTCCCGGGGACACCCCTACAGGGCTGTAGATAATATGAAGCAGTTTCTTTAAGAAGGATTAGTCATATGGAGGACCCTGAGCGTAGTCATACATTAAGTTCTCATAAGGAAGGCTTGTGTGTGTGTGTTTTAAAATCAATTTACAGATTTTAAGAAGTGAGGACATTTGGTAAAGGTCTTGTGAATCTGAAAATTAAGGATCAATTTGGGTTCGTGGATCATTTTTGAGAAACACTGATTTCAGTTCAGCATTTCAGCTCCTTAGATGAGTAAACTGAGGCCCAGAGAGGTCAAGGGATTTGTCCTGGTCCACGTGGCCTGTCAGTGAACCAGGGTTGGCACTGGAGTAGGGCAAGCAAAACACCCAGGATGTGCAATTTAAGGAGGTCCTCACTCTCAGAGTCATGCCAGGGCCCCAGGTGCCTCCTGGCCTCACCCTAGGCCTAGCCCTGATTAATACTCTTAGGGTCCTGCTTACCAGGAGGGACAGATCAAGCATATCTGGTTTGAAGGGTTTCAGTGAGGGGGACTTATGGAGACTTTTCCTGCATTGCTACCTCCAAGGAGAAGTTCCTGAGGAAGACAGGTCAAACTGGTTTCCCCAACATGAAGAATCTGATCGTTTGGATGGCCGCTCACTGAAGAAGCCTGAATTATCCTCTGTACTCAGAGTATGGAGGGCCCCCCAGATCTGGGTACAGAGTTCCTGGCCTGGGCTATCTTTAGCAGGTTGCTGAGGGTTGCAGTATTTCTGAGACCTGGTGATGGATGCTTCTCTGTTCCCTCTTTCATAAAAATAGGCTTTCAGTCCAACCAGTCTTGTAGACTCTGTTCTTGCAAAAATGGAACCTGTTGAGTTATGGTTTCTCTTGTCTCCTGTCTGGTGTCTGCTTCCTTCATGCAGAACTGCTTACTAAGGGTCTTACCACTGGAGGATTTTAAGAAAGTTAGTGCTGGCTTTGTTGTTGGTTGAGACAAAAAAAATCACCAAGATGGTCCGTAAGACAAGGAAGAAATAAGAGAGAGAGGAACAAAAGAGAAATGCCCCGAACCACTTTGTGACCCTTCTGCTCCCACCTGGTCCCACGCACAATCTTTTCCCGCCTGGACTTCTCTCTTCTCTCATCCTAAAGTGGCGTATTCCCAACAGGGCAGCTGGAGTGATTTGTTAAAATATAAATCAGACAAGGAGATGAAATACAAGGCATTCAGATCGAAAAGGAAATGAAACAATCTCTATTTGCAAATGACATGATCTTATATTTAGAAAATCCTGAGAAATCCACTAAAAAACTATGAGAACTAATTAATGAGTTCACCAAAATTAGATCAGCTATAAAATCAATTGCATTTCTGGGGCGCCTGGGTGGCGCAGTCGGTTAAGCGTCCGACTTCAGCCAGGTCATGATCTCGCAGTCCGGGAGTTCGAGCCCCGCGTCAGGCTCTGGGTTGATGGCTCAGAGCCTGGAGCCAGTTTCCGATTCTGTGTCTCCCTCTCTCTCTGCCCCTCCCCCATTCATGCTCTGTCTCTCTCTGTCCCAAAAATAAATAAACGTTGAAAAAAAAAATTAAAAAAAAAATCAATTGCATTTCTATGCACTTGTAGTGAACAATCCAAGGATGAAATTAAGAAAATAATTTCAGTTATAGTAGCATGAACAAGAAGTAAACACTTAGGAATAAATTTAACAGAGGAAATGCAAAATTTATAATCTGAAAAACTACAAAACATAGTTGAAAGAAATACAGAAGATCAACATAAGTGGAAAACATCCCATGTTCATAACTCAGAAGACTGAATATTATTGAGATCATAATATGCTCCAAATTCATCTATAGATTTAGTGCAACCCCTGTCAAAATCCCAACTGGCTTCTTTGCGTAAATTGACAATTGATCCTAAAGTTCATGTGCAAATTCAAGAGACCTAGAATAACTAAAACAATCTTGAAAAAGAAAAAGTTGGAGGACTCTCACTTTCCCATTTCTTTTTTTTTTTTTTTCAATTTTTTTTTTAATTTATTTTTGGGACAGAGAGAGACAGAGCATGAACGGGGGAGGGGCAGAGAGAGAGGGAGACACAGAATCAGAAACAGGCTCCAGGCTCCGAGCCATCAGTCCAGAGCCTGACGCGGGGCTCGAACTCACGGATCGCGAGATCGTGACCTGGCTGAAGTCGGACGCTTAACCGACTGCGCCACCCAGGCGCCCCTCACTTTCCCATTTCAAAACTAATGACAAAGGAACATTAATCAAGACAATGTGGGACTGACAGAAGGATCTATATAGAAGAGAAGTGGGAGTTCAGAAATAAATCCATGAATCAAAGGTTCATTGATTAAGGATGCCAAGATCATTCAACGAGGAAGGAATAGTCTTTTCCAGAAACGGTACGGTATTGGGACAACTGGATAGCCACATGTCAAGGAATGAAGCCAGACCCTCTACCTTGCACCATGCACAGAAATTAAATCAAAATGAATTAACGACTTACATGTAAAAGGCAAAACTCTTTTTTTTTTATTGCTTGCCAAGACAAGTCTTTCCAAAATTGGTTTAAGACTCATAGGTGGTCCTCTCCACAGAAATCTTTAGTAAAAAAAAAAAAAGGCAAAACTCTTTAAAAACATAGTTGTAAATCTTCATGACCTTGAATTTGGCAACACATTCTTTGCTATGACACCACAGGCATCAGCAACGAAAGAAAAAGATAGATAAATTGCGCTTTCAAAATTAAAAACTTCTGTGCTTCAAATGACACTATCCAGAAAGCCAAAAGACAAGCCACAGAATGGGAGAAAATATTTGCAGATCTAGGATATATAAAGCACACTTACAACTCAAGACAAAAACAGATGGCCCAATTAAAAAATAGGTGAAGGAGGTGCCCGGGTGGCTCAGTCAGTGGAGCACCCAGCTCTTGGTTTCAGCTCGGGTCATGATCTCACGGCTCGTGGGTTCAAGCCCCATATCGTCCTCTGCTCTGACAGTGTGGATCCTGCTTGGGATTCTCTCTCCCTCTCTCTCTGCCCATCCCCCGTTCTCTCTCTCTCTCTCTCTCTCAAATAAATAATAAACTTTTTTAAAATAAGAAGTGTTAGCAAGAATGTGAAGAAACAACCGTCCTACATTGCTGGTGGGTGTGTAAAATGCAGCCACTTTAGGAAACAGTCTGGCGGTTTCCTAGAAAGTTAAACATGGTTACCATTTGACCCAGCAATTCTGCTCCCAGGTATACACCAAAGAGAAATAAAATCACGAGCCCAAGTAAAAACTTGCATACGAATGTTCCTAGCACCATTACGCATCGTAGCCAAACAGTGGAAAACAACCGTGAACTCCATAAACGAGATGTGGTATACACGGGCAATGAAATATTATTTGGCCCTACAAAGGAATGAAGGACTGACGCTTGCTGTAACATGGATAAATCTTGTAACATTACGCTGTAAGTGAAGGAGACCAGTCACACAAGAGCACATATTATGCGATCCCATTTGTATGAAATGTCCCGAACGAGAAAATACACAGACACACAAAGTAGATTGGTGTTCCTAAGGTCTGGGGTGGGGGGGTGGCGAAAAGATTGGGGGGCGACATCTGAAGGGACAGGTTTGCTTTTGGGGGGTGATGAAGCGGTTCTGAAGCCCACTGTGGTGATGGCTGCACAAGTCTGAATATCCTGGGAAGCAGTGAGCCGTGCCCTTTACTGAGTCAGTGATACGGTATATAAATTCTGTCTCATTAAACTCACCCACGCCTACATCCATATCTCTATCTATGATCACGTCCTGCCTCTGCCAAGCACTCTCCAAGGGCTCCCATCTCACCCAGAAGAGTCCGTTTCAAAGCCCTGACGATGACCTACAGGGTCCACTAGGATCTGGTACCCCACTACCTCTCTGCGTTTACCTTCTCCCTTTGCCGTTCCTGTACCTAGACTGCTTTTCTCCCAGATAACTGCAAGGCTCATTCCCTTCCTCCCTTCAGACCTCTTCTCAAATTGATGAGATTTCCTCCCACCATCCAATTAAAAATCACAGTTCTTGGGGCACCCGCGTGGCTCAGTTAAGCGGCTTTTTGGTCTTGGCTCCGGTCATGATCTCTCGGTCCCTGGGATCAAGCCCCCACGTCGGGCTCTGCGCTGACAGCGCGGAGCCTGCTTGGGATTCAATCTCTCCCCCTCTCCCGCTCTCTCTCTCAAAATAAACAAATGTTTGTAAACAGTCACAGTTCTTACCCCATTGCCTTGCTCTATTTTTCACTTCTATGGCACTTACCGCCTTCCTAGCAGGGATGATATTCGAAATATTTAACGACCCACACTATAGGTATAGAAATACAGAGTGTGGGATTGAGCCTATAGATCCTAGAGACCCCTGCTGGGCTGCATATCAACTCCCGAGGATCACAAGGAGCTGGGGGCAGGTGGTGTTCCTGGAAAGAGTCGGGGAAGCTAGGGGGCACTTAGCCTTAGGGCAGATGTACGGAAATATCTCAACTACTCTGCCTCAGATGAGTATCAGCTGTTTGCACCATGTTACATCAGTTTATTATTATTATTATATTTATTATCAAACTCTCCTGTGGGGGCCTAGGGCAGGCCACCCCAAGATGGACCATCTTTACATATGGACTATTTTGAATTAAAGCTACTAAAGAAACGGCAAGGGCAGGAAGAACACCCCGACCCCGGTTGGGTCGATAAATCTCCCGAGTGAAAGGTACCCTCCCTTCACCAGCAGGTGGAGAGACATGCTCAGCATCAGAGACAGAGAATTTAGGACTGAAGAAGCCCATGGAAACAAACCTTGTTACTTTTACTAATTTATTACCCCAGCCCAGATTGTCCTCAAAATTCCCCGAGAATTAAAACTTCCAAACAGAAGTTTTCTGTGTCCTGTCGATTCCTCTCTACACTAAGGTTCCTTTGTCTGAAAATTATAAAAGCTGCCTGCCTCGGTCATTTCTTGGGGTCTCAATTTCGTGACTGGGCCTCCATGTGCACACAGTTCTACTTTGTTCTTTGTTCCTGTTCATCAGACTCGTGGTGATTTAATTCCTAGAGGGGCTAGAAGACGCTTGAAGGGGGGAGTAAATGACCTTGGTCGGAGTGATATTGGCGAAACCATGTGGGCAAAAGTTCTCCTGGAGTGCATTTAAGAGAGAATGGAAGGAGAGAATATGGAGTCAGGAAACAGGAAAGAAAACATTTATTTATTTTATTATTATTATTATTACTTAAAGAAGGAGAACACAAGGTAATTGGGTTTCCATCTTCCTGCGAGACAGGGATCTGTCTGAATCCCAGGTTCGAGTCTGGGGTCTCTTTTCTGCTCCTGGGTCCCTAGTGGCTTCGGTCGCCAGGACCTCCCTACGTGGCTGTCTACCTCCCTTGGTCCCCTCCCCCTCTGTTCTTTGGGCTTTAGAGATGGGTTGTAGTATGGAAGGGGAAGTGGTGTGAAGAGGTGTTTTTAAAATTAATGCTTTATCATTTTTTCTGTCAGTTTAATATTACTTTATTTTATTTTGTATTATTTTATTTTCAGTACGCTTCACACCCAGCGTGAAGCCCAACGCAGGGCTTGAACTCACGACCCTGACATCAAGACCTGAGCCGAGATCAAGAGTCAGACGTCTAACCTACTGAGCCGCCCAGATGCCCCAATGTTTTTTATTTTTTGATTAACGCTTTTGTTTGGAGATAACAGCAGATTGACACGCAGTCGTGAAGAACAATCCAGAAAGACTCCACGTACCCTTTCCCCAGTTTCCCCTAATGGTAACATCTTACCTCCCGGGGAACAGTATCTCCACCAGATGGTCGCCATTGGCCCACCCTCAGGATACAAAGCATTTTCACCACCACGAAGATCCCCGGCGTTGCCTTTAAGAGCCCTACCCCATCCTTAACCTCCGGCAACCACCAATCTGTTATCCATTTCGACCATTTTGTCATTTCAAGAAGGTTAAGTGAATGGAATCGTGGAGCGATGTGACCTTTTGGGATTGGCTTTTTTTCCCACTCTGCACAATTCTCTGGAGATTCGTCTGGCTTCTTGCTTGTATCAATAGCTCATTGGTTTTTGTTGTGGCTTGACTTCATATACTCTTTGCAGTCTTTTGCAGAGCCAAGATTTTATAATTTGACGATGCCCAGCATCTTGACTTTTTTACTTTATGGATTATACTTTTGGTGTCAAGTCTGAGAACTCTTTGCCTAGCCCTATGATCCTGAAGATATTTTTTTTTTCTATTTTACAGCTTTATGTTTTACATTTAGGTTTGAGATCCATTCTGAGTTAATGTTTCCAGAAGATGTGACACCTCGGTTATATTTGGTTAGTGCAATTCTGGATAACTCACTAGGTTAAGTGTCTGACTTCGGCTCCGGTCATGATCTCATGGTTTGTGGGTTCGAGCCCCGCACTGGGCTCTGCCCTGTCAGTGCGGAGCCTGCTCGGGATTCTCTCTCTCTCCCTCCTCCTCTCTCTCTGCCCCTCCCCCACATGTGCTGTTCTCTCTCTCTCTCACTAAATAAATAAATAAACTTAAAAAAAATGAAGTGCGTCTCTTCTAGGTAGCATATCGTTCAGGTATGGTCTTAAATCCCCCTGCAATTTCTCTATTTTAATTCATGTATTTAGATTGTCTTCATTTGATGTAATTATTGATGTGTCAGGACTTAGGTCCGCTATTGTAGCCCTTGTTCTCTCTCTCTCTCTCTCCGTTCTCTCTGTTTCTGCTTTTTTTTTTTTTTTTACTGTCTTCCTGTGGGTTGTTTGAGCATTTTCTAGAAGTCAATTTTGATTTATCTATAATGTTTTTGAGGTTATCTTTCTGAGTAGCTTTTTTAGTAATAGCTTTTGGTGTTACCTTATATATATGTCACTCATCACAGTGCACTGATGACATTTTACCAGCTTGAGTGACAGGGGACAACTTTGCCTTCCTTTTTATCCCCCATTTAAATATTTCTTCCATACACATTGAGAACCACATGGGGGGGGGGTGTTATAATTTTGTTTTTATTAGCAAACGTAACTTAGAAAACTCAAGAAGACACACCAAAAAAAGAAAACTCAAGAGGACAGGCAAAGCGTATTTACCCGTATTTTTGTTTACCACATTCTTCCGTCCTGCTGTTGCTCCCAAGTTCCTTGTTTTCTTGTTTCTTTTGTTTCGAGAATGTCCTTTAGGGTAGGTCTGCAGGCAACGTGTTCTCTTAGGTTTATCTTCCTTGGACAATGTCTTGATTTCCTCTTCATTTCAGAAGGATAACGTTTTCCGTGGTATATGATTCTGAATCAAACATTCTTTCCTTTCAGCGTTTTCCTTCCGACTTTCCGTTTCTGATGAGAAATCTGTTGTCAGCTGAATTGTTTTTGCTCTTATCTGTGAATTGTCACCTTTCTTTTGCCTTTTCAAGATCCTACCTTTGTTTTGAGTTTTCAGAAGTGTGACTATTATGTCTCGGTGTGAATTTCTTCGGGGTTTCTTTCCCATTTGGGGTTTTCTCAGCTTCTTGAATCTGTAGGTTTATGTCTTGGGCCATTATTTCTTCAAGTGCTTTTTCAGTCTGGCCGTCTTTCTTCTTTCCTTCCAGGAATTTGATGATGTGAACGTTAGATCTCTTGCATGTCCCTGAGTGTCTTTTTTTTTTTTTCTTCGTCTATTTTCTCTCTATTGTCCTATTGTTAAGTTCATGAATTCTTTACTTTGTCTCCTCCATTCTGATGCTGAGCTCATCCACTGTTTACTTATTTATTTATTTTTATTTCAGAGAGAAAAAGAGAGAGAACAAGCAGGAGAGAGAGGCAGTGGGAGAGTGAGAGAGATTCTTAAGCAGGCTCTATGCTCAGCACAGAGCCTGATGTGGGTGGGGCTCGATCCCACGACCTTGGCATGTGACCTGCACTGAAATCAAGAGCCAAATGCTCAACTGACTGAGCTACCCTGGCGCCCCTGTTTTTGTTTTTGTTTTGTTTTGTTTTGTTTTAAATTTTGGTTATTACGTTTTCCAGTTGGAAAATTTCCATTTTGTTCTTTTTAATTACCAAGACTTTATATTTCCTGGCTGAGAACTTCTATTTTTTTTTTTTTTCATTTGTTTCAAGCGCATTTGCAATCGCTTGTTGCAGCCCTTTTATAACAGTGGCTTCAACATCTTTGTCCGAGAATTCTAACATCCTTGACATCTTGGTGTTGCGCTATTGACCGTCTTTTGATTCAGTTGGAGACTTCCGGGTTTGATATGGTAGATGATCTTTTATTGAAATCTGAACATTTGGGGCACTATGTTATGAGACTCTATTTAAGCCTTCAATTTCAGCTAGCTTCCGCTTGCTACCCCACATTCAGGGGAAGGGGTGGTGTTATAGCTCGCGGAGGCAGAAGGTCCAGATTCCCTACTTGGCCTTTGTTGGCACCTGAGGAGGGAAACCCCTTGTTGCTGTTTGCCGTGTGTGTCGCGTTCGGACTCCCATCGGGCGTCCGCTGATACTTCTTTGGCCACAGGGGGTGGGAGGGCCTTGTTACTGTTCCCCACATGAACTCCGGTGACACCGCAGCGAGTGGCAGCCTCATTATCGCCCGGCAATGGCCAAAGTCCTGCCTCCCCAGTAGACCTCCACCGATACCGCCCCAGCAGGGAAAGGGAGGGGTGCCTCGTTACTTCTCGGTGGGGGCGGCAGTCCAGGTCCCAGTTGGTCTCCACTAACACCTCCCAGTGTGGGGGTTGGAGGGTAGGTCAAAGTCTGGGTGCCCCCACCATTGGCTGACATGAGTATTGGTGGAGCCTGAGTGTTTTCTGTGGTGTGGCCTTAGAGTAGAGTGGTTATTACTTACAAGTGTCTGCCTTGTGAGGCTGCCTCTTTCCCGGTCCTTAGGTTAGACAAAGGGGCCTTGTCTTGGCGTTGTTTGTTTTGGTTTTGTGTCCGTGCCCATTGGTATTTTGAGTTTTCCGTGTTTTCAGCTCTTGGTGAGGATATACGAGGCAAAAAACAAACCTGGGGAACTCACCACCATGTTGTCCCTCGGGCCCCGAGGTCTCTAAGCAGTCTGCGTTATTCTTTCACCGTTTAGAGTTTCTTGTATTTGTCTTATATATAATGGGATTTTTTTTATCGTACTTAGCGGAAAGCATAGATCAATGTATGTCTACTCCATCTTCCTAGAAATGGGAGGGTTTCGGGGGGGGGGTTAAAAAATCTTCTTGAGACGTGAAATAATACCAACATGTCTGCATGCTGGTGGGAACGGTAGAGAAACCATGAATGACGTAGGGAATGAGGAGATAATTGCTGGTAAGATATCCTGGAGGAGGGGGGAGGCATGACATCTAGTACACAAGGGTGAGCCTCAAAGGGGAGCATGGACAGTTCATCGAGTAAGAAATGTGAAGGCAGAGAACACAGGCACCTGTGCAGGTAGTTGGGTCTGCGGAAGAATAATACAAGAAGGTAAATGGAGGAAGTGTAGTGGTGAAGGATGTTATCATACACGGACCATTTCTCTCAGCAGATGATCGTTGACCACAGACTTGTATGAAGCTGGGGAATGAACCAGATAAAATCTGGGGGGAAAGCGGTCCACTCTGGGGGAAGAGAGGCACCACCAGTCTGAAGCGAGTTTGTCCTGTTCCAGAAACAGGAAGAAGACCTCCTTTTCTGTGCAGCAGTCCCAGACTTGATGTACCTTCCCTGTGGACCACTTGGCTCCTCTCTGTTACGTGGGTGGGTGATTCTCTCCCTATTGCCATACTTTTCTGTCCGCTGTCTAATGTCTGTCCCATTAGGGAGTGGACCGTGTCTGCTTCGTCCGTGTAACCTCAGCACTTGCTGGACGCAGTGGAGGCACTTTGAAACATTCAGTGGACAACCGCTGAAAAGGCTGCTCACTTCTAAAAAAAAATTTTTTTAACGTTTATTTTTGAGACGGAGACAGGGCGTGAGCGGGGGGAGGGGCAGAGAGAGAGGGAGACACAGAATCCGAAGCAGGCTCCAGGCTCTGAGCTATCAGCACAGAGCCCGATGTGGGGCTCGAACTCACGAACCGAGAGATCGTGACCTGAGCTGAAGTTGGACGCTTAACCGACGGAGCCACCCAGGCGCCCCAAAAGTTGGTCGCTTCTAGAAGGTGGTGAAGCAGGTGTAGTGGAGACAGCAGGGACGTCGGTGGTGCACTGACCTGTACTGGAGTGAGGGCCGGAGCCAGGAGATTATGAGGTGTGTGAGGATGGGCTGCTTTTCTGTCTCTGCCTGGAGCACACGTGCACAGGACCACGGGTGTTTATTTGTTTTTAGTCCAGATCCCCAGCAATAGAATGGAAACCGTGTGGAGTGGGAATCGTCTCCTGGTTTGATTTCTCCTGGTCCTCACTGCTCAGATCTTCATGATCACCATGTGGACCAATAAGTGTCTTTAACTGGTGTAGATGGTCCCACCTCACCTGTTTTCCCACTACCACTTTCGCCCTACCTTCCAAGGTCCTTTCAAATCCTCTCCCCAAAGTGCCCGGATCCCTTCCTCTCCTGGGTCATGATGCTTCCTAAAAATCGCAAGCCGTCAGACTCCTTTTCCTTCTTTGGAAATCGACACAGCCTTTGCCAGGTCCCACCCCTTTGGGTGGCGGTGGAGGGGGAAGGGAAGGGCAAGAAGGAGGAAAGATCTTCCCTTTCTGCATTCTACCCTGTTATCTTTAAGCTTTGGGTATCTATCCCTACTTGGGTTGATCTGCCGCCACGATTCCTCAATAAGATTCATGTGTGGTTGTGGGGCGCCAGGCTGGCTCAGTTAGTAGAACGTGTGACTCTTGATCTCGGGGTTGTGAGTTCAAGCCCCCTGCTGGGAGTGCAGCCTGTTTGTTTTGTTTTGTTTTGTTTTTTAAATCAGCTGAAAAAGATTCACACGAGGTTGATAATCCCCTGGCTAGTATAATTTTTAGTCCTTACGCTAAACTCTGTCTCCTGTGCCCACTTGGATTCATCTTATCCCCTCTGTTAATTCTTCTTGGTGTTGTCCCGTGCAGGATCCCTTCCTAACCCTCTGTCTTCCCACCCTCGCCAATAGGAGAGGCCAAGAGCCTTCCACTGTGCACAACCTGTTCCCTTGAACTCAGATGCTCGCTTTATTTCCCTTCCCAACTTCCATTCAGCCTTGAATTCAGCTCTAGGGTCCAGCTCCTGAAGGTCAGTGCCTCTTTCCCTCCTGCTCTACAGCCTTCTTCCCAGAGAGGCCGGAAGCCTGGTCTCCTGTGCTCACTCCGCTGTCAACAGGGATGAGGTTTTTGCGGATGACAGTGGGGTTGGTGGGGTCCGGAGCCGACGGCCCCGAAAGATTCCTCGAAGACGTCTTCGGTGCAAAAAGGTGATTTTATTGAAGCGTGGGGACGGGACCCGGGGGCGGGAAGAGCGACCCGGGGCCCATGAGGAGAGACTGGTTTTATACTACGGAGTCGGGGGGAGGTAAAGTCCAGGGGAAGTTTCCAGTGAGAATGTCCTATGCTAAAGAAGGCTGCTAGGACGTTGCAGGCCTAGCTATGGTCGAGCTAAGGTGGTTTCCCTTCTAGCAAAGCATTAGCATTCAGACAGTAAGGAGTTCCTGGAGAAACGTTTTACTCTGCGGGCCTCACGTATTTGCCGACGAGCGGCAGGTTATAAGGAAACTTAGTTCTATCTGCCTTTGTTTCCCAAATCCACCCTGGAGGGCTGATGGAGACTCGGGTCCTGCGGGACTACTGTGATCTCCATCGGTTAACCATTTGTTTTCCCCTTTTCCTTTGTTCTTGGGCCCTCAGAAGTGTCACACTGGTCCCACCCTGTCCGCCTGTCTTCTGCGGCCTCGTCGTCGTCAAGCATCACCACACCAGGTGTAATCAGGCCATTTCTCGCTCTGGTTTTCCCCCACAGATGGCGGAGTCACTGGGACAGAGTCTTTGGCTAGCTGTGCCTCCAGGCCTCGGTCAAACTGTGTGGGAGGCATATGCACGATTACATAAGACAAGTGCTTTTTCTCCTCCACGGAGGGCGGTTCACACGTGGGAGGCTAGGATTTGGAGAATGGGCAGAGCAGTGCCCGCAAGGAGGGGGACACCTGTGTTCTGGGTTTGCCTTTGTCTCGGGGCAGGAGCGTGACCCATGCAGAAGGGAGCGGTTCTATTTCCTGCCAAGAGCTGTGTGCCTCCCAAGACCCCAGCAACTCGTGGGTGTCTCCTTCAGCCGAGAAGTGAGAAGAACACACCCCATGGCAGGTGGGGGGGGGGGACTTCAGAGTTGTTGAGTGCCCCTCCCCTGCCGGGTGGCTGTGGCTGGCTGGGTGAGGTGTCCTCCTGGCTGGAGGGACTGGAGCTGCGGCTCAGCTCGTGGCCGCGGCCGGGCCTTTCTGGGTGAAGTTCCACAACTGAGGAAAAAAGTCACCCACAGGGACCAATGCATTAGACAACAGGAACATGTAAGGATGTTCTCAGCAGACAACTACAGGCGCGTAGACCCAGGGCATTAAAGACGTTGCTCACCCCAGAAAGGAAAGCGAGGGCTGGTAAGGAGTGAGGACGGGGGTCATCGTGATGAGGGAGCATAGGGCAAGCTGACACCCCACAAGCTGACACCCCCCCCCCCAAACTGGGACATGTGTGATGTTCCTCAGGCACTCCTGGCTGCCCAAGAGCGAAGGAAAGAACAGAAAACAAATGGTTCACTCATAGACCTCACAGTCCTACAAGACCCGAGTCTCCATCAGTTTACAAATATCTTAGTAGGTTACAAAAAAAAAAAAAAAGGGCAATCTAATCAAATCTTATCAATAGTCGAATCGCTAGGAACTCCCGGCTGTCTTAATGCTAATGCTTTGCCAGAGGGAAAAACGACCTCAGCTTGACAATAGCTGGGCCTCCAGGATCCTGGGAGTCTTCTTTAAGAAACTTCCTCTCGACTTTATCTCCCCGAAGTCCCCGGCATATAAACGGTCACCCCTCACACTTAGAATGCAGCTCTTTCTGCCCACGGGTCCTGTCCTCCGCTTTAATAACATCACCTTGTTTGCACCACAGATGCCTCAAGACAGATCTTGGGAGGAGAGTGGAAGGCAAGGATCTGTTTATAAAAATCCATACCCATCTTGAGGGGTTAAGGAAGAGTTTGAGAGATTTTGTAATTTCTTCCTGTCTGTAGAGGGGAGCCAGATAAGAGGTGTCTTTTGTGTTTTCAGCAAAATTGAGGAAGAAGCTAATGGAGCTTTCCGCTGGCAGATTATTAGAAAACATTTTGACGGCGGTGGGCTAGATGTTGCCCAAGGGAGGTATTTTTTATTTTGCATGTTATTAACATGTAAACCAGTAGACTTTGAATAAAGCGGATTACCCTCCAAATGTAGGTGGGCCTCATCCAATCAGTTCAAGGCCTTAAGAGAGAAGACTAAGGTTCCCTGAGAAAAAAGAATTTTGTCTCCAGACTGCCCTGCAGATTTCAGACTTGCCAGTTCCTAAAATAAATCTCTCTCTCATATAAAACCCATAGGATAGGGGCGCCTGGGTGGCTCAGTCGGTTGGGCGTCCGACTTCGGCCCAGGTCATGATCTCGCGGTTCATGGGTTGGAGCCCCGCCTCGGGCTCTGTGCTGACGGCTCAGAGCCTGGATCCTGCTTCAGATTCTGTGTCTCCCTCTCTCTCTGCCCCTTCCCTACTCACACTCTGTCTCTCTCTTTCAAAAATAAGTAAACATTGAAAAAAAAATTAAAAAAAAATTAAACCCATAGGATGTACATCTTATGTCTAATATGTACAGTCTAGTGATCTTGTTTCTCTGGACAACTCTGACTAATACAAGTCTCAAGCTAACGCATGCTCTCACCTAACCTAATTTAACTCATTTGGAGTTCATGGCATTCTATCAGAAGTGAGTATTGTTGAGGGGCAGCTGGGTGGCTCAGTCGGTTAAGCGGCCGACTTCGGCTCAGGTCACGATCTCGCGGTCCGTGAGTTCGAGCCCCGCGTCGGGCTCTGGGCTGACGGCTCGGAGCCTGGAGCCTGTTTCCGATTCTGTGTCTCCCTCTCTCTCTGCCCCTCCCCCGTTCATGCTCTGTCTCTCTCTGTCTCAGAAATAAATAAACATAAAAATAAATAAATAAATAAAACAGAGGCGGAGGGGGAATAATTCCTGGGAAGATAGCCACAAAATACACAAGACAATATCATCATCGTCTCCAAACGTGCCTCTTTCCTTATGTGCTCCTTATCTCTCTGCACTTCAGCCGGAGTTATCTTTCTAACTCTCGCATCATCACCTCACTTAAACTTTTTTAGTTGTCCCATGCTACCTGTCCGATGCAGTCCCATTTCTTCACTATGGCTTACAAAGTCCTCTAAGACCTCTTCCAAGGTCTTGCCTTCCAAGTCTGTCTAAGCCACTAACCCCTTGCCCGGTGCTGTCCCCAACTCTCACCCTCTCCATCTGCTTTCCAGGTACATCGATCTGTTTCTTTTCTTGATTTCTTCTTTCTTCTTTCCTCCAGAGCTCGATGCAAACGGTTTCTCTTACCTGGGGCACTCTTCCATCATATCTTCACCTCAGAAAACTTATTTTTACCTCTTGCTGCTCAGGTTAGTTGTCCCCTTCTCCTGGGAAGGCTATATGGATCTCCTCTGTTCCGAGGCCAGGTTAGGTGTCTCCGTGCTCACATGTGTCATCTGTCTGCTTGTCAGTTGTGATGACAGAAGTGAGTTTGTCCTGTTCATGACTGTACCCCAGGGCCTTCCACTGTGTTTTGACTCACAGAGCATGTACAATAAGTATTTGCTGAATACATAAATGAAATGACCAAGAAGAAAGCATGTAATAGTTAATAAACCTCCGGAAAATATTTCTCTCTGGAAAGTGGCCTCAAGGGTAATCTTTTTTATAGCTTTCTGGAATGTTCCAGATTTTCTTCCGTAAGTATTGCCCGTGTGACAAACGTTGTTTGGAGAGTTGATTTCTGGTAACCTCCTCCATTGACCCTGGCTCTGACCCTGGGAACCCCAGAGGGCGTAGCTGTGCCTTTTGGTAAAGACTTCCACGTTGTCGTAGGTCTTGGGGAGAAACACAAACAAAAAGGAACAAGAGTGGTTCCCCCCACCTTTTTTTTTTTTTTTTCTCACTCAGACATCCCTGGGCTGATAGGAAAGGAGAAGAGTGCAGAGCTGATTTTAGAAAAAAAAAATTAAGATCTTTAAAAAATTGTGAAACATACCCTACATGCAGAAGAGTATACAAAGACATATTCGAGTTTATGAAAGACAGTCCAAGGAACACCTGGGTAGTCATTACCCAGGCTGAGAGAGGAAACGTTACCTTATGTCAGAAGCCCCTGTGTATATGCTCTGATTCCAGAGGCAATGGCATCCTGAATTCTATACGAATCATTCCTTTGTTTGGCTTTCTTCTTTTTTTTTTTTTTTTTTTAACCACTTAGGTATGTGTCCCCAAACAAGGTTTATTCCAATTACTGGCATTTTGACTAATGTTTGTTAACATATTTTAAGCTTTTTTATATCTGTTATGTTTCTCGTTATTTCTTCTTTGCCTTTTTCTAGATTGAATTTTTAATCACCCAGTTACCCCTCTTTACTAATTTGGAGCCCACTTGCATATATATTAGACAATTTGATAAGATTACATAGGTGGCTGAGGGTCTCTCATTTTTCGTCATTATTTTCTTCTCCTCTCTCAGATTGGATAATTTCTATTGGTTTGCCTTCAAAGTCACTGCTTTTTTCTTCTGACACCTCCAACCTGCTGTTAATGTCATCAAATGAATTTTAAGAATTTCAGTTATTGTAATTTTCATACTCTTTTCTTAAAATGTTTATTTATTTATTTTGAGAGAGAGAGAGAGAGCAGGGGCAGGACAGAGAGAGAGAGAGAGAGAGAGAGAGAGAATCCCAGGCAGGCTCCAGCTGTCAATGCAGAGCCTGACACAGGGTTCAATTCCACAAACTGTGAGATCATGACCTGAGCCAAAATCAAGAGTCAGACGCTCAACCAACTGAGCCACCCTGCTCCCCACTGTAATTTTCAATTTTAGAATATCCATGTCTCTGTTTTCGTAGTTTCTATTTCTCTGTCGGTATTCCTTATCGGTTCATTCATTAAAACCAAATTTTCTTTTAATTCTTTGAACATAATTTTTCCACCCAAATTTTGAAATATATATATTTTTTTCAACGTTGATTTATTATTTTTTTGGGACAGAGAGAGACAGAGCATGAACGGGGGAGGGGCAGAGAGAGAGGGAGACACAGAATCGGAAACAGGCTCCAGGCTCTGAGCCATCAGCCCAGAGCCCGACGCGGGGCTCGAACTCACGGACCGTGAGATCGTGACCTGGCTGAAGTCGGACGCCTAACCGACTGCGCCACCCAGGCGCCCCTGAAATATATTTTTATCTAGGTTTAAAAATATTAGCTGACAGTTATTTTCCCTTAATGCATTAAAGATCCATTCAGGCATTTATTCTTTCAACAAAGATTTGCTGTTCTTGTTAAGTACTGGTATAAATCAATAAAATGTATATTACCTTTGTATGGACAATATATTCTGCCTTTGTATGGGCACAGTCTGGGCCAAGTGAACAAATTATTGCAAAATAGTACAGTAAGTTCAAAGATAGAGTCATGAAAAGGTATATTAGTGGCATCAATCTGTCCTTCAGGGAAGACTTCCCAGAGAAAGGTAACATTGAGTTGGGTCTTCTAGTATAAGTACAGGGGTACTAGGTAGATAAGAACTGGGGAAAATTCTGGGCATACAGGATGGCACGTGCAAAGGCACAAAAACATGAAATACCATGTCGCACTGCTTAAAATTGTACAATGTATTACTCTTTCAGATGAGGCTGGAGAGTAAGTTTCATCCCTCTTGCACTCTCCTTTTTAAATTTCTTTTTAAGTTTATTTATTTGTTACTGAGAGAGAGAGAGAGAGAGAGCGCACAAACTGGGGAGAGACAGAGAGAGAAGGAGACACAGAATCTGCAGCGGGCTCCAGGCTCTGAGCTGCCAGCCTAGAGGCCGACGTGGGGCTCGAACCCACGAACCGTGAGATCGTGACCTGAGCCTAAGTCAGACGCTTAACCGACTGAGCCACCCGGGCGCCCCTCCTTCTTTAAGTAAGTGGGGTCTGCAGAAGTGAGCCTCAGTCACAAACCAGTGTTTCAAATGATCTTATTATCCTTATTTTCTTAAATCTCTCCTTAATGTTTTCAAGCTCTGTGTCTCTGTGGCATGCATTTTGGTTAAGTTCTATCTTCTACTTTTCTAATCCTCTCTTTAGTTGTATTTATTCTACTGCTAACCTTGTCCTTTGAATTTTTAGTTAATTTTTTTTTCATTTCATTTATTTGAGAGAGAGAGAGAGAGAGAACACGAGCAGAGGAGGGGCAGAGGGACAGAGAGAGAATCTTAAGCAGGCTCCATGCTCAGTGCAAAGCCCGACATGGGGCTCAATCCTACGACCCTGGGATCATGACCTGAGCCGAAACCAAAAGTCAGATGCTCAGCTGACTGAACCACCGAGGTGCCCCTCCAAAACCACTTTAAATTAAGTTATTGTCTGAGGTTTTGCTGACCACTGGGAAAGAGTAAATCAGGTCTTCAATTTCATGTGAGGTAATGGCATGTGGTTAAAAAATTATAAGGGAGATAGTTCCTTTCTCTGTTCCACACTAAGGATCAAGACTTTCACTTTCCTGGGTTAAGAGTATAGGCATGTCCCTATTAGTCATGGTTTTACTACGGATGCAGTCCTTTGGGGATCTAGCTTTAGGGTCATTATCCTCTTAGACTGTCTTGGGCAAGTTATCAGTTTCTCTTCTGTCTCTTTGCTCCTTGAGTAGAACAAGCCATATTCAATTTCACAAAGTTTTATAAACGCTGTTAAGACTAAAGCTGGCATTGGCGTTCTAATTAGTCCCTGCATGAGTATTCCTCTTTTTTCAGATCGTATATGCCTTCAAGAGGTGGATTTTGTATTTTCAGACTGGAGGACGGAGACTTGGGTGCAGAAAGGCTTCCAGGATCAGCATGCTGGGAGATAGGAAAGCAGGACTGGACAGATTCGGGATGTAAACTGTGATGTCATCACAGCTGAGCAGTAGCTGTTTTCAGTGGGGAGCTCTGGAGTTGGGATGACTCATCAGAGTTGTCCTAAGTTGGGGCAACTTGCACCTTTGTATTCCCTCCCACTACATTATCAGAGATGAGGATCGTCCTCAAGGAGCAGCACTAACCTTGGAGAAGGCAGTTTCTTTCCAGTGTGGGTGATTCTTGGGGAGGGTCTTAGCAGAGAGCCCTGAGCCACCCAGTCCTGAAGGGGGAACCAGTAAAACAAACCACCGCATCCACTACAAGGCCAGAAAGCAAAGGTAGAGGAACGTTCGAACTAGCAAATTACAATTTTGCAAATTTCAATGGAATCATTGATCCAGGCAAGGATTATCAATGGCTGGACCATCAATGTCAAAAGGATTTGGTGAAAAGTTTTGAGACAGAATATTCACATGGTTCTAAAGGTTCTCCTCACTTTTTAATTACTTCAATTTAATTACTTTTTAATTACAAAGAGGGAAAAAGTGCCTTTATAATGGAGAGATCGGACAGACGCCACTTTCACTAAGAGATCAAACTTAATCTTACCAATAATGGGAGAAACTGACCTCGTGTGCCTCCTGGTGTGGTGTCCACAGTTTTATCTGTCGTAGATTTCTGCCCAGCATTCTAACCTTATCTAATCATGAAGAAACAATCAGACAAACTTAGTTCATGGGATATTCTACAAGACAACAGGCTTAGATTCATCAAAAATATCAATGTCTTTATTGACAAAAAAGATGGGAGGAATGTCTTAGATGAGGGTTTGACAAACTCTGGCCCACATCCTATCTTTGTAAGTAAAGTTTTATTGGGACACATCCATACCCATTTGTTTACATATAATCAATCTATGGCTGCTTTTGTGCTATAAAGAGCTGAGGTGAATGGTTGAAACAGATACCATTGTTTCAACATTGGTATGAATGTTTTTCATACCAATTTCAGGAATGAAAGTTTGTCAACTCCTGCCTTAGATTAACAATGACTAGAAACATGACCATCAACCAGAAAATATAATGCTGAATCTCGATTGGATTTTGGATTTCTAAAAAAGCTGTAAAAGAAAATTTGGGGGAAATTGGAGAAAATTTGAATATGGGCTATATTATTATATATTGTATATTAAATTAAATTATTGAAGCTATGTTACTTTTCTTGGGTGTGAAAATGGTTTTGTGGTTATGTGGGAGGAGTCCTTCCTCTTCGAAGATATATGCTGACATAATTAGGAGTTCAATATCAAGATGTCTCCAATGTATTCTTTTTCTCTGTGTGTGCATGTCTCCATAAAAAGAGATCAAACAAATGTAGAAGATTATTAAAATTGGTGAATCCAGATAAAGGTTATGTGGTGTTTGTTATAATTACTCGTTGACTTCTCAGCTTTCAAATTTTTCCAAGTAAAAAGTTGGGGAAAGTGGAAACAAAAAAAACCCACCTTTCTTAATCTTAATCCTTAATCTGGTTAAATATTCTAGAAGTCAGTTTTCAGGCTGCTTAAAATGGCTGGTTTAATTTTTTCGAAATCTGAAGATGAAAAAATTCGAAGTGAGTCTCCCCAGAGTCCCTCTGACATTCTCTTCCTATTCTCATGGTTAGAATGATTTCTGTCCAAGAGGAGGAGAGCTGAGTGCTTTTAGCAGATGGGAGGCTCAGGCAACGCTGGGCTGTAAGGGAAAAGCCACAGTGACTTAAAAACCTCTGGTACATGGCTGTTAGCAGAGACAGCAGGTGGCCTCTCCTTTCAGTTCCTGCTGTTTAGTTTTGAACCTTAAGGAATGGAAATTTCTAAACTAAAAGCATCTTCACGCGAAAAGTGTGGCTAAGTAGTGACATGGTTCTACGTTCGAATCCCAGCGAGGCCACTTTCTGCTAGCGGGCATGTCCAAGAAAGATAACCATCAGCACCATAGATAGTATTCAGGAGACGTTAGCTACGTGCCAGGCCCGGGCCTGAAAACTTCACAAATATTCATTTAATTCTTGTCGTAGACTCTAAGTCTAAAGTTCTCTCTTGTCTGGCAAAAGAGCGGACGCAGGACTGAAGCGAAAGATGGCTAATGTCCGGGAAAAGACGAGAGCCCCGAATAAGGGTCCTCGCCCCGTATTTATTCAGATCAGAAGGCTTGCAAACCTGATGGGTGTGTACAAAGAGACAAACTGGGAACATCAACTTGTGGGTGTGAGGGGGAAAGGGGAGCTTTGAAGATATACCGTATTTGGGATTTGGGTCAATATAAGACAAAATCCAGGCGCCGGGCAGATGGGTAGATGGTTGTTAACAGACAGGAGGCACCGTGCCTGTTTACCTTTGCCAGCCCAGGGGATGAGACAGACAGGGGAATAACCTCAGGGTTAATAAGGCACCTTTTCTTTTTGTTAACCATCTCCGCTCCGGGCTGCTTTGCCTGCAGCCCAGCGGTCCAAAGTCCAATCCACCAATTTACCTAACCTGGCCCTATGCTCCTATGAAAGCAGCTTTCTGCTATAGGACTAAATTTGGGGTGCTTTCACCCTGTATATCTAATCTTGTTATTCCTGTGTATTGGGCACCGTTGTGCCATTTCTATTTCAGGCCTTTGCCTCTCTCTCTCTCTATTTTTGGGGGTTCAGCACCCCTCCCTATTTTGGGTGCCTTTTTACCTCCCTATTCTTGGCACCTTTGTGCCTCCCTATTCTCGGGGTGTCTTTGCACCCCCCTATTCTTGGAGTGCCAATCTGGTTTACCCAAACTCGGGTGTGAACATTTTATTGACTGTATTTCTTTGTGTCTTCTTAACCCATGGATGTAAGCCCAGGGGGATTCCTAAGTTTATTCCCCACAAATTCTTACAGCCTTGGTGACTCAGTCGGATGTGTGACCGACTGTTGGTTTCGGCTCAGGTCAGGATCTCACAGTTCGTGGGTTCGAACCCTGCATCGGGCTCTGTGCTGGCAGCGCGGAGCCTGCTTGGGATTCTCTCTCCCTCTCTCTCTGCCCCTCCCCCACTGGCTCTCTATCTCTGTCTTTCAGAAATAAATCAATAAATACTAAAAAAATTTCTTACAACACTCTGAGGTAAGCTGTTGCTGTCATTCTCATTTTAGAGGATGAAACTGAGTCCAAATGTGTTAAAAGCTGGCTCAAAGTCTCCCAGCTGGGATTCGCACCAGGCTGTGTCCCTCTGGAGGTGCTGCCTGTCACCCTGACACCATGCAGCCTTCCAGATATGGCTTTGGGGAGAAGAGTCATGGTAAAAGGCAACCGGCTGGTGGCTTGGCTTTGAGGAGGGGCCAGTGCAGGTGCATAACCTTTAACACCTTCAGGCAGAACGTGCACCAGATCGAGCACAGAGGTCACCCTCACGACTGGGCCATTCCAGGCGAGGTCCCTGCAAGACAGCCTTTCGGGGACCCAACCCCAATCCACGAAATGGGAGATCCTTGATGTGGAATGACGTAAAAGTCCATCACAGTCAGTTCTGGGTGGCAGGTGGGTTGGCTAGAAAGTTCTAGGAGGCCAGCCTTTCCGCTGAAGATATGTGCCTGCACGTCCTCTTCCTGGAAATCTGAATGCTTACTCTGCATTGCCACACACTCTTCCACTGGGAGCAGGGCTTCCAATCAGCTCGGCCAGAGAGGCTCTCTCGTGGGGGCAGGGGCAGGAACCAGGCACAGATGTTCTCAGGGGATGGAAGCATGAGCTCAGGGGAAGATCATGCACTTGATCTTGTCACCTTGAAGCTGTACCCCAAACTTCCTTACCTGTTGCAGGTGGGCAATGGTGGGACTGACTCGGAGGGACTGAGTTCTCAGGCTTTGGGAGCTGCCCTGTGGTTGGGTAACAATCAGGCCAGGGGCTTTGGAGGCTGCAGGCGCCCTTGGCATGGTTCCCTAGCTCGGTGCCTCTGTGTGGCACACACTCACAAAAGATACTTCCTTTCTTTGAGTCAGTTTGTCCTGGGATGTTGGCCTTTCCCTGGACGGCACGAGGCCACCCTTTTGGGTGTGCGTGATTCCCAGACTACCGCACCCTGGCCAGGTTCCTTGACTTGCAAACACAAGAGAGGGAGTCATCCTGCAGAGGGCCTCCTGGCACCTCTCCTGTCCCATCAAACCCAGAGGCGTTCCAGCTGGAATAGAGGACTCTTCCTAGGGCCTTGGATTCATTTCCAGATAAGTCGGAGCTCCTTCTGTCGATTTTTAGACAGACACTATTTGGATTTTGCACATGGCTGTGAAAGCAAAAACGGGATTTCGAATGCTGGGGATTGAAGAGAAGTTTTGCAACTCACACCCCAAAGGAGAAGTATGGGCCTCCTCGGCTTCCTCCTGGCAGTGGACATCAATGTCCTCGCACTAGTGACCGGCAGGCAGTGGGCAGTAAAATAGAACTGCGCCACGCCAGCGGGAGAGCGAGGGTACGGAAGGCTCCCAGCTCCCCTCCCTCTTCAGCGGAGGGTCTGAGCTGTGAGGGCCGGGCCTCTCCGGCTGAGAGACCCAGGAGCTCAGCCCGCAAGCAGGAAGCAGGCCCGCAGTTCCCGAGGCGGCCTCCGGCTGGGACCACACTGTGCATGGGGAGGAGGGGGCATGTGGGACAGCAGGTGCTACCCTCCTCTCCTCTCACTAGGCCGCCCCAAGCCCTTCCTGCGGTTCCTCACCCGCTGCCCCTCTGTGGCCCGCCTTTCTGGCTGGGGATTGTGGCTGGAGGGCAGACCTGGGAAAGGACTTTATTTATTTATTTAGAGAGCACAGGAGGGGCAGAGAGAGGGGGAGAGAGAGAGGACCCCAAGCAGGCTCCATGCGGTCAGCACGGAGCCCGGCGCGGGACTCAGTGTCATGAAACCGGGAGATCATGACCTGAGCCGAAACCAAGAGTCGGGCGCTTAACTGACCGAGCCACCCAAGGTGTCCCTGGGAAGGGACTTTAAAGAGAAAGGGAGAAGGAAAAGGAAAGGGGGCCCAGAGGGCTGGAGGTTGGGGACAGTTGTGGAGGCCTGATCCAACTCTACGCTGAGCGCCTCCTGCCAGAACTAAGCAAATCCTTACAATCTCATGATGGCGGTGCTGTGGGAAGGCGCCCCCAGACCCCCCTCAGGCCTCCGACGGTTGGGGGTGCAACGGGCCGCCGGGCCCCGAGTGGCACCCTGTCCAGGGACGAATGTGGTAGGAACACCGGGGCAGATCCACCCTGGGGAGCCGTGGGACTCCTCTGGTGGCGACTTGGGCTCCTGACACCCCAGCGGCCTTGTCCAAGCTGTCCTCCCTCTGCCCAGCAGGGGACACATCTACATGGTGGTCTGAGGAATCCCCCAGCTCCCCATGCCTCCCCCCTTCCCCGCACGGGTCTCTCTGCGTCTCAGCCCCTCCCCGCCCGGCTCTGCCTCTCTGATGGCCTGAAGTGGCAGAAACCCCAACTAGGAACGAATGTTACATCTATTGGAAAACCCAGGGACGGAGAGATGCGGTGAATCGCTTCGAGTTTTGCGGCCAGTACGTGGCCACGCTGAGACTCGAACTTGCCCGTCATCTGCTCTCGGTGCCCTTTCACACCTGGGGCAACTGAGTCTGAGACAAGTTCGCGGGTGAGCACTGAGTCTGAGTCACGTGGTTCTTGTGGCCCAGACGCCCCAGGGTGCATATGAGGCCCAGTGAGCACCGCCCCTCAGTGGTCTGGGGCCCGGGGCTCCCCTGGGTGGGGATGACCTCTCCCTGTGCCTTTCTGGAGTCACAGGGGCAGCCCACGGGTCACTTGTCAGGGACAAGTCTATGTGTCTGATGGCACCCCCCGTTTGCCTGGCATCCGTGTCTCCTGGGAGCTGGGTGCGGTGCACCCTGGAGCCCCCAAGCTGCTGCGGGCTTGCTGGCTTCCACGTGGATCCGGGGAGACGGTCTCGCTCCCCAAAGGGTCTGGCAAAGTTCCCGGGAAGGGCTGGGGCCGACGCCTCCTGCTTTTTTTCCTGCTTTTGTGTTGCCGGGTGCAAATACCTCTGCACAGAAGCAGCTCCCTTAGCTACACGCCAGTCACCCCAAAAAGACAGCTTCCTGCTGGCCGGCGAACGGCTCCTGTCTGGGTCCTGGGAGGGCTCGGACGACAGGTCCCGCCTCAGCTGAGGTTCAAACTTGTGTCCGCCTTCTGCTCTTCTTGGAGTCGGTGCTGGAAGGACCTGGAAGAAAGGGAAGCAACAGAAGCTGGGATGCGAAGCGATGAGTGGACAAGGGCGGCAGCAACGGAAGAGGGAGGGCGCGTCTCCAGAGACATCAGGCCCCCACCGGGAGCAGGTCTTTCGGGCGGGCGTGCTTGCTTGGCTCGTCCGGACTGTGAGGGCGGCTGGACGGTCTGTCAACAGCACCTCCTGAGCCCCCAGGATCACTGCTCTTTGAAGCCATCAGCTGGCTGCAAGCTCCTCAGTGGTCCCCTGGGTTCTCACGGGGCTGCCTTCTTCCTCCTCTGCACACAGAAAATCCCACCTCCAGGTTGTAAAGCCACCGGCACTACCTTGTACCAACTTGCCCCCCTTTGCCGTCCCTGGAAGGGGTGTGTGTGTGTGTGTGTGTGCGCGCACGCGCGCGTAAGCAGACACACGTGTGTGCCCAACCCGGGGCTCTGTCTCTGCCCCACTCACCCCTGGCTGCACGGCCCCAGGACGGAAGAGTGACAGTATGGCAGTGGTGATGGGTTGGGGGGGTGGGGCAAGACCACCAATCAGGGCCGGGGTGGGGGGGGGGTGGGCTTTTGTAGAGATGACACAGAGAAAAGGGTCCCCTGTGAAGGTGAGCCCCGTGTCCTCCCTCAGGCGGTAGCCTCAGATTGGAGTGGCCCCGGGGAGGAGTGGCCTGGAGCAGGAGCTCAGCTTTGCGGAGGGCAGCGCTGGGGAGGGGGAGGCAGTTGGAGGGGCCGGCAGATGGGGGTGACAGCAGGGAGGGGCTGTTTGGCGGAGGGGCCTGGGGTGTGGGACAGCGGGGAGCCCGCCACTGGGAGGGTAGGCTGTGGGGGGCGGGGCAGGACCCGAGGGGCCCCTGCAGCCGCCTGTGTCCCACGTCTCCGCGGGCGTCTCCTCCCACGCGGGGACCACACTTAGCCCGCCAGCCTCTTCCTCGCCAGGCTGAAGAATGTCCCACCTCGTTGGTTTCTAAGGTTGCCACCACAGCGCCCACATTACCTAACTCCTCTGCCTACAGCCTTCCTCCTCCGACCTTGGATGGCCCTGAGGTTCTACCCCCCCCCCCCCACCCCCCCCACCTCAGGCACACGGTCTTTCATTTCTCTCTCTCCTTCTCTCCGGATCCATTCAGATCTGCCCCATTCGGTTGGGTGCCAGGCCCTATGGGGCAGGAAAAGGCAAGGGGATTTTCACCTAATATTTTTCTGGTTACTTTTCAAACGTCTAAATTGCTTAGGCAATGGTAGAGAGGGGGGAGGTTCCTCTTTTCCTTCCTTCTAGGCTCTGAGAAGTTTCCTCCGGCAGGAGGGGCCTGGGAATGTATAGAGGCTGGTCCCGGAGAGCAAGGCCCCGCCCCCGCCTCCCGGCAGAGGTCTGGAGATGCCCTCCATGCCTTGGGTCCCTGTGAGGTCCAGGGGCGAAGGGGATCCGTGCCCCGCTTCCTGGGCAGGGTCTTGGAAAGGAGCAGAGGGATCAGATCTAGGCAGACGGGGCCATCACCCGCACACCCCGTGCTGGGCTGGGGCACAGAAGCAGCGGAGTGAACTCTGGGCCCAGGGGTGGCGCAGAGAAGCGAGGATGTGAGTTTGACCTGAGGGCTAAGACCCACCGGAAGGGGAGACGGTCCTCTTGCATGGCTCGGCGGCCGGCGTGGAGAGGGGAAGGAGGCTGTCTGGTGGGCATGTGCATGGAGAGAGGGGATGAAGGGAAGGGTAGCTACTAGGTAGGATTGCACAGAGCTGCAAGCAGCAGAGAAACCAGGGATACAGCGGGAGGTTCTGTGACTTCCGCACTCGGGCGAACCAAAGTGGATACAGCACTGTAACATCACCCAGGTCGTGTTCGCCTTATGCCTTCCTTCCTTTTTTTAAAATGTTTATTTGTTTTTGAAAGAGAGACACAGAGTGCGAGTGGGGAGGGGCAGGGACAGAGGCAGGCCCAGAATCCGAAGCAGGCTCCAGGCTCCGAGCTGTCGGCACAGAGCCCGACGCGGGCCTCGAACTCACAGGCCGGGAGATCGTGGCCGACTGAGCCAGCCAGGTGCCCCACCCCCTCCTTCTTTATCATCCTGTTACTGGGAAAAAGAAGGGGCAAGTTGTGGGTTTTGATTTGGGAAATAAATTTGGCTCATGCAAATGATCCGTCCTTAAAAATGAAATCATAATTATAGAAGTGCCTTCTTCTTTAGTTATATTTAAGTACTGCTCACAAATCTCAGTGGGCTAACTATAGCTGACTCCTGTAACTTCAAGTTGCCTCCTGCTCAAATGGTAAGATTTTATCAGGGGAAACTTAGTCACTATTTGTCTTCCCCCCCACCCCCAGCTCTCTGGAAATCTAATTCACACGTAACACTGTACACATTTAGGACCGCACAGCCTGATGATTTGACCCACACACATGTTGCAAGTTGACTATGACGGTAACTTTAGTTAACACATCCATCGCCACACATAATTACCTTTCTCTGTGTTTGGTGATCGCCTCTCTTGACAAAGTCCAACATGGTACTGGGAACGAACTATAGTTGCCGTGCTGCTCATTGGATCCTCAACTTCTTCGTCTTGTAACTGGGAGTTTGTATTCTTTCACCAGTATCTCTCCACTCCCTCCACCCCCCAGCCTCTGGCAATCATTCTATTCTCTGTTTCTATGAGTCTGGCTGTTTTAGATTTCATACAGAACTGAGATCACCCAACACTGGTCTTTGTCTGACTGGTTTCACTTAGCATAATGACCTCAAGTTTTATCCATAGCATCTCAGATGTCTGGATTTCCTTCTTTTTTATGGTTGGATAATATTCCATTGAATCTATCCATCATCTATCTATCTATCATCTAACATGGTAGTTCTTCTCAATTTTTTCGGTAGAACTTGCATACTGTCCTCCATAGTGACTGCACTGATTTGCATTCCCACCAACAGTGCACACAGAAGGGCTTCCTTTTCCCCACCTCCTTGCTAACACTTACCTCTTACCTTTTGAGACTAGCTGTTCAAATAGGTGTGATGCGGCAGAGTCGTTTGATTCGCATTTTCCTTGATGACGAGTGGCGTTGAGCGCCTTTTCGTGTTGGCCATCCGTAGGTCTTCTTTGGAAAAATGTCTGTTCGGGTCCTCTGTCCATTTTGTAATCGGAGAATGACTATTTCCCCCCCCCCCCCAGTAATATTACCCCCAGTGAATCTTTACTACTTTATCAGTATCTTGCACATTCTAAACAGCAGCTGCTGACTTTACCCAACAGATGTCAGTAAACACAGAAGGTGTATGTTTCCAAGGGCCCACTAGGGTTAACTACAGACCAGAGTAACACCTCTTGTATCTCCACCCTTCATATTCAAAATTGAAAGCAAAATTGTGCTCATGAAAATGCAGGCAAAACTTCGGGTCCTGCGTGGGACCCTTGGTGGGTCCAAATCTGCGTATGCAGCTCAGGCATTTTGGGATACCTGTGTGTATGAGGTCCCAAGCTGCACATTTTCACCCCCGCTCTGCTCCCGAAGAGGGAAGAGGCCTGAGATGCCCATGGAAAGTTCTTAGACACTGGAATTAAGACCATTAGGGCCTGAGGTAAAGATGGCCGGACTGTGCCCTCTGGGGCAGCAGACAGAGGAAAAGGGATAGGGGCTAACACAAGCTGCTTGCGCTGTGATCTCTCGTTTTCTCCTCCAAAGATAGCATCAACATCCCGTTGTTCTGATGAGTAGACTCAGACCCAAGGCAGTTAAGTAACTTCCAAAGCCCGACACTGTCCAAGCAGTGATGCTTAACTTCCAAGTCCAGGCTCATTGGGAGGGATAAGGGTAGATCCTCATGGACAAGAGAGTAGCAAGATGGCCCTGGGGTCCGTCTGAACTCGCTGGAGGCTCTGTGGAGCAGAGACGCTGGTCCTGGGGCCAGTACATCTGGAACACGTGGAAAGAGGAGAGAGTCTGTGGGGCGGGTATTGCCTTAGCCTGGGAGTGGCCAAAAGTGATCAGGGTGAGTGGATTAGAACTTCCTGGAAGACTAAGGTTGATTACCTGGGCTCCTTATATCTCCTCGGGTTGCTCTGACAATACATTTAGGGTCTGCACAAGGCGCTCTCGCTGTCCTCTGTGGCCAGTAAAGGTACAGAAGATTTCAGACATAGTCTCAAGTCTTCACTGTTGGAATTGCATCATCCCTACACAGAGCATTTTCAAAAATCCTCCCTCCCGTGAGATTCTGCTGCATTTTACTGGTTCGTGCCTCTTCAAGTCAAATACCTGGATGCCCGGGGCGCCTGGGTGGCGCAGGCGGTTAAGCGTCCGACTTCAGCCAGGTCA
Source organism: Prionailurus bengalensis (assembly GCF_016509475.1). Taxonomy (NCBI): domain Eukaryota; kingdom Metazoa; phylum Chordata; class Mammalia; order Carnivora; family Felidae; genus Prionailurus; species Prionailurus bengalensis. The sequence continues at coordinate 152,650,037 of NC_057350.1, read as the reverse complement.
CGATCTCGCAGTCCGTGAGTTCGAGCCCCGCGTCAGGCTCTGGGCTGATGGCTCGGAGCCTGGAGCCTGTTTCCGATTCTGTGTCTCCCTCTCTCTCTGCCCCTCCCCCGTTCATGCTCTGTCTCTCTCTGTCCCAAAAATAAAAACCAAAAAAACAAAAAACAACAACAACAAAAAACCTGGATGCCCTTAGGAAGTAACCAAACCAAGTGTGATAAATACTCCAAAGGACTGGAGTCGACGTCCCATGCCCGTCATTCCCCAGCCTGCGTGTATCCGCCCACGCTTTGAGTAGCGATGGATTAATGCAGCGTCATTTCTGCGGCCTCGGATCAACTTACATTAATAACCACGAGAACCATGCTGTAGCCGAGAGTCATTTTAGGGTTCAATGGCGTCTGGCTAGCAGCCTCTGGGGCGGCCCCTTGAAATATTCCATTAAAATGCGACCGAATGCATAGGAAGAGTTCAAAATGCCAAATAACACCACAGACGAAGCAGGACTCAACACAGCCTTGACAGAATGGGGGGGGGGGGAGGGATCTCCATCAACTACAAGGCAGGGTCACCTGAAAAGAGAAACCACCGTGAGTTTTGACGTTTGAAGTAGAAAAATAGTAGGTGACATCGGGGAGCAATATTTGTGACATCAATGACAGACAAAAGATGATTCTATTTCCTCCATAACAAGCTCTTCAATTCTTTTTTAATGTTTATTTTTTTTTGAGACAGAGAGAGACAGAGCATGAGTTGGAGAGGGGCAGAGAGAGAGGGAGACACAGAATGAGAAGCAGGGCCCAGGCTCCGAGCTGTCAGCACAGAGCGCGACGCCGGGCTCGAACTCACAAACTGTAGAGATCATGACCTGAGCTGAAGTCGGATGCTTAACCGACTGAACCACCCAGGTGTTCCTGCACTCCCTGTCTTAAAAATAAATAAAATTTGAAGAAAAAAAAAAAGAAGAAATAGGCAAATGTCTAATATAGTGTCAGGGAGAGATAAGGGAAAGAAAACAAAGAAATTCAGGAATAGGGATAGTGTGAAAATGCATGTGCGGCTCTGTTTTAAATGGGGAGATTTGTGGAGGCCTCTCTGTGGAGGTGATACTGAAGCAGAGGCTGAGTGAAGCCAGGCAGTGAGCCCTGCACAGATCTGATAAAAGAGGCTACCCACTGGCTCCCCCCAGAAGAGTCTCCCAGGCAGAGAAAGGGGCAAGTGCAAATGGCCTGTGGTAGGGAAGAGCTCTGCCTGTTTCCGGAAGAGCTCGGGGGCCCGTGTGACTCAACAGAGTGTGGGAGGAAAGTCTTGGGCTACGAGACTGGAAAGGAGGCTAGGGCTAGGTCCTGTAGGTCTCCTAGATCTCAGAAGAGAGTTTGGGTTCATCCTAGGGGAGGAGGGAGCCGTTGGGTGATGTCGAGTAGGGGAGTGACGTGATCCGACTGAAACATTAAGATGACCCCCGGGGCCAGGGCAGAGAATGGACTGTGGAGTGGGAGCAGAGACAGGGGAGCCTGTGGAGTCATCTAGGGGAGAGACGGTGGCATGTGGGATGATGGGGCAGTGGCAGAACATCTGATGCAGAATCGATTTGAAAAAAAAAAAAAAAGCGCGGGCTGGAATCTTCTGGTGTGTTGGGAATGGAGGCTCAGGGAAAGAGGGGCGTCCAGGAGAACGCCAAGGTTTTTGGCCAGAGCAACCGGAAGAATGGACTTGTCGTTTACAGAGCCAGTGAAGACTGCAGCGTTCTGTGATGAGTGCCAGGAGACGCTTGTTGTCTATCGGGGGGACGTGGTCAGGGAACTGAACATACACGTCTGGGCTTCAGAGCAGTCTGGGCTGGAGAAAACCATCTGGATGTTGTCAGGGCAGAGAGGAGGTGGTTACAGCTTTGCAGCTGGCTGAGCTCTCCGGGGGAGCGAGCGTAGATAGAAGTCATCTCAAGGCCCTTGATGCTTGGAGGTCAGGGAGGCAGAAAGGAACCAGAGAAGACTGGAAGGGCAGCCCGTGAGGGATAAGCGGCAGAGAGAGTGGCATCTCCAGGACCAAATGGAAAGGGTGCTTCCAGGAGGAGGGAGGGCTGAGCTTTGTAAATTCTGCCGATAGGCCAGTGGGGTTGGGCCAGATCGTGGACCCGCTGACCTAGCCACGCGGACAGCATCCAGGACTTTGCCAGGAGTGTCTGGGTGAGTGACGGGGAAGAAGCTCAAGGCAGGCTGGGGGCCCAGGGGCTGGAGATCCCCCTTGGGTGTCTCTAAGTGGAGAAGAGATCAGAACAAGAACAGAAGCGGGGAGGAAACGGAGTCCAGAGGAGGGTCTAAAAATGCGAGGCATTCTGGCCTGCTCCTCTGCTCACTGGGAATCCCGCGGCAGGGAAGGAAGCAGAAATCCAACCCTTGAGGAGGTAGGGGGGAACGGATCTGGTGCGCAAGCGGAGGGTTTGGCTTTAGGCCAGCGCAGAGAAACTCCTTCCACGGAGCCCGGAGAGGAAGAAACGCAAGTGGGAAACGGCTGCATGTAGGCAGGAGGGGGGGCGGTTTGGGGAGCCTGTGGGAATTCTTTTCCGCTTCCCTCTACTTCTCAGCGAAATAAGGTGCCTTGAAATGGGCACTTTTCCTTTCCCGATAAAGGTGTAAATCAGCCTTTTTGGTACCGGGCTTCCCAGCTTCCCAGCTGGGCATCCTCCAGCCCCCAAAGAGGGCTACCTGGATTCACCAGAGGGTTCTTGGAGTTGGCATTGATGGATTTCCCTGGCTGACTTGAGCATTGCACCTGCTGGCAGAAGCCCAAGATCTTGGGCATCTGAAAGCCACTACGGCTTGGATTTCTAAGAAATTCACTGCTGGATAAGGTAGACACAGTTTGCGAAATGCATCCTGGAGAGAAGTTACTAGAGATGGAAATAAAGTCGTGGGTGCTTTGTTTTTTTGGTTTTGGTTTTGTTTTTTCCTTTTCTCCTTTTGCAGGTTAACGAGCTCTCCCTGACCCTGAGACAGCTACTTTGAAGTCTATCCAAAATGGCAGGGGATGCGTTGAAAATAGACTTCCCTGCCACCAACTAGGCTAAATCTGGAATAAATTCTCCCTTCGGTTGCCTTTTGCAGATTGTTGATCTTGGACAGACCCGAATCTTTCGGGGGCGCCTGGGGGACTCAGTCTGTTGAACGTCCTACTCTTGATTTCGGTTCATCCCACGATCTCACAGTTCGTGGGATCGAGCCCTGAGTGAGGCTCTGCACCTACAGTGTGGAGCCTGCTTGGGATTCTCTCTCCCTCTCTCTCTGCTCCTCCCACACTCATGTGCGTGCTCGCTCTGTCTCTCTGTCTCAAACTAAAGAAACGTTGAAAAAAGATGTGAATTTTGTAAACCCTTAAGTTGCACCGGGATTCTCTGGGTGCCCTCTTCAGACCTGCTTCTCCCCCTAAGACCCTCCCCGCCCTCACCCCCAGAAGCAGTGTCACCACCTCCTTCCTCCTCGATTCTGCTGGAGTTTTTCTCTCCCACATTTTCTTGTGCTAAAGTACACATAAAGTGTACCGTCTCAGCCATTTCCAAGTGTGCAGATCGGTGGTATTGAGCGCGCTCCCTCATGATATGCGACCATCACCACCCTCTGTCTCTACAGCTCTTTCATTCTGTAAAACCGAAACTCTAGTCCTTGATTATGAAACAACGGATTTTGTGATGTTGCCATTCACTTGTAAAAATCCCCTGTCTTGGGGCGCCTGGGTGGCTCAGTCAGTGGAGCATCTGACTCTTGATCTAGGCTCAGGTCATGATCTCCCAGGTTGTGAGATCGAGCTCCACCTTGGGCTCTGTGCTGACAGCCCGGAGCCTGCTTGGGGTTCTCTCCCCCCACCCCTCTCTCTCTCTGCCCCTTTCCCTGCTCATGTGCATGCTTTTTCTCTCCCTCAAAATAAATAAACTTAAAAAGTAACAAATAAAAATAAAACCCCCTGGTCTCTTTTTCCTTTTCTCTTTCCTAAATAACAGTCTTACTACCTTCTCTCAGGAATGGCAGTATTTTTTTAATGTTTATTTTAATTATTTTTGAGAGAGAGCAAAACAGAATGCAAGTAGGGGAGGGACAGAGAGAGGGAGAGGAGACCCAGTTTCGGAAGCAGGCTCCAGGCTCTGAGCGGTCAACAGCACAGAGCCCCATGTGGGGCTCAAACCCACAAACCGTGAGATCACGACCTGAGCTAAAGTTGAACACTTAACTGAGCCACCCAGGTGCCCCAGAGTCTTTTTTTTAATTTAAAAAATTATTTTTGATTTATTTTTGAGAGAGAGAGAGAGAGAATGAGCAGGGGAAGGGCAGAGAGAGGGAGACACAGAATCCGAAGCAGGCTCCAGGCTCTGAGCTGACAGCACAGAGCCCGATGCAGGGCTCGAACCCATGAACAGTGAGATCATGACCTGAGCTGAAGTTGGCCACTTAACTAACTGAGCCACCCAGGCACCCCAGAAATGGAGGTCTTTTTTTTTCTCTCTCTCTCTCTGATTTTTGAAGTCAGTAGCTACTATTTTCTAAAATAACAAAAGCCTGTAATGACCTGACCCCAAAGCTTGGGAAGGTGGGGGGTGCACTAAGAAGTCAGGGAGGGGCGCCTGGTGGCTCAGCCGGTGACTTTGGCTCAGGTCACGATCTTGCGGTCTGTGAGTTCGACCCCCCGTCGGGCTCTGTGCTGACAGCTCGGAGCCCGGAGCCTGCTTCGGATCCCGTTTCCCTCTCTCTCTGCCCCTCCCCTGCTCACGCTCTGTCTCTCTCTGTCTTTCAATAATAAACATTAAAAAGTCAGGGAGCGGGGTTCTTGGAGCATTAGCTACATGGTGTCATCATTCTGAGAAGCAGTGTTGCAGTAGCTAGCAAAAGACCCACAGACGCTTTAATCCATTGATCCAATAATTCGTCTTATACAATCAAAGATACGCACAAAGATTTATGTCTAACACAGTGTTGTACATAATAATGAAAACTGGATGTTGCCTCTGTGTCCATCGGTAGGGGTTTGGCTAAAGTCTGAATGGACTCATGTGTAATCACTGAAAACCATGTTTGAGGTTAATACATGGGAAAATGTTTATGCTATAATGTTAAATGAAAAATGTAAGATCAACTCTATGTATGTTATGATCTCAAATCTTTTCTTAAATGTATATCTGCAGAGAATAACATGGCAGAAAACCATGTCTGTGTTAAACAATTCTTAGATGAAATATTGTGTAATTCTTAAAAAAAATTATTTTAATCTTTATTTATTTTTGAGAGAGAGAGACAGAGACAGAGTGCAAGTGGGGGAGGAACAGAGAGAGAGGGACACACAGAATCGGAAGCAGGCTCCCGGCTCTGAGCTGTCAGCACAGAGATCGACTTGGGGCTTGAACTCACGAACCGTGAGATCTTGACCTGAGCCGAGGTCGGACGTTTAACCGGCTGAGCCACCCAGGCGCCCCGCAAATATTGTGCAGTTCTCACTTTTTATTCATTTATTGTTTTGTATTTTCTGTGACCAGGCATTTCTTTTACGTCCAGAGAAAAGTCATAAAGAATATAAAACAAACACATTGAAAATGGAACACTCTTAAAACCGAGTACTCAAATGCAAGTTAAAATGTATTTTTGTTCCTACCTAAATAAAGGAGGAAATACGGAGTCAAAGAGTAATTTTCCTGTTGAGCATGTTTTGTGGTTTCTCGAGCGTCTGGGTGTGTCTGTGGAGGAAAAACTGTGGCTGTTGCCTAACAGCTGTCTTATTCAACAGAAATGGAAACGTGGCACCCGTATCCTTGAGAAAACGACTTGGCCCTCCTATGCATGGAGGGTGTCTTGAAGAGAAACTGGGTATGTCCTCATTTGCTAAGAAATACTTTTGTCACCCGCTCTCCCATAATACCACTTGCGGGTGGCCCACCGTAGGGTTGCCAACTTAGCTAGTCAAGCAAACGACATTACGAGTCATGTTGAAACCAAAGCGCTCCCTGTGGGCCAGGGGAGTGGGGTGTGGGTGGAGAAGAGAGTTAACTTCTCAGTTGGGACAGACTACCCTAACTTGGAGGGCATTAATGAGACATCATCGAGGGATCAGGTGGTTCCCGAGGTGGACCTCTCAGTCAAGTTGCCATGTCCCCGTGTGCAGTTGTTGGCCTTGCGGGGCCAGAGGTGAATTCTCTCCCTGGGTGCTCAGGGGTAAACTCTCAGAGAGAGACGATGGGAAGCTCACCTGACCTGTATATACTGCAGACACAGTGGATTGCCATCCCTGGACAGTGGCCCTTCTCAGCGGAGGCTCTGTCTACCACCCAGATTCTGCTGTTAGATTCGTCCCTGGGGATCCTGGCTGATAAGCCTCTGTCTGGTGACCATCGTCATTAGAGATACTGATGTCACAGAACAGCTGTCACCAAAAGCTGCCCCACCCAGGCTGCACCGGTCATCGCGAGTGGGTTGATTCTGTTAAACTCGGCATCCTGGAGGGCAGATCTCCCCTCCCTGCCTCAGTCATCCACCTGTAGACCTTCCTTCTGGATTTTTCTTTTTTTTTTCTTTTGCGTGCCCACCTGTGTTCTCTGCTCTTGGAGGCAGGGTTGGTCTGTATCTTTTTCCAGCTTTATTCAGGTCTAATTGATAGATGACATTCTGTAAGTTTAAGGTGTGCAAAATAGTGATTTTATACACGAATATATTCCAGAGTGATTACCACAATAAAGTCAGTGAAGACATTTATCACCTCACACAGTTATTACGTTGTGCGTGTGATCAGAACTTTAAAAATCTTATTAGCAACTAAATCTCTCGTAGCAACTTTCAAATATGCAACACAGTATTGTTAACTACAGTTATCATAGGATTGGTCCGTATTGTTCTTGAGATGGGGAAAAAATCCATAGACTTGGCTTCAAGAGATCTACCTCTTGGACCAGCCCCTGGCCCTCTCTGGGTCTCCTGCCCCTTACCTGCACCTAAAATTCTGTGATTCTGGGACTCATGAGAGCAAGGAGGCACGGACAAGATAGCATGAGTTTCTTCACCGGGAAAGGTTCAATCTAATAATAAGAAGAAGGTAAAAAATAACAATAGTCACCACCATTTCTTTGAGTTTGCTCTGCTAGGCATGCACTGTGTGCGTTGTGGAGGCAATCCTACGAAATCCTCATGATAATCTGAGGAGGTGAGCCCCACTTTTATTCTTCTCTTTCAGATGAGGAAGCTGAGCCTCAGAGATGTCAAGTAACTTGCCCAAGGTGACAGAGTTAATATGTTGGGACTCAGTCACAGATGTCTCTCTGCCTTTGGGGTCCACCATTTCCCTCCACTTTGGGGAAGCCCAGAGCTCAGAAGCAGTCGTGGGTTTGCCGCAGCTGTGCTGTTAGGGCCAACTGTCTTTTTCAAATGTGCTTTCTTTATTTAGACACCAACATCACTGCTATTTAGGGTTTTCAGTGAACTTCCCTATTTTCTCCCTATTCTGTCTTATTCAGCAAAATGGATGAGCGCCCGTTTCTTAGGATACTAATTGAATGTTCATTTAGACATGAAAGTGTTTGTCTCTCCACTTTTACTTCTCAAGCCAGAAGAATGTTTCCCTCTTTTCGTGGGAGTCCAGAAACGAGTTAAAGTTTCATTGAAAGTTTTATGACCCGAAGGTTGCAAGGAGGTTCAGGTAATAGTAGAGAAAACTTGTGGGCAGCCTGGGGAGAATACGCCCTCTTGTTGTTTGAGCCAATGTTCCAGAAGACTCTCCCCACCCACTCTGCTCCGAATGCCTTTCGAAATTCACATGCTTTTCTCATGTTAAGATCCCCATGCCCTCACACACTTCCTTTCCATATGCCATTCACTGAGCCTAGAATGCCATCCCCTCTGTCGCCTGGAGAGCTCCTCACCCTTAAAGACTCAGGTCAGACGGCTCTCGTGTTACCAATTCATGCCAAGTGTCTTTTCTTGTTCGCTTCTCTGTTCTGCACTTGAATGTTAAATCACGAAGGGCAGTGGCCTGGTCTCACTTACCTTTGGGGCCGCTCAGGATCCGAGCTTATGTGTGTTGCGTGCCATATATGCTCAATTAAGATTTTGTAATAAACCGATTTCCCGTGTTATGGGTCAAAAGCCAAAACCTTAAAAAAATAAATTAAAAAAAAAAAAACAAAAACCAAAACCTTGCTGTGCCCTTCGACCCAGTTATCCCCATGATGGAGGAATCCGTCCAAAGGAAATAACTGAAGAGGAGACAGGAAATTACGCGGACCAAAGTGCTGTGAAATATATATTTGCTAAATACTGGCGACAAGCGGAATGTTTATCAACAGGACAATGGTGAGCAAAGCAGGAGACGTGATCTTGCTGCAACACGATTCATTCTATCACCGACTGAACCAACCTGATGACTCCCAAGGATGTGTCAGAAATACAGAGATGAGTCAGTTGCCTTCGACCAGTGCACAGCCTGGCAGAGCCTTCTAAAGCAAACGGTACAAAACTACATAGAAACCGAGAACCATTTGGGGTCTGATGTGAAGAGACAAATAGATTACGAAAGGGTCTGCACGTGATGCTTTCAACTCTAAACACGTGAAAGTGTCTGTGACCTTGGCTCTCCAAGTTGGCATGAAGGATGGGGGTTCTCTCCGGATGGGCAGGGGTTTGCGGCGAGGCCACTGGAAAGGGATATTCAAGGCAGGTTTGCCGTGTAAGCGCTGCACCAGGTGGGGGGAAAGCCGAGGTCTGGAAACCAGAGAAGAGGGGTGCCACCTGCCAGGGCTGGTGGCTGGTTTCTCATGCCGGAAAGGAGGCTCCCTATGAGAAAAGTACCATGGTTTCCATTCTACAGATAAGGAAGCTGAAGCTGGGCTGGCCCCGAGCTACCCAGCTGACGAGTGACGAAGGTGGGACGGGAAACCATTCCTTGTCAGTTTGGGTCAGGGTCCCTTCTCTTCATCTCCCTGCACCCAGGAGCAGGTGATGATGCGTGATGGAAGAGATCCGGTTGGCCGAGAGGCTGGATTCTTCGGGGAAGGGGACGAAATGGAGAACCTGTTGGTGGGACCACATGATGGAGGGTCTCGGACTGGATGCAGGGGGCACTGGACTGCCTTCGCGGGTCTGGAGGCATGATAGAGAAGGGTTTAAGGAAGAGCAGGCTGGCAGTGCCTGCTGGCTGGTGTGATCGGTGAGGAGGCTGGGCCAGATACATGGGAAGGTAGGTGGGCAGCTCTTGTTCTATTGGGTCAAAATAGCACCACTCCCCCTCCTCCTGCCCCCGGCTGCTTGGACATATGTCTTCCTGCACCTCTAACCATGAGATTGGAATGGATGCCTCCATCTTATCTATTCTCCCCCACGTGAAAACCACAACCTGGTCCAGGGAGGGGCATCTGATTCAAACTCGGCCAATGAGAGCCCTTCCCTGGGAATTTTAACCTTGGGAGCAGAGAGGAGTGGTTCTCAGTCCCACTCGGTTGGCTAAGCTGTGTCTGGGAGCTCTGTCACCACTCAGAGATTTGAGAGCCCTAGAGAGGAAAATTCTAGCTGGACTCAAGCCCTAGTTTCTACATACTCTGAGGGCTCAGCCACTCTCTTGCTCACGCTACCATGTGAATAATACGCCCCGCCTCCTCTTTAGCTAAGCTACAGCGAGTTGAATTTTTGTCCTTTGTGAACAGAAAGCTCTGACATTTGCAGTTAGAGACGTGCCTACCCCTCATCCCTCAAATTTTGGGCACGACGCTCAGAAACGCTTCAGGGTTGCTTTGGAGGATTCGGCCCGTCACGTCTTGCACGTAAGAAACAAACAAACAAAAAATCTGTCTTCGTTATTCAGTGGCAGGCTTGGGAACTCCGGGCTCTCTAGAGGGGCAAGGCTTTGGGGATCCCCTCAGAGAAGGATGGACGCCTCTCCATCACTGGTGTGGTGAGTAAAATTACTGCTCAGAATGCTTTCCCGCTTGCTCGTTTGTGATTCCGACGGGGAGAAACCGACGTGGACAGGACGACCACACAGGACGGCCCGGCATTTCCTACACAGGTGGTAAAGGTATCTTCTGAACTTCTCTCCAGCAAACGCATAGACAAAGGGGTTGAGGCAACAGTGGGTGAATGCAATTGTCTCAGTCACACTGAGGGCCAACCTCAGATCCTTCTTCATGTCACAATTGGGAAAGAAGTCATAGAGATTAAGCGTCTCTAAAAAAATCATGATGTTGTAGGGTGTCCAGAAGAGAAAAAACACGACGACCACCAGGAAGATCAGCTTAATGGCTTTGGCTTTCTTGTGGTTCTTGCAGGAAAACAGTGTGCGCATGATTCTGAAGTAACAGTAGCTCATAACGAGCAGGGGGAGCAGGAAACCAAGCAAATTTGCCTCCACGTTGCGGAGAACGGGCCAGAGGTCCTGCAGGACCTCAGGGTAGTCACCAAGGCACTCGTTTTCTTTTTGTTTTGTGAACATGAACTGAGGTGCTGCCACCAAGATGGCTGCCGCCCAGACGCCCAGGCTGATGGTGACGCCATGCTGCACGGTCCGGGTGTTCATGGAGTTGGCGGCCAGGACAATGGCCCGGTACCTGTCGATGCTGATGATGGTGATGAAGAATATGCCTCCAAAAAAGCCGATGAAGAAGAAGGCCGTAGACAGTTTGCACACGGCGTTGTGAAGGCCTTGCTCGCTCATCAGGTAGTGAGTCCAGAAAGGCAACGTGGCTACAAAGAGCAGATCCGACAAGGCCAGGTTCAGGAGGTAGATGTCGGTGATACTCTTGGGCTTCCGGCTGTTGGTGAGGGCAAACACCACCAGCAAATTTCCCACCAGGCCAAAGGCAAAAACAAGGGAGTAAAGTATGGACAGGAAGACGGTCCCGAAGGCCACAACGTCCCCCATATCACAGGCTTCGGCCGACTCATCGTACTCAAAGTATTCCAAAGTTGATTTGGGGGAGTGGGTGGGCATGGCGACGGCCTGGAGCAGAGAGGAAAACAAATAACAGTATTAGTTCTCAGAGAAACAGTTGGGATTCTAGCTGGCCCCACACATGGGCAGGCTGAAAGAAACAAGTATCGGTCGGGCGCCTAACTGATACACTTCCCAGTGTCACACGTCATCTTGTTTAATCCCCAAGACGGACAGACTCCTGACGGAGGCCATAAAGGATTCCCCTGACGGAAGAGGAAGTCAGGTCTCTGAGAGGTTCAGGGACTTGTTCAGAGGTGTGCAGTGAACGGCTCAGCTAACATTTGAATCTAGACCTTTTAAAGCTCGAGGCAGATCTTTTCTTCTTGGATCGTCAAATGTCTACCCAAAAGGTTGACCAGGGTGTCAATAGTGGGAGAGAGGACTATGGGTGTGGAGAACAGGGGGTAGGATGGTGGGGGTGCAGCCATAATTCACACTTGTAGTCCAAACTTCCCCAGGCGATTCTCCTCTTCCTTCCTTATCCCCACCCCTCCACCCTCTGGACCCCAATTTGTCCCATAGGAAGCCAAGACTGAAGAGAGAGGTCTCAGATACTCTCCAGAGCCTTGAGCAGACCTGTACGCAGAGCCCCTCATCTTTGTTTTTGAGATCCCTTTCTCTTCCCCTTCCTCTTGGAACCAACAGGTCCTTCTCTTCCTGAAGGGATAAGACAGAGTCATACACTCTCGAGTGACCACCTCGTCTCCGTTTGCCCAGGACTTTTCTGGGGTTAGCACCAAAAGTCGGAAATGCCTTAGTTCTAAGCAGACAGCCACAGACGGCCACCCCTCAAGGTCAAGTGAAGAGGGTGTCACCACTGCCATCACAGGGTCGTGAAAGGGGTGCGGAGCCCGTCTGGGGGCCCGTGCCCCAGTAGCCTGCTGTGCTGGGCCCGGGTGGCGAATTCACCCCATAATTACCAGCCCGGCCCTCACTTTGGCCTGGTCTTCCCCATGATTCTTAATCCCCGCTTCCCTCAGAACAAAAATTGAAGGGGAAGACGTTTCTGCACGGGTTGGGAAGTCACACTTCGCATTCCTCCCCCTCCTCCCTAGCCAGGGCTCGCTTGTTCTTCACTCCAGAGGCTGCAAGGGCTCCGCTTTCCCCCTGGCCCTCGGAGGCCTCCTCCTCTTCCTTGTGATGCCACAGACGGGCCCCTGAGAAACCCTAAGCGTGTTCATAGCACGCCTCCTGGTTGTCACTGCCTCCCTCCCCACCACAACCAAAAGCAAAGTTCGCACTTTTTAACCAAGGGAGTGTCCACACCCTGCTGCCTCCTTTTCACACTGGTTTTGCCCAGACTGTGTCTCTTTCAAAGTGAGGGCCCGCCCTCGCAGCCTCCGCTTTGTGTTCTGGCCCATCTTTGCATCTTATCCAGATTCTTCTGGGACGAAGGGGGTTAAGCCTTTCTGCCCTGGGCCCTCTCAGCCTGGGCTGACGTTCCCAGCATCTCCAGGGAGAGTGTATGCGTTCCTGGCTTTCAGCAGCCAATACCCTTTTCTCAGAGACAAATCTCTGGCTGTGACCTTAATCAATAACGTTTAAATTTAGCAGTGATTGGGCGGCTCAGTCAGTCGAGCATCTCTCTCTCTTTTTTTAAAGTTTTTATTCATTTATTTTGAGAGGGAGCGTGAGCGAGCGAGCACGGGAGAGGCAAAGAGAAAGGGAGAGAGAATCCCAAGATGGCTCTGTACTGTCAGCGCAGAGCCTGGTGTGAGGCTCGAACTCAGGGACTGCAAGATCATGACCTGAGCTGGAACCAAGAGTCAGACTCCCAACCGACTGGGCCACCCAGGCGCCGTGAGCATCTGAATCTTGATTTCGACTCAGGTCATGGGCTCATGGGTTTGTGGGATCGAGCCCCACGCTGTCAGCACAGAGTCCACGGGGGATTGTCTCTCTCTCTCTGTCTCTGCCCCTCCGGCGTGCGCTCTCTCGCTCTCTCAAAATAAATCAACTTAAACAAAAACAATGTTTAAGTTCAACCACAGAAAATGGCTGAGATGCTACCCTTTGTGAGCTACACAGATGTCCGGTTGAAATGGCTCGAGCGGAGATATGGGGAGACGGGGAGATTCCTACCTGCGTGCAGGTGGCTTGTTGAACGTCTTTCCAGACGCGCAGCCGTGTAGGAGCGAATGAGTCAAGCCCTCAGTGGTCGTAAGTCAGGGATCCTGGAGCTACGACCCTCTCCCTTCCCCCTTCTCCCCCGGGGAAAGGAGCTGGCGAAGCTGGCCTTGACAGGAGGCCAAGGACAATGAGACTGTGTGGCATCTCTTCGTGCCTGTGTTGGGGCCTGCAGCCCAGAAACTGTGCTGGTGGGTTGGCTTGATTTTGCCAAATCTGCATGAAATAGGCTTAATTTCCATCCTTGGCACTGTGCCCTACCCACAGGGATCTCCTCTAAATCGAGCAGGAGTCCCTGGGTCACTGAGGAGGGATAGCGGGGAGGTGGGCAGGTTCGGGCTCTCCCTTGGCTGGATCTCACGTCTGCCCTCTGGCCAAGTGACCTCGGGTGAACTTGGAAGCTCTGAGTCTGACTGTCCCTCATCTGCAAGACTGGGACTCATTCTCACGTCTGCCCACAGCGCCATTCTGAGGATTGCACCCGGCACAGTGTGTTGCATACAGCAGGCACTCAAATAAATGCATTTGGTGAGGAAACAGAAGCACTTTGGACCTCTGCAACCATCCGGGTCTCCCGTGAACTGTTGTGCTGTTCACTCCCACCCTAGGCGTTGTGGATATCCCATCTGTAAAGTTCTTTTTATTTTTTTTTTTTCCCTTGAAATAACAGGTATTTTCTTTTCAGATTTTCTGGGGGGAGAGGGCAAAGGGGAGAGTAAACAACCCTTTACTGAATTTTTACTCAGTTCTCAGGCTCATTGCTAAACACATATTACCTGTGTGGGGGCGGGAACTTTCATTTAATTCACGTGACATTTTAAAAATGAACAAAAATACGAGTTACATGGAAAATGAAATAAGTAAGCAGACAGTCTAATATGGAAGCCTGTGGTTCATGCTCAATAAACGGGAGCCGACACGTAAAAGGTTAACGATCTCTATGGACAAGGAGATGTACTCAGAGAAGGCAAGTAACTTGCTCAAGGCCGCACAGCTGGCCTGTGGGACGGCTGCAGTGGGGGCTCACACGCGGCCAGCCTGTGTGTCCTGCCCGAGACTGGGAGTTCCTGAGCGAGGACCGGTGTCTCCTTCAGCTCTGTGGACCAGCGTTCAACAGAGGGAGGGGCCTGGCACAGAGCCAATGCCCCAGGAATACTTGTAGGAACGCAAGTATTGTATCCTAGACCTTCATTCCAAATTGCCCTGTGGGACTGGTAATGACGGTGGCCTTTTAACTGTCCGGTTCCCAGACGTGCCGACAGGGCACACAAGTATCTTTCCTGATCCCAGGCCAGCGGCCCTCGCTTGAACCCTGAGCACTTAGTGGATGTCTCGTGCGTTGAATGTTCCTCTGAATTTGGTAGTCTTATCAAGGGAGGGAACTTTTTGGGAAAGGTGGATCCTCTAATTCCTGGAGCTTCTGAGATGTCCCAGGCCTGGGAGATGAGCTTAAAGCTGGGGACAGTCCTCGAGGGTGGTCTCCGGGGCAGGTTGAAGGGCAGCCGGGGGTCGGATGGGCCGGACACGGGCTTTCCAGGCCCCCGAGGCCACCAGGAACCGAGTGAGGGATCCAAGCAGATAAGCTTTCTCTGCGGGGCCTCATCAGCCGGGTGTCATACAGATGGGGGTGTGAGAGGAAGGACAGGTGTTGGGGTGAAGCACCCGCTGAGGGCCGTGGCCAGCAAGCACACAACCCCTCCCGGCCGTTCTCAGGCCTCCTCGCCCTCTCTTCCCGTAAGTCAAGGTTTTGCTAAGTGCCGTCCAGCTGCAAGAGTCTGTGCTGAACCCAGAAGCAGAGCTTGGAGCGCACATGCGTTTCCCACCCAAGTATAAACTCACTCCCTCTCCGATCCTGCCCTGCTGCCCGCCCCCACCCCCCCCCCCCCAACTCTGGCCCACTTCCTTTTCTCAGGCCTGCTCATTTATTTTTTAACTTTTTTGGGGTCATCATTTACCCAGTGTTTCCAATCAGCTTCCCTGTTCTTTACTTCCCCTTTCATTTAAGTGGCCCAAGTCCACTTTCCTCTTCAGTCCCACATCCTTTTCGGGCCGCTTCCCCCATCTTTTGCCTTCACATCCTGCTCACTGCCTGCTGGATCCTGTGCGTGTTCTCTTGTTTGACGTTCCTTGGCCAGTTGGTGGTTTTCCCTCCGGGGTCTCCGCTGATGGCTTTTTAGGCCCCTGAGTGAAGACCGGGTTAGAGGCTCCGTCTAAATGCCGATAAAATTGTGGTTTAATTTTCTTTTTTAATGTTTGTTTACTTTTTTGAGAGAGAGAGAGAGAGACAGTGAGAGCTGGGGAGGGGCAGACAGAGAGGGAGACACAGAATGGGAAGCAGGCTCCAGGCCCTGCGCTGTCAGCACAGAGCCCGACTCGGGGCTCGAGCCCGCGGACCGTGAGACCATGACCCGAGTCGAAGCGGGACACTTAACCGACTGAGCCACCCAGGGGCCCCATCATTTTTGTTCTTTTGAACCAAAGGGAATTAGAGGAAAGTACAGATTGCTAGAGCCCTGACCCCATCGTTCTTTGTGGGGGTGCCATTGAGCCTGAGAATGTTCCAGAGCCTGAAGTTATCCTCGGAGAGCCCGCTGTGGAAGGAGAGGAGGCTGCCCTTCTTCGGTGCCCACGGACTAGCACACTCCATACACAAGCCCCTCTTCGATTCTGTCCACAGGCCCGCATGCGATGGTTGTCTCTCCCGTACAAATGAGCCAGCAGAGGCTCTGGGAGATCAGGGAAGCTTGTCCAGGGAACAGCAGAACCAGGTCTATCTCTCCACAGAGCCATGCTCCCGCCTCGCCCCCAGGCTTCCCCTCTTGGAGGAGGAGTGTGCAGGCTATTGTGGACCACTTCTCTAGAGTTGGAACAAGAAATAGTAGTCACAGCCCCCTCCCTCCCCCGCCAAAGAAGATGGTCCACGATGCGAGCCTGAACACTTTCCCTGGGTCTCTCCCCTCGGGACTCAGAACCCGGTAGTCTGACCGTCAGGCAAAAGGCAGGCAGTCAGGAAATGAAGAAGGCGGGGACATTTCCTCTCCAGCCACAACTAGGGAGTCCTCACGGCCAGACCCCCGAATCTAGCTCTCATCACTGGTGGCAAGGAAATTTGGAGTCCTTTTCTCTGGAGAAGAAGAGGCTGAAGGCTGTAGGCTCAGCTCATTTCCTGCCTTCAAACACACGGTGACACGATGTCGTTCACAAAACGCAACTAAAAATCTGGCGTGTTTTAGTTTTTCGACAAGGACCAAACAGAAGGAAATAGTCTTTAAGCACGACATGCGTCCTGGGGCATGTGTCACGAGAAGTGACTCTTCAGTGGCCTGCCCAGGGAACATGACGCTTCTGGGCTCACAGCCTGCCCGAGTTCAGATGAGGTTCCATCTGGAGGCAGAGAGCTGCATCAGTCGATTTCAGCCCTGACAAGTCTTCACCCTGGCCTACAGAGGAAGGTTTCCAGTGTGGCCCCCAAGCCCACACCCCTGGCCGCTTGGGCACAGGGTTTTCCCAGGTCCTGATGGTTTTCCCACTTACAAGGACAGCTGATTTTATAAGAGACACCCTGGGGGATGCAGGGAGAGGTAAAGATGAGAGGGCAAAAGAGGGGCAGGTGGAAGGGCCTTGAACTGCACGCCAAGGAGCTAGAAGGGCACATTCTGCACCTCGCAGCCCGTCCCCCGTGCAAGTAAACGGAGCGGCTGTCTACACCTCGGCAACCAATCTACCTGCGACCACAGGGCCTCACCCCCCCTCCAGTGTTTCCACGGGCCAAACACCCCAAGCCAGAAGCAGCAACAGGAGGAAGCCAGACCGGAGGCGAGAGCCTCCTGGGTGAGCCACCCCTTTCCGGAAGCTGCTTTTGCTCTGGGTTGGACACACCACCCTCTCCTTTCATCTTCCGAGCACGTTGTGGTATTTATCTGTCCCTGCCAAACTGTGAAATTCTGAAAGGAAATGTTTTAGGGCTTTTTTCTGGTAATTGAGGAAGAGATGGATTTTAAATAAATTATTAACTAAGCTAATTATGTACCTTTGTAAGGACAAATAACAATTCAAAATAAGAGGCTTAATTCTCCCTGCTGAAAATAAGGGAAGAGATTGTCCTCTGCCTCCTCATTCCTAGGGCCTTTGCTTTAGGAAATTCGTCGCTGGGGGTGCCTGGGAGGCTCAGTCGGTTAAGCGTCTGCCTTGGGCTCAGGTCATGATCTCACCGATCGTGAGTTTGAGCCCCAAGTGGGGTTCTGTGCTGACAGCTCAGAGCCTGGGGCCTGCTTCGGATTCCGTTTCTGTCTCTCTGCCCCTCCCCTGCTCATGCTCGCTATCTCTCTCAAATATAAAATAAAACACACACACAAAAAAATTAAAAAGAAAAACAAAACAAAAGGAAACTCATCACTGGAGTGTTTTCTCCTCTCTTTGAAATGACGACATGCGTCCTTTTGGGAATGTGATCACGTCTTTTGTCTGCTTTATGTCCCAGGAATCTTTCTCAGGGGCCTGGGGCTCCTTTCTTTGAAATATAAACATCAAGGGGCACCTGGGTGGCTCAGTCTGTAGAGCCCTGACTCCTGGTTTCGGCCCAGGTCATGATCTCACGGTTCCATGGGTTCAAGCCCCGCATCTGGCCCTGCGCTGACAGCACGAAGCCTGCTTGGGCCCCTCTCTCTCCCTCGCTCTGCCCCTCCCCCGCTCGCGCCGTCTCTGTCTCTCTCAAAATAAATAAACTTAAAAAAAAAAAAAAAGGAAATATAAACATCAAGAATTAGCACCTGTGTCTCCCAGTTTCTCTGGAAGGGTAGGAGCCTGACTTGGGTGGGTGCCCTTCTGGTTCAAATTGCAAACATCCCTCCCGTCTTAAAGATAGGAGTCTATTTCTTCTCGGGAAGAAGCCAGCCAGCTATCACAGACGGTCCCTTCAGTTATCACGGTAGAGTCAGGATGACAGTGTGTGGCTGAGAACTAGGTGTGCTCTCTCACGGCAGGGATCCTAACCGCTGGGCCCTATGAAAGGGTGAGATTCCATCTCCCCCCATCTCTGCCGTCTCTCAGCGGATCGCCCGCGATGCCCATCACATTCTGGTGGCCTGTCTGTTTAACAGTACCGGTGTTTTCTCTGTTATCTCTGTGAGAGGTTTTTTTTCTGGGTTGGAGATCTTAGTTTTTCTTTGACTTCCCCAACAGTAGGTGCTGTGCTGAATTCTATGGAGGTAAACGTGGCTAAGATACAGTCTCTGGGAATTGTGGTTACTGTTCAGTAGCAGACTATCAGAAGAAAAGCTAGGGGGAGACCCAGGGACTGGATCATTTCAGCTGAGTCTTGAAGCCGGGGCAATCTTCCAGGTAAACGAAGGTGGAGGTGGGGAGCAGGGGCGGGTGTGGGGTGGGGGGGGGGCGCTGAAGCCGAAGGCACTGAGCATAGGCATGTTCCCTAGGGTCAAGCCCGCTCATTGCCATTGCTGTATAGGCAGGCAGGGTGCGAGCGGTCCACGATTATCTACCTCACCGTCGTACTCCTGGCTGGCTTGCAGGGCGAGGTTTCTGTGGACGACGCCACCGCGAACATTTGCGCGCGTTCATCCACATCTCCCACGGCACGGATGCATTTTAAAAATGCAGACTCCAGAGCAGACCGACTGTGTGAATCCGTGCATATAAAGGTCAGGAGCGGGCAGCGGCAATGCATATTGTGCAGGGATGCATATCTAGGTGGGTAAAGCCCTAAGGACGAGTGAGGGAGCAATGGCCATCACGATCAGGGTTGTGGGGATTTCGGGGAGGGCAGGGTGGCAGTCAGGAAGGGAAGTGAGGGGGGCCGCTGGGTGGGGGCCGGCCTGGGTCTCTCCTGCTGCCTGGCTGCTGGTTGGGTGCGAGATCGATCTGTAAGTCGTGAGCCTGCACACTGTTCTTTGAGCGTGCCGTATTTGACGTGGAACTTAGGTTTAAGGAAAAGGACAAAGAGGGCCTGCAAAAATACTTTAGAAAAACATTTAAAGAGACGCGAGCTAGGTTTCCTTCCCTACAAAGGTTCATAATCCGCAATAGCTGCTCTTTGGCCAGACCTGAGGAGGAGGTGTGGCTGCAGGGCCGAGAGAATTCCAGCCCTCAGCAGCCAGCGGGTTTCTGAGCCCCTAGGGAGGGCGGGCGGGATCACGACTCGGCCGGAAGCGCCAGCATTGGCCCTCCTGGGCAGAGCCAGTGTTGCAAGCCCTTGGAATCCCTGGACTGTGCTGCTGGGAACGAGAGCAAGTTCCCGGAAAAGGCAGCGGAGACCTGGCCTGTGCCACCGTGGCTGTGCCTCTCCGTAACTGCGACCCGTTGTTGGACAGCAGGAGTCCGCCTCCCTGTCTGGCTCGTGCACGGAGGGCGCTGGCTCTGAACACCTTCAGCGGGAAATATCTGAGCCTGAACAAAACGGGTAGCCGAGGCCTCTGTTCCAGGTCAGAGGTTGAGCTGGGGAGGGGGTAGCTGAATGGCCCAGACCCTGAGATGGACGGTCTCTGAGGCCAGGGTCTCTGGTGTGGGGCCCTCCCCAATACTGCTGCCTTTCTGCGGGAGGGGGGCGGGGGTGCGCGATGAGGTGTCTCCTGGGGGAGGATGGGCTGGGGAGTGGATGCTGGTTCTGACCTGATGGGCTCTGGCATACGTCCTCCTCCCGGCCCCTCGTAACCGCATTTGAACGTGGTTAGTGGTCTTAAGGCGCACAAACTTTCCGATCCGCGGCTTCCCACAATGACAACCCATATTGTTTCTTGAGCGCCAAATACGGGCCAGACGGTGTGGTCAGAACTGGATATACCTTGCCCTTGATACAGATATTCGACCTCCACCCGTCACTCGCCTTCAGCGATTCTCAGCTCACGGCTGGCATTCATTTTAAAGCAGGACTCGAGGCTTAGCAAGGTCAGGTGCAGAGTCAGGGCTTCCAAAGCCCAACTGCCTCTCCTATCCACTGTGACGCAGAGAGTGACGGCCGTGGAGCCCGGCTAGGGTATGGCTGGGCGTGTGGCTGACACACAGTCGGTGCCCCCTTCCCTGGGGGGCGGGCAAGAGCCACGTCCTGCCCGGATTCCCTGCGTGAAAATGAAGCCAAGCAAAGAGGCAGGCAAAAGACGCGGAACCATACTGGCGTGCATCCACACAGACGGACATGCAGACAGACAGGCAGACAAAGAGTGGTGCCCAAGGCTCAGCAGCCCAGTTCCTGCCTGCGTCCTCTTACAGGGCCCAGTCCCCTCCCAGGCAACCCCGGGCATGGGCTGACCTGCCCCGCAGAAGCTTCCCCAGGGAACTTTCTCGTCTGCTTCTCACACAATCCAACCTTCTTTTTCTTTTGGGGTCAAGTTGTTTTCTACCTTGAGTTTTCTGTGTAAAGCATTTCAGGGGGCGCCTGGGTGGCTCAGCCGCTCGAGCGTCTGACTTCGGCTCAGGTCATGACCTCGCGGTTCGTGAGTTTGAACCCCCGCTGTCTGCTGTCAGCAGCGCAGAGCCCGCTTGGGATCCTCTCTGTCTGTCCTCTCTCTCTGCCCCTCCCCTGCTTGCGCACGTGCCCTCTCTCTCTCTCAAAAATAAATAAAATTTTAAAACGAGAAGAAAGTACTTGGAAAAAGGGCGCCTGCGCAGCTGAGTCCATTAAGCGTCAGACTCTTGACTTCGGCTCAGGTCATGATCTCCGAGTTTGTGGGTTCGAGGTCTTGGTGGGGCTCCCGTGCTGGCAGTGCAGAGCCTGCTTGGAGTTTGGTCTCTGTCCCTCGCTTTCTGCCCCTCCCCCGCTCATTCGCGCACTCTCTGTCTCTCTAAACACACAAATAAACTTTAACGCATTTGAAAAAGAAAATGACCTTTTCTGGAGGAGGGGAAATCCTAAAGCTCCCTGGCCTTTCTCTGAGCTCGGCTGTCAACCTACAGAGCGCAGACTACAGAACCTGTGAGATAAAGGTCAAGTAATGAGAAGTGACGGGTCCGGCCAGTCGTCAACCGGACCTCAACGTGTTTCCTCCTCTCTTGCACCCATGTGTGTGTCCGCTCATAATTTCTGAGACGGTTTTCCCACGGCACGCGCCTTCTGAGGCCGTGTCCTCAGAGTGATTACAACAGCATTGGACATCGAATTTGTGTCAGCGATTTATTCATTAAAATGGTTGTCGCTGGAAATGCAGTGGTGCGCTTTATAAAAAAACGTAGGAGGCACCGCAAAAGCACGGGAAGAAAAGGAAAAACAAGACAGAACCAAACTTTCCACCATCCAACTTCCCGGAATCAACCACAGCTAGCTTTTTGCCCTTTCCCATCCAATGTCCATGCATATTCTTATACCCGTATTAAGCATAGTTATATTTACATTTAAACTGCAAGGTGGCTCAGTCGGTTAAGCATCTGACTCGGGCTCAGGTCATGAGCTCGTGGCTCATGAGTTCGAGCCCCGCATCGGGTTCTGTGCTGACAGCTCAGGGCCCGGAGCCCGCTTCGGATTCTGTGTCTCCCTCTCTCTCTGCCCCCCATCCCCCCGCTGGCGCTCTGTCTCTCTCTAAAAATAAATAAACATTGAAAAAAAATTAAAAAAATAAATAAAAACTAAAATGCAGATTCTACATTAAACATTTTTTATTACAAACTTTTCTAGCCTACATAAAGGCAGAGAGAGCCCCCAGGCTCATCACGTAGCTTCAATTGGCAACTCATGGTCACTGTCCCATGCAATTCTACTTCATACCCTACTACATTAATTAAAAACAGATCCAGGCATCATAGCGTTTCACCCATAAACAGGTAAGTATGAGTCTCTAAAAGAATAAGAACTCTTTTTATACAAAATAACAACTTCCTTACAATTTACCTTAAAAAGCGCCTAATACTTCCTCACTCTCATCCAGATGCCATTTGTTTTCAGGGAATGTCTACTCGTCCCCTGGCACGTAAGTGCTGATGCTTCTAATCACACCCCGCGTTGAGCGCGTCCCAAATGGTCTGATCACACGCTGCCCGCCACCCCTCAAGCCCCTTGGCCCTTCGGCAGCAACATCTTCCGGAAAGTGGTCCCTCTTAGCACGTAAAGCGAAAACCAGCATCTGTAACCCACGGTGACCTCTGACCACCGGGCCCCACCCCGCGAGCCCACAGGTGCTGGCCAGTTCTCTGTTTCTTACCTGGGCTGGGCCTGGGAAGGGAACTTCTGGACTTGACAATTGTGACAATCAGCCACCCCGTCCCTCTGTCTGTCTGTCACGGAGTATTTCCCTTCCCACCCCCCCCCCGCCCCCCCGAGGGCATCTTTATTTGCAAAGTTAGCCAATAGTCTCTGGTTTCCTGTGAGGTTCACTCCAAGGCCTGCCTGGTTTCTTTAGATACCGCCGCAGGCGAGCTCAGAAGCTCCAGGCTGGAGGCCAGCTGATGGCAGGAGGGTCTGAATTCACAAACCTGGGGGACTGAGTCTGGGGGGACACACAAAGCAGGGGACTGGAGGACGTGACGGTGTGGGGGCTGTGTTATTTGCCCCCATTGTGGCGGGCAGGACAGGAAACAGTGTAGGTCTCGTGAGCCACCAAAAGCCACTGTACCTCAGTTTCCTTGCGTGTGAAAAGAGAGCCCACGGTACTCACCCGGCTGCCCTGGGGTGTGGATGAAACGAAGTAGAGCTTCTCTCTCCAAAGCGAGGCCCCAGGCACCGGGAGCTTACAGACATGTGGCACCTCTGGCCCCGCCACTGAATCAGGCTGCATTTTGATGAAATTCTTAGGAGATTGGCAAGTGCGTGGCTTCTGAGACACATTGGCACAAAAGGCACTTAGTGAGTGCCTGGCACCTGGTAGGGGCTTCTGATTTATTTTCCCCTCGCCTCCCTCCATCAAGGCACTCAGGGCCTCCCTAGGTCCTCCGGTCAAGCCGGAGGCACATGTGTGCCGGGCACAAGCTTCACCCACAAACCGGGGCAGGCTCTGTCCCCACCGTCTCCCACAGCCTGCCCCGGTCCGCCAGACGGGGAACAGCTGGGCCTGACTCTCCGGGCTACTCTCCCGCTGCCTGCCCTGGCTCGAAGCCGGTGCCTGCCGGGACCCACCTGCCTGGCTCACCTACCAGGCAAATTCTACTGCCGATCCCTCCCTCTCCTGGGGCCTGGCTGGGGTCTGGCACCTGTGGGCCACGTTTATTAAAGGATCAGGGGACTCCTCCGAGGCCTGCCTGGCTCCTCACGGCCCATCCTGCAGCCTGTGCCCCTGCACTGCTGTGGCCGTCGGAACTGTGTCTTTCTGCGGGCAGGGCTGTGCTGTGCGCTCCCCACCCGGCCTCCTCAGTCCTGGCCGCCAGGACCCCAGGACCGAGCTATGGGTGGGACGGCGGTGCTGCCAGCTGGGCGACCGACCTGCTGGCATTTGAGGAAGTCTGCGGCCTCGGTTTCCCTTCCTCCTTTCCCTCTGGCCAGGATGCTGTGGCACCCCACCCCCACGCCTGCCCTTCCTCATCCCCACCCCAGAGCCACCTGTCTCAGGGGCGACCCGGCGGGGCCAGCTGCTTCGGCCTCCCTTCTCCTGCCTGTGACTCCCTTCTTGCTTCTCTGAGAGCGCCTATCTGGGATCCTGCCAAGACTCTCTCTCTCTCTCTCTCTCTCTCTCTTGCAGTCACACAGTCTTCCCGGACAACCTCACCCACTGCACCATTATCCTCATCAGCTGTCCCGTCTTCCTGGACAGCCTCTCCCACCGCCCGTCAGCGACCACCTCTGCGATCCGATGCTCTGCGTCTTTGTCCCCAGCCAGGGTCTGCATCGCCTCCCCTGCCCATCCGTGGCCCTCACACCTCTTGCCATTTGCCCCCGTTGACCATTCTCTTCCAAAATGCAAACTGCGCGCCTGACCCCTCTGTGGGTTCTGCTCACTGGGAGTCTCAGCCCCAGGCCAGTAAGCACGGCCCGGGCAAGGTCCTGCCCCTTCCCCTTCCCCTCCGGAGGTCCCACCCTGCTCTAACCACCTCCCCACCAGTGCCTGTGGGGGCTGCGCTCCCCTTCGCCCCTCACCCGGCTGGCGGGCCCGGCTGCCAGCCCACCTCCTAGATGCTAACACAGCGGCTTTCGCTGTCCCACAGGAGCTGGCAGCAGACCGGACCGTGAGTCACGGCCCAGCAAGTGGGATGCTTTTTTGTGCCGGTTCCCTCGCCTCCCCAATCCTACAGGGTGACGCACGTGGTAGGCCCGCACGCACAGCTTGCACACGAAGGAGGTTGCACCAGGGGAGAGGAACCCTGGGCTTGAGGAACGTGCCGTTTTATGGCCAGTGGCGAGCGAGCCTGCCCGGCGGCCCTGAGGGAGACGTGACCTCATCCCTGAGGCCGCAAGCACCACCCTGAGAAATGGGCCAAGGAAAGTGCAGCTGGGGCTTTGCCTTCTCTGTCCACTCCGAGCCACGGGAGAGCCCCAGCCGCCTTCCCGCACGGGCCACGCCTCCACAGACCTCGGCAAAGGCTGGACAGGTTCTCCCTGGGCCCCTGCTCACCCCTCCCCAGGGCTCCCCCACTGTGCTGCCCTATTCCTTGGGCCGGTCTTCACCCCTCCCTCTCACAGACCCTTTGGCATCTCCCCCTCGCCTGAGCTGTTCCTTGCGAAGAGCAGCAGAATGCGACATCACCAAATGTGCCACTTTGATGTGTTGATCATTTTGGGCTCGAGAAAGAGCAGATACGGCGGAGGCTGTCTCTGACCCTCCCGATCTGCCTGAACTCAGAGTCCCCAAAAGGAGCTCGGGTGCCATAGATCCTCTCCCCTGGAGTTTCTACCACCCACCGGGGAGCACTGACACTTGTCACAGGAGAGGAGACTAGAAGTCCCCACCACATCCAGACACACTGGGTCACAAACTGTCACCCCTCCCATCTCTTCTTCCAAAGACCCTTCCGTCTTTCCTCCAAATCACTGACTCTCTCCCGAGAAGAACGCATACCCCTGCCTTCTCCTTATTAAGCGGGTGTTTAAGCCTGAATTCTAAGCTAACGTGAGGAGACACTCATTTTTTCCTGCCTACCCCCCAGGTATATACGATGCGTACATGTCAATAACCTATTTGCGTTTCTTTTGGTAGTCGTTTGTTACAGAGGCCTCAGCCAAGAACTCAGAAGGGTAGAGGGGAAATTATTTTTCCTCCTCCCCAACAGTTTCGGGTGACTCGGACGGGACCTCTGAGACACCTTACAGATGGGACCCTGGGAAGACTGGCAGAATCCAGTGAAGGATAAGAATTAGTTGTCCTGGGGCGCCTGGGTGGCGCAGTCGGTTGAGCGTCCGACTTCAGCTCAGGTCACGATCTCGCGGTCCGTGGGTTCGAGCCCCGCGTCGGGCTCTGGGCTGATGGCTCGGAGCCTGGAGCCTGTTTCCGATTCTGTGTCTCCCTCTCTCTCTGCCCCTCCCCCGTTCATGCTCGGTCTCTCTCTGTCCCAAAAATAAATTAAAAAAAAGCGTTGAAAAAAAATTAAAAAAAAAAAAAAGAATTATTTGTCCTTTTGGGGCACCTGGGTGGCTCAGTCAGTTGAGTGTCCGACTCTTGATTTTGGCTCAGGTCGTGATCTCACAATTTGGTTCTTGAAATCGAGCCCCGCATCGGGCTCTGTACTGACAGGGAAATTCTCTCTGCCCCTCCCCCTCCTCAAAATAAATAAATAAACTAAGGGGAAAAAAAAGAGATTTGTCTTCCCTCCACTCGCTTGCAAGTCCTTATCACCCTCAGTTTCTCTTCCAGTGGAGACGGTAACTGACAACAGTAGCCTGGTTTCTGTTGGGTAGAGGGGTAAGGGTGCTGGGCGGGCTTCCAGGCAAGAGCCATAGTGGAGACGCCGTGAGGCTGGCGGGAACAGCGTGGCAGTGATAGGCACAGACACACAAGACAGGTGACTTGGTCTGAATAAAGCTTTGTGGGGGAGACCCAGCAAAAGGAGGTAAGGGTATGCTTATGCCTTGAATGCTAGTCTAGGATATTCCCACTTTCTGCTACGGGCCGGTGGCGGTGGGGGGGGGGGGTTAGGAGGAGGGGGGGGTTGGGCATAACCACAGCAAACCTTTATGCAGCACAGCAGATGTGAACTCATGTAACCCAGTGACCCCAGAATCAGCTGTAACGCTAACAGGTGAGGACACTGAGGGGAGGAGAGGTTATGTAACTTGCTCAAGGCCATCCAGCTGGTATGTGGCAAAGCCAGGATTTGAATTTAGCATTTAGATTTCCTGGTCTATGCCACGCATTCTCAGTGCGGGTGACGATGTCTCCAGGGGGGTGACGATTCTACGGTGTGGACACACACACAGTACATAAACTGACAGCATATCTATGTTGAAAAAATTTCATGAAAGGAGATTAAGAATACAATGTCGGGGTCCCCGGGGGGCTTAGTCGGTTGAGCATCTGACTCTTGATTTCAGCTCAGATCATGACCCCAGGATCGTGGGATCCAGCCCTGCATCAGGCTCTGCACTGTGTGGGGAGCCTGATGGCGATTCTCTCTTTCTCCCTCTGCCCCTCTCTCCCATTTGCTCTGTCTCTTTCTCTTTCTCTCAAATTAAAAAAAAAAAAAAATTTTTTTTTTTTTTTTAAAAGAGAATAAGATGTTTAAGAAGACCCACGTGGGGAATGATCAAGGTTGAGAAACCATTGTCTCTGCTCTTAATCAGACCACGGAGCTGAGTCTCATGCTTAAAGCCCGGGTTAGGCAACAGGATGAAAATGACATCTTCAGAAAAATAAAGCAGCGGTGGAGTGGAGGGGAGGGGGAGCTGCCGGAGTAGGAGGGAAGGAACAGACGTGGGCCACGTGCTTCTCCGTGCCAGGTACGTGGCCTGTAAGGTCTCCTTTTGATCTTCCCCTTCGCGTTAGGTACTGTTATTTCCATTTTCAGATGACGAAATGAAGAGAGAGGAGCAAGGGGGCCACAGCCAGCAGCTGGAAAAGGGTCGGGGCAGGACTTGAACTTCCTGATTCTGAATGCAGGCAGGGAGAAGGTCACGGAGGGAGTGGACAGCAGAAGAGAGAGGGTGATTTGGCTAATGGAGACGGCACAGAACTGGCGAAAGACTGGGCCTGTTTCGGAACGAGCCAGGAGCCTCGCCACCAACAACTCAACCCCAACACGCCGGAGACCCAGAGGCAGAAGTCCCTCACTCGTTCGTCTTCTCTGAAGAGAAGATCAGACACAGAAAATTGGGAAGTTGGAAAGGAGTCAACCTAGACAACACAAATGCTATTTACTTGTTCTTACTTCTCCCCTCTGCCCTAATGTTTACATTTTAACACCACCGGTTGCAATTTCCTAGCTTATTTCATAATTTCTGCTCAACGGGGATAAAAAGCATTCCTCTTTGGTACGAAAGTAACAGGACCCGGCAAAGATCCCCAGGAGTAGTTTTGGACACAATATTTTTAGGCACCATTAAACTATTTTCTTTGAAATAACGAAACATTCCACTCTCCTCCCCCCAAACTCGGCGTGTGTTCCCAATCACGTACAACTCAGTGGCAAATGAACAAATTAGCTGCAACCTTGAGTTACAGAAATATTTCCATCTTAGCCCTTTGAACTGCATAAGTAATTCAGATGACTTCCTAAAATGTCTTTCTATCGCTCTCTGAGGCTCTGCAGGGTCTGTGTTAGGACAAAATAAAATAATAGTTGTCTTTACGAGCAACATCCTTAAAGGAGTTCTTCTATTGCTGCTGTAGAGAGGATGTAGTGCTCAGTACCCAGGAGCGATAAAATAGAGCTCTTGGGTCCCTCTCGTTGATCAGCTGTTGAAAACAAGCTGTCGGCGGGGCGCCTGGGTGGTTCAGTCGGTTAAGCACCCGACTCTGGATCTGGTCATGATCTCACGGTTTGTGAGTTCGAGCTCCGTGGCCGGCTGTGCACTGACAGTGCGGATTCTCTCTCTGCTGGGGATTCTCTCTCCCTGCCCCTTGCTTGCTTGCTCTCTCTCTCTCTCTCTCAAAAATAAATACATAAATATTTAAAAAAAAAAAACCAAAAAAACAAAGAAAAGAAGCTGTCAGGCCAGCCAGTTGCCCTGTATATGCTCACCTGCAAGGTAACCTCGCGTGTGGCCTCAGTGACTAGACTAGTGGCGGACAGGCTCATATTTCCAAGAAAATCTTCTTTAATTTGAACTCTATCATTGGAAACATAGACAAAGCTTCATAGTGAAGTACAAATGTAGAGAAGCAAACCCAGCGGTGCCTGGTCCTAGCTTGTGCACCTGCATCAGGTCCCCTTGACCCTAAGAAGCTCACGCCAGGGTCTGACAGGGTCATATTGTGCTTTGAAGGCTGTAGCAGGTCCCTCTTTCATATACGATTGGACCAGGTTACCTCCTGATGAACGTCCTCCATTGGATGCACCTGAACCAAGAATTGGGGCCCCTCGGGTACACTTGTGAATCCTTCAGGACCAAGAATGTCATCTGAAGTGACTGACGCTTGTCTCAAAAGTACACCATAAGGTACAAAGTTAGCAAAGGCTGGGAAAGAAACATTTGACCGTCTACTTTCTCAGCACGCAGAGTATCTGAGATGAGCGGCTGTTGGCCTACCCTTCACTGCAAACTTGGACCGTGTGAACTTGTAGCTGTGGCTGCAGGTGAACACGGGCAAAGCAGACTGGAGAGTTTCTGCACGACGAACCTCTTATTACAGTGAGAAGCTTTCTTCGTAGGTACTTTTACAGACTTTGCCCCTCTTATGGCAAAAAAAAAAAACCCCAAAACGAAACAGAACACAATAGATCGATCTGTATTTTATTCAGAGCCAGCTTCTAATCTCAGTTCTAAACCAGAATATCAATATTTATTTCTGCTTGGGCCAGCCACCCCAACAATCAATTCTGAGCAAATTCCAGTTACATCTCTAGCCACGCTTGCAGGTAACGAAGGTTTGGGTAGAGGACATTTGTCTGACTGTTTACTATCCTGTAGACGTGTTGATAGGTCCTCAAGCGACAGTTGGCAAGAAGGGCATGCTTGGTGTCCAGGGAGTAGTGCTGAGTCATTTTACGGAGTTGGTACGCTTCTTGGAGATGGAACCTGCAGGAACACCTCGGTTTAAAAAGAGCCACGCGCTGACGCCAGGCTTCCTCCAGAGGCTCCAGCATTCTGCTTAGCGAATAGACCACAGGCTGCTTCAGTACCATGAGCACGTGCACCTCCGACAAATTTGGAGTATCCTCAAATCTGAATTGGACACAAGGAGGCATCCCTTTCGAACATCTTGAATGGCTTAAATGGAAAATTGACTTAACATTTCTTCTGTGGGGCGCCTGGGTGGCTCAGTCCGTGAAGCACCCGGCCCTTGATCCGGTCATGATCTCACGGTCTGTGAGTTCGAGCCGCGTGTCGGGCTCCGTGCTGGCAGCTCAGAGCCTGGAGCCTGCTTGGGATTCTGTGTCTCCCTCTCGCTCTGTCCCTCCCTTGCTGGCACTCCTTCTCTCTCTCCCTCTCAAAAATAAACAAACATTTAAAAAAAAAAAAAAGATGAATTCATCCACAGCATAGTGACAGCAGTTAACAATACTGTATCCTGTACTTGAAAGTCGCTAATGTTTCATCATCACAACAACAAAATGGTAATTATGTGAGACATGTGTATCCAATCATCACATCGTACACTGGAGATTAATATCGTCTTGCACGTCAATTATATCTCAATAAAGCTGGAAAACACACTGAAATGTCTTTAAAAAGAAAACGCGTCTGCCGTTCTCCAGGAGTCTCATTTGGATTGAAAGTTCTTCTTTTTTTAAAGTGTTTTTTTTTTTAATTTTTAAAAATACTTATTTTTGAGAGAGAGGGGAAGAGACAGAGCGCGAGTGGGGGAGGGGCAGAGAGCGAGGGAGACACAGACTCCGGGCTCTGAGCTCCAAACCGTCAGCACAGAGCCTGACGCGGGACTCGAACTCACGAGCTGTGCGATCGTGACCCGAGCTGCAGTCGGATGCTTAACCGGCTGAGCCACCCAGGCGCCCCGGGGATTGAAATTTTTTCTAAATCCCAGTAGATGGAGGCAGAGGTCCTAAAGGCTCATTGCAAACTAAAGCCAAAGCGCCCCTTTATTCCGAACCAAAGTAATCATTTGCACGTTCACTATTAAGCAGTTGCTGGTAACCGGGGCTCTTCTGCGTTATACGCTTTTGTCCGTTAGGCCGTTAGGCCGGGCAACATCTCCGATTCTGGTCACGCGTCCGCTCATCAGGTGTTTATCGATGCCCTGCCCTGTGCTCGGGGCTGCTTGCTTGCGACACAAAGAGGAACAGGGCAGCTTTTCTGCCGGAGCCCCTCCACGGTCTCGGGCTTGCACTCCTTGTGGTTGCAAAAAGAGACAGCTCGGGGAGCGTGAGGTAACAGGCAGGTATCAGAAGGAGACGGGAGCGATCTGCCTTGCCTCTGTCCACCCAGCCCTGTCTTTTCCCCCCCGCTGGTGTCTCCGCCTCCCTGCAGCACTCCCCAGGGTCAGCAGCATCAGGCCGTCAGTGGACGTGGCCCGGCCGCTCAGACGACTTTTGTCTGCGGGACTCTTCCAGAGCTCATGGCTTTGCTGCACAGAACGCCTGTGGCGGCCGCGTCTCCCAGGAAGCAAGGAGTGAGTGGTAGGTGCCGGGGACATTGGCAAGCCTTTGGAGTACAGTTTTGTGAGCAACCTGCAGACCTGCCGTTATTGGGAGTCACGTTGTGCCGGTTCCAATCGCGAGCCCGCCGCTCTCAAGCCGTGCGGCCTCGGTCAAGTTACTTCTCCGAGCCGGGCTTGCCCGACTCTGAAAATCAAGATAATAAACCCCGCGTGGCAGGGTGGTAGGAGAATTAGCAACAGAGCACGTCAAGTACCTTGCGTGGGGCCTGGAAATGATGAGTGACTATTCAAAGCAAGAGGGCCCCAAACAAGGTCATGAGGAATATGAATCCCCACGCTGGGGCCAATGGAGGAAGGAGCCCTCTCTTCCTAAGGGGTCTGGGTGGATGCGTTCACCCGGGGAGGACATGCCGGGAGAAGGACCAAGCCGTATAGACGGTCAAGAGGGTTAAAGGCCTCACGCGTGGGGAGTCGTTTCAACGTGGCCCCCTTCTCCCGGAGTCTCCGGGACTTTGTCGGTGTGCAGCTGTCTGTCCCCTTAGAAGTCCTGTCAATCCCATGCTGTTCCTTTGGCAAGGATTTCTGAGGGACAGTGACGTCTCTGCTTCAGACTCTCAGGCAGTCTTCTCCTGGTCCTCCCCCAAATGACCTTTGTACTGTGCTTAGAGAAAAATTACAATCCAAGTGTCATGGACTGAGTGCTTGTGTGCCCCGCCCCCTCCAATCCATGAAAAAGCCCCAACTTGTAAAGTGAGTGTGTTTGGAGATATAATCTTTAAGGAGGTAATTGAGGTTAAATTAAGTCACAGGAGTGGGGCCCAGATCCAATAGGACTGGCATCCATACAAGAAGAGGAAGAGATACCCGAGACATGCACACGCACAGAGGAAAGGCCACACAAGGACACAGCAAGATGGCGGCCGTCTACAACCTGAAGACAGAGGCCTCAGGAGAAACCAGCCGCGCCGACACCTTGATCTTGGGCTTCTGGCCTGCAGAACCGCAAGAAATAAATGCTGTTGTTCAAGCCACTTGGTCTATGGTATTTTGTTATGGCAGCACTAGCAACCAAATACCTCAGGGTTGGTGTCAATGAGTCAGAAGGGGATTCTTTCTCCAAGTTTACAGACTGAAGATCATTAGAAACAGCCGTGGTCAAAACTAGGTTCGTGTGGCTCGCCATGGCAAGGGAGGGCACAGGCCAGAGGAACCGGGCAGCACCTCTGTGTGGGGGACTGGGAAGGACATACAGGATCCAAGCTCGTGTGGAGGAGTGTCAGGAGGGGTACGGGAGACACGTCAGTTCTGGACAGATGCCCTGAGGAAGCAGAATCATTCAGTAGCTGGGTATCTCAGTAAATTGTACCTGGGAGATGGCGGGGGGCAAGGGGCGGGGGGAGTGGATTGGAGTTGGGTAGAGTCTCCACTGGTAAAGAAGTAGCAATTACTGACGTTGGTCAGGGACGAGGGGGTTTTAGTAATTTTGCGGTTACGGCGTGAACTTGTCCGAGCATCTGTGACCTTCAGGCGGGGCCTTCATGGTGCGGCTGCTGACAGCAGAGTTTTCGCTCTCTTTCCTTCTACGAGGGAATCCCACACAGCACATACAGCCCACGGATGGGAACAGTGAACAGGCCCCCCCAAGACGTGCACGTTCGCTAAGACCACGGTTCGCAAAGCAGGCCCACAGGCACCGGCCCCCTTTCAGGCGAGGAGGCGAGGAGAGTAACTCGGGGCCGCTTGGCTGGTAGGTCGGTGGGTGGGCAGGGAGTCCACCCCGGTCAGAAATTTACCTGCAAGCAGTGTCCGGCTGTTTCTCTTCGGGTTACGGAACTCAGAGCAGATGCCTTCCAGGCACGCTCAGGGGGGGCAACCACGGCTCCTTCCTCCAGGTCCTGGGAGAGCAGCCAGGCCTGGCACAACGGGGAATGGCAGGTGGAAGCGTTTTCTGAACGGAAGGCTCGGGGCTCCCCCTAGTGGCTTTCACCTGAACCGCCGGCCAAGGCCTGGGCTGAGACCACTGAGGGCGGCAAGGTCCCCCCCACCACGGCCACAGGGGCTCCCGGCCTCAGTCAGGCCCTCTGCCAGGCACGCCACAGTCAGGGGCTCATTGGAGCCTCAGCCTGTGGACCTGCGAGCTGGGTGTTCTTAGCCCATCACAGAAATGAGAAAACAGAACTGAAGTCAGAGTTTGCTTAGGAAACGGGTGCTGAAGCTCGGGCTTCCGGCCTCGTCCAGGGGCCAGAGCTACCGGGATCGCACAGACTCCCCGTCCCAACTGTGAACTTTAATGGCTTTTTAGAGTCAGACCCTGGACGAGGCAGTGGAACCGAGGAGCTGCTTCCAGGCTTTTGAAAGGGCGTCCCAGGTTTACAATGTGTTTTCACATTTGTCATTTCCTGTAGGCCTCACAGATAATAACAGGTAAAGCGTAATAATCACTATTTACCAACGTCTGGTAAAAGATGGGCAGGGCCTGGGACCTATCTTCTCTGACACCCTGGATACTGTTCTTTCTACCCCCTCACGCTCGCTGCCTCTGCTGTCCCGTCCTAATGGCTGTAGGGAACAATGCACGTGAAAGCTCAGAGAGAAAACCAACAAAAACCAAAACAGTGATAGCCAGTTCTTGGGGGAGAAAAAACAAGTTGGAAAGATTAATGAGGGCAGACTCGGGGCCCCTGGAGAGGGGTGCCTGCCAGAGGGGGCTGAGTTCCGGGCAGCTCTCCGGGCCTGGCTGTGGGTCCCGAGGGGAGGAAATTCCCTATAATTCCACACCAGTTGCTATACGTGCTGGCTGCCTCCCCGAGTCTGGTTCGGGAGCACCTCCAGCAGGGGACCAAGGCCGGTGCTGACGGACCAGGGTCTCCCGGAAGTCATGGTTTTAGTCTTACCACGTCAGAGCAGCACTGTCCAATATACTGGTCACTGGCCACGTGAGAGCCACCAAGTACTTGAAATTTGGCTAGTCTCAGTGTGAAATCAATGTAAAATATTTACCAGATTTTTTTGAAGACTAAGTATGAAGAAGAACGTAATGATAGGTAATACGCAATATATACAGTATAATACAATGTATAATATAATATATGTATAATGTATAATATAATAGAACATGTTATATTTTATATAATACAATGTAACATAATACGTAGAATGTATTACATTTAATACGTAGGTAATCATTTTATGTTAGCTACATGCTAAAATGATACTATTTTGGAGGCATTTGGCTTAAAAAATATTTATAAAAATTAATTTTAGCTGTTTCTCTTTGCTTTTAAACTTGCTACCCAGAAAATTTTAAATTCTCTACATCGCTTGCCTTACACTACTGTTGGATAACACTGACCTAGAGCTTTTGGTCCTGGTGAATTTGCTTATATGTGAAAGGGTGAGGTAGAATGAAGTCATTTGTGTCCAAGGGTTTTGAAGAGTTTTTTTTTTTAATGCTTATTTATTTTGGGGAGACAGAGAGACAGAGTGGGGGAGGGGCAGAGAGAGAGAGGGAGACACAGAATCTGATGCAGGTTCCAGGCCCTGAGCTGTCAGCACAGAGCCTGACACAGGGCTTGAAGCCACGAAGCACAAGAACATGACCTGGGCCTAAGTCCGACACTCAACCGACTGAGCCATCCAGGCGCCCCTGTGTCCAAGGGTTTTAAAATGGAACCAGAAGCAAGGAAGAAGTCAAATTTTCACTCTTCACAAATGACATGATGCTCTATGTGTAAAACCCAAAAGACTCCACCAAAAAGCCTCTAGAATTGGGGTGCCTGGGTGGCTTAGTTGGTTAAGTGTCCCACTTCAGCTCAGGTCATGATCTTGCGGTTCACAAGTTTGAGCCTCCCCCTCCCCACCCCCATCGCCCCCCCCCTCCCCCATCAGGCTCTCTGTTGTCAGTGCAGAGCCTGGTTCAGATCCTCTGTCCCTTATTTGTGCTCTTTTTCTCTCTCAAAAATAAATAAAAATTAAAAAAAAATCGCTAGAACTGATACATGAATTCTGCAAAGTTGCAGGATATAAAATCAATGTACAGAAATCAGTTGCATATGTATACACCAATAATGAAGCAGCAGAAAGAGAAATCAGGGAATCGATCCCATTGACCATTGCACCCAAAAACCACAAAATACCTACGAATAAACCTAACCAAAGAGGTAAAAGATCTGTATGCTGAAAACTATAGAAAGCTTATGAAGGAAATTGAAGAAGATATAAAGAAATGGAAAAACATTCCATGCTCATGGACTGGAAGAATAAATATTGTTAAAATGTCAATATTACTCTTTACTTCTAAAGTTATTACCCACAAAATTTAAATTCTGCACATGACTTGCATTACATTACTATCGGATATCACTGACCTAGAGCTTTTGGTCCCGGTGAAAGCAATGTACACATTCAAGGCAATCCCTATCAAAACAACACCAGCATTCTTCACAGAGCTAGAACAAATACTCCTAAAATGTGTATGGAACCACAAAAGACCCCGAATAGCCAGAGTAACGTTGAAAAAGGAAACCAAAGCTGGAGGCATCACAATCCCAGACTTCAAGCTGTATTACAAAGCTGCAATCATCAAGACAGTATGGTACTGGCACAAAAACAGACATTCAGATTAATGGAACAGAGTAGAGAACCCGGAAATGGACCCACATCTATACGGCCAACTACTCTTCAACAAAACAGGAAAGAGTATCCAATGGAATAAAGACCATCTCTTTACCAAACGGTGCTGGGAAAACTGGACAGCAACATGCCGAAGAATGAATCTGGACCCCTTTCTTACACCATACACAAAAATAAACTCAAAATGGATGAAAGACCTAAACATAAGACAGGAAACCATCAAAATCCTAGAGAAGAAAACCTCAGCAGCAGCAACTTCTTACTCGACACGTCTCAGGAGGCAAGGGATCCATACAGCAAAGGAAACAATTAATAAAACTAAAAGGCAAACAACAGAACGGGAGGAGATATTTGCAAATGATATATAAGATGAAGGAATTAGTATCCAAAATCTTTTTTAAACATAATTTTTTGAATGTTTATTTATTTTTGAGAGAGAGACAGAAATAGAGAATGAGTAGGGGAGAGGCAGAGAGAGACACACACACATAGAATCTGAAGCAGGCTCCAGGTTCTGAGCTGTCAACACAGAGCCCGGTGAGGGGCTCAAACTCATGAACAGTGAGCCAAAGTCAGAGGCATAACCGACCAAGCCACCCAGGCACCCCAGGATCCAAAATCTGTGAAGAACTTATCAAACTCAACTCAACACGCCCCCAAAAATAACTCAGTAAAGAAATGGGCAAAAGACATAAACACTTTTTCAAAGAAGACATCCAGCCAGATGGCCAACAGACACATGAAAAGATGCTCAACGTCGCTCCTCATCAGGGAAATACAAATCAAAACCACACTCAGATACCACCTCACTCCGGTCAGAGTGGCTAAAAGGAACAAATCAGGAGACTATAGATGCTGGAGGGGCTGTGGAGAAACGGGAACCCTCTTGCACTGCTGGTGGGAATGCAAATTGGTGCAGCCGCTCTGGAAAGCAGTGTGGAGGTTCCTCGGAAAAAAAAAAAAAAGATTAAAATTAGAACTACCCTACAACCCAGCAATTGCCCTATAGGTGTTTATCCAAAGGATACAAAAATGCTGATTATAAGGGACACGTGCACCCCCATGTTGATAGCAGCACTATCGACAATGGCCAAAGTATGGAAAGAGCCCAAATGTCCATCGACTGATGAATGGATACAGAAGATGTGATGTAGATATAGATATAATGGAAAATTACTCTGCGATCAATAAGTTTGAAATCTTGCCATCTACGACAACGTGGATGTATTATAATAATACTTAGCATAATAATTAGAATGTATTATGCTAAGCGAGGCAAGTCAGTGAGAGAAAGATAAAATTGTATGATTTCACTCCTATGTGGAATTTAGGAAAACAACACAGATGAACGTAGGGGAAGGGAAGGAAAAATAAGATAAAAACAGAGAGGGAGGCAAACCATAAGAGAGACTTAAATGCAGGATCTAAATAAAATTTGAAAACATAAATAAATACAATAGATGGCCAGGAGGCCAGGAGGCCATCAAGGAGATGGGCCATGTGCGCATCCTGATCAGGTGGAAGCTTGAACTTTTGAACTGCTCGAAACCACAAATACCACAAATACTCTCTGAGCCCCTGCAGCTTGTTACAATGTGGGCTTTTGCTTGCTGAGTGCTGACCCGGCCACCAGCCCCAATCACAATCCTTTGTAAACAAACATATACAAGCAATTCCCTTTTGCTCCCCAAACCCGGGATAGTTGCTCCCCAAGGGGGACACAATTTGGTTGCTGCCTAAACCTCTGCACCCGGAATTGTGATTCTTTGATCCCAGATCAATGCTTTTGCTTAATTATTGCCTCCTGACAAATGTAGGCTGATCCTTATTAAAAGCGAACTTCAACCAAGTAAATCCGAAGCTCCAATTGGCTTTATTAAGTGATTCGTGAATGGGGCCTGTCTGGGAAATAGAGAGATGCTCTGAGGAGTTGTACAAAGTGGAAGGTTTTTATAGGAAGGAGGGTGGGGCAAGGTGTTATTAGGAAAAGGAAAGAAGGGACTGTCCCAGGCAAGGCCACCTTCACTTAGGGAGAAGGGCAGAGGGTCTTACCATGCAGATTATGTTCTCTTCCTTTAAGGGATGGAGAGTCCGTGTGACCGATGACCTCACTGGTGCTGACCAGAAAATTCCTGACTGACCGGTTCAGCCTGCATGTCTCAGGGAGGTTGAAACTGTAATTCGGTTAGGTACTAAGACCCAGTCCGGTAACTTGCCTAGCCCCCGTAACTCCATCTTGGGGCCTGCGGTTTTCTTTTTAACGCACTTAAGACACATCGGAAGCCCCGGAACCATCCCCCAACACAGGCTTGCTTGCTTCACTCTCTGCTGAAGTATTTGGGGGTGGCCAGTGGGAGTGGAGGCAGAAGAGTGGCGACCTGGTCTCTGGCAGATGGGCAAACTGAAAAGTTCCTGGAGCAGGGAACAGTATGCAAATCACTTCTTGCTTTGGCACTACCCCTGGGCTTCAACTCCACTTACCCTATACTCCAGCCCCTAGAACTCATTTCAGACTCTAAGCTTTCCCCAGCCTAGGCCCCTTCCCTCTGGAGTATTTTCCCTCCCCTCCCTCCCCTCCCCTCGCCCTCCTTCCCCACCTCTCTCTCTCTCCAGATGGCAAGTTGGTTCCGGACAGAGAACCCTGGGTCCCTCCAAGCTGTATTAGGTCTCCCACCCCGTCGATTCTCTCAGTCCATCATTTCCCCTCGACAGAGTGACACTGCATCACTCCCCTCTTGTGTCTGGGGTGTGCCTAACGTCTGCCCACTAAACGGGAGCGTCATGCGGGTGGGGACTGTGTCTGTCCACCGCCGTAGGCTGGTACCAGCACGGTCAACTCCGGGCAAGGATTTGTCCTTGGCTCCAGGCGCAATTAGGGGGCAAGTGGTTCTTTGGCTGGCACCCACTCTGTGCTAGGCACTGGGTCACCTTGTCGTCACTTTCCATGGCAACCCCCAGAAGGAGCTACGGTCACACTTAAGCTGGGGAGGGAAAGCCGCCTGCCTGCCCAAGGTCACCCGTGGTGTGAGTGCGTGAGCAGGACTAGAAGCCAGGTCTGGTCAGTTCCCACACGGGTGCCTTCCACCCCACCGAGGGGGGGGGTCCCTGCTTTCAGTTTCCATCTCGGAGGGACTGCGGTCATCCGGTCAAGCTGGGCCCTACTCTGTTCTGTGGGAGATCCCGTGCTTCCCAAGGTGGGCAGTGTCCAAGCCCTGAAATCTCAGAGGGCTCGTGCTTGTCTTGGTGACCCACACAGAGCCAAGGGGAGGAGACTACAAGGTCCAGATGGCCCGTGGGTGCCCACAAAAGGGAGCAGAATTTGCCAACCCCAAATATGGATTATGTTAG
Source organism: Prionailurus bengalensis (assembly GCF_016509475.1). NCBI lineage: Eukaryota > Metazoa > Chordata > Mammalia > Carnivora > Felidae > Prionailurus > Prionailurus bengalensis. The sequence continues at coordinate 152,611,404 of NC_057350.1, read as the reverse complement.
GCTGATTATTTTTAAGAACCTGCAAACACTGGAGAAGCTCTAAAACCAGATAGAAGTTTCCCTTTTGTGAGAGACATTGACATAGAAGTTACCCTTTTGTGAGACATTGACCTTTATACGGGAAATCTCAATTTGAAAGCGCATCTCCCTGGGGCGCCTGGGTGGCTCAGTTGATTACAGCTCAGGTCTTGATTCAAGCCACTGTCAGTGCGAGCCCGCTGGGGATTCTCTCCCTCACTCTCTCTGCCCCTCTCCTGTTCAATCTCTCTCTCTCTCTGTCTCTCTCTGTCTCAAAATAAGTAAATACACATTAATAAAAAAGAAAGAAACAAAGAAAGGGCATCTCCCTCACTGTACCATGAAGAGGAGGGTGACTTTAAATCTCTGGAACTCTTGTCAATGGAGAAGCAAGGACTGAAATCTACATAACAACCTTACCCATGTTCACTGTGCTTTTCCCAGTAACTTCCCAAGACTGGCCTCCCCGGCCCCCAACATCTTCCTTTGTCCTTAGCTAAGAATGGCGTTTAAGGTGATGGTTTCTACCATTCTGGGGAGTTACTAGTTTTTTCTGCGCACAGGAGGTATACATGTTACTAAACTTTTGTTTGTTTCTCTCCTGTTAATCTGTGTCCTATCAATTTAGTCACTAGACCAGCCAAAGAGCATAGAAGCGAAGAGGCGACAAATTTTCTTCCTCTACAGAGGCAATGATTTGACGGTGATGTGATTTGAAGTTTCGGTCCCAGAATGAATGGTCGAGAAAGAATTCTTGAGATGTTTTTGGTACAGAAGGGTGTTTTTAGTACAGCCCCAGGGGCAGAAAGAGCCACACAGACATTATGAGGAGTGACTGATTGTATACGTTTAAGTTTGTGGAGGGCGGGGAGGTACAGACAATGTCAGTTTCTAAGGAATTTCTGTATGCAGACAGCGGGGTCTACAGAACCTTGGAGGTCTGGCTGTTGTCCAGATAAGGTTGTTTTTAGTCTCTAGTAAAACATCAACATTAAGGCAGCCATGAGTTTCTTGAAAGACATCAGCTCTGCGTGTCTCAAGTATTTATCAGTGGGCTGCAGGTTGTTAGGAGATTTAATGGAAGCTGCAGTGCTCTTGCCTTTGTTCTCATCAGTGGGGTTCAGGGCCGGCCGCCAGAGAATGGCACTTTGGTGTATTGATTCTTTTGAATCAAAGTTCCTTGAGAAATAGCTGATGCAAGAAGGACACTCTTTGTCCCCCCCCCCCCCCCCCCCCCCCCCCCCCGCCGGAAAGCAGGAAGTGCATTTCCCATATGAAAGGCACCACGAGGTAGAAAGACATTCTTATGACCAGAGTCCGGGAATTCAGGGCCAAGAAGGCTATGTAAACACCTTGCTTAGTTTCTTCACTGATTAGCACCCAAAACTGTTTCTTTGCCTTGTCAGTTCTTCATAAATGTATTGTTTCTTCGTCTAAAGGGTATGCCTGCTTTGGTGTCTCCTTTGAGTCTCATATTCTGAGGGGCCCCCCTATATTCTTAATGACATGTTTTGGCTCCTATCAATCTGTCCTACGTCAATTTAATTATTAGGCCGGCCGAAGAACCAAGGGGAGTAGGGGGAAATGTTCTCCCCGACAGAGAACAGGGGCAAGGGGGCACGGAACCTCAAGCAGTGGTGCTCAGAAGAGCCAGCAAGCTGGGCAAGGCCAGGCAGACTCCATAAGGCAGGTGTCGTCCCTTCCGTCCAGGCTGAAGACACTGTGGGGGGGCCCCACATAGCATTCTGAGGTGCCCACTATCCCCTTTCCCTCTCCCAGGCGGATTGAACCGGCAAGAGAGTTCTCAGGTACATAGACAGACGGAGCTGAGCTCCCAGACTCAGGAGGGAGTAGCCTAGTCAGAAGGACTGCTGTGAGAGAGGGCTGAGGCTGCGCTCCGAGGGGGGTAGTGCGGCAAGGCAGCCAGACAAGGGGGCCAAGGGTTGAGCCCGTCCCGTGTGGAGCTTTCACTGGAGGTCCGGGCGGAAAAACTTCTTGAACCATCTTGAGACTTCCTTTAATTGGGCTCTGCATGGAAGGTCCCCATTCCAAAGGCAGGCTTTGCCTCCAAAGGCTTGGGCTGCACTATGGGTGGCCAGGCCACAGAGAAATGCCCACTGGTGACATCTGGAGGTCATCTTGAGCTGGTGACATCTTGAGCTGGAGGAACAGTCAGGAAGATCTTCAGGAATCCTCCCCCACCCCCCAAACCCCAGTAGTACCTGCTCTTTTCCTGACCCTCCATTTGTTGAGGATAACTGATTCTCAAGTATAGGTATTGGAGGGCACACAGGCTGACGCTGGGTCTCGTTGGGTGACCTCATGTGGAGTTTCACGATGAGCAAACGACTCAGTATGCCTTCTCTCCGCCGTGAATAAGCCATACCTAGATTGACTGGTAGTGGTTGCTGACAGCTATTTAAAACATGTGTTTCAGTCTTTCTTTCCACCCTCGCTACGGTTGTGTGTGAGAAGAAGGTGCTGGCTGTCTGGATGCTGAGCCCACACGCTGTGCCTCAGTTTCCGACGCTGCACGATGAGGAGGAGCGACCGTGTCCTCCCCTAAGACCTTCCCAGCTCTGTACTAGTGTCCTTGCCATTCTTTGCCAGTTCTAACAGAGCGATTAAATTCTCTTGGAGATACACTACCTGGAACCCTGAGCTGGGACTGGGGTGGGGGTGGCAGAGATTTGAATCCCAGAGGTTTAGGCTGGAAACTTCCCAGAGACGCACCTACGTCATATTCTGGGAGGGACGTGAGGGAAAAACAAAGAGGGAGAGAGAAAAATTGAAGGAGAAAAGAAGCGGTTTCTAGGCATGATAGGCAGCAAGAATGGCTAGAGGCGAGCTCTTGGTACAGAACACCTAAGACGCTGGATAATTATTTGAAAGCATCTTTTGAAATAGGTGGCTTTGGCAGAAAGGCAAGAGAAATCCTCTGAGCTCAGAAGGCAAATCTGGAGAGGTGAGGGAAGCTGGAGCCCACGCGGCTTTCGAACTGTCGGCAGCAGGGACGAAGAGCAAGCAATTCCATCTCAGCTCTTTGTCTCCTCTTGGGTCAACGCGTCCTCCGTGGGGCATTCACTTCCTTGCACTCCCAGCTTGTGTCACCTGGGCTCTCTGGGGAGCTGCTGGGAAAGCCCGAGTCTCCACGGGTGCAAGCAGGTCACACTTAGACCCAGAGCTGCTGTGTCTCCTGGTGCTGTGGGCCTGATGCCCTGAAGCCTTCCTGTCGTCCCTGGGGAGGCCGACGCGGGCAGTATTAGGGGCAGAGGTTGGGCTGGAGGCCTGCGGGTCGCAGTGGTGGTGAGTGCATGAACCGGCACCGGGCACTCTGGCTGGGAAGGAGGGAAGCGATGGGCGCCTGTGTGTAATGAGGGTCTCAGAGGTGACAGTCTGGCTGACAGAGTCGAAGACGGTCCCCGTGAGCCCCTCGCTGTGATCCCCTGCCCTCGAGTGTGAGCAGAGCCTGGGAGATGCTTCTCACCAGCGGTAAGTGGATGTGGCAAAGGTGATGGAATGTCGTCTCCGTGAATGATGCCACTTTAGATTGTCACATCTGCCAGCCGACTCTGGGTAGGCTCCCCACAGGGTCTGATCAGGGATGGCAGCTGGGGCATCTTGGAAACTCAGCAGATCCTGTGCTTGCGAGGCGTCCTCAGACAGGAGGAGGTGACAACTGCCTCTGTTTCAAGTAGTGAGAAGCTGCTGTTGCCCGCGGGAAGACGAGGCAAGAAACGGGCCAGACGTCCGGTGGCATCTCTAATGTTTGGGGCCACGAAACACAGGCCAGGCTGAAAAGGATCTCAAAGAGGGTCTGAAGAGAGCCATGAGATTTCCGAGGTCGGGCGCGCACGCGAACTTTTGCTCCCTGGTATGAAAAACTCATCGCGGAGCTGGCGTCTCAACAGATGGGATCACGCTTCCACCCAGAGGCAACCCCTGACGCCATTTTGGCAGAGCGCCCCTGTTGGGGGAAGGGTAGTTTAAACAAGCAAAATCTTCTCCTGACCCCAAGAATCTCTCTGCAAAGGTAGGGAAGAATGGAAAGAATGGAAGCAGTTATTGAATAACTTCCAAGAATGGAAGCTTCCAATGGAAGCAGTTATTGAATAAGCACGACACCAGGATGTGTTGTGCCTCAGTGCATTCAAGAGATCACAAAGGCAGTGATCTCGCCCCCTTTACAGAGCCCGGCAGATACAACCCATTACACAGATGTTCTCGAGGTAAACAGTAACGAGTCCTCCAGTAAGAGGCACCTTTTGTCACACGTAGTTCATTCTAACTTCATCAAACTAACTGGGGACACCCCTTGTGTTGGCTTTATCCAGAGGAAAACTCATTTTATTTTATTTATTTATTTAAAAACAATTTTTTTAAGTTTATTTATTTTGAGAGAGAGAGAGAGAGAGAGCACGAGATGGGGAGGGGCAGAGAGAGGGGGGAGGAGGATCTGAAGCAGGCTCTGCGTTATCAGCGCAGAGCCCGTTGCGGGGCTCGATCTCATGAACCTCGAGATCGCGACCTGAGCAGAAAACAAGAGTCGGACACTCAACCGACTGAGCTACCCGGGCGCCCCCCGAACTGCTCATTTTAAATTGGAACAAGGGGCCCAACAGCGATAGGTTCTCAGCCTCCCAAAGTTAGGAGCTATCTCCCTTGATGACGTGAGCATTTCCGAAAGATGGCTCTCAGGTCCTGGAGGAAATGGGTCCTCAGTTGTGAGACCGGTCATTACGAAGATTTACATATATTTGAAAAAGACAAATTCTGAAACAAAAGGCAGAGAGGAGTCTCTTCCCTTATTTGCAATTGAGAATTTCCTCATAAATGCCATTTCAGCGCATAGCAGTTCATCATACAGAACCTCTAACTGTATTTAACTGCTTCCTTAATTTGGAATTTGGGCTACTTCAATGTTTTTCCATTGTAAATTGTATTGCAAAAATAGTCTTGAACATACATTTTTTACAACATGTTCCGACATCTCCTGGAGATTAGACATGGAATTAATAAATCAAAGTACATATGTGTTTCCAAAATCTTTGACACCACCAGACAATCTGTTTTCAGAAAGGTCGCAACAGATTTGTTCCCACTGGAAGATCTAGGGCATCGACAGGGGACCTTCAACAGGGGAGATTCAACTTCTGATTAATAAGGGGTTCCAGAAAGGAAAAGGGAAAACAGAGGGAAGAAAATCATCAAAGATATTGGCTTGAAAAATATGAAATTGCCATTTTTATAGGCTCAACAAAGGTTAGACATAAGCAATTTCATATGATTCAACCTACTACATTACAGAAAAGGTTTCTCAGAACCGAAAGCCTTGACTCTCAAGACTGAAAATGCCAAATGAATACAAGAGTAAAGGGGCATCTGGGTGACTCAGTTGGTTGGGCGACCGACTCTTGGTTTCAGCTTAGGTCATGATCCCAAGGTTGTGAGACTGAGTCCCAAGTTGGGCTCCAAGCTGGGTGTGAAGCCTGATTGACATTCCCTCTCCCTCTCCCTCTGCCCTTCCTGCCTTTCTCCCTCTCTCTCAAAATAAATAAATAAATAGACTTAAAAAAGAGTATGAATAAAAAAAAAAAAAGAATCACACATCACGAAATTTCAAACCTTTAAAGATAAAGGAAAAATCCCGGAGAAGGGGGACAGAGAGGTGGAGAGAGAGAGAGAGGAAGAAAGGTGGCAAGGGAAGGAGAGGTCATTTCAAAAAGGACGAAGGATCCTAATGCCTTCAGACTTCTCAACAGCAGAAGTAAATGCTTGAAGACACTGGAGCCATGTCTTTAAATTCTAAAAGAAAATGAGGTTCAGCTCAGACTTCTTTACCCAGCAAATGATCAAGCAAGTGTAGGAGTAGAGTGAAGACTTTTCCGACACGCAAGAACTAAAAGACCTCCCCTCCCAAGCATCCTTTCGTAGAAAGTTACTGCAGGGTATGCTTTAGCAAAACAGAAGAAACTAAGAAACTATGACGTGGGGTCCAAGAAATAAGAGTTCCTTTCAGGAGGGTAGAAAAGGGAACTCCAAGGATAATAACTTTTGCCTAAAGAGCAGATTGGGGCAGGAAGAATGAGGGTGCAGCAGGGCTGGGGTAAGGCTGGGACTCAGTCTCACAACCTTGGGATCAAGGTCTGGGGTAAGATAAAATGGGAGAAGAAACCAATGGCACAGTGGGGATTCGGGAAAGTCCCTGAGAAGATCCATAGGGACATTTGGAAAAATGCAACTATAGGCACATTGAAGAGTAAGCAAATTCAGCATATAAAGGAAAACACCCAAGAAAGAGAAAAGATAGTTCAAGGAAAGAAACATACAACACTTCTTATGTTACAATTGTTTTGAGAGGAATGGGGGAGGGATAAAAGAACTAAATCCCCAACCATCTCAACAGGAAGTCAATCACAAAAAAAATTCGCGAGTTGATAAATAGCAGAATAAGCATACTATTTAGAATTTTGGATGATAAGGGCGCCTGGATGGCGCAGTCGGTTAAGCGTCTGACTTCAGCCAGGTCACGATCTCGTGGTCCGGGAGTTCGAGCCCCGCGTCAGGCTCTGGGCTGATGGCTCAGAGCCTGGAGCCTGTTTCCGATTCTGTGTCTCCCTCTCTCTCTGCCTCTCCCCCGTTCATGCTCTGTCTCTCTCTGTCCCAAAAATAAATAAACGTTGAAAAAAAAATTTATAGAATTTTGGATGATAAATGCCAGAGGGGAAAAGCAACTAAAAGTATTTCCGGTGATCTCTTCTGGAATGTGGGACTGATATAAGGGTTGGGGATAAGGAACAGCTATATTTTGTTATAAACTTTTAGCACTGTTCTAAATTTTTATTTGTATTACTGAGGTTAAAAAAATTCATTACACATTTTGTTTGAGAGAGTGAGAGAGTATGAATCAGGGAGAGGGGCAGAGGGAGAGAGAGAGAACCTCAAGCAGGCTCATGCTCAACGCAGAGCCCGACATAGAGCTCAAGAGTCAGATGCCTGTGTGCTTCAGTCGGTTAAGCATCTGACTTTTGATTTCAGCTGGCGTCATGATCCCGGTTTGTGAGTTTGGGCCCCACTGACAGTGTGGAGCCCGCTCGGAATTCTCTCTCTCCCTCTCTCTCTGCCCCTCCCCTACTTGCTCTCTCTTTCTCTCTGTGTGAAAATAAATAAACATTAAAAAAAAAAAAAAAAGAGTCGGATGCTAAACCAGCTGGGCCACCCAGGCACCCCCAAATTAATCACAATTTTAAAAAGCCTTCCTGCATACTTTCCACACACACACACAGAAAAAGTATATGAACTCGCTTTTATGTGTTTCATAGGTCAGATAACTATATTTTCTTCTGCTCTGGTGTTTATCTAGAAATAAATCTATTCTGATGTTCTCAATGAACCCTCTGACTCATACCTGGAGAGGTATTTGCATATATGACCTCAGAGATTTCTAGCTCTCTCTTGCTCACGTGAAGGAATTTGTGATTTTTCTCTTCCTTCTTTGAATTTCCCGTCTCCTGACAGTTATCAGGGGCTGGAGAGAATGCCCATTCCACACCAGAGAGTGGGCATCCTGTTTTGGCAAGTGTTGAGACATGACTTGGACGCACAAGGGTCGGCTTGGGTGAGGGATCTGATTTACAGCAGGTCTCCTAGCGGTACCTGGAACCCAGCACTTTCTCAGCGCTTTGGTGCCTGGGCAGCTGGGTTTGAGTTGAGCTCACCATTTGTTAGTTCTGTGGCCTCGGACAAGTTACTTAACTGATTTAAGATTCTGATTCCTCGGGGTGCCTGGGTGGCTCAGTTGGTTGAGCGTCTGACTCTTGATTTTGGCTCAGGTCATGATCCCAGGGCCATGGGAATGAGCCCTGCATCAGACTCCGCTCTGGGTATGGAGCCTGCTGGAGATTCTCTGTCTCTCTCCCTTTGCCCCTCTCCCCAACTCGTGCTCTCTCTCTCCCTAAAATAACATTTAAAAAATTTTAAAAAGAAGAATCTGATTTCTCAATTAACAAAATGGGACTAATAACAATTAAAGTTTTGATGAGGATTACACACGACAACGTATGCGGTTTACTTCGTTGGCACGGTCAATAAATTCGCTGTGATCAGTATTATTTTTGACAACAATGTTGACCTATGCAAATCACCTGTATATGCAGTTAGCCATAAGTGGCACTGAGAATAATATAACATAGTAAAAAAAAAAAAAATCATGGAGTTGGTATCAGATAGACTGGAATTCTGACCCGGGCTCAGTTACTCGCCTTCTACATAGATGGAGTGGAATGATCAAACAAGATCGAGGCGCTCAGTGCCTCCCACTGGGGCTCACGTCAGTGAAGATCTCACACAGCTGTGTCTAGAATGACCAGGCCCAAACTGACTTGTTAACATTTTTGGAACGTGATGAACAGAAATCAACTCTTGCCTTAGAGCCATATACATGATACGTACAATGTGATAGACACCTATAGCATGTAAAGAGTTCTTACATGTTGATAAGAAAAAGGCAACTAAATAGAAACACAGGCAAAGGATATACCAGAAAAAATTGAACAGAATGATACCAATATGAAAAGATCCCCAACCTGCAACATTCAAATAAATGCAAAATGTGGGACCCCTGGGTGGCTCAGTTGGTTAAGCATCTGACTTTGGATTTCAGCTCAGGTCATGATCTCACGGTACATGAGATGGAACCCTCATCGACTTCTGTGCTGACAGTGCGGAGCCTGCTTGGGATTCTCTCTCCCTCTCTCTCTGCCCCTTCCCCACTCACGCACATGCGCTGGTGCACGCACTTGCCGCCCCCCCCCCCCCGAAAAGAAATAAATGTTAAAATAACCCCAAGTAAATGCAAAATAAACCAATGATATCACTTGTGGATTCTGGGATACAGGAAACAAATCGATATCAGTGTTAGTTTTCTCTTAACCTTTTTATTTTGAGATAATCATAGATACACATGGAGTTGTGAGTAATAGTAAAAAGAGATCCCATGTACCCTTTACATAGTTTTCCCCAATAGTAATCTCTTGGAAAACTGTAGTACAATATCACAACCAGGGTATTGACACTGATACAGTCAAGACGTAGAACAGTTCTATCACTCCAAGGATCCCTCATGTTGCCTTTCCATAGCCACAGCCAAGAATGTTATATACATGGGGGCGCCTGGGTGGCTCAGTCGGTTAAGCGTCCGACTTCGGCTCAGGTCACGATCTCGTGGTTTGTGAGCTGGAGCCCCGCATCAGGCTCTGTGCTGACAGCTTGAAGCCTGGAGTCTGCTTCGGATTCTGTGTCTCCCCACGTTTTTCTTTCTCTGGGATAAATGTCAAGGAGAGCAGTGGATGGGTGGTGTGGCAGGTGCATGCCTCAAGTTTTACGAGAAACTACAAATCGTGTTTCCGAACAGCTGCGCCATTTGACATTCCTACCGGCGGTGTATAAAACATCCACATCCTTAGCAGCACTTTTTCCTTTTAGCTATTCTGCTGGGCGTGTTGTGGTATCACACTGGAGCTTCAATTAGCATCTCCCACTTGACTAGTGACGCCGATCATCTTTTCACGTGCTTGGTGGCCGTCCATTTGCTCTCTTCGGTGAAATGTCTCGTCATGTCTCTTGCCCAGCTTCTAATTGGATTGTTTGCCTTGAGAGTTCTTTATTTATATTTTCCGGATACTAGTCCGTTGTTGGTTGTGTGGTTTGCAAAGATCTTCTCACGCTCTGTGGCTTGTTTTTCCCGCCTTGTTTCTTGGTCCTTTGTAGACCAAAAGCTTGTTATCGGATTAAGTGCCTTGTTTCCATTTTCTCTGTTTGGAATTGTGCTTTTGGTGTCAAGTCTAAGAGCTCCTTGCCTAGCCCTGCCTACCTCCTGAGGTTTTTCTCTTGGTTTTTTCTTTTTTTTTTTAAGGTTTTATTGTTTTGAGTTTTATATTAATGTGTGTGCTGCATTTTGAGTTAATTTTGCAAAAAGTGTAAGATGTAGGTTGGGGTTCACGTTTTTGCCTAGGAATACCCGATTGCTGCAGCATCCTTCGTTGAAAAGGTTATCCTTTCTTCATGGAATTGCTTGTGCACCTTTGTCAACAGTCAGTGAGGCACGTTTGTGTGGGCCTGTTTCTCTGTTCTCTGGTCTGTTCCATTTCTTCACCAATATCACGCCGTTTTTATTCCTGTGGCTCTCTCTGAAGCCCTGGAATCCATTTATTCCTCTGGTTCCCAGGTTGTTCTTCTTTTTCAAATTAGGTAACCTATTTGGTTCCTTGGCCTCTCTGTATAAAGTTTAGAATATCGGAGGCGCCTGGGTGGCTCAGTCGGTTAAGCGTCCAACTTCGACTCAGGTCATGATCTTGCGGTTTGTGGGCTTGAGTCCCGCGTCGGGCTCTGTGCTGACAGCTCAGAGCCTGGAGCCTGTTTCGGATTCTGTGTCTCATTCTTTCTCTGCCCCTCCCCTACTTGTGCTCTCTCTCTGTTTCTCAGAAAAAAATAAATGTAAAAAGATAATAAAATAAAATAAAATAAAGTTTAGAATATCAGAGTCGCACAAGCTTTATTGAACGAATTGGGAAAGTATTCCTTCCTGTGTTCTGGAAGATATTGTCTAGAATTGCTGTTAAGTCTTCTTTAAACGTTTGGGAGAATTCTCCATGAAACCATCGTAGTCGGATGTGAAAGTCAGTGAAGGTAATCATGGTCCCAATTCCTTATTTGAGAATTTTAAAATTACGAATTCCATTTGCTGAATAGGTTTAGGGCTATTTCATATTGGGTAAGCTGCCATTTGTGCTTTTTGAGAAATTCAAAATTCATCTAAGCTGTCAAATGTATATGTGTAGCATTGTTTGTAATATTGATTCATTAATCTATTATGTCTTCAGAATCTGTAATGATGTCCTGTTTCATTCCTGATATTGGCGATTTGTGTTTTCTCCTTTTTTGCTCTGGTTAGCCCGGATAGAGGGTTGTCAATTTCATCCGCCTTTTCAAAGAACCATGTTTTCCCCTTGATTTTCTCTACTGGTTTTTTTTTTTTTTTCCAATTTCACTGATATCTGCTCTTATCTTTATTGTTTCCTTCCTTCTGTTTTGCTTTAAGTTTATTTTTCTCTAGGTTCTTGAGATGGGAACTTAGGTTATTGATGTGAAATTTTTCCTCTTTTCTAATGTAAACATTTAGTGCTTTAAATTTTCCTTTCAGCAGTGCTTTAGTGTGTCCCACAAACTTTGATGACTGCACTTTCATTCTCACTCAATTCAATGTGTTCTGAAAAAATTTCCCTTAAGACTTCTTCTTTGACCCACGAGTTATTTAGAAATGTGTTGTTTAGTTTCCAAGTGCTTGGAGCTGTTTCCATTTTTTGTTACTGATTTCTAGTTAGATTCCATTGTGGTCAGAGAATATACTCTGTATGATTTAAATTCTTTTACATTTGTTGAGGCTTATTTTATGGCTCAGAATAAGATCTCTATTAGTATTTGATCTTTGCATATTTAAAAAGAGTGGGTATTCTGCTGTCATTGAGTATTCTATAATTGTCGGTTAGATGCTATTAATTGATGGTGTTGAGTTCTTTTATATCTTTATTTTCTGCCTAGTTGTTTTAGCTGTTGTTGGGGAGGGATGTTAGAGTTTATTATAATTATAACTGGTGATGTGTCTTTTTCTCCTTTAGTTCCATGAGGTTTTGCTTTACATATTTCGCAGCTATGTTGACTGGTGCATACACATTTACAACTGCTATGTCTTCTTGGTAGGATGAACTCTTTTTTAATATAAAGTCCCTCTAGGTCTCTAGTAATTTTCTTCACTCAGAAGTCTACTTTATCTGATATTAATATGGTCTCTCTGCTTTCTTTTGATTAATGTTTGCATTAATCAACTTTATTATTAATTTTCTTTATCCATCTTTTTATTTGCAACTTACTTATATCATTATATTTGAAGTAAGGTTCTTATAGACAGCATATAGTTGGATCATGTTTTCTAGTTTGTCTTTTAATTGGTGTACATATATATTGTTAAGTAAGCTCTGTGCCCAAACTGGGGCTTGAACTCACAACCCTGAGATCAAGAGTCACGTGTTCTACTGACTAAGCCAGCCAGTACCCCTTAATTAGTGTTTTTAAACCATTGACATTTAATGAAATTGTTCCTATCTTAAGGGTTAAGTGTTTATTTTTTATTGAACACTTGATTTTTGTTTTCTGTTTGTTTTCCTACTTTTTGTTTCTGTGTTCTTTTTCCTACCTTCATGTGGGCTAATTGAGCATTTTTTAGAATTCTGTTTTGATTTCTCTGTAGAGTTTTTGAGTGTGTCTCTTGGTATCTCTTGATATAGTTTATTTAGTGTTTGCTTATTTAGTGTTTGTTTAATATTACATTATGTATCTGTAACATCACAAGCTACTGGTATTGACATTTTGTTGGTTCAAGTGAAGTGTAGGAGTCTTTTTTTTTTTTTTACTATCCCTGTTTATAATATAATTGTCTTAATCCTTTTATATGCATTTCTAACCACATTGCACTGTGTTATAATTTTGGTTCAATCATCAAACACCTTAGAAAACTCAACAAGAGAAGGAAAACGTACTTATCCATATTTTTACTCTCTTTCTTTTGTTTCTTCCTTCTGGATGTCTCAAGGTTTCCCCTTTTAGAGACCTTCCATAAAACAGACTTTACGGTAGTTCTGCTGATGACAAATTTCCTTAGTTTTTCTTCTTCTAAAAATGTGTTGGGGCACTTGGGTGGCTCAGTCGGTTGAGCGTCTCACTCCTAATTGTGGCTCAGGTCGTGATCCCAGAGTCATGGGATCCAGCCCCATGTCAGGATCCACAGTGAGCAAGGAGCCTACTTGAGATTCACTCTCCCTTTCTCTCTCTCTCTCTCTCTCTCTCTCTCTCTCTCAAAAAACAAAACAAAAACAACAAAAAAACAAAAACCAACAAAAAACAAAACCCAAAAAACTGTAGAGACTGAATAATAAAGATTCAAAAACTAAATAAATAAATAAAAGAAAAACAAAAATGTCTTGATTTTAGCACTTGAAAAATGCTGTGCCAATTCTTTCTGGCCTGCATGGTTTGTGATGAGAAATTCGCTGTTATTTGAATTGCTTTTCCACTGTAGATAAGGTGCTGTTTTTCTCTTATGGTATTTAGGACTTTTTTTTCTTTGTATTTAGTTTTTTAGAAGTACGACTATGATGTGTCATTTTGGTTTGGGCTCTTTGATTGTATCCTGTTTGAGATTTACTCAGCATCTTGAATCTGTGGGTTTATTTTTTTCTTGGTAACTTTGGAAGTTCTCAGATGCCATTAGTTCAAATACATTTTCAGCTTCCTCCTCTCCCTCAGCTTTCCACTCTTTTCAAGGCTCTGATGTCACAAATGTTCAATATCTTGTTATAGTCTGACAAGGGCCTGAAGTTCTGTTCTTTTTTTGCTTCTGTTTTCTCTCTGTTTTAAGATGGGGCTTTCCCGAATCTCCTCAATATTCCTGTTGAGTTCATCCCGTGAGTTCTTTATTTTGTTATTGTAGTTTTTCATTCTAAATTTTCCACTTGGTTCTTTTTTATATCCTCTACTTCTTTGATGAGACCTTCTATTTTTTCATTTGTTTCAAGTAATGGCTCATTAAGCATCTTTATGACAGGTGCTTTAAAATTTTAGTCAGCTAATTCGGATAGCTCCATCATCCTGATGTTGGTGTCTTTTCATTGTTGTTGTTGTTGTTGTTGTTTCATTCAAGTTGAAATTTTTCCTGGTTTTTGTCAGGAGGAGTGATTTTCCATGGAAACGTGGACATTTTGGATATTATATTATGAGAGTCTGGATCTTATTGAAGCCTTCTGTTTCAGCTGGTTTTCTTCACAAACCGTTCCGTCAGGGGGAGAGAGAATGCTGCCTTAGTATTGCCCAGTGAGGGTAGGGGTCCGGGTTTCCTACTTGCCTTCTTTTGACATTGAAAGGGGACGGGGTCCTCATTAGTTCTGGCTTTCCTTGAGTTCCCCGCTGAGACCCCTCTGTCTTGTGGGGTCAAGGATGCCTAGATACTGCTGCCCATGTGGCCTCCACTGACACCCCAGGTATTGGCCTCATTACTGCTAGGCAATAATGAAAGTCCTGACTCTCCACTAGGCCTTCTCTGACATCCCCCTGGGTAAAGTGAGTCAGAAGGAGGTTGGGGTGCCTCATAACAGCCTTGAACGTGCAGACGTTTGGGCTCCCCTCAAGGTTTAGCTGGAATGGGTGGAGATGGGGCCACAGTGTTTTCTGCAGTTATTGGCCAGGAAAGGGAGGTTATTATCGAAACATTTTCGGTCTTGCTATGCATGCTGCCTTTTTCCTGGTCCTCTGGCTAGAAAGAATGGGTGTTTTAGGGGGCTTTTGACAAAATCTGCTTGTCTTAGGAGCTTCCAGTCGGCTGGCTGCTGCTTCTCACTGCTCTGTTATGCTTTGGCTCCCAAGGGCCTGCCTGGTCCACCTTTTCCACTCCACCTTTTCGATGTTACAGATATAATGTCCAGGGGTTTTCACTGCATTTAGCGGGAGGAATAAGGAAAAGTACATTTACACCATCGTCCCCGAGGCAGAAGCCTAGGTGTATTTGTTTTCAAGTAGTCACTTTGTTTACCTCCTCGATGATAACAGGAAGAAGACTCTAAAGAAAGGGAAGAATGTTTAATAAGCAGTGAGCCCTCTTTCCATACCAGACAGCCTGAGATATAGGGTTGAGCTCTTTTTGTAGATGAACGACACACGTGCAGGTTTCAAGTTCACACAGGTAGTCAGTGGCAGAGCTGGGGTCCAAGCCCAGGTTGAGAGCACACAAAACCATGATTTTTTTTTTAAGTGTTTATTTATTCACTTATCATTGAGAGAGAGAGAGAGAGGCAGAGAGAGAGGGAGACACAGCATCCGAAGCAGGCTCCAGGCCCTGAGCTGTCAGCCCAGAACCCAACACAGGGCTCGAACTCACGAACCGTGAGATCGTGACCTGAGCCGAAGTCGGACGCTTAACCGACTGAGCCACCCAGGTGCCCCCACAGCCATGATTTTCTAATCGCCGTCTATTTTCTTATCCATTCATTCTTTTCCAGCCGCTCATTTCTGGCTAAAGCTGTGTCCTCTCAGGGCTGTCCTCTGGCGGCCATTTCATAGAGAAGCTCCGTAAAGCAGGGGTGACAGGAAAGCACACTGGAGCCACACTGCCCGATTCCAAATCCGACCGTGACGAGCCAGATGCCCTTAAGCAAGTTACACAACCTCCTCTCCCTCACACTCCTCACTTGCAAAATGGGAAGAAAGTGAGTTGCCTCACAGAGCTGTTGTAAGGGGCTCCTGGGCGGCTCAGTCGGTCGGGCGTCTGACTCTTGATTTCAGCTCAGGTCACCATCTCGGAGTTCGTGAGATTGAGCCCTGCGTTGGGCTCTGCCCCGACAATGCTTGGGACTCCCCGTCTCTCTCCCTATCTCTCTCGGCCCCTCCCCGCGCTCCTCTTTCCCTCTCTCAAAATAAATAATAAGACACACCTTTAAAAAAGAAATTGAATACATTGATATTTGTGAAGTGCCTTGGAGAATGCCCGGCATGGAAAGTACGAATTCAATCCTGGCTAGTCTTCTTGACAGGCCGTGAAACAAATGGTCCCTCTTCCCGGAAACATCTTTCCCCACTGTCAACCCTATTCGAAATATTGTCTTGTATTTATCTTGTGGCTTCGAGTGCCCCTGCCCCCTGCCACTTGTCACCAGGGACGTATGAGTATCCAATGTGAGACACGAGAACGTGTCGTGTGCTGGGTAGGTGTCTCACATGCACTTTCGAGCTCCTAGGGACAAGGATTCCCTTTCATTCTCAATCCCCATCGGCTCAGGGCACATGGCCAACAATAGGTGGCTTTTGAAGATGTGTGTCACCCTGACCCCTGCCTGCCACTGTCCCCCCCCCCCCCCCCCACGAAACGGCCTGTACGGGGCAGATCCAAAAGTTGACAGTGTTACCCGCTGGCGATCGTCAAGCTATGGGTGACTGGGAAGGGTGAGGAAGCTATCCCAACGGTTTGAGGGAGACAGGCCGGTGGATTCGGACGCGCTCTGCAGGTAGAAGCAACCCGATGCGCCACTGGCTTGGATGTGTGGTGTCCCAAATGGAATTGTCGCCGTATGGGTGACTCGAGTTTAAGGAAGACACGCAGGTGAGACTAGGGAAATCGATGAGTGCCCGAACCCGACTGCTGATGGCACTGGAACCTGAGAATGGGTGATGGTGCCTCGTTGGGTCAACAGAGAGGGGAAGAGGGGAAGTGGGTCCACATGCGAAGCAGGTAGACGTGGGTTTAGGGGAGTCAGGGTTGGTTGGGCAAGTGTGAGCGGAAAAGACGGCGGGAGATTTGAGGCTGCCTTGAATCACAGTCTCCTTTGTGCCGCCCCAGACCCCGGTCCTGTTCTCAAGGCTGGTTGAGGCCTCACGGGCGCCTTCCTCTCTGCGCGCCTCGAGAGTCTCCCTGCCCTGCTCGCCGCGTTCACCACTTTGGGCCTCAGCCTTCTTCCCGGCTCCTGCCTCCTCCTTGGCCAGAAGAACGAACCAGACTTCAAAGGCACGGTAATGGTGATGTTCTCTATTTAACGAAGACTCCCACCGACGTGCCAGTGCCAGCGCCGATCTTCTTAGAATGCGGCCTCGTCGAAGTCAGACAAAGTTCTGTTCAGCACCTAGTCCGTCCGTCACTGAATGTGCTGTCAGGCCCTCCTATCTGTTAGATCCATTGTGAGATGTGGAGGTCGGCTCCCACTGTCTTCCGCCCTAAGGAGCTTGGGTCCAGCAGGGAGAGGCTGACCCAGGTGAAAAAGATGTGGGGGGCATTGGTGCGTACCCCTCGGTCTCCATTCAGACTGAAGGACTTATTCCCCAGCTTCTGGGAGATGCCCCCACCGTCAGCCTTCCTGGGAATCACTCTGGCTAAAAACAGCCCCGTAGCCAAAGGTCAAGCTGGTCAACGCCAGGTTTTAAAGGCCCGGCTTCCTCAACCCAAATCGAGACATCTCAGAAGGGTCATCCCAGCGTCTGAGCTCCAAGTGGGGTGAGCTGAGGCCTTCACTGAGAAGACATCACAGCTCACCTTCTCTGCCTCCTCAGTTCTCGCCTCCTTCCCTCCCTTCCACAGATGTTGACCCCTTAATCAACTCCCTGCACCCTAATCTTTCCTCAGGGTCTGCTTCCCAGGGAACCTGGCTTGCAACAGCGCCAGGAGTGACTCAAGAAAGCAGATGTGGGGCGCCTGGGCGGCTCAGTCGGTTGAGCGTCCGACTTCCGCTCAGGTCACCATCTCGCGGTTTTGTGAGTTCGAGCCCCGCGTCGGGCTCTGTGCTGACAGCTCGGAGCCTGGAGCCTGTTTCGGATTCTGTGTCTCCCTCTCTCTCTGCCCCTCCCCCGCTCATGCTCTGTCTCTGTCTCTGTCTCTCTCAAAAATAAATAAATGTTAAAAAAAAAAAGATGTGAGAAACCATTAGATGGTACACTTTAAAGCGGTGAGTTACACACAGATTGTTATGTTAATAAAGTTGTTTAACAGAACTGGAGGAAGCAAGGGGTGAACCCAGGGGCCCCTGGCAGCAAGGGACTTGTGTCCCCAGGGCTCTTCATCTGTCCAGTTTGCTCCTGCTGCTGCCGAATGACAGCCTGGGGGGTGGGGGGGGCCCTCAACAGCCACAGGCTGCCACCAAGGAAAAGCCAGTTTCCGGTCTGAGATGGTCCCTAAACGCAGGACTTGGTGAAACACCCACCCAGTTCTGTGAACTTCCTCCCCGCCCACCGTGACCGTAGATGAGATAAGGCCCGCAGCTGATAAGGAGAGACGGAAAAGGGTCTTAGTCTGGGTTCCGAGGAGCGGAGCCTGAGATGGGCCGTGGGTGCAGGTCGTTTATTTGGGAGGCGATCCCAGGCATCGGGACCGAGGAAGCAAGGAGGTGGCACGGGGAAGGGAAGGGAAGCCAGCCCAGGACGGGACTGAGTGGCTTCTGATGTGAGCGCCAGGGACCTAATCCCGCCGGGGACCCTCTAAGCCAGGGCCAAGGCTTGGGGGAGGCACTCGGGACGGCCACATTCAAGGGGGCACCTGTTCCCAGGGGCCTGGCCGGTTCTGGTGCCACCTGACGGTAAGGGCTGCCAGAACCTTTGCCTTGCCCTCGTCCTCACCCTGCTGTGAGAAACTCAGTTGCACTCACTTCACAACGGCCCACCGAGCCACGAGAAGCCGAGGCATCTCGTCCCCGGCCCTGTCCCCGCTGACTGTCACTACATCCTGGCACTCAGCTAAAAGGCCGACAGTTGGGGAGGAAGCTGCTGGCCTCCCCGGAGGCACCCGCCACAGAGGAGGCGAACTCAGAGCCCAGGCGAGGGCACGCGGGCTGGGATGTCAGTAGAAAGAGAGCATTTAGGGGCACCCAGGTGGCTCAGTGGGTGAAGCGCCCAGCTTTAGCTCAGGTCACGATCTCTCTCGGTTGGCGAGTTCAAGCCTCACGTTGTCCACTTCAGATCCTCTGTCCCCCTCTCTCTGCCCCTCCCCTGCTCTCCTGCATGCATGTGTTCTCTCTGTCTCTCTCAAAAATAAATAAACATTTGACAAAAGAAAAAAGAGCGCATTGGTTCAAAAGCAGCGTTCAGGGAAGGCTTTTGCATTTTCCTCCTGGAGGAAGATTTTGAAGACGCGCTTAGAGTACCTGACTACGTCTCCTGGCATCTGGGGGATGCCAGGACTGGTGGCCAACCTCAGCCTGGGAAACCCTCCAGGGGAAGTGGTTTATCTGAGAGAGGCGGGCAACTGCAGTCTGCGGGGGCAGGGGGCAAGAGCTTCTCACAGGCCAGAGGTGAACCCCAGGAAAGGGAGCTGGAGTTCACTCCCCTGGAAAGCATCCCACTCAAGAAGACCATTGCGGGGGGGTCTGGGAGATACGCTGTCAGAAGCCTGGGCCCCGGGGTGGGGGGGGGGCGGGTGGGGAGGCAGCCAGACGTACAAGGTCTCACCCAGTCCATGATGGGGGCTCCTGAAAACCCCCCACCAGTGCTCCACGGGAAAGAGGCGGCCTTCGGCATGCACGTCACAAGGCATCGGTGCCAGGCTGTGACCGGAGCAGTTCTGATAGACCCTCTCTGGTCCCTCCCTTCCTCCCTCTCCCAACGCACCCGAAGGAGAGAGAGGCAGCAGAGGGGGTAGGGAGGAGAGGCCGGAGGAAGCCAACCTCTCCTTCCTCCCCAAGCAAGGCCCAGGCTGGAGGAGGGGAAGGTGCTAAGTGGGCAAGAGAGCACCACTGTGATGGGTGATTGGGTCGGGCTTTTTAAATACCTGATAGAAGCAGAGTTTTAACAGCCAAGTATGAGTCAGGAAGGTAGGGGTCTGCCTGAGCACTCAAACGCCTGGGGAAGAATGAGTCAACTTGTCTGCCGGGGCAGTGGTGAGAGAAAAAAAGCACCTTTCTAGCTTTGCCCAAATGTGCCAGAATGGCACTCCTTGAAATTCTGTATGCGAATTCTACAATTTGCTCAGAACCTGGAAGAGAGGAGAGGTGGGTAGGGCGGGGGGGACCTGGCACCCTCAAGATGCCCATGAGCCGGTGAGCGCTGTCCCCACACCATTTCCAAAGCCAAGAGAATGGTCGGGGGCTGAGCAGTCACCCCAACGTGACTGCTGCAGCCACTCCCCATCGGGGGGACCGCAGAGGTTGAGATATAATCACACATCCGAGACAGGAAGTTCTAAGAACTAGAATATTTATAGTAAGGCCGGAATTGGCAATCGGCCAGGGCACAGTGGTACTGTGATCCCAAGGTCTATGGCTGGCACAGTTATTAAACAGCTTGCACATTACTCCGAGAAGAGCTGCACCCTGCATGCTTATTGGTGGCTCAGTGACGGGTGGCACAGGGATTCGCCTTCGAACCTGAGGCAATTCTATTGAAGGGACGTCTAGCTTACAGTTTGCAAAGTCGTGTGCACAGATCACTTGGGCTGCTGTTAAGATGCTTAGTTAGCTTCACCAGGTCCAGAGTGGGGCCAGGATTACGCATTTCTTTTTTTTTTTTTAATTTTTTAAATGTTTATTTATATTTGGGGGGGGGGCAGTGCATAAGCGGGGGAGGGGCAGAGAGCGACAGAGACAGAATCCTAAGCTGGCTCCTGGCTCCAAGCTGTCAGCCCAGAGCCCGATGCGGGGCTCGAACTCACGAACTGCGAGATCACACCCGGAACTGAATCAGACGCTTAACCGACTGAACCACCCAGGCGCCCCAGGATGATGCATTTCTAACGAGCTCCTAGGTGATGTCAGTGCATGGTTGTGGTCCATGAACAGTGGTTCTCGGTCTTAGTGGCACATTAGAATCACATGCGGGGATTTGCAAAACACAGAGATTCAGATTCATCAGTCTGGTGCGGACCCTGACACCGATAGTTTTTAAACTCTATGAACTGCCAAGATTGAGAAATACCGATTTTGACTGTGTAAGTGGTAACTGTTGGTTGTTTATTTCGTAGCTGTTCTTTATTTATGAAAGATAAACATGGTTGAAGAGTTAATGCCTGTTCGTGAGATCAAGCCCCACGTCAGGCTCTGTGCTGACGGCTCAGAGCCTGGAGCCCGCTTCAGATTCTGTGCCTCCCCCTCTCTCTGCCCCTCCCCTACTCATGCTCTGTCTCTCTCTGTCTCAAAAATAAATAAAAACATTTAAAAGTAAATAAATAAATAAACTAAAAAAAAAAAAAAAAAAGAGTTAATGCCTGCATGGCCCAAGGATGAAATCGATCTATTTCTCTCCAGATGCAGTTGAAAACGCCCAGAAAGTTCCATCCCACCCTCAGCTGGCACCTCACACTGGTGCCTGAGAAGGCTGCTAACCAAAGCCCCCTTCCACCCCGACCACCATCCGGGGGCAGACAGCGCTGCACCAGAGGCTGGGAACGACCCCACCGAGTAGACTGTGGTTGCTCGGAGCTGCCTGTGCAGGAGGGGAGGCAGCGTGTGTGGGAACCGTCTACACAGCCGTGATGGGAATTCTGCACGACCGCGTCGGCTGGCGCGCCCCTGCCCCCGGTGAAGCCCTCCTCCCCGAGTCTCACAGCCGGACAGCAGTTTCTTCATTTGATACAAGGCGATGACAGCAATGCTTTGAGGTCAGTCACTCTGTGAAGTTCTCAAGTGCTTTTTGTATCCATTTCCTAGGGCGGCAGTAATGCGTCACCAACAACTGGGTGACTTAAAACGACAGAAATTTACCCCTCTAGTGGTTCCGGCACCCAAAGCCCCAAACCAAGATGCTGGCAATCCTATCGGATTAGAGGCCCACCCTACTCAAGTATTACCCCGTCTTAACTAACATCCACAAGGATCCTATATCTAAATAAGGTCACATCTGAGATTCCAGGAAGAACGTGAATTTGGGGAGGATATGATTGAACTCAGTACGCTCTTCTTACCAGCAAATGGAAAGGTTCCTAAGGCCATCATAGGTGTATATTAGAAATTCGTTGCTCAAATACCTTCCAAAATGACTCATAAATGGGAGTTTTCCATCTAACACTTGAGCCCAGCCCATTCCCTTTCCAGCGACGTCTTAAGCTGCTCGGTGCGCTGGAGAGAAGGCAGAGCGAGGAGCCTAGGGGACCTGGCGTTGAGTCTCCACTTAGCTACGGGACTTTGGTTAAGTTGCTTCTACTCTCGGGATCTGTAAAATGGGCCAATGGGGGAGATAACCAAACATCTGTTGGACACTTTCTTTTGTGTGACACCCCATCTAAGAACCTTTAGAGTCGTTATTCGAGAAGTAAAATATCATCCTCATGAAGCTGTGAGGATAAGTTAGTTAACATAGCCCGATGCCTTGTTGGTGATGAACAAATATTAGTTCTTTTTACTCTACCTGCCCCCCCACCCCGCTGCCGAGGTGCTGGCAATTTCTGATACACCTGCCCACTCCCTAAGCAGAGTCACCTGGATTACCTGCCTGTGCATTTCTTTCTTTCTTTTTTTTTTCTTTAAATTAAATTAAATTACATTGAATCTATTTTTTAAGTAACCTCTACCCACAACGTGGGGCTCAAACTCACAACCCTGAGATCAAGAGTCTCATGCTCTACTGACTGAGCCAGCCAGGGGCCCCCGTCGCTCATGGGCAACACGGAGCAGGAGACTGGGGGGGGGGGGTCAGCTCTGCCAATAACTCCACTGGGACTTGGGCAAAAGTCATTTTAAAGTCCTTCCATCTGGCGGCCACCTCAAGCATGAGCAGCATCTGAGAGCAACATGCCAGGGTGGAAAGTGCACCCCCAGGGCCTGGGAGGTGCAGAGACCCTCAGATGCTGGGCTATGTCCCTGTCCCGAGTTCAACACCAAAGTGGCCCTGAGCTCACCTGCTCCACCCCACCGTCTGCCCCAGTCTTCACTGGGTTTTGTTCAACGCTCCCTACGGAGCTTCCAAGAGTTCATTGGTTTGTAGCCTTACAAGAAAATGTGAAACCAGCAGAAGGGCCCCTCTCTGGGTCTGGACAGTGTGTGTGTGTGTGTGTGTGTGTGTACTTCCTTTGCTGTTTTGCAGGACTTCCTGTTTCTGTAGAAATTTCTTCCCCCACCTTATTAGCTCTGGAAGTCACTGGGCACTCACAAATCTGTCAGCTGCTGCAACACATCCTTGCTTTGTTCTCTACTCTTTCTTCTCTAGAGACGGCCCTGCTGAGCTGCTGCTGCGCCCTCTTGCTACCACGGACACTTCTGATGGGCTGAGCTTGGGTGGGGCCACTTCAGGTGTCCAGAAGATACAGGGGTCCCACTCCACTCGACTGGACAAACCTTGGAACATCCCATCTCTACCACTGGAACAGCCCATTTCTATAATCCGTTACATTTTTAAGGAGCCCAGCTTTTTCCTAGGAGTATCCTCTGAAGTCCCGACCTCCTCATGGAGGCTTTATGCCCATTTTGCAGGCCAAGAGCCTAACCCCTTGTCAAACGTGATCTGCAGACCAGTCAGCGTTGGTGTGGCCCGGGAGCTGGTTAGACATGCAGAATCTCGGGCCCTGCTACAGCGCGATCTGCAATTTAAAACGTTTTTTAATGTTTATTTATTTTTGAGAGAGACAGAGACGGAATGTGAGTGGGGGAGGGGCAGAGAGAGAGGGAGACAAGGAACCGGAAGCAGGCTCCAGGCTCTGAGCTGTCAGCCCAGAGCCCGACGCGGGGCCAGAACCCACGAACCGTGAGATCGGGCGTGACCTGAGCTGATGTCAGACGCTTGATCAACGGAGCCACCCAGGCGCCCCAAGATCCGCATTTGAAGAGGATTCCCAGGCGATTTGTTTACACAGTGAAGTGTCCAAGCACTGGATTAACGTTCTGGAAGGGGCAGTGGCTTTCCCAGAGTTTCAGGGCAACATGGCGGCTCAGCTGGGACAAGAACCCAGGCTCTGAGACTCCTAGAGAAACACTTTTCTGGCAAGAATGCTTTATTCTCTGCTTGGGGGCACACCCAGCCTTGAAGGTCAGCTCCCGGGTCACCTCCGCATTCTCACCTGGAAAGCCCAGCACTCGGGCACCCCTGCTTTTGCTCCTGAGCCCTTGATGTGCTCCTCTGTGAACGCACTGGGTCTTGTCACACGGCGGAGAAAAGGGAGTCACCAAGCCTCTTCCTGGGATGCACGGGACTTGTCTGAAAGAGCTCTATCACTTGGAGTGGACATTCCTGAGCGATGGGGAAACAAAGGGAAACGAACTGCTGTGTGAAAGGAGGAACTTAGGGTGATCCCGAGAGTGAAAACGACCAAGGCGGACAGAGAAAACGGGAAGAGGAAAAAAGAGGAGAGAAAGTACCAGGACTTCTTGCGAGAGGCCCGGCAGTCGAGTGTCTAACTTCTTGGTGGAGGTGGACTGCTTTTCGTTCTGGTTCCGATTTTGGTGGATAGTGGCGAATGGGCTGTGTTTTGCACACAGCGGATACCTGGGGCGACACGCCGAAGCTGGGGGGTGGCGCGGGCCAAGGGGCGAGAGGCCTCAGCAGGCCGTGGACCGCACCGCGACCGTGGGCCAGGTTCTCTCGTCCTCAGAATGCCCGGGATCTAGTCCGTGTTCCCCAAATGCTTCTTGTACAAATGAATGAGAGCTGTAGAGATCCGTCACTATTGGGGCGCCTGGGTGGCTCAGTCGGTTAAGCGTCCGACTTCGGCTAAGGGTCATGATCTCACGGTTGGCGGGTTTGAGCCCCGTGTGGGTCTCTGTGCTGACAGCTCAGGGCCTGGAGTCTGTCTTCGGATTCTGTGTCTCCCTCTCTCTCTGCGCCCCCCTCTGCTCGCGCTGTCTCTGTCTCTCAAAAATAAATAAATGTAAAAAAAAAAAAATTTGTTTAAAGAAATCTGTCAGTATTACCCAGTCCAATTCCCTCCCTTTTTTTGTTTCTGCTTATGTGTTGATTTTTTAAATTGTTTAAATTATCCAGGACACTAAATATTCCAACATGAAAACATAAATGTACAGTTTAGAAATAATAACGAAGTCCCTCAAACATAAAACATTAAAAAACAATTTTTTAAGGGGCACCTGGGTGGCTCAGTTGGTTGCTCTTAGGGCTTTGGCTCAGGTCATGATCTGCCGGTTTCTGAGTTTGAGCCCCACATCTGCGGCTGTCAGCGCGGAGCCTGCTTTGGATCCTCTGTCCCCCTCTGTCTCTCTGCCCCTCCCCTGCTCAAGTCTCTTCTTCAAAAATAAATAAAACATTTAAAGATTAACAAATTTATAATACGATAGCACCTCAGTGCGTTTAAAATTTTAATTTCCTTAACTACTAATGAGATCAAGCATCTTTTCCTATGTTTATTGGCCATTTGGATTTTCTTTTTTGTGAAGAGACTATTCAAGTCTTTGTTTTTAAATAATGTTGCGTCTATTTCTTATAGATTTCAGAATGTCTTTATATATAATTTTAGATAAAAGTCTGAAGTTATAGGTGTTGCAAAATTTTTGGATTTGGGAAAATTTTTTCTCTTTTAAAATTGTTTTTGTTTGTTTTGTTTTATTTATTTTTGAGAGAGAGAGAGAGAGAGAGAGACAGACAGAGCACGAACAGGGGAGGGGCAGAGAGAGAGGGGGAGACACAGAATCTGAAGCAGGCTCCAGGCTCTGAGCTGTCAGCACGGAGCCTGATGCGGGACTCAAACTCGTGAACCAGGAGATCATGACTTGAGCCGAAGTCAGGCACTTAACCGCCACCCAGGCACCCCTTTATCTCTTTCTTTATGTGTCTTTCGGTAAGAAGTTCTTCATTTTAATCTATTCGGATTTGCCAACGCTTTTCTTAAAGACTAACAATCTGTGTCTGACTTAAGACATCAGCTCTGGACTGAAGTGTGAAACCCTGTTCCCAAATTCATATGTTAAAGCTCTAACTTCCAAGATGACTGTATTTGGAGCTGGGGCCTATAGGGAGGGAATGAAGGTTAAGTGAGAAAATGAAGAAGGGTTGATCCAATAGGACTAGTGTCCTTGTAAGAAGTGACACCAGAGAACTCTCCCTCCATCTCTGTGGAGAGACTGTGTGAAGACATAGGAAGAAGGCGGAAAGAGACCTCTCACCAGAAAAGGGATTGGCTGGCACCTTGATCTTGGACTTCCAGCCTCTAGAACGGTGGGAAATAAATCTCTGTTGCTTAAACCACCCAGTCTGTGGCATTTTGTTCTGGTGGCCCAAGCAGAATAATCCAATATCCTTTCCTATCAGGAGATTATGAAAACGTTCTCCTATATTAACTCCTATAAACTTCCAAGATTTTATTTAAATTCAGGCTAGTTAACATGTAGTATAGTTTTGGTTTTAGAAGTAGAATTTAGTGATCCATCAGTCCCATATGACACCCAGTGCTCATCCCAACAAGTGCCCTCCTTATGCCCATCCCCCATTTAGCCCACCTTTCCAGGAACCTTCAGTTTGTTCTCTGTATTTAAGATTCTCTTATGGTTTGCCTCCCTCTCTGCTTTTATCTTATTTTATTTTCCTTTTCTTCCCCTCTGTTCAACTGTTTTGTTTCTCAAATTCCACAGATGAGTGAGATCATACGGCATTTGAGTGATTAATTTGAATGATTTATTTTGTCCTACATTAACTTTGTAAGGTTTTATAGCTTTTCCTCTCGTGTTTACATCTTTTTTTTTTTTTTAATTTTTTTTTTTCAACGTTTATTTATTTTTGGGACAGAGAGAGACAGAGGATGAACAGGGGAAGGGCAGAGAGAGAGGGAGACACAGAATCAGAAACAGGCTCCAGGCTCTGAGCCATCAGCCCAGAGCCTGACACGGGGCTCGAACTCACGGACTGCAAGATCGTGACCTGGCTGAAGTCGGACGCTTAACCGACTGCGCCACCCAGGCGCCCCTCGTGTTTACATCTTTAATACACCTGGAAATATCTTTTTTTGTGAGGTGTGAGGTAGGTGGTTAAGTATTTTTCATATGGCTAATCAATTGGATGGGCATTTGTTGAAAATTTTTTCTTTTTCTCACTGAGCTGCAATGCCTCTTGGGTCATAAAACAAATTCCAACCACAAACCTGTTTGTTTCCAGACCCCATCTTTGGTCCTTTGATGTATCATTCTCTGTGTAAAATTATTTGGTCTTAACCTACCGAAGTTGTATAATAATTACTGATATCTCACATGGCGAGACCCCACATCATTCTTCTTTAGTAGTATCTTGGCTGTTTATAGGCATTTGTATTTCTAAATAAACATTAGAACCCGTTTTTCAACCACAGACAAATATTGTGAAGGTTTTTTGAGAATTACATGAAATCCTTAAATCAGTTTGGGGAGAACTGACATCTTTTGTTATTTATTTAGTCTTCTAAACCATGAACATAACCTATTTCTACACCTATTTAGGAGTTCTTTTGTGTCTTTTAATAAAGTTTTATAATTTTCTCTATAAAAGTTCCTGTTCTGTTTTTATGAGGTCTTTACTTTGATACTTCATATTTATGGATGCCAGAATAAAAGAAATCATTTATAAAATTACATTTTACGTCTGTTGCTGAGATACAGAAATCCAACGAGAATTTAGTACTATCCCTATCAACTGTTCATTGAGGAATCTTACAAAATCGTCTCGCTAACTTTAATATTTCATCTATGGACTCTCTTTTGTTTCCTTTTACATCTACCTTTGTAGATACATTTAGGGTTTTTTCCCCCACATCCTCTGTAAGTAATGACATCTTTGTTTCTTCTTTTTTAGTCCTGATGCCATTTAGCTCCTTAGTGTCTCTCATACCAGGTAGAAGTGGTGATAGAGTAGACATATTTTTCTTATTCTTAATTTCAAAGAGATTACTTTCAACATTTCCTCATTGATAATGGTATTTGGTACAGGTTTTTGAAGCTATATATATATATTTTTAATCTTTATTTATTTTTGAGAGAGACAGAGACAAAGCGAGAGCCGGGAAGAGCAGAGAGAGAGGGAGACACAGAATCTGAAGTAGGCTCCAGGCTCTGAGCTGTCAGCACAGAGCCCGATGCGGGGCTCGAACCCACGAACCGTGAGATCATGACCTGAGAGGAAGTCGGACGTTTAACCGACAGAGCCACCCAGGTCCTCCTGAAGCTGTATTTTTAAGTCAAAAAAGTTTTAAGACTGGTTTCATGAAGATTTTTTTTCTCTTAAAATTTTTAAGGATGTGCCACATACAGGTGGAACAGACCTATATCATCAATGCATGGATTTCTACACGTTGAACTCGTATTTATGATCAGCACCCAGATCAGCACCCACTAGCTCCTGAGAGGCCCCTTTCCATCTTATCAGTTACCTCACAGAGGGAACCAATCTTCTCCTGAGGCCATAGACCAGTTTTACCTGTTTTTTGGTCCCTAGATAAGTGGAATCTTATAGCGTGCCGTCCTTGTGTCTGGCTTCTTTGGGGCAACATTGTCTGTGGAATCCATCCCCACTATTTTGTATAATTGTAGACCATTCATTCTCGTTGCTGCAGTGCATTCCATTGTGTGACTCTACCAGAATCTGTCCTGCTGTCGATGGGCGCTTGGGCGGTTTCTGATAGTCTATTATGAAAAGTGCTATGACTATTCCAATCCATGCGTTGTGTGAAATATACATGGGTGAGGAATACATATCTCAGAGTAGAACTGATAAGCCAATGCATATGTCCATGCTCCGCTCCAGCAGAAGAAGGCGAACTGTTTCCCAAACTGTCTGCAGTGATGTACACGCTCCCACCAGCAGAGCGGAAGAGTCTCACAACAAAAGGTGAATTTCATCCGTTTGCCGGCATCTATTGAGACGATCATTTGATCATCTGATTTTTTTCCCCATTAACCTGCTAACGTGGTGAATTTCGCTCATCGGTTTTTCCAATAAGAAAGCAGTCTTTCATTCTTGGGAGAAATCCAACTGGGTCAAGAGGTACAAACTGCTTTGTATGTGGCTTGACTGACCATACTCTTGTTTATAGTTTTGATCTCTGTCTTCACTGGTGGGGCTGGGCTCTATTTTCTTTCGGGAATGATCCTAGCCTCCTGAAGGGTTATGATTGTTAAGATAAACACTTGAAAGCCTGTCTTTAACAGTCTTTGATTTCCAGATTCTTCCATATTGTTCAGAAAACTAGACTTCCTCGTGTTAACATGACAAGGGCTTCGGCCATGCATTTCCCAGCCAGAGGAATGAAGTTCGGCTCTGCCATTAATTCCTCCGGGAATCCTTGGTGATGTATGTTCGTCTGCGAAAGCCCCTGAATTAGTTGAGATCTCAGACAGTCACCAGGAATGAATGGAAAACAAGGTTGTAGGGACAGAGGGAGAAAGGCTCTGCATTCATGAACCTGAGGTCCATCTTACTGTGCTGGCACCGGATGTCTCTAAAATGCCTCCACTTTGCTGTGGGCAGCTTCTCGCCTGTTATCCTGCCCACACCTTTTGTGGGGCCGGGGCAGGATGAAGTCCTGGACCACAAGGCCAAAGCTCGCCACCCCCCCACCCCCACAGCCCTCCCCAGTCACTAACCACAGTGTTCCCACACAGGAAATTAGTGAAAATAAGAATTTATGCCTCCTGAGCAAGCTGTATAGAAAGATTTTCAATGTTTCATTTTTGAGAGAACTTCCATAAACGCTTCCAGAACGGCACCCATGAGAGTTTGAAAGGAAATAGGATATTTTCATGGTCTCAAGGAATTTCCCCACAACTGACTTATTAACAACAGGGGAAAAAAAGAACAGTTTTGCTACTGGTAGACATTTTAGTCAAGTGGGCAAGGTTAATGGCACCAACACTGGGACCATCTGGCATCATTTTTGTGGTGTTTCTGCTAAAAATGTTTAATCTGAACCCAATGGCAAGGAAATATCAGACAAACCCCAAATGCGGGGCCTTCTGAAAAATAACTGGCCTATGTTCTTTTAAAAACTTCAGTGTCTTGAGGGGCGCCAACTGAGAGTTGGTTGAGGATCCGACTTCGGCTCAGGTCATGGTCTCAGAGCTCATGAGTTCGAGCCTTGCGTCAGGCTCCGTGCCGACAGCTCCGAGCCTGGAGCCTACTTCGGATTCTGTGTCTCCCCCTCTCTCTGCCTCTCCCCTGCTGGTGCTCTCTCTCACTCTCTCAAAATAAACATTAAATTAAAAAAAAAGCCAGTCTCTTGAAAAAGAAAGAGAAACAGAGACACAGTTTCAGATCAAAGGTAAGTTTAAAAACTAGACAGTTAAATCCAAGGCGCGGTCCTGGCTTTGATCCTGGACCCTGAGGAAGGTTCTATAAAGGACATTACTGAGACAATTGGTGACACTGTAAAATAGACTCCTTTGAGGGGATTACTGCGACCTGCCAAATTTCTTGATCGTAATAATGGTATCATGGTGACATAAGAGAATGTCCTTCCTCTTAGGAAATTCATGCTGAAGGGCTTAGGGATGAAGGAAGCCAACGCCTATAATTTTTCTTCAACGACTCAGGAAAAATTATGCAGCTAGCGCATAGAGAGAGAATAATAAAGCAAGTGCTTCAAAATGTTAACACTAGATGAATCTGGGAGAAGAATATGCCAGAGTTCTTTGTAGAGTCTCACAATTTTTCTTATCTGAATATTATTTTGAAATAAGAGCTTAAAAAAAAAAAACACTTCCGGGTGTCGCCAATGGGAAACCGCAGCGGAGAAGTGATAAGGGTCACCTTGGTGGTTAGGAATATAACGTGTGGTTATTAACACATGTTTGGCACTAGATCTCTCGAGAGGAAAGCTTTTCTCTTTTTAACATCCTTTTGAGATAGGGATCACCGCCCATCTTGTACAGATGAGCATGAAGCAGAGGTGCAATAAAACACCCAAGGTCACCCAGCGAATAAGCAACAGGCCTGGGAGTCCCCCGGGTCTGGGTCACTCCAGAGGAGAGGGAGCCCTGCTTATGGAGACCACCACAAGGTATTATAGGCAGTGGAGCACAAAGTCTGAGGTTTGAGAAGCCCATCACCCCAGGGGTCGTGGCTGGCTTAGCCGTGCTCCTGTGGGGAAGCAGGGCAGAGACCTGGGAGTCGACAGCGCGGTCTGGGGAGCCTGGGTCACACGGGGAGCAACCGTTCCCCGCTTGGAGTGCACTTGGGAGAGTGGCAAGGCCTCTCTGGGGACAGAAGAATGGGTGGCACCAACCTACTGCACTGTTCCCAGGCATAGGAGCTGGGCTGAGGGCAGGACAGGGGCTGAGGGCAGTGAGTCAGCTTTCTGCTCCACTTTGCCACAACCTCTCAACCACTGCGCCGTCATGGAACCACTTTCCCGGGACGGGCCAGCCAACTGGAAAAGCACGGCAAAACCCTCCCTTAGAGGAGTGACACAGGGCTACACCAGGCGGGTCCCTAGCATTTGGAGTTTAGAAACCACGCCCCTGAGATAAAACAGCTCAGACACAGACAGGATGAAGGCAGGGATCCGACAGAAGCTGGGGACATAAGAGGAGTGATTGGTCTTCTGTGAAGGCTTCCTGAAGAGCGGAGAGCACAAGCTCTCTGCTCCAGGGACCAGAGAGTGGGGCAAAGACATTTTGCTGCCGCCCCCCACCCCCCCACTGCCCCCGTACATCAGCACTGACCAGTCTCAGGGAGGTAAATAGAGCCACCAAGTGGAGACCAAAGCCACTTACACCAAGCCCGGCCCCCAATACCTTGTAGGTGCATCTCTATGAGGGCAAGCCAGCCCCAAGAATCATGGCAGCAGGACCCTCCCCCAGAGGACCAGCACAAACCTCTGGCTGGTATACTGACCTTAATGTTCTGCAGAGCTTTAGCTCTAAGGGAAATAAGATCTAGCTTCCTTTTCATTTCCATTTTTAAATTTAAAATTTTTTTCGATTTTAAAGTTCTTATTTTGTATATATATTTACTTTAATTTTTCGATCTAGCTTCTCTTAACAAGGAGACCAAAACACACCCAGGGTCTAGCTTTTTTTTTTTTTTCTGGACAAATGACAAGACAGAGGAATTCACCCCAAAAGAAAGAACAGGAAGCAGAAGTAACAGCCAAGGATTTAATCAATACAGATATAAATAACATGCCTGATCTAGAATTTAAAATAATTATAATGATATTAGCTGGGCTTGTAAAAAGTATAGAAGACACTACAGAGTCCCTTACTTCAGAGGCAAAAGAACTAAAATATAGTCGGTCTGAAATTTAATATGCTATAAACGGAGATGAAAACCCAAATAGATGCTATGACAGTGAGGATGGACGAAGCAAAGGAACAAAACAGTGATACAGAAGATAAGATTGTGGAAAATAATGAAGCTGAAAAGAAGAGGGCAAGAAAAATATTGAATCATGAAGGTAGACTTAGGGAACTCAGTGACTCCTTAAAGCATAATAACATTCATGTTATAGGAGTCCCAGAAGATGAAGAGAGAGAAGAAGGGGAAGAAGGTTCATTTGAGCAAATTATAGCTGAAAGCTTCCCTAATTTGGGGAAGGCAACAGACATCAAAATCCAAGAAGCTCAGAGAACTCCCACTAAATACAATAAAAACTGACCATCACCAAGACATAGCATAGTCAAATTAACAAAATACACAGAAAAGGAAAGAATCCTGAAAGTAGCAAGGGAAAAATGTCCTTAAGCTAGGAGGGAAAATAGATTAGGTTCACAGCAGATCTGTCCTTTGAAACTTGTCAGGCAAGAAGGGAGTGGCATGATATAGTCAACGTGCTGAATGGGGAAAAGATGCATCCCAGGATACTTTATCCAGCA
The DNA here is from genome assembly GCF_016509475.1 of Prionailurus bengalensis. NCBI lineage: Eukaryota > Metazoa > Chordata > Mammalia > Carnivora > Felidae > Prionailurus > Prionailurus bengalensis. The sequence goes on along the minus strand of NC_057350.1, from coordinate 152,579,101 downwards.
AGTCTGTCATTCAGAATGGAAGGAGAGACAAAGAGTTTCCCAGACAAACAAAAACTACAGGAGTTTGTGACCACTAACCCAGTCCTGCAAGAAATATTAAAAGAGACTCTTTGAGTGGGGGAACAAAAGACCAAAAGCAGCAAAGACTAGAAAGAAACAGAGAACATCACCAGAAACACCAGCTTTACAGGTAACACAATGGCACCGAATTCATACCTTTCAATAATCACTCTGAATGTAAATGGATTACATACCCCAGTCAAAAGACAGAAGGTATAAGAATGGATAAAAAACAAGATTGATCTATATGCTGCCTACAAGAGACTCATTTTAGACCTAAAGACACCTGCAGAGTGAAAGTGAGGGGGTGAAGAACCATCTAAAATGCTAGTGGAGGTCAAAAGAAAGCTGGAGTAGCCATACTCACATCAGACAAAGTAGATTTTAAAACGAAGACCAACAAGAAATAAAGAAGGACATTATATCATAATTAAGGGGTCTATCCATCGAGAGCTAACAATTGTAAATATTTATGTCCCCAATTTGACGGGACCCAAATATATGAATCAGTTAATCACAAACATAAAGAAACATATTGATGATAATACAATAATAGTACGGGACCTTGATAACCACATGCAGCAATGGGCAGATCGTCTAAGCAGAAAATCAAAAAGGAAACAATGGCTTTGAATGACACACTAGATGAGATGGACTTAGCAGATGTATTCAGAACACTTCATCCTAAAGCAGCAGAATACACATTCTTTTCAAGTGCGCATGGAACATTCTCCAGAATAAATCACATACTGGGTCACAAATCAGCCTTCTACAAGTACAAAAAGACTGAGGTCATTCCATGCATATTTTCAGACCACAACACTATGAAACTTGAAATCAACCACCAGAAAAAAAATTGGAAAGACCATAAATACATGGAGGTTAAAGAACGTCCTACTAGAGAGCGAATGGGTTGACCACGAGATTAAAGAAGACATTTTTAAAAAGTACATAGAAGCAAATGAAAATGAAAACATGACAGTTCAAAACCTTTGGGAAGCTAAAGCCAGCAGAAGGAGGAAAATAATAAAGATTACAGCAGAAATAAATGATATAGAAACAACAACAATGGCAAAAACCCAGTAGAACAATGAAACTAAGCTGAAAGAATTAATAAAATTGATAAACCGCTAGCCAGGCTTATCAAAAAGAAGACAGTAAGAACCCAAATAAATAAAATCACAAGTGAAAGAGGAGAGATCATAACCAACACCACAGACATACAAATAATCCTTAGAGAATATTATGAAAAACTATATGCCAGCAAACTGAGATATCTGGAAGCAATGGACAAATTTCTAGAAATAAACAAACTACTAAAACTGGAAGAGGAAGAAATAGATAATTGAACAGACCCCAAACCAGCAAAGAAACTGAGTCAGTAATAAAAAAAAAAATCTCTCAACTGGGACATCTGAGTGGCTCAGTCGGTTGAGCACCCAACTCTTGATTTCAAGTCAGGTCATGGTCTCACAGTTTTTGAGTTCCAGCCCCACCTAGGGCTCTGCGTTGACACTACAGAGGTTGCTTGGGATTCCTTCTCTCTCTCCTTTTCTCTCAGCCCCTCCCCTGCTCATTCCCCCCCCCCCCAAAAATAAATAAATAAACCTAAAAAAATCTCCCAACAGATGGCTTCACAGGGGAATTCTACGAGACATTTAAAGAGGAGTTAATACCTATTCTTCTCAAATTGTTCCAAAAAATAGAAACGGAAGGACAACTTCCAAACTCCTTCCATGAGGCCGGCATTACCTTGATTCCAAAACCAGACAAAGACTCCACTGAAAAGGAGAATTACAGGCCAATATCCCTGATGAGCATGCATGCAAAAATTCTCAACAAAGTACTAGCAAATTAAATCCAACAGTACGTTAAAATCCAACAGTGACGGGGCGCCTGGGTGGCGCAGTCGGTTAAGCATCCGACTTCAGCCAGGTCACGATCTCGCGGTCCGTGAGTTCGAGCCCCACGTCGGGCTCTGGGCTGATGGCTCGGAGCCTGGAGCCTGTTTCCGATTCTGTGTCTCCCTCTCTCTCTGCCCCTCCCCTGTTCATGCTCTGTCTCTCTCTGTCCCAAAAATAAATAAACGTTGAAAAAAAAAATTAAAAAAAAAAAAAATCCAACAGTGAATTAAAATTATTCACCACAATCAAGCGGGATTTATTCCTGGACTGCAGGGGTAATTCAGTATTGGCAAATCAATCACCATGAAACACCACATTAATAAAAGAAAGGATGAGAACCGTATGATTGTCTCAATAGATGCAGAAAAAGCGTTTGACAAAATACAGCATCGATTCTTGATAAAAAACAAAGTAGGGATAGATGGAACATATCTCAACATCATAAAGGCCATATACAAAAGACCCACAGCTAATTTCATCCTCAATGGGGAAAAACTGAGAACTTTCTCTCTATGGTCAGGAACAAGACAGGGATGTCCACTCCCACCATTACTATTTTACATAGTACTGGAAGTCTTAGCTTTAGCAGTCAGACAACAACAACAACAAAAAATAAACAACAAAAAAAAAACCCCAAAAAATAAAAGGCATTCAAATCAGCAAGGAAGAAATCAAACTTTCACTATTTGCAGACGACATGATACTCTATATAGAAAACCTGAAAGAATGGCTAGAACTAATACACAAATTCAGCAAAGTGGAAAGATATAAACTCAATGTGCAGAAACCTGTTGCATTTTTATACACCACTAATGGAGCAGCAGAAAGAGAAATCAAGGAATCGATCCCCCTTAAAATTGCACCAAAACCCGTAAGATACCTAGAAATAAACCTAACCAAAAAGGTACAGCATCTGTACTCTGAAAACTACAGAAAACTTATGAAGGAAATTGAAGAGGACCCAAAGAAATGGAAAAACATTCCATGCTCATGGATTGGAAGACCAAACATTGTTAAAATGTCTATACCACTCAAAGCAATCTACACATTTAATGCAATCCCTGTCAAAATACCACTAGCATTTGTCACAGAGCTAGAACAAACAATCCTAAAATTTGTATGGAGCCACAAAAGACCCTGAATAGCCAAAGCAATCCTGAAAAAGAATTCAAGCTATACTACAAAGTTGTAGTCATCAAGACAGTATAGTAATAGCACCAAGACAGACACACAGATCAATGGAACAGAATAGAAAACCCAGAAATGGCCCCATAACAAATGGTCAACTAATCTTTGACAAAGCAGGTAAGAATATCCAATGGAAAAAAGATAGTCTCTTTAGCAAAGGGTGCTGGGAGAACTGGACAGCAACATGCAGAAGAATGAAACTAGACCACTTTCTTACACCATTCACAAAAATAAACTCAAAATGGATGTTAGACAGGAAACCATCAAAATCCTAAAGGAGAACATAGACAGCAACCTCTCTGACCTTGGCTGCAGCAACGTCTGACTTCTTACATGTCCCCAGAGGCAAGGGAAACAAAAGCAAACATGAACTACTGGGACTTCATCAAAGTAAAAAGCTTCTTCACAGAGAAGGAAACAATCAACAAAACTGTAAGACAGCCTACAGAATGGGAGAAGATATTTGCAAACGACACATCTGATAACTCAACACCCAAAAAACAAACAATCTAGTTAAGAAATGGGCAGACGACATGAATAGACTCTTTTCCAAAGAAGACATCCAGATGGCTTATAGACACGTGAAAAGATGCTCAAAATCACTCATCATCAGGGAAATACAAATCAAACCCACGACGAGATACCACCTCACACCTGTCAGAATGGCCCAAGTTAACAACACAAGAAACAACAGGTATTGGTGAGGATGCAGAGAAAGGGGAATCTCTTACACTGTTGGTGGGAATGCACACTTGTCCAGCCACTCTGAAGAACAGTATGAAGGTTCCTCCAAAAGCTAAAAATAGAACTACTTTACCATCCAGCAATTGCACTACTCAGTATTTACCCAAAAATACAGAGTCAGAGGGGTACATGTACCCCGATGTGTATAGCAGCATTATCAACCATGGAAAGAACTCAAATGTCCATTGACTGACGAATGGATAAAGGAGATGGAGAACGCGGAGAAGATCTACGGTGAGAACACGGGTTCTGGCAGCACAGATTAGAAAGAAGTCAATTCTGCCAGCCCTGATGGCTGCAGGTGGCTTTAGGTAGCTCCCTCCCATTCTGGTGAGGATTGATGAAGTATAGAGAAGGGTCATCCGCGTCCAGGTGGATGGTAAACCTGGCCTTGTACCAGTTCTGCCTTTCGGGAGCCTGCAGATCTTGGAAAAGTTATCTAAATACCTGCAGGGTGATTCTGAGGACTGCATTTAGCGGAGGTGAAATGCCAATGTGGCTGGTTTATAGTCTCTTTTAGGAGCTGTGGCCTTTGGAGACCCTGGAGGTGGTCAAAAGAAGATGTGGTGTGGTGGAGATTATATTGATGTTACTGTATCTTCCGGTCATCCAGGAAACCAGGACAGAGGTGAGCCCAGCCTGGCTCCAAAATGGATATGCTGAACCAAGCTGAAATCATACAGAAATAAAAGAGGACTAATACACGATTTCACAACCTCCTCTCGTATGCAAGGAGCAGGGATGAATATTAGCAGGACAGAGAAAAGAGAAGCACTGTTGGTAAGATTCTACCTTCACCCTTAACTTGGGAGGGTTCTTTTTGGAGGGGGGATGGAGTGGAAGGTTCCTAGAGTCTCCTTAAAGGTCCTTCATATGCCCATGAGCTCTGAAGAACACTGTCTTTGCCAGACATCCTGGTCTCTAGGTGCCCCCCTCAGAAGTTGGAATCAATACATCAGACAATATCCGTAGGTACAGAGATGCAAAGGTGGCCGCCATAAGACAACACATCTTGGGCACAGGTTCTCACCAGAGGTGGAAATGCCCATTGCCTGCATGCAGGTGGGTATCCAATCCTGGAGCAAATTCAACTGAGGTTTAAGAGAGGAGCCCAAGGCAGTCCCATAATCCCACTAAGCGCCCAATATATAAGCAATGACTGGTCTATAAGGGGTACTTACAAAATGAGGATTATCATTGTTAAGAATCAGAATATGCCACCCCAAAACTATGTCACTTTGGTGTAAGCATCGTTTTGAACTAAAAGCAATTGGGAATCAACCCCTGCAGGAAGAGTTCGCTGCCCTTCCCCGTCTGCCTAAAAGCGGGGGATAAACTTCCCTTAGATGAAGGGACCCACCTCGTACCAGAGAGTGACTCTCATCATCAAAGACGGGGAGTTGAACACCAAGACGAGTTTGCATAAATGAACCTTACTACAATAGTCCCCGTCTTCCATTGGTTCTCTCATACATTTCCTTGCCACTTCCCCATAATTTTTCATCCACCGAAACCCAAATTTCCTTTCCTTTGTTAAAATGGCATAAAAACACCCATGTCTAACCACTTTTGAGTTTTACGTCTTTTCTGTGAACTCCCATGTGTGTAAATATTAATAAAAATTAGGTACCCTTTTTCTCTGTTAATGGGTCTTTTGTTAGTTTAATTCACAGACCCCCAGGTTCTAAACCTAAGAGGGTAGAGGGAAATACATTTTTCTCCCCAACATCTGCTGCATAAACCAGATCCACTTTTTCCGCCCAGGCTTCATCATAAACATAAACCTGCTGGATCAACCCAGACTTCCCTTGTATACCCCTTTTTTGTCAGGCAGCTGCTTTTTGTTCAGCGAGTCATCGGGAGAGAAGCCCAAGTGTGGATGAGTAAATTCATCTACAATGTAATCATTAAATCATTTATAAAATGGAAACTTCTCGTCTTTGAGTTTGTCCTTGACAGCCCTTTGTCTGGTTCCTAAAAAACACTTACTATTGGGAAGACAAGATACCACCATTAAAGAAAACTTTAAGAATAAAGAGGAATAACCTAATACCTGACTGTTTTCATTTCCGCCTGTTTCATTCTGGAATGTGATCACGCACATCCAGGTCTTGGCACAGACCATCAGTGTTATACGCACCGCTTTAATCTGCTTTTTTGATCTTAAAGATTTTTTGGGGTTTCTACTTAGTTTTCATAATGATTTTTCCCTTTCATTATTTATCATTCTTCAGAGAGTCGCTGCTAAGCTGTTTAAGGGGAAATTCATATAATGTCACCTTTTTACTCATCTATTGACCAGAGCAATGCTGGGTTCTCAGTGTTTGTAGCCTTGAGCAGCGGGGCGGGGCAGGGGGGGGCGGCGTTAATAAAAGGATGTTGGTAGAAGATAAATTCTAGGAATAAAGGACCATCAAAAGGCTGAGAGATTTAATCAGTTCTTCTTGCATACAATACAGCATACATTTCCCGAACATGCAAATAAAAACACCAATGTTGTACTATTAATTGCACACACTTCTCCGTGTTCAACCCTTCAAAGCAATATTGTGGTTGTTGGTTGTGCCTTTGATTATATGCAGACACTCTTCCTGGCGACTCTCACACAGGAAATAAATATTTAGTAGTAAGAAAAACCTGTTTTTTGTAGCTTTTTTGGCCCTCTATATGAAGAATCCAATTATATGCATATATGTACATATAATTATACATAATTATTGTAATTGATTTAATATACAATCATATATAAATCATACATATATGTTAAATTATATACAACTAAATTATATAAAAGCCACACATATATATTAGATTCTATATCATTAAGTTATATATAAATGACTTAGATGCACGGGAAAAGCTTTTTCTGATAAACTGACTTTATTATTAATAACACATATGCTTTTATTGAACTCCTCCTTCTGTCTGCTATTTTGCCAAGCAAACGCTTTTGTGCCCTGAAAATTACTGGTGGACTTACAACTGGAAAATACAGAACCCCCTTAAAGATTCCCCCTAGTTTTATCCACAACTCTCTGTAACGTTATCATGGGAGAATTTTTGAAATACGGTGCAATGCAGAAAGCACCCTGGGCTGTGCTTCAGAAAACCTGAGAACCCGCTCTGCCTCGACTACAGACTCGCCATCTGCTTTGGGGAGAGTTACTTCACCTCTCTGGACTTAAATATCCCCATTTACAAAGATAGAGTTCAATTTACATGGCCTGAGGGCATCTTCTGCCTGATGCTCTATGACAAGCATCTGTGACAGTAGTTAATGTACACATTTACACTGAGAGTTGATTTAAACAGTCTTTTCTTTGTCTTTATTCTGGGGGAAAGGAGGCAGAATGTGATGTCATTTATTGGTTACCGGGTGGAGAATTGACCTCCTGTTGCAACACAGCTACCTAAGATGAGGTCTTGTTTTTTCTTTTTTGAGAGAGAGAGAGAGAGAGTGCGCGCACATGTGCACAAGTGGGGGAGGGGCAGAGAGAGAGACTCTTAAGCAGGCTCCACACCCAGTGCAGAGCCCAACGCGGGGCTTGATCTCAGGACGGTGAGATCAGGACTGGAGCCAAAATCCAGAGTCGGAAGCTTAACCCACTGAGCCACCCAGGCGCCCCAAGATGAGGGCGTGATATGATCTTAAGCAAGAGAGGGCTATTCAGTCAAAGGAGGTGCAATGCCATGAGCAGCAAAGAAGCTCAAGGGAAATTAGCGGTCCAAGGTTCTCAGAAGTTTGAGGAGATAACTCGCATCTTCCCTCCCCTTTGTCCTGTCTTTAGAGGCACTCTGACTCTGCACCGATGCACATCTGGGGACTGCATGATCACATGAGCCTCCATAGGACAGAGGCTCAAGTGAGGCCCCTTCACTAGGCAGACTTCCCTGGGTACACAAATCAAATAACGCATCTGTGGCTGCTTGTCCGTTCGTTCCTGTGAATCCGTGACAAAATCACTTGGCCAGAGATGCGGGCCCGAGGTGTGATCTCCCCATCTGTGATTGACGTGTCCGCCCCACAGTCTGTCTTGATGACTACAGTCCTTAGCTGCCAGCCTCTCTTCCTGTCCCCACTGAGGGCCGTGCAGTGAGCCCATTCCAACTACGGCCAATCCCTAGCACGGCACTTTTTAAAGAGTTTGGGGCTTCCTTCATCAATTTATTTTTCATTCTGGTGGAGGAAGACCTTCTTGACCCTTGGGGGAGCATGGTGGAGTTGGATTTATATGGAACATCCCTGATAAATCCAATCCAACATTTCTGTGCCCTGGTGAATTTAGATTCTTTCTTCTGTCTCCGCCAAGAGACCTTTTCCCCCCCATTCAGTGCCACTTAGGAGGCTCCAACAGTGAGTCCAGGTTCGTATGAGCCAATTCAGCAAAGGGTTAGGATTTGACCCCAAAGCTGATCTCTCAGGAAAGTAGACAGATCAACGAAGCCATCGAAATCCCCACTTTCATTCTGCCTTCCTTGATTCAGCGGCCATTCCCACATATTTCCCAGACTTTTTATAATTAAAGACAAATTCTTGTAGGTCCTTCAGAGGGCCAAACTGTGTTCTGAGTTCTCGTTTTATCCCCATGGTCAGGATGAATTCAGACTCTGGAGAAGTGGGGCCTGGGGGGAGGTTTTCACTAAGATGCATGGGGCATGAGGATTCATCCAGGTCCTTCACACCCTCAGAATCTCCCAGGGTATCATCATTCCTGTTGTCACAACCCCGCTTTTTGTTTTCAAATCAATCAATCAATCAATTAATTAATTTCAAAAATGTTTATTTATTTTTGAGAGAGACAGAGACAGAGTGTGAGTGGAGGAGGGGCTGAGAGAGAGGGAGACACAGAATCCGAAGCAGGCTCCAGGCTCCGAGCTGTCAGCACAGAGCCTGACGTGGGGCTCGAACTCACAAACTGTGAGATCATGACCTGAGACAAAGTCGGATGCTTAACCAACTGAGCCACTCAGGTGCCCCTTTATTTATTTTTTAATTTACATCCAAGTTAACATATAGGGCAACAATGATTTCAGGAATAGATTCCTTAGTGCCTCTTACCCATTCAGCCCATCCCCCCTCCCACAACCCCTCCAGTAACCCACTGTTTGTTCTCCATATTGAAGACTCTCTTCTGTTTTGTCCCCCTCTCTGTTTTTATATTATTTTTGCTTCCCTTTCCTTATGTTCATCTGTTTTGTCTCTTAAAATCCTCATATGAATGAAGTCATATGATTTTTGTCTTTCTCTGACTCATTAATTTCGCTTAGCATAATACCCTCCAGTTCCATCCACATAGTTGCAAGATTTCATTCTTTTTGATTGCCGAGTAATACTCCATTGTATATATATACCACCTCTTCTTTATCCATTCATCCATCGATGGACATTTGGGCTCTTGCCATACTTTGGCTATTGTTGATAGGGCTGCTATCAACATGGGGGTGCATGTGCCCCTTTGAAACAGCACACTTATATCCCTTGGATAAATATCTAGTAGTGCAATTGCTGGGTCATAGGGTAGTTCTATTTTTAGTTTTTTGAGGAACCCCCATACTGTTTTCCAGAGTGGCTGCACCACTTTGGATTCTCACCAGCAGTACAAAAGAGATCCTTTTTCTCTGCATCCTCGCCAACATCTGTTGTTGCCTGAGTTGTTAATGTGAGCCATTCTCAGGTGTGAGGTGATATCTCATTGTGGTTTTGATTTGTATTTCCCTGATGAGGAGTGATGTTGAGCATTTTTTCATGTGTCGGTTGGCCATCTGGATGTCTTCTTTGGAGAAGTGTCTGTTCATGTCTTTTGCCCATTTCTTCACTGGATTGTTTGTTTTTTGGGTGTTGAGTTTGATAAGTTCTTTATAGATTTTGGATACTAAGCCTTTATCTGTCATTTGCAAATATCTTCTCCCATTCCATCAGTTGCCTTTTAGTTTTGCTGATTGTTTCCTTCACTGTGCAGAAGCTTTTTATTTTGATGAGGTCCCAATAGTTCATTTTTGCTTTTGTTTTCCTTGCCTCCGGAGATGTGTTGAGTAAGAAGTTGTCACGGCCAAGATCAAAGAAGTTTTTGCCTGCTTTCTCCTCGAGGATTTTGATGGCTTCCTGTCTTACGTTTAGGTCTTTCATCCATTTTGAGGTTTTTTTTTTTTTTATATATTTTATTTATTTATTTATTTATTTTCATTTTATTTTTTATTTTTTAAATTTTACATTCAAATTTGTTAGCATATAGTGCAACAATAATTTCAAGAGTAGATTCCTTAGTGTCCCTTACCCATTTAGCCCATCCCCCCCTCCCACAACCCCTCCAGCAACCCTCAGTTTGTTCTCCATATTTATGAGTCTCTTCTGTTTTGTCCCCCTCCCTGTTTTTATTTTAATTTTGCTTCCCTTCCCTTATGTTCATCTGTTTTGTCTCTTCAAATCCTCATATGAGTGAAGTCATATGATATTTGTCTTTCTCTGACTCATTAATTTCGCTTAGCATAATACCCTCCAGTTCCATCCACGTAGTTGCAAATGGCAAGATTTCATTCTTTTTGGTTGCTGAGTAATACTCCATTGTATATATACCACATCTTCTTTATCCATTCATCCGTTGATGGACACGTGGGCTCTTTACATACTATGGCTATTGTTGATAGTGCTGCTATCAACATGGAGGTGCATGTGTCCCTTCGAAACAGCACACTTGTATCCCGTGGATAAATGCCTAGTAGTGCAATTGCTGGGTCATAGGGTAGTTCTATTTTTAGTTTTTTGAGGAACCTCCATACTGTTTTCCAGAGTGGTTGCACCAGCTTTCATTCCCACCAACAATGCAAAAGAGATCCTCTTTGTCCTCATCCTCGCCAACATCTGTTGTTGCCTGAGTTGTTAATGTGAGCCATTCTCAGGTGTGAGGTGGTATCTCATGGTGGTTTTGATTTGTATTTCCCTGATGTTGAGCATTTTTTCATGTGTCGGTTGGCCATCTGGATGTCTTCTTTGGAGAAGTGTCTGTTCATGTCTTTTGCCCATTTCTTCACTGGATTATTTGTTTTTTGGGTGTTGAGTTTGATAAGTTCTTCATAGATTTTGGATATTAAGCCTTTATCTGATATGTCGTTTGCAAATATCTTCTGCCATTCCATCAGTTGCCTTTTAGTTTTGCTGATTGTTTCCTTCACTGTGCAGAAGCTTTTTATTTTGATGAGGTCCCAATAGTTCATTTTTGCTTTGTTTCCCTTGCCTCTGGAGACGTGTTGAGTAAGAAGTTGCCACGGCCAAGATCAAAGAGGTTTTTGCCTGCTGAGTTTATTTTTGTGTATACAACCCTACTTTTTAAAAAGCACAGTGCTTTATATTTCTTTTTTTTTTTAATGTTTATTTATTTTTGAGAGAGACAGAGACAGAATGAGAGTGGGTTAGGGGCCTAGAGAGAGGGAGACACAGAATCCGAAGCAGGCTCCAGGCTTCGAGCTGTCAGCACAGAGCCCGACGCGGGACTCGAACTCACAAGCTGTGAGATCATGACCTGTGCCGAAGTCGGGCGCTCAACCGCCGGAGCCAGCCAGCTGCCCCACACAGTGCTCTATATTTTGCAAAGAGACCCAAAGAAACAATACACACAATTGTTATTGTGATTCAGAAACCCACTGAATCTGTTTCTGAGGGAGGTCCTCCATTACCTTTGCCAATGGTTCGCAACTGAAGATGGTGCTCGTTCTCGAAGGGACATTTGGAAATCTTGATGGTAGTCCCCTTGTCAGAATAGCTGAGGGTCGCTACTGGTATTTAGTGCCCAAAGGCAAAATATTTTCAACATTCTGTGAAATCAGGACTCAGGGATGAATTAGGGCATTTGTGGACGTCTCTCAGAACCCGTGGGCAATCTCTTTTTTGAAGAACACTATGAGAACAGCAGAACCCCTTTTTTAGCTGTGATCATTTTCCTAAAGATGTAAAATCTCGGGGGACAAAGTCTAATTGGTTTTCCTGGGCTCAACCATGGGTCAAGATTAAAGCTGAGGCACCACATTTGACAGTCTCTTAGTTCCCCAAAGGAAAAGGAGGGTTTTCATACTAAGCAAAGGAAAATGGACAATGAATGGGAATAAAAACGACAATGTCAGCAAACAAAACAGATGTCCACGTTGATTGTTGTTAGCCAGACAATTTTGATTGGATCATCTCTAGGTCAGGGTACAGATCAGAATTCTTTCAATTGTAAGAGACAGCAATTCAGCTAAAGCCAGTTAAATGTACCAGCCTGGAACTGAAATCCACCGCCACCTTAGCTTGGGTGTATTTGCATCCATTGCACTGGGCACACACCGGCTCCTTTCCCTCTGGAAGCTGGTGACATTTACCTCCAGGAGATTTTCTTGAATTACGTCTTTGATAATTCCTTCTCCTTCGTTTTCTCTGTGCTGTTTGTGGAACTCCCATAACTTGGCTGCCAAACCCTAGGAGTGTCCTTGGATTTTTTTTCTCTCTGTTTTTCCGTATGTTGTCTTTCTGCTGCCCTTCATGGGAGACATCCTTAACGTCACTTTCTAAACCTTCTGTTAATCTTTAGAATCTGATGGCATGCCTTTAATGTCCAGAACCCCTTTTGTACTACAAATGTCCTTTGGGTAGCATTCAATTCTTGCTTCGTGGATGTCATATCTTCTTATTTTCTCTGAGGATAGTGGCATTTCTATTTTTAAAGTTCTCTTCTCTCCGCATAACCTCTGTTTCCTCAAAATCTGTGTTTCCTGTCAGTGTGTTTGGTGTTCGTCTTTCATTTTGGAGCCTTTTTCCTCTCATGGGTAGTGGTTCTTAGAAGTCTGTCTGTTGGAAACTCTGAGCACTTGGGGGGTTTTGTCAGCTGTGAGCTTCACCAGCAAGTATTGCCTGTTTGGACTATTGAGTGGGAGGTCCACGGTGCCCATGGTCTTGAGTGTTTTCTTAATGACCCATCCGAGTCTGCTGAAGAACTTCTTCCCACCTCTATCTGGTGAGGGATACAGGCCAGAGAGCCTTAGCTGGGTGTGCATATGGTCACTCAATCCTCTTTCCAGAGAATGCCAGTCTTCTGCAGGGGTGAGGAAGGGGCAGCCACCTGCTGCACAGAATAAAGAAGGGGTCCTAGGGATGAGGCTGCCTGCTGTTTTTTTTTTTTTTAATGTTTACTTATTTAGTTTTGAGAAAGAGAGTGAGTGCACACGTGTTTACTTATTTATTTTTGAGAAAGAGAGTGCATGTGTTCACGTGTGGGGGAGGGGCAGAGAGAGAGGGAGAAAGAGAATCCCAAGCAGGCTTGGAACTGTCAGCACAGAGCCCAATCCAGGGCTTGATCTCTTGAACCGTGAGATCATGACCCGGGCCCAAATCAAGAGTCGGAGACTTAACTGACTGAAGCACTCAGGTGCCCCAAGGCTGCTTCTTAAATAGCTTTCTACCAACTCCCCTCATTTAAACTATCTCCTCATCCCCTTGAAGACACCAGTCTAGAGAACCTGGCCCAGTACATTCCAGAGACCTTTGAAAAGTCTCCAGAGTAAACTGGGCTGCTTCTTGGCCTAGCATTTGTGTTCTGGGGTCTGCCAGTTATCACCTGTCCATCTGCTTTCCTGGCTCGAACTTCTGTTGTTGACTTCTTATTCTTTCCATTATTGTGATGTTATGTCTTACTTTACAAACAAAACAAGGGACACCTGGGTGGCTGAGTTGGTTGTGCGACTAACTTTCGGTTTTGGCTCAGGTCATGATTCCAGGGTTATGGAATCGAGCCCCAAGTCAGGCTTCAAACTGAGCATGGAGCCTGCTTGAGATTCTCTCTCTCTCTCTCTCTCTCTCTCTCTCTCTCCCTCTTCCTCTCTCTGCCTCTCCCCCACTCTCTCTCATAAAATGAAATGGAATGAAATGAAATAAAATAAAATAAAATAAAATAAAATAAAATAAAATGAAATAAAGTAAAATAAAATACTACAGTAGTTCAGAGTGTTTCCAGGGGGAGCAAAAGTAGGCCTTTATGTTCTGTCTGCCATATTACCTGAAGTTTCTATGCTCCCTCTAGCTTCAGGGACTTTAAAAATACTATTCCTGGGGCATGTGGGTGGCTCAGGTGGTTGGGTATGTGACTCTTGATTTCAGCTTAGGTCATCATCTCGTGGTTCATGGGATCGAGCCCCCCATGGGGCTCTATGCTGACAGCCAGGAGCCTGCTTGGGGTTCTCTCTCCCTCTCCCTCTGCCCCTTGCCCACTCCACTTTCCATCTCTCTCTCAAAATAAAATAAATAAGCATTAAAAAATAAAAAAAAATCAATAAAAACACTATTCCTATCGGGGTTCCTGAGTGGCTCAGTCGGTTAAGCATCTGACCCTTGATTTCAGCTCAGGTCATGATCTCACGGTTTGTGAGACTGAGCCCCATGTCAAGTTCTGCGCTGACAGCATAGAGCCTGCTTGGGATTCTCTCTTTCTCTCTCTTTCTCTCTCTCTCTGTCTCCCTCTGACCCTCCCCTATTCACATGTTATCTCTCTCTCTCTCTCAAAAAAAAATAATTATATCCCTTCTGTCGTCCACCCTTCACCTTGTGAACAGCTGCTCAGCAGTTGGCTTTGCTCCAATACAAACTGTCAAAGACACCTTTCTGGTCATCTCCACACAGACACACAGACACAGCAGATTGGGCCCGCCTGTTCTAAACATCCTCAGTATGGGTACTGCCCATTCACACTATCACAGATTCAAACACCTGTAAAATTAGCTTTTTGCCTATCACCCTACAGGACAGAAGCCCTGGCTATGTCATCTCCCAGCGTATCCTTACAACCCAGCACAGAGACTCTCACGTAGCAAGCACTTGATAAATATTCATAGGATTAATGAAAAAAAAAAAGAACATATGAATGGACTCACTACTTCTAGAACCCATGAACCGCGAGATCATGACCTGAGCCGAAGTTGGCCGCTTAACCCACTGAGCCACCTGGGCACCCCAATAAATAAACATTTTTTAATTTTTAAAAAAAATTTTTTTTAACGTTTATTTTTGAGACAGAGAGAGACAGAGCATGAATGGGGGAGGGGCAGAGAGAGAGGGAGACACAGAATCGGAAGCAGGCTCCAGGCTCCAAGCCATCAGCCCAGAGCCCGACGCGGGGCTCGAACTCACGGACCGCAAGATCGTGACCTGGCTGAAGTCGGACGCTCAACCGACTGCGCCACCCAGGCGCCCCTAAATAAACATTTTTTAAAAAGGATACAATTCTTTGCTAATTGAAGCTCCCAAACATAAGGTTTCTTTACAGTGTCAATTCATCACAGATTTATGTCTGTCTAAAACGTATAACAACTGCAACTTCTTAACTCAACATGTCTCCGGAGGCAAGGGAAACAAAAGCAAAAATGAACTACTGGGACCTCATCAAAATAAAAAGCTTCTGCACAGTGAAGGAAACAATCAGCAAAACTAAAAGGCAACCGACGGAATGGGAGAAGATATTTGCAAATGACATATCAGATAAAGGCTTAGTATCCAAAATCTATAAAGAACTTATCAAACTCAACACCCAAAAAACAAATAATCCAGTGAAGAAATGGGCAAAAGACATGAACAGACACTTCTCCAAAGAAGACATCCAGATGGCCAACCGACACATGAAAAAATGCTCAACATCACTCCTCATCAGGGAAATACAAATCAAAACCACCAACTCAGGCAACAACAGATGTTGGTGAGGATGTAGAGAAAGAGGATGTCTTTTGCACTGCTGGTGGGAATGCAAACTGGTGGAGCCAGTCTGGAAAATGAGGGTTCCTCAAAAAACTAAAAATAGAACTACCCTATGACCCAGCAATTGCACTACTAGATATTTATCCAAGGGATACAAGTGTGCTGTTTCGAAGGGGCACATGCACCCCATGTTGATAGCAGCATTCTCGACAATAGCCAAAGTATGGCAAGAGCCCAAATGTCCATCAATGGATGAATGGATAAAGAAGATGTGGTATATATACATACAACGGAGTATTACTTGGCAATCAAAAAGAATGAAATCTTGCAACTATGTGGATGGAACTGGAGGGTATTATGCTAAGCGAAATTAGTGAGTCAGAGAAAGACAAATATCATATGACTTCATTCATATGAGGATTTTAAGAGACAAAACAGATGAACATGAGGAAAGGGAAGCAAAAATAATATAAAAACAGAGAGGGGGACAAAACAGAAGAGACTCTTCAATATGGAGAACAAACAGAGGGTTCCTGGAGGGGGTGTGGAAGGGGGGATGGGCTCAATGGGTAAGGGGCATTGAGGAATCTACTCCTGAAATCATTGTTGTACTATATGCTAACTGTTTTGGATATAAATTTTAAAAAATTAAAGTAAAAAAATAATAAATAAAAAATAAATTCTATCAATCAATCAAAAATAAATAAAATGTATAAAAACTGACCATAACTTGGTCATTTGTTGGTGGGGAAGGGTCTCAATTTCATTATTGAGCCTGTATGTTCACATAATTAAACCTTGTGTTTTTCTTCTGTTAATTTGTCTCATGTCAACTTAATTTTTAGACTAGCTATAAGAATTAAAAAAAATTTTTTTTTTCACGTTTATTTATTTTTGGGACAGAGAGAGACAGAGCATGAACGGGGGAGGGGCAGAGAGAGAGGGAGACACAGAATCGGAAACAGGCTCCAGGCTCTGAGCCATCAGCCCAGAGCCTGAGGCGGGGCTCGAACTCCCGGACCGCGAGATCGTGACCTGGCTGAAGTCGGACGCTTAACCGACTGCGCCACCCAGGCGCCCCAAGAATTTTAAAGGTAGAGAAAAATTTTTCTCCCCAACAAAGTCCATTCCCAAAGTCACAGAAGGCTCTATTCTAGTATATCCCATCAAAGCATATGACATGGTTGGACAGGTCCCCTGTCCATTAAGGTCCCCTAAGTTGTAAAAAATTAGACCCAAACTCACTATGTAAAGCAGGTGTGCTCATATCATGTAAGTCGGTGGTGCAGGGGCACCTGGGTGGCTCAGCTGGTTAAGTGTCCAGCTCATGGTTTCAACTCAGGTCATGATCTCTCAGCTTATGAGATCAAGCCCTGGGTCGGGCTCTGCCACTGGTAGTGTGGAGCCTGCTTGGGATTCTCTCTCCTGCTCTCTCTGTCCCTCCCCTATTTGTACAAGCATGCTCTCTCTCTCTCTCTCTCTCTCTCCCAAACTAAATAAATAAATATTAAAAAAAAAAAAAAGTTGGTCGCACAAGCTCCATCTCAAACGACAAAATATCGAGGCACATGGAAGTGGAAAGCCTTTCACCTTAAACCTATAAAATTCCTCAACACCCAAACCAGGTTCTCTCCTAAAGAGAACCCTCTGAACTCTGCAATGTTCTTTAGTTGTCAGAGAAGTTGTGTTGAACCAGCTATGGGACTGAGCTAAAGCGATTTCTTTGGAGGGATTGGTGGTGATTCAATATAATGGTGCATCTCAGGAGTCATCCGTGACTAATAAGACATGTAACCCAGTAACCCAGTACTTGGAGACTCAGTATTTCTCCTTCCTAATCTTGCTTATTTATTTACACCATTAACTATGGTGTTTTTTGTTTCGTGGTTCGCATGGTACATTAATATTCTCCAGAAAAAAAACAGAACCAATTGGATGTGTACATACATAGAGAGAGAGATTTCTTTTAAGGAATTGGCCATCATGATGGTGGAACTTGGCAACTCCAGAATCCACAGGGTAGACCAGCAGGCCGGAGACTCAAGGCAGTTGCGATTCAAGTTCAGGTGGTTTGCTGAATTCCCCCTCTGAGGGGGTCAGTCTTTTTTCTATTAAGACCTTCAACTGATTGGATGAGGCCCATCCACGTTATAGACAGTAATCTATTTTGCTCAAAGTCCGTGGATTTGATGTTAATTTCATCTAAAAAATACCTTCATAAAAGCATCTAGAATGTTTGACCAAATATCTGGATACCGTGACCTCGCTAAGTTGACACATAAAATTAACTATTGTATGCGGTGATTACTGAAACCGCCGAGAGGATTTTTCTAAGTTTTGGAGACTAGATGAAGAAAAAGACAATGGATTTCAATTAAGATCTTCCCCAAAGCTTTGGGAAGTCTATCAACGACAGAAGTGGAAAATATTATTAAAAATACATTTTGAGGGACCCTGGGTGGCTCAGTCGGTTAAGCGTCCAACTTGGGCTCAGGTCATGATCTCGTGGTTCAGGGGATCGAGCCCCGCATCCGGCTCTGTGCTGAGAGTGCAGATCCTGCTTGGGATTCTCTCTTTCTTCTTCTCTCTCTCTGCTCCTTCCTCTCTTGGGCTCTCTCTCTCTCGTACGTGCGTGCACGCTCTCAAAATAAATAAACTTAAAAAGTACCTTTTGAAATATGTTTGCCCAGAGGATCTTCCTTCCAGAATGCACTGAGTGTGTCTGTCCAGCAGGAGGTGGACCCAAGAGGCTGTCAGTTCTGGAGGCTGTATGTGACTTGGGGTGTGTAGTTGACTTCTGCTGCCTTCTAGAACGCTGGGGTTCCCCGTGTATGGCCGAAGGTGAGAAGACAAGGGTTCTCTTTAGCCATATCATAGTCTCCTGTCTTTAGAGTCAGGGTAGAGGAGTTTGAACAAAGGCCACCCAAAGATATCAAAACCTAATCCCTGGACTTTGCAAATGCCCCCTTATTTAGAAAGGCACTTTGCAGATGTGACTAAGCCAAGGACCTTGAGATAGGAAGGTTATCACAGATTGCCCAGGTGATTCTCAATGCGATCACCAGAGCGCTTATAAGGTAGAAGCAGAGGGAGATCTCACAGAAGAGAAGGCGGGAAGGCAGAGGCAGAGACTGGAGTGATGTCACCACCAACTCAGGATTGCTGAGTGGCCACCAGATGCTGCACGGAGGGAAGCAAGGACTCACCCTTCACAGCCCCGGAGAGCTCAGTTCTACTGCATTTCAGTCATCTGGACTCCCAACTGTAAGAGAACAAATTTCTGTTGCTTTGAGCCGCCGAGTTGCTGGTAATTTGTTCGACCGCTGCCTCAGAAAGCTGCTACACTGGCTGAGGGCAGACAGGTGCCCAGCCCCTACGGGGCTCACGCCAGCCCCACGCGGACAGCCCCGGAGCCCCGGTGAGGGGCTCGTCCTTCAGGCCTGGCTGGGCAAGGACCCTTCCACAACTTCTCCAATTCTTCAGCCGACCCCAAGCCCTCATCTTGTCTCACACCCCGTTCAGTGATTTACGGAGAAATCGCCATGCACCAGGCACCATGCCAAAGACAGAGGAGCAGCGGACCAAAGCATCTCAAGGAAGTCACCGCAAAGACCCTTTGGGGGTATAAATCGGCCCCAGAGTCACCTCCACCAACTGGACTTGCCTCTGCCCAAAGCGGGTTGCTTGGTAAAACTAGGCACCCACTGAGCGGCCCCGCTTTGTGCGGTTCTGGAAAGGTGGTGGATGGAAACCAGACCGCCCCCCGTGACTTCCCGGGCCCTCGGCTCAGTCACCACCTACAAAGCACTCCCTCTGGGCCAGGTGCCGTGCTGTCATTCTGGGCCGACCTGGAACCCGGGCGTGGGGAAATTCCACCTCAGTCCCTCAGGCCCGCTTGGCCGGCCCGGGGTAGGCTGCCCACGGCTCCTTCCCCCCACTGCGGGCGAAACAGGTATCGTAGTTTTTGCCATTGTGATGTGAGTCAGCAGTACCTGGGGGCCCTGAGTGTCACCACTCGGTGAACCATTGATCTTTGCTTATCAGGTGCAAAACTCACATAAAGTATCCGGGGTTTTCCCCAGACTGCGTCAAAGCATGAATGACATTGGTAAGGGGGGTTACCCAGGTCCCAACACGGGCACCAGCGGGTATCTCTAAGAGATGAAATATGGGAGGCAAACAGACTGGATTCGGGGATCGTGAAGCAAGCTAGAGGAATGCGCGGGCGTTTCAAAGTTGCAGCTACATCCAAGTGTAACAGCGACATGGATGTCACCTGTCCTGGGAACGCTTACCTTCCTCCTCGCTGTTTGCGAGAGGAACTCCCACATACCTCCGGGGGGGGGGGGGGCTGTAAGGAGAACAGCTCTGGTTCCTCTTCACCCCTCCCTTACTGCTCCTTGGAGCTGTGCCCCATCTCTCTGCTGCCTCCTCGGCGTGGTCCACACTCCACAGCGAAGGTCCTTGTGGCCGAAGCGGGTCTGTTTTCGGCAGACCCAGTTAGGTCTGCGTGTCTCCTGGTGAGGCAAGATACGATCCCCCATGCGAGTGGCCCTCCTGGTGTGATCTCAACCAGGCGAAATAAACACTGTTCATCACTTCCCAGTTCTGTCCCCGAAATGCCTCTTGCCATCACTGCGCGGAAGAAAGCGCAAAGGATCAAGTTTGCAACACGGGATATTTTTTCCACCTGACATTGTCCTCTTCCAACGACTGAATATTTGTGCACGTACCGCAGTAGAATGAAGCCATCTAGTTTCTTTTCTCTTTTTTAAGTTTATTTATTTATTTTGAGAGAGAGAGAGAGAGAGAGAGAGAGAGACGGAGAGAGAGAGAGCCAAGGGGGGTGGGGCAGAAAGAGAGGGAGACACAGAATCCCAAGCAGGCTCTGTGCAGTCGGCACAGAGCCCTATGCGGGGTTTGAACTCACAAACCGTGAGATCACCACCTGATCAAGAGTTGGGCATTTAACCAACTGAACCACCCAAGCGCCCCTAATCTCCTTCCTTCCTTCCTTCCTTCCTTCCTTCCTTCCTTCCTTCCTTCCCTCCAAGTTGTTCTACTATAAATTATATCATGCTGTATCTTTGTAGATAGCTTACTCTCCCTCCTGCATTTCAGATTACTACCTTAAGTTGATTTCCAAAAGGTGGCCCCAAGGTTCTCGCAGAAACTTTATATTTTTTTCTCAGGCTCCTTTCAGCTGAGGTCCTGTGCCCTTTTGCACAGATGCTGTATTGCAGGGTGGAGGCAGCGAGCGGAGACTTTCCTGGTCGCCTTGGTGGTTTTCCTGTCACCCTCTGTTCTTAGCATGTTCTCTGACTTCCTTAATGCACATTTGTGCAAAGTGTCTCCCAAGGTACCGTGTCCAACAGAATGGCGGAAACCCCTGTTTGCCTCCACTCCATATTTGGGGTGAAAACATGGGAGGAGGGGTAAATTCAAGAGTGAGGATTAGAGGACGACCTGCGCTCTGCTCCACCTTTCTGCTGGTACCTCACTTTCTTCCTCACAAGCTTCCAGAAGGAAACTATCATTCTCATTCTACACACAAAGAATGTGTCCAGTCACAATAGGCGTCTCTGCCTCCTAATCTGGCAAGACTGCTTGTATCGGTTAGTTTTTTTACACAACAATGCTGTGTAACAAACAATGGTGGGGGGAGGTCTCAGGTATTAATCACAAAGCGTTTATTGCTCATACCTTTGTGGTGGTCAGCGAGGCAGCCCCGTTGATCTCGGATTGGCTCACTTACACACTGAGCTCATGGAGTCGGCTGACGGATCTGGGTTGGTCTTGACTAGGATGCGTGAAGTAACTTGATTCTCCTCCAGCTGACGAGCTGGGGCATATTTTCATGGTAATAGAGTTACAAGAATGAGCATGTGCCTTCAGGTCTCTGCTTGCCCCATAAAACACTGGGACCACGAATGTGAGGAATCTACTGCGTCCTTGCATGGATTGTAGGTGGGGAGTGTCTAGAACTTCTATAGCTCCCTCCCAACATCTGGGGACCTGTTCACTCCCTTGGGCCAGGGGAAATTCCTTGAAGGTGAGCCTCAAAAGGCTTGCTGTTTGAAAGAGTTTGCTTTGAAAGCCTAAAGCTCAGTTTTGACCCAGCAACACAGGCCAGAACCCAAGGACTCTGACATTTGCCACTTTCAAGATGATCAAATTAAAGGTGCAGGCTTTGTAATCCCTTGGACCTGAGTTTCAAGACTAGCCTTCCGTTAACTACTTGGGTGACCACTGCTACACCGCCTCAGTTCTCTGAGCTTCAGTTTCCTCCAACCAAAGTGAGAATAACTCTTGTGCATAATCTGTATGAGACCTAATGAGGATGAAATGTGCAAAGGAACTGGCACATAAAAGGCGCTCAATAACCAGAGCTATTGAATCAGTGTCTACACTTCTAGTTGTGCCAGAAACCCCCCTGGAAACTAGCCGATGCGTAAAAGGGTGGTGCTGGGGGAGTGTGTGTGTGGACACTAATGAATCACACAACTGTCATTCCAGGAGCACAAATGATTTCATCAGAATTATATATCTTCTCTGTTTCTTGGTTCTAATTTCCCCTGCTCGGTTTCATCCTTCAAAGATGTTCTTGTTTCCACACGGGGCTCAAGATGTGAGAGTCTGTAAATAATCATGACTGTGGATGGGAAAATGAAACATCCTCCTTGACCAGACCTGGGTCAAGGAGCCATCCGTCCTTGTACTGGTGTGTGTACATGTGTGTGTGCGTTGCATCGGTGGGCTTGGCGGCCCAACCGGGAATGCACGGAATGGGAGTTAGACGGATGCCCCTTGATCTAAAGATGCGTCTAAAGAAAGGATGTTGACAGACATGAGCAACATGGCCATCACATTATTACTCTGCTCACCGTAGGATGAAAAGAGGGAACACTCAATAATGATCATATTTTCAACGTATAGCATGGAAGCAATGGAATGACTCTCAGAAATTGTCTCTGCTACCACTGAAATTCCAATATACATGCATATACACACACGTACCTATCACACTTGGGCATGCTGCATGCTGTGAAGGAAAGCAGGTGCAGGTAGAAATTATACAACTTCAAAAGAATGATAAAATTGCCATCTTATTTTATTTATTTATTTGTTCAGTTTTTAGGGAGCGAGCAAGGGCCAGCAGGGGAGGGGCAGAACCCCTGACCCTAAGATCAAGGTCGCGTGCTCTACTGACTGACGGCCAAGTGCTCATCTTCGTCTTCTTACAGGAACACCAGTCTTACCAGATCAGAGGCCCATCCTTGTGACCTAATTTGACTTTAATTGCATCTCTAAAGGCAAATCCCATCACGCTGGGGGTGAGGGCGTCAGCACTTGAATTTGGGGGGGACATAATTCAGTCCATAATACCACCTGCCCACCCTGCACGCTTTCTTCTATTATTCACATCTTGCATTAGGATTGGTACATTTGTTATAACTGCTTATGCCAACATCGATAGATTGTTATCACCCGAAGTCCACGGTTTATGTCAGGGCTCACTCTGGGTTGTACAGTCTCTTTCACCCCCCTAAAAATGTCCTGCGCTTCACCTTTTCACCCCCCTCCCCGGGAGCCCCTGAAAACTGCCTATCTTTTTTTACGGGCTCTACAGTTTTGCCTTCGCCAGAATGTCACCTAGTCAGAATCATTTCAGATGTAGCCTTTTCAGATGAGTTTCTTTCACGTAGCAATATATGCATGAGGTGTCTTTGTGTGTGTGTGGCCTGATAGTTCTTTTTTTTTTTTTTTTAATCACGGAATAATATTCCATCGTGCACATTACCACAGCTTTTATCCATTCCTCGATTGAAGGACATCTTGGTGGCTTCCAACTTTTGGCAGTTATGAAATAAAGCTGCTATAAATTCATATGCTCAGGTTTTGGGGGGCAGCTCATGTGGGTAAATACCCAGGAACACGATTACTGGATGATATGATAAAACTATTCTAGCTTCATGACAAATTGCCAACCTTCTAAAAAGTTGCCGAACCATCTTCCCACGTGGCAGGACCATTTTGCATTCCCCCCAGCAATAAATGAGAATTCCTCCGCATCTTCTCTAGCATTTGGTGTTGTCAGTGTTTGGGATTTTAGCCATTCTAATAATTACGGAGGGCTACCTCACTGCTGTTCTAATTTCCCATTCCCTAATGACATAAGGTGTTGAGCATATTTTCATATGCTAGTC
The DNA here is from genome assembly GCF_016509475.1 of Prionailurus bengalensis. NCBI lineage: Eukaryota > Metazoa > Chordata > Mammalia > Carnivora > Felidae > Prionailurus > Prionailurus bengalensis. The sequence continues at coordinate 152,555,288 of NC_057350.1, read as the reverse complement.
TGTCAGCTCTTATGTGTCCTCGGGTGAGATCTTTTTAAGTCACTGTTGGGATGGTAGGTCCACCCCTATCCTGCCACTCACCACAGATAGATAAGACACCTTCCTCCGGAGGAGCTCTTGTTCACTGAGCTGCACACACACGAGGCAGGTTCTGCAAAGAAGGAAATAGCAGCACTGAAGTCTCCAGAACAAAGGCTCAAATTAAGGTATGTATTAATAAACATCCCCGGGGAAGAAGGATATTAGGCAAGGACTCTTTTATGTCCTCAGGAGAAAAGGAAAGGGAGGGCCAAGCTTTCAGAAGTTGGGCACGAGAGGTGAGTTGTTTTTTCATCGTTGCATGTCCTGAGTCCGGAAACCTGCAGATGTCTTAGCGGCTGGCCCTGGCTCTGACTGAGGGAAGCAAGCCATGCCATTTTCTCTGCAGGACAGTAGGAGGGAGTCAAAAGAGTGAGAAGGTAGATAAGAAAATACCTCTTACCACCAGGCATCTGGGAGGAGGCTGTAAT